>NC_092733.1:14183462-14783462 GCF_047496885.1 Scyliorhinus torazame
GCTGCCTCACGGCGCCGAGAACCTGGGTTCGATCACGGCCCCGGGTCATTGTCCGTGTGGAGTTTGCACATTCTCCCCATGTCTGCGTGGGCCTCACCCCCACAACCTAAAGATATGCAGGTTTGGTGGATTGGCCACGCTAAATTGCCCCTTAATTGGAAAAATATTATTGGTTACTCTAAACTTATTTTTTTTAAATCATTTATTAATTTGGTAATCTAACTCAGGAAGATTGCCAGTTTGGGGTTGAGGCATATCACTGGTGGAGGGAGCTTGGTCATGAAGAATTTATACCGAAGGTGCTTCTGTTGCCATTGGATCTGTTTCTAGCCTCCTCCTATCATTCTTTAGCAGTACTGGATGTCTGCACCGTCTGTCACAGCGTGGCATGGTGCGGACTTACGGTTAGTTTGTGTTCTCAGCCATGCCATTCAGCGAAACCCTGAGCAAGGGGCAAAGACTTGCCCACCAGAAGGTTAACTCACCTGGAAACTCACCTGGAAACTCACGGGATCGTGGTGACACCATAGAGTGAAGCATCAAAAATGAGTCCCAAATCCTCAGAGTAAATTTAAAATTAGTCAAATGTGTTCAGACACCTGTGAGGGACAAACTTTAACATATACCTTGAACAGGAGGGAACTTTGTAATTTGAAATGGGGATGGCAGTACACCAGTGTATACCCATCACAGCTCTTGCTTCAGCAACACAAAAACTTGCATTTATATAGCACCTCTAACCATAGCAGAATGTCCCAAAGCACTTTAACAGCCAATTAAATACTTTGGAAGTGTAGTCATTGCTGTAATGTAGGAAATGCAGCCAATTTGCACACAATAAGCTCCCACAAACAGCTAAGTGATAATGAGCAGATCATCTAACTGGTTGGGGGTGAATGTTGGTCAGGACACAGATCGAATCAGGCCAGGACCTACTCAGTTAATGGTATGGCGTTGGGGAGAGTTATAGAACAAAGAGATCTAGGAGTACAGGTTCATAGCTCCTTGAAGGTGGAGTCGCAGGTGGACAGGGTGGTGAAGAAGGCATTCGGCATGCTTGGTTTCATTGGTCAGAACATTGAATACAGGAGTTGGGACGTCTTGTTGAAGTTGTACAAGACATTGGTACGGCCACACTTGGAATACTGTGTGCAGTTCTGGTCACCCTATTATAGAAAGGATATTATTAAACTAGAAAGAGTGCAGAAAAGATTTACTAGGATGTTGCCGGGACTTGATGGTTTGAGTTATAAGGAGAGGCTGGATAGACTGGGACTTTTTTCCCTGGAGCGTAGGAGGCTTAGGGGTGATCTTATAGAGGTCTATAAAATAATGAGGGGCATAGATAAGGTAGATAGTCAACATCTTTTCCCAAAGGTAGGGGAGTCTAAAACTAGAGGGCATAGGTTTAAGGTGAGAGGGGAGAGATTCAGAAGGGCCCAGAGGGGCAATTTCTTCACTCAGAGGGTAGTGAGTGTCTGGAATGGGCTGCCAGAGGTAGTAGTAGAGGCGGGTACAATTGTGTCTTTTAAAAAGCATTTAGATAGTTACATGGGTAAGATGGGTATAGAGGGTTATGGGCCAAGTGCGGGCAACTGGGACTAGCTTGATGGTAAAAACTGGGCGGCATGGACTGGTTGGGCCGAAGGGCCTGTTTCCATGCTGTAAACTTCTATGATTCTATGATTCTATGACACTGGGAAGAACACTCCTGCTTTTTGAAGCTGTATTGTAAAGTATTTTATACCCAATTGAGAGGGAGGAGAGGGCCTCAGTTTACCATCATATCTGAAAGATGGTACCGTCACATCGCATAACGCAGCACAGGGCTAATAGCTGGATTTTAAAGCAGACCAAGGCAGGCCAGCAGCACAAGTTCAATTCCCGTACCAGCCTCCCCGAACAGGCGCCGGAATGTGGCGACTAGGGGCTTTCCACAGTAACTTCATTTGAAGCCTACTTGTGACAATAAGTGATTTTCATTTCCCTCAGTACTGGCACTGGGAGTCTCAGCCTAGATTTTACACTCAGGTCTCTAGAGTGCAACTTGAAGCCACAACCTTAGCAAGAGTACTATCTATTGGGCCACCTCTGGCACTGTGAACAGACTCAGTTAGATGTTGATCCTGTTGCCTACCTTATTTTTGCAGTCGATCTGACTCTATCATAGATTATCATAGAATTTACAGTGCAGAAGGAGGCCATTCGGCCCATCGAGTCTGCACCAGCTCTTGGAAAGAGCACCCTACCCAACGTCAACACCTCCACCCTATCCCCACAACCCAGTAACCCCACCCAACACTAAGGGCAATTTTGGACACTAAGGGCAATTTATCATGGCCAATCCACCTAACCTGCACATCTTTGGACTGTGGGAGGAAACCGGAGCACCCGGAGGAAACCCACGCACACACGGGGAGGATGTACAGACTCCGCACAGACAGAGACCCAAGGCCGGGATCGAACCTGGGACCCTGGAGCTGTGAAGCAATTGTGCGATCCACAATGCTACCGTGCTGGCAACAAATGGGAAAAATAAGTTGACCTTCATCGATGTGACCAGCAGCACTGCCTAACGCTCTCTCTGCTTGTTGGATTGTTTTCTGGAAATCTACTACAAACCTGTAGTTGATGAAAGGGTAGCTGCTATTGTTGAGGTGGGGGGGCAGACAGAAATATGCTTGCTTCAGAATGGCAGAGAGGGGATCTCTTTGTATCACCGCCCTGACATTATCATTAGCATTGTGGAGCTATGACGCTACATTGCTCGATTCTTAAATAAATGCCCCTTAAAATCTAAAGTCATGTTATTTCTCGCAGGCTGCAGAGTGAGAGCCCCATATCCACCCATGGATCGGAGGGGAACAATGAGGTCCTTCACTCTGATGGGGAATTCTACATCAGCCATGTTTTAGTTGCATTCTCATCGTGTTACTAATACATAGGGCAACAATAAGGTTGCTAAGTTACCACAGAAACCTCTTAATGGGAATGGTGGCCCCAGTGGCCTTGTTCCCTTTATCCAATTGGGGAGCAGTAGAATATGCAAGGAATGAACTGGGGGCTTGGCATATGTGTCAACCAGCTACTCACTGGAGAGCCGAGTTTCAGCCCAAATTCCTTTTGCAATATTGCAGTCCTATTGATTCCCAGTGTTTGGGTCTTGCATAGTTGATGGCACTTAAAAAATATAAAGTTAGCAACGTTCATTCAGCTGAAGGCAGTGACTTTCTCGATCTGTCTCTCTAATTGTGCTGCATTAGCGTGCTCACACCGCATTGTGTCACATTGTAAAATTGTGCCACCGTGCATCAGCAGATGAGAGGGCACAGGCACAGGATAGCAGTGGCACAAGAGAATGAAGCATTAAAAATTAGTCCCAAATCCCCAGACTAAGCATAAAAGCTCTTTAATGGCAGCTTAACCTGCAAACTCTGTCCACTCAAAGTATCCTTTCCATACTGTCATTTGTCACATAGTTTAACTTTTTGAAACTGGAGATGAAATAGCTTTAAAAAAAAAGTAGTTTAGTAATAAAGCCCAGGAGTTTCAGTGCTTCCTGTTCATTTACAGAGTAGATTGCAGTCATGTCAACCAATTTTCTGCTAATTTTCCCTCTCTAGCTCTGAAGAAGTCATACCGACTCAAAACGTTAACCCTGTTTCTCTCTCCACAGATGCTGCCAGACCTGCTGAGTTTTCCCTGCATTTTCTTTTGTGTTTCATATTTCCCGCAGTGTTTTTCTTTTATCCTGTATGAAGGAGTTGACTCCTTAGTTGGAGTTTGGCTACACACGCACAGGGGCACCTTCCAGTATCCTGCCTGTGTGTAAGTTTAGACAGTGAGTGCTGACAGGATATTACTGGGGACTAACCTGGATCGCATCCTCATTCAACATTCCCTCATGTATACTTTTCAACAGGTGATCCTGGGCAGGAACTCAGCCGATTTTCCACTTCCCCAATAAATCCTGGTAGGAATGTACCCAGACAGCGGTGACAATCTGGAACTCAAAACCACAAGGAATACAATAGGTCCTCACTTAAAGTTGTGGCTGCGACTTCCGGTTGCGGCTATGCCTAGGTAGGTCGCACGTTCGGCAGCTCACGCTGGGAACGGACTTTGGGCTCTTCAGAGGGGCCCCAATGGCAATTGTTCGACAGCTCCCAGTGTGGAAAGGCAACAGCAAGGTTCCCTCGATATTATATGGATTGGAACAGGAGTGGAGTGGTTAAAAAAGTCATCCTGGTGCAGCGGAAAGTGCGAGGGAGGAAAAGCAAGATGGCGGCGGGTGGAGACCAAGCAGAATGGGAGCAGTGGTCGCAGGAGCAGCAAGAATTCCTTAAACGCTGCTTTGAGGAGCTGAAGACAGAAATGCTGGCGCCAATGAAGGCGGCGATTGAGAAGCTTGTGGAGACCCAGAAGGCCCAAGGGGCGGCGATCCCAGGAGGTGCGGCAAAAAGCCTTGGAGAACGAGGACAAGATCTTGGGCCTGGTGGTGAAGGTGGAGGCGCACGAGGCGCTGCTCAAGAGGTGGCAGGAAAAATTTGAGGACCTGGAGAATAGGTCGAGGAGGAAGAATCTTCGGATTCTGAGTCTACCTGAAGGAGTGGAGGGGCCCGATGCCGGGGCATATATAAGCACGATGCTCAATCCGCTGATGGGCGCGGGAGCTTTCCCGAGACCCCTGGAACTGGATGAGGATTTTAAAAGATGGGATATGCTGCCACTCTCACTGGCGGGTAGGGTGCAGTCGGTAAAAATGACGGTCCTTCCGAGGTTTCTCTTTGTGTTCCAGTGCCTTCCCATTTTGATCCCCAAGGCCTTTTTCAAACGGGTAAGCAGGATCATCATGGGATTTGTGTGGGCGAATAAGACCCCGGGGGTGGGTGAAGAGGGTGTTTCTGGAGCGTAGCAGGGGCAGGGGGGCTGGCACTGCTGAATCTGTGTGGCTATTATTGGGCAGCCAATGTGGTGATGATCCGTAAGTGGGTAATGGAGGGAGAGGGGGCGGTGTGGAAAAGGTTAGAGATGGCGTCCTGTGTGGGCATGAGCCTGAGGGCGCTGGTGACGGCACCGCTGCCGCTCTCGCCAACAAGGTACACCACAAGTCCGGTGGTGGCGGCAACGCTGAAGATCTGGGGGCAGTGGAGGCGACACATGGGCGAGGTGGGAACCTCGGTTTGGTCCCCGATTCGGGAGAACCATCGGTTTGTACCGGGAAGGATGGATGAGGGTTTCGGAGCTGGCATCGGGCAGGGATTAGAAGAATGGGGGACCTGTTCATCGATGGGACGTTTGCGAGCCTAGGGGCGTTGGAGGAGAAGTTTGGGCTACCCCCGGGAAACGCTTTCAGGTACATGCAAGTGAGGGCGTTTGTGAGGCGGCAGGTGAGGGAATTCCTGCTGCTTCCAGCACGTGGGATTCAGGACAGGGTGATTTCGGGTGTATGGGTTGGAGAAGGCAAGGTTTCGGCGATTTATCAGGAGCTGCAGGAAGAGGAGGAGCCGTCGGTGGAGGAGTTAAAGGGCAAGTTGGAGGAGGAGCTTGAGGAGGAGATAGATGAGGGTCTGTGGGCTGATGCCCTGAGTAGGGTTAATTCTTCCTCGTCTTGCGCCAGGCTCAGCCTAATACAGTTCAAAGTTACTCACAGAGCGCATATGACAGGGGCGAGGTTGAGTAGGTTCTTTGGAGTGGAGGACAGATGTGGGAGGTGCTCGGGGAGCCCGGCAAATCACGTCCATATATTCTGGTCGTGCCCGGCACTGGATGGGTTTTGGAGAGGTTTTGCAATGACTATGTCCAAGGTGGTGAATGCCTGGGTCAAGCCGAGCTGGGGATTGACATTATTTGGGGTATCGGACGAGCCGGAAGTGCAGGAGACGAAAGAGGCCGGTATTCTGGCCTTTGCGTCCCTGGTAGCCCGGCGGAGGATTTTGCTGTGCAGGGGTTCCTCAGGCGGTGGCAACCATTCCTAGACTATCTCGCGGAGCGTTAGGAGGAGGCCAGCAGTAGCAGCAGCCCAGGGACGGGGGGGGGGGTTTCTCTTGGGGTGGTGTTTGGGTTAAGGTGGGGGGGGCTTTTCCCTATTTGTGCTTTTTGCTGCTATATGGGGGGTTACTGTATATGGGGGAAATCCAATGTATAATTTCTACTTGTTGTGTTCTTGTTGCTTTCTTTTTGTTGGGGACGTGTTTTGTTGAAAATTTGTTGAAAAACTTGAATAAATATATATATTTTTAAAAAAAGTTGTGGCTGCTTTGTTGAAAAGTTCAACTTTAAGTGAAACAATATAAAGCAAATCGGATTTTCCCATTACAACCAATGGAAAAACTGTAATTACGTCTTTTGGACCTTTCCTGTCAGGAAATAAATAAGCATTCTGCCTGTAAGTTGAAAAACTGTTCTAAATTCTGAAATCACTTTTAAAATATAATAAAACTAAAAATATAAAATAAATATGCTAATTCTCTCAAAGGTTGACTCTCCCAAATTTCCAATTTGCCAGTTGCCAATCCACCTACCCTATATATCTTTGGGTTGTGGGGGCGAAACCCTCGCAAACACAGGGAGAATGTGCAAACTCCACACGGACAGTGACCCAGGGCCGGGACTGAAGTCCTCAGCGCTGTGTGGCAGCAATGCTAACCACTGCACCACTGTGCCATCCCAACCTAGGGTTCTTGATAAAAGGTCACAGACCCAAGACGTTAACTCTGTCTCTCTCTCACACCAGCTGGTACCAGGCATGCTGAGTTATTCCAGCATTGCCTGCCTTTATTTCCGATTTCCAGCATCCAGTTTTTAAAATTTTTACACAAAGGTTTCCTGGGCTAGATGTAATGGCCCAATTGCAACCCACTTGGAAATTTGGGCAAAGGAAATATCTAAACTGGTAACATGGAGAGATATGGCTGGAGAGAGAATCTTAAAATCTGTGTGCCTCAGTACCACACTATACTGAACAATGGGAAGGTTCTCCACATTTAGATATTTGAATAAACATGGTAAATGATCAGGAAATGTGGACGCAAGTATGGATCATGGAAAAACCAGCAAAAACAAGGTGAGCAATAATTATAAGGTATGAAATGGGTGTAGCAGGCTGCATGTATTGTATAACACATAATGTACTATGAAAGAAATAATTTGTGTTTGCATACTGCCTTTGACAACATTAGGGCTTCCGACAATGTTTAACAGCCAATTAAGTTATTATTTTGTTATTTTTGAAAAGTTTTTTAAATTACTTTTTCTGAGTTACCAAGCCAGGGCTCAGACTGTGGACAGGGGCGAACCCCTAATCCAGCTCCTTGCCTGCTCCAAAAACCAATTCAAATTCAGATTGAATCCAATTCATGGTCCCCACAAGAGAGACATACCAGATCTGAGCCAAAAGGCTCCTACTACACTTGATCTTAGCCAAAAGGCCGAGAAGCGATCAATTAAGTGATTTTTGAGTATAGTCATTGCTTTAGTGCTGGAAAGCAGCAGTCAATTTCACACATAGCAAGATCCCAGAAACAACAGTGCAATAATGACAAGCTGGTCAGTTATATTGACAGCGTTTAACAGGTAGATGTTGATTACAGGTTGGAGAACAGAACAGCAGAGTGTTGAGAGGGTAATGTACAGATTTGGTTAAATTAAATACAAAATAACACATGGGCTGCAATGCAGCAAATGTGTAATTGGTTTACCACAACTAACTGAACTGCTGTCTTCACTGCTATATATTCAAGAATACTGTAGTGTTGATGAGCTACAGCTGATGTGTAAAGTGGAAACATAAATTAAATGGATTCTGCCAATTTTACTGGTAATATTAATTTCATTCAGTAATGCAGTATGTGTAGATGCAATCTCCTTGAGTTCTCTGTCTGAAGGCATGTCCTTGGTGACTAGTCGCTGAACCAAGTACCATAGGTAAGCTGTGGAGGTAAGCCCCGGGTCTATCTCAGATGGAACATGGTTTTAACCTATGTTGTTCTGGGTTAATCTGATCGACGCATTACTATCTAGCCAACTGAGATAACTGGCCTTATACAGCACAGCAACAGGCCCTTTGGCTCTCCAAGTAAGAACAATGCAGCACGGGAACAGGCCCTTCATAGGTGCAATATCCTCAAATGTTACCTGCCAAATCCACTGACAGGATCTAACAGGTCCCAGCAAAGGTGATCCCCTCCATGGCAGGTTCCCGGTGGCATGTCTCTGCAAATGGCCATTGACTTCTGCAGGACTGAAAGATTCTGATAGCGGGAGGATGCGCCGGCCCTTAACCTCAGTTTGCTCCTCTTCCCACAGCACTGACCGATGACTTAAAAAAAATTTTTTTAAGAGTACCCAATTCATTTTTTCCAATTAAGGGGCAATTTAGCGTGGCCAATCCACCTACCCTGCACATCTTTGGGTTGTGGCGAAACCCACGCAAACACAGGGAGAATGTGCAAACTCCACACGGACAGTGACCCAGAGCCGGGATCGAACCTGGGATCTCAGTGCCGTGAGGCAGCAGTGCTAACCGTGCTGCCCTTGGCCAATGGCTTTGACGTGATTATTCCAAGAGCACTTGATACCCAACATTACATTATGCATTTTTGTGTGTCCTGAACGTGAATGTTAGCAGGTTATCTGACCATGGAGAAAGATTTTAGCTACAAGGTTGGGTTGGTAAAGCTGCGGCTGTTCTTGGACAAAGGAGATTGAAGGACGATTTGCCAGAGATGTACAAGATTAGGTAATGCAGTTAAGAAGATCTTCCCATTAGTTGATGGTAAAGGTCTAGGGGACACAGATTTAAGGTATTGGGCAAGAAATGTAGGTGGGGTGGTGGGTGATGTGAGGAATAACCTTTTTCAGCAGCGGGTGGTAATGACCTAGAACTTGCTGTCTCCAAGGCTGGTCGAAGCAGAGGTGATCAATGATTTGAAAAGATAATTGGATGGGCCCCTGAGGGAAATGAACTTCCAGGGCTCCGGGGATAAAGCAAGAGATTGGGCCTGATTGGATTGCTCTACAAAAGGCTGGCACGGACTTGATGGGCCCAATGTGGTGGCACAGTGGTTAGCACTGCTGCCTCACAGCACCAAGGACCCGGGTTCGATTCTGGCCTTGTCTGTGTGGAATCTACACTTTCTCCCTGTGTCTGCGTGGGTTTCCTCCCACAGTCCAAAGATGTACAGGTTAGGTGGGGTTACGGGATAGGATGGGGGAATGGACCTAGGTAGGGTTGGTGCAGACTCAATGGGCTGAATGGCCTCCTTTTGTGCTGTGAGGAAATCTCCAACTGAAATTGGGTCAACTCAAACCCAACTGAACCAAAACCCTGCCAGATCTGTGTGGCCCAGTGTGCCTTTGCTAAGCTTTATACTTCCCTACCAGTGCTGTTGTGAAGGCATTTGCCTCCCTAAAATACTGGTCACTTTCTTGCACATTGTCCAAGTTGACATTGTTAATGTTTAACTCTGGACTCCTATTCGACTGTGGAGACCATCACAGTGCAGCCCGCGTTCAGGGGAATGGATAATAATCAGGAGTGGCCAACTTTCCTTGCTCAAGATCAGGTACTGAGCTTAGGCTAGGAATCGTCCCGAGGTCCATCCTGTTCTATGTGACCCTGAAACATGAGGGCGGCTGCTGTGCACTTTCCCTGAGAATATTACTGGGCTAATTCCCCCAACCTCCTCAAAAGCAGCCCATTTAAACGGGGATCCATGCTGCTTACTCGTTTTTCCCCTCCTCGCTGCTGACTTTCTTTTCCTTTTAAAAACAATAATTGTTCTCTGCAATACTTCGATTTAATTTTTCTGTTCCTTTTTTTTTGAAAATCTGGTACGCTTCTGCTTTTCTTTTCCCCCTTCCTCCCCTCGCCCTGTGTTACATGACCCCAGTGTTTGAGACATTGAGCGGTGCAGAGCGCCATGCTACCACAATAACCTTTCTTTCTGATTTATCTCTCGCTCTGTTCCCAGGCTCCGCAGGGAAATACCTCTGCAGAGACGTCCTTAGCTCTTAAAGGAGCACCCCCCTCACTTTTAAAGGGGCACTCCCCCCCAACTTAAAAAACCCCCAGTCTAACAGGCATTGACAAATATCCTAGCAATTTTTAAAAGGAGATTTGCAACACTTAATTGCAGATCAAAGGAACGCAACTTGTTTAATGTAACTTTTTGCACATTTCTCCAGCGGCAGGATGGTTTAATATCAAATCCTTTACATTGGGGGCAAACTCCTGTCTGTGGAATGAAACAAAATAAAAATCCGATCATTTCAGTTCCCATAACTTATGCAAACTTTTTAAAAATAGGACTCCAAGTTTCTCTTTAAGAAGAAGTAGTCCTTTTTTTAGGGAGTTTTTTTTTTAAATCGGCTCACAGATGGGGCACATTGCGGGAGGGTTCCTCTGCACTGCTGCCCACACTGACGGGCAGTGAGTGATCTGGGTGAGCAATCGGGACAGGTCCGCCCCCCACTTGTGCGGATGGATACACTCCTGTGTGCGGCTCAAGGCTGCCTGTCCTGCTTGAAGTTTTCAAAAAGTTTCTCCTGAAGTTTTGGAGTCGCTGGGATCGGGGGGATTGAACCGAGGATTCTGCCCCCCCCCCCCCCCCCCATCCCACCCACCCCCAACTTATTTCGTCCCGTCCCCCCACCCCTGATCTTTCCCATGATAATTCGGACTTTCTGGGCTCCACGTTTGAATGGATGTATAAATTAATCGAGGGGATCTCCGAACTTTTGAACGGCGAGCGATGGGGGATTTAAAACTCTGGAATTTACTTTGGGGACTCTGGCTGGCGGCTGAGTGTGGAGGTACGGATTGACTTTAAAACGAAAAAGGTTTTATTCCGAGGAGGTGGTGGAATGGTCTTGCAGTGACCGCGGGGGGGGGGGGGGGGGCATTCAGCATTTGCGTAAAGAATCAAAACGTGCTTTGCTTTAAACAAAAATGAGTTCTGATCAATCGTGGGATTATTTTTGTTGTTGCAAATCAGTGCATTTCAACGCTGCCGGAAACTTCTCAATCCAACTGCCCTTTCTTTCTCTTCAACACTTTCTAAGTAACTTTTTTTTTGTCTGAACAAATGTCTTCTAACCCCAGTCACAGGCGCTGGGGAGGTAATTGTGTTGCTTTGTGCCGTACATGTTTTGAAATGCACACATATACTCTATGTACTGGTGTTTGAAGGAAGTTGCACTTTAGAATGGTAACATTCTAGTTGTTACAGCAAGACTTCAGACGAAGCAGCAATGTCTCATTCCAGACAGGCAACCTCTCAATGTTACAATTGATCATTTGTTGTACCGTTTGCTCGGCGTTTTGTTCCTTTTAACTACCCAGTCTGCAGATTTCCTGCAATAATTACTGATCTAGCGAAGCACCTTTTCTTTTGCATTTGAAGTGCCGAGTGAGCTTTTTGGCATCAAAGTTAGGACGTGGTTATTAATTTAAATGCACGAATCCCATTGTCTGGCAGTTCAGGAGGGGTAAAGAAATCTCGTCGGTTAGAAAATACGTTCGTAAATGATCAGGCAGAACCTGGAGAGATTTCAGCAGCTGGGTGTCATTTCTGATAACACGACCGCAGAAACATCAGACTGACCGTTTGATCTCAGCTCACAAGTGTTTTATTTTGCTTTCTCTTCAGCCATGTGTAGGCAGAGAGTTTATTGTAAGAGATTGGACTGGAGAGGTTTAGATATGAAACTGTCCCCTTTTGCAAATGAAAGAGAGAGAAAAACAGACAGTAGTTTCCAAGGAGAGATTTGGCCATGGAAAACTGGGGAGTTCCTTGCCATCGAGGTGCAGAGTAATCCTTCACATCTCGGTATCCTTGGGAACCAGAAATGAGCACACACACACACACAGCCCATGAATGATGGAATTGGTCAAGAGTTGCCTAGTCTTTGTATGGGACAGTGGAGGAAGGAGGGAGGAGGGGGTGCAGGAGTCCACGAGGGTTGAAAACCAGTGGTGGAGCCCTCACAAAGAGCATCAGCAACTAGATGTGATTTACATTAAACTCGACCTTGCAAGATCATCCTCTGTCAGCGAACATCATTCAGAGCTCACTGACTTTCCCCATTGTTTAGCATTCCCCCCGAGGCAGGGGCTGAACAGACAATTCGGTCTTGCAAGGAATCCTGTTTTTTCTCTCTCTCTCTCTTTGTTTTGTTTTGGATTTGAATCACCCTTTCAGTAAAAGGCAGTGTCCCCTTTTAACAAGCTGTCCAGAGAGTGACTTTATGGTCGATCCAGAGGACCGGTCTTTTTTTTTCTCTCTCTCGCGCTGTTGAAATTGGTCCTTGAGTGAGGAACCTGACTTTTGAACTTGGTGGTTCGAGTCCCCAGTGAAACTCTGGCCCGAAGTACACCGCCTCCCCCCATCCCCCCCCCCCCCCCCCCATTAACATTTGTGTCTGCAATTTGTGAAGCCATTGACAGTCCTCGTGTCTCCCAGCCCTTCTGGACACTCAATGTTGCTGAATACTGGAATTGCACTTCACATTCCTCCACACATCAGTTAGGAATAAAAGAACGTGGCTAGAGAGGGGGAGGGGGTGTGGGGAAATCAATGTTATATCATTCTCCCCATCTCATGGCCACTCACCTCCTCCAACCCATTTCTGGCCTCACACATTCCTCCTGATAGGCTGTCAATGCACCATTGGTAATGGCGCCTTCAGCTGCCTAAAGTTTGGAATTCCCTCCCATAAACCTCTCCACCTCTCTTTACCAGTCTCCATTTCTAGGTAGAGCCAGCCTCAAGAGTAACCCGACTGTGTTACCACACCTCACCCTATTTGAGATCTTTACATTTGAATGTGTCGATTGTAATCATCTGGAGTGGTCTTTTAACCAGGACTGGAATGGGTAATACTGCCCCTACGGTCTGCTCTGCCATTCAGTTAATCAACGGCAGATCTGTATTAGACTCCATTGATCTGCCTGGTTTCCATATTCCTTGTTACCTTGACCAAACATTTACAGTTTTGGAAATTTCAGCTGTTTCCTGTTGTCTCTGCGTTTTATCAGATTTCTGAGGGAGATTATTCCAGATTTCCACTATCCATTGTGTGAAGAAGTGCTTCCTGACATGACCCCTCAACAAACTAGCTTCATTTTAAGGATATGCCCCATTGTTCTGGACTCACCCACCTCAGGCAATAGTTTCTATCAACCTTTCTGCCCTAGCAAATCTTTTAATCATCTTCAACATCAATTAGATCACCTCTTAATCCCCTATATACAAGGGTACATAAGCCTTGTTAATGTAACCTGGTCTCATAATTTACCCTTTCAGCCCCCGGTATAATTCTGGTGAATCTGTGCTGCTTCGTCTCAGTATCCTTTCTGAGATGGGGCGGGATTCTCCAATAATGGGGCGATGTCCTCACGCCCGCGGAAAAACATGCGCGAATCACTATGGACTTACCTGGAGTAAGTCCAGGGTGACTCTGCAATTTGCAGGGGGCTAGAAAGGCCCTGGAGTGCTCCTCGCAGCTCCGGCTGTTGATACGGGCCCTGCACCTCCGGTTGGGGTGTCGGCCGCCCCGCGCAACGTGGCCAACCCACACCGTGGACCAGCACCAAGAAGATAGGCCCCCCGCTAGATTGCGCGCATCCATGGATTGGTGACCCCCGATCAATAGCCTGGCCATCCTGGAGGCACCCCCCCTGGTGAATGATACCCCGCCCCCCACCAGGGCGGCTGCGGATTCGCTGAGTGCCTGCCAGGTGGAACCATGAGAGAATCACGCCGGCGGGAACACGGCCAGCTGCACTTGGAGAGTCACCGCGGGGGCCTCTTTCAATGGCCCATGACTGGTGCCGTGGTGACCGCGCGTGCCCGATTGGCAGCGATTCTCGGGAGCGTCGTCGGACCCGATCACGGGTCTAACGCTCATTCTCCGCCCCCTCTCCGAACGCGATTTCAGGGCGGATGCTCGGAGAATTCCGCCTGGGATGCCCAGAACTGAATATACTACTTCAAATATGGTCTAACCAATGATTTGCTGAACTCCAGCACAATGTTCACCTTGCGATGAAGGCTAATAATGTTCCATTCGTCTTACTTATTTTTGTATCCATCCTCTAGCACTTAGCGATTTCGGTACAGTGATACCTAAAAGCTCTTCCTCTAAAGTTCCTAACGATTTCCAGCTTGGGTCACTGTCTGTGTGGAGTCTGCACGTTCTCCCCGTGTCTGCGTGGGTTTCCTCCGGGTGCTCCGGTTTCCTCCCACAAGTCCCGAAAGACGTGCTTGTTAGGTGAATGGGACATTCTGAATTTTCCTTCTGTGTACCCGAACAGGCGCCGGAATGTGGGGACTAGGGGATTTTCACAGTAACTTCACTGCAGTGTTAATGTAAGCCTACTTGTGACAACTATAAAGATTATTATTATTAACTTCTCACCATATAGAAAATGCTCTGGTTTTGCCCAAAATGGATGATCTCAGTTCCCCGTATTAAACTCCATACTTATCCGCTCACTTATAACATATCAATGTCACTTTGCAGTGTTCTACTAACTGCCACGTAACTCTGTCTCAGTGGCTCTCTCTTTCTCCTAAGCTATTGATAAATTGAGTGGAAAAGCTGAGCCCCCAGTTCCGATCCCTGAGGGTACCTCTATTTGAATCTAGCCGATTGGAGTTCATACCCCATTATCCCTGCTCTCTGTCTCCTTGCTTCTAAACAATTGTCTACCCTTTCAGTAGGTTGCGGCTAGTTTCAAGCACTTTTAATTTTGCTGACTTTCCAATATTTCCCTCACTTATATCACCAATATCCAGTTTTTGGATCCAGTCAATCTTGCCTATTGCCAATTAGCAATTTTAGCAGCTTTTAATTTTGAAACTGAGAGGTGCCTGCAGCTGAACTCTGCAGTTCACTCTCTTCCCCCTTTACATTCACCGAGGAACTCCTTCCTTAACTTATTAACTGCTCACATGAAATGTCAAAGGAGTGTGAAGTGATGTATTTGGTAGAAAGAATGAAGACGGACGTGATAAATAAATGACACAGTTTTAAGAGGAGCCCAGGAACAGAGGGATGAGGGGATAGATGTACATAAGTCTTTGCAGGTGGCAGCACAGCTCCAGAAGGCTTCTTAAAAATCATTTGGGATCCGAAGGGCAGCTCGGTGGCACAGGGGCTAGCACTACTGTCTCATGGCGCCAAAGTCTCAGGTTCGATCCCGGCTCTGGGTCACTGTCTGTGTGGAGTTTGCACATTCTCCCCGTGTCTGCGTGGGTTTCGCCCCCACAACCCAAAGATGCGTAGGCTAGGTGGATTGTCCACGCCAAATTGCCCCTTAATTGGAAATAAATGAATTGGGTGCTCTGAATTTATTTTTTTTAAACTCATTTGGGATCCGTGGCTCCATAAACAGAGGCATTGGGTGGGATTTAGTGTGGCCAATCCACCTAACCTGCACATCTTTGGATTGTGGGGGCAATACCTACACAAACACGGGGAGAATGTGCAAACTCCACACAGACTCCACTCCACTCCAGGACCGGGATCGAACCTGGGACCTTGGCGCAGTGAGGCAGCAGGGTTAACCCACTGTGCCACCATGCTGCTCTGTGCTCAACCTTTTAAAATCGCTGCTTCGGCCATAGCTGGGTATAGTCTCCTATTGTGAACAGCACAAGAAAAGGTGTCAACACCTTGGAGACGTTATAGAGGAGATTGGCACCAGACCTGAAGGAATTCAGTGGTATAAGGGGACTGGAGGAGCTGAGGTTGCTGGTTCAAATTTGTCTGTCTGGTTATTAAAAATGGTTGATGTTGGAGGTGGCATCAGAGCTTAACCCTGATTTGTCCGCAGCTCAAGTCCATACCGACTCACCTGAAGCAGGGGTCACTGGATGGTGATTGAGAGCAGGTATTGGATTTCCCCGTCCCTCTCGTTGCAGGAATGCTGGTAATATCCTCACAGTCAGTTTGTTAGTGATTATTGCTTCCCTATATTATCCAGCTATTTTATCGCTGCTGTTCCGTTGCCTCCAAACTAATAATATTGTGGCTTGGTAGAGATGAGAAGGTGACTCGCTGCCAGGTCCTTGCTGTGTAGCAGATGACTGCGCGGTTTGTGACACCATTCTTGGTATTGTTCTCTCCATCTGTCTGCTGCAGTTTACAGCTCAGTACAACCCTCCTCCTACAACTGCTGTGTTTAAGTTTACTAATGCCCTTGGCACAAGAGCATCTGGGTAGTATTTTCAAGCGAGAAAGGCAATAAACTGGATACTATGATCAAATCTCGTTTTCCAGTTCATCCTGGACCTGGGCTGTTTCAGGTAGAACTAGTAATTAAAAACAAAACACACCCACAAAAGACAGGTGAAAATATACATAACATACATAACGGGGCTGGTTTAGCACAGCGGGCTAAACAGCTGGCTTGTAACGCAGAACAAGGAGGAAACCAGAGCACCCGGAGGAAACCCACCCAGACACTGGGAGAATGTGCAAACTCCACACAGTCACCCAAGGTCGGAATTGACCCCCCCCCCCCTCCTGTAGATTTGTTGGTGTGTGTTTACTGGTACAGTGCTTTGGGGAGAGTTTAGTCTAATTTGGGAACCAGGATGGCGCAAACTAGAGGAGAAATAACACGCAAAAAGGGCTGGAAGTCACAAACAGCCTAAAAATAAAGGAAATGTTCAGGAATAGGAGTGATCAGCATAATGTTGAACAGGCTAAGGCAGGTTTGATGCGCATGTGTATAAATGCACAGAGCATGACAAATAAGGTTAGTGAGCTGCAGGTGCAAGTAGCCACATGGTTTCAATTCGACATAGTGCCTAATGGAAACTTTAACTCAAAAAAGAATGCTGGAACGAGAACTGAGCATTACTCTCTGCAATGTATTCTGGAATAGGAATGGAAAAAAGTAGAGGTGGTGCCGGTATTGATGAAAGATGCTGCTCTTGCCCTGGAAAGGGGTGCGATGTACTTGAGGGTTCATAGGCAAAATCTATTTGGTTAGAGTTAAGAAGCACAACAGGAGTTGTTACATTGCAAGCTGTATGCCATAGGCTACCAAATAACGGGAAGGAGATGGAGGAGCAAGTTTGCAAGCAAACCTCCGAAGGATTTAAAACGATACAGTAATAATAATTGGAGACTTCAAATATTTCAGTGGAGACTAGTTAAAAAAAGAGGTTATGGAGAGGTATAAATTCCTGATAGATATGTTCATGTGCTTATCACTGAGTTTACTGGTACCAGGGCAGGTATGCGTTCATACAATTATACACTAATACAGCACAGAAGGAGACCATTCAGCACAACGTGTCTGTTCTCACTCTTTCAAGGCGTTATTGAATTAGATCCACTTCCCTATCCTTTTCCCATACCCAAGCAAATGTTTCCCCTTCATTTTGCAATTCCCCTTTGAAGCTTACTATTGAATCATCTTCACCACCTCAGCTTATGACAACTTTCTGCATTTTAAATAAACCATTAAAAAAAATGTTTCCAATTAAGAGGCAAATTTAGCGTGGCCAATCCACCTATGCTTGAGGAGGGTGAGAAGTCCAGGGGCGAAATTCTCCGGTCTCGGCGCGATGTCCGCCGACGGGCGCCCAAAATGGCGCAAATCAGTCGGGCATCGCACCGCCCCAAAGGTGCGGAATGCTCCGCATCTTGGGGGGCCGAGCCCCAACCTTAAGAGGCTAGGCACGCGCCGGATGAATTTCTGCCCCGCCAGCTGGGTGGGCCCCGATCGCGGGCCAGGCCACCGTGGGGACACCCCCCGGGGCCAGATCGCCCCGCGTCCCCCCCAGGACCCCGGAGCCCACCCGCCGGTAATCATAGAATCATAGAATTTACAGTGCAGAAGGAGGCCATTCGGCCCATCGAGTCTGCACCGGCTCTTGGAAAGAGCACCCTACCCAAGGTCAACACCGCCACCCTTTCCCCATAACCCAGTAACCCCACCCAACACCAAGGGCAATTTTGGACACTAAGGGCAATTTATCATGGCCAATCCACCTAACCTGCACATCTTTGGACTGTGGGAGGAAACCGGAGCACCCGGAGGAAACCCACGCACACACGGGGAGGATGTGCAGACTCCGCACAGACAGTGACCCAAGCTGGAATCGAACCTGGGACCCTGGAGCTGTGAAGCAATTGTGCTATCCACAAGGCTACCGTGCTGTCCCAAAGGTAAGGTAGGTGGTTTAATCTACGCCGGTGGGACAGGCATTTTAGCAGCGGGACCTTGGCCCATCCACGCCGGAGAATCGCGGGGGGGGGAGGGCAATCGGCGCGGCGCGATTCCCGCCCCCTGCCGAATATCCGGTGCCGGAGAATTCGGCAACCGGCGGGGGCGGGATTCACGCCAGCCCCCGGCGATTCTCCGACCCGGCGGGGGGGTCGGAGAATCTCGCCCCAGGTTCCCGTACAGCCAGGTGCCGGAATGTGGCGACTAGGGTTTTTTTACAGTAACTTCATTTGAAGCCTACTCGTGACAATAAGCAATTTCATTCATTTTCATTTCACCTACCCTGCACATCTTTGGGTTGTGGGGGTGAGACCCATGCAGACACGGGGAGAATGTGCAAACTCCACATGGGCAATGACCTGGGGCCGGGACCAAACCTGGATCCTCTGCGCCGTGAGGCAGCAGTGCTAACCATTTAATTAAAACATATCTGACCATCTCACCCCAGGTTCTTTTACCAATTCCCTTAAATCCGTGTTCTCTAGTTATGACCCTTCTGCCATCATAAACAGTTTCCCTTTAATTAGTCAATCAAAATCCTTCATGATCAACCTTGACACCTCTATTAAATATCCCCTTATCCTTCCCTGCTGTAAGGAGGACAACTGACATTTCTCCCCATGATCATCTCTCCATGCAATTCAAGTCCTGCCTCCTTGGTATTATTCCAATAAATCTCTGCACCCTCTGGATATCTTGTCTGAAAGTTTGTGTCTGGAAACTGGACAAAAACTCCAAATGAGGACTCGGCTGCTGATTTATAACGATTTGGCATGTTGTTACTTTCTGTACTCTCTGCCTCTTGTTATGAAGCTAAGAATCCTTTATTCTTTACAAACAGCCTTGCTGCCTCCAAAATCTGTGTACATCTAGGTCATTAGTACACATCAAAAAGAGCAGTGGTCCTAATATTGACCTGCCACTTCATACTGTCAAAGCACAACCCTTTTCCATTAGCCAGTTCCAAATCCACTCAGCCAATGCACCTTTAATCCAGACTCCAATGTTGCTAACCTGCGTGTTATCTGGTACTTTATTGAACACCTGTTGACAGTATACATACATTAACCACACTTCCTTTATCCTCGTCAACACATTATTTCAGTTCATCAAAAAAATCATCAACTTAGTTAAACATGACATGCCTTCTAAAAAAATAAATAATCAGTGCTGGCTTTAATTTACCAGCTTATGATTTTCAGAGTGACAGTTGTTTTGTTTCTTAAAGATCTGTTGTTTCTGAAAGTTTTGCTGCCACTGATGATGACTGGTCATGAGTTGCTGATATAATTAGCCAGATTGGCCAGAATCTCAGCGTTCTCCACTTACTTCCGAAGGATGCAGCCCACCTTATGTGCCAACCTTTCAAGCACCTGGGTCTTTATCTATTTCTATCCTTTAATAGTTTCTTTACTACCTCCTCTTTTAATGTGACATTAACAGCTTCCTCTTCTCTCGTGAAGAGAGATGCAAAGTACTAATTTAGAACCTAAGCCATGCTCTCTGCCTTCACAATATAATCTTTTAATCTTTAATCGGCCCCATCCTTCCATTGACTAATTTAGTTTTCTGATAAATGTGCTGCTTTGATATTGTGTGAATTTCCCAGTAGATGTACTGGATGTGTGAGTTTCCCAGTACATGTGCTAGTGTGTGTTTGAGTTTCCCAGTAGATGTGCTGGTGTGTGTTTGAGTTTCCCAGTAAGGAGGGAGGTTATGTGTGTGTGTGTATTTCCCAGTAGATATGCTGCTGTGTGTGTCTTTCCCAGTAGATGTACTGTTGTGTGTGTCTTTCCCAGTAGATATGCTGCTGTGTGCATGTGCATGCCTTTCCCAGTACATATGGAGTGTGACTGCCTGTGAGTTTCTCATTAGGTGTACTGGTGTGTGTCTGTGCCTGTGAGTTTCCCATTAGGTTTTCTGGTGTGCATATGTGCCAGTAAGTATCCCAGTAGCTGTGCTGGTGTGTGCACCCACCAATGAGTATCCCAGTAGCTGTGTTGGGTTGTGAGTGCACCAGTGAGTATCCCAGTAGCTGTGCTGGTGTGTAAGTGCGCCAGTGAGTATCCCAGTAGCAGTGCTGGTGTGTGAGTGTGCCAGTGAGTATCCCAGTAGCTGTGCTGGTGTGTAAGTGCACCAGTGAGTATCCCAGTAGCTGTGCTGGTGTGTAAGTGTGCCAGTGAGTGTCCCAGTAGCAGTGCTGGTGTGTGAGTGCACCAGTGAGTATCCCAGTAGCTGTGCTGGTGTGTAAGTGTGCCAGTGAGTGTCCCAGTAGCAGTGCTGGTGTGTGAGTGCACCAGTGAGTATCCCAGTAGTTGTGCTGGTGTGTGAGTGCACCAGTGAGTATCCCAGTAGATGTGCTGGTGTGTGAGTGCACCAGTGAGTATCCCAGTAGATGTACTAGTGCGTGGGCACCAGTAGTTAGATGTATCCTAATTACCCTAATATAGTTTGGAGAAATAATCTTGTGAAAGACAACAAATTCCTGATGCGTACAGAACTTTCTTTTTTAGCTTGTTTCCTGCCCAACAAGAATGTAGTCCTAGGGACTGAAGTGAGGCAAGTGGAGCATGCTTCACATTCAAAAAATTTGGGATCATAATACTCAAGGTTAGAATAACTTTGACAAATGCCAAAGAATAATCAAGTGTTCACATAGTTGGGGCAGTGCGGTGGTGCAATAGTTAGCACAGCTGCCTCACAGCGCCGAGGTCCCAGGTTCGATCCCGGCTCTGGGTCACTATCCGTGTGGAGTTTGCACATTCTCCCCGTGCTTGGGTGGGTTTCGCCCCCACAACCCAAAGATGTTCAGGCTAGGCTAGGCGGATTGGTCACGCTAAATTGCCCCTTGGAAAAAAAATTAACTGGGTACTCTAAATTTATTTTTAAAAAGTGTTCACATAATAAGGGCAGCACGGTGGCGCAGTGGATAGCACTGGGACTGCGGCACTGAGGACCTGGGTTCGAATCCCGGCCCCGGGTCACTGTCCGTCTGGATTTTGCACCTTCTCCCCGTGTCTGCGTGGGTTTCGCCCCCACAACCCAAAGATGTGCAGGTTAGGTGGATTGGCCACGCTAAATTGCCTCTTAATTGGAAAAAAATAATAATTGGGTACTCTAAATTTATTTTTAGAAGTGTTCACATAGTTAACGGGGACAGTTCACTGGAAAGGGAATCTGGTCCAAGGTGGGATCAAATAAAATGGTTCGATAAAAAGTCTTTAATGAAGAGATGGCTCAGGTACAAAATAGATACATTCCCAGAGGGGAAAGGGAGGGCATTCAAACCTAGAGCTTCAGATAGAACAAACTGTACAGAGATTACAATGAAACAGAAAAGGAAAGCTTATGATGAATGTAAAGTTCAATATACAGTAGAGAATCAAATTGAATACAGAAAGTACAGAGGCGATGGCACACTGGTTAGCGCTGCTACCTCACAGCGCCAGGACCCAGATTCAATTCCAGCCTTGGATGACTGTCTATGTGGGGTTTGCGCATTCTCCCTGTGTCTGCTTGGGTTTCCTCCGGGTGCTCCGGTTTCCCCCACAGCCCAAAGATGTGCAAGTTAGATTAATTGGCTATGCTAATTTGCCTCTTAGTGTTCAATAAGATGTGTAGGTTAAGTTAAGGGGTTATTGGGATAGGGTGGGGAAGTGAGCTTGGGTGGAATACTCTTTCAGAGGGTCAGTGCAGACTCGATAGGCCAAATGGCCTCCTTGTGTAAGGAATCGATGATTCTACGAGATCTAAAAAATTGAATAGGAGGGATAAAGCAAATTGATTAGTTTCTAACATAAAGGGCAGCCAGAAGAATTTTCTAAGTACATGAATAGTAAACAGATAAAGAGGGAGGGTTCGGACAAGAACCAAAAAAGGCTTTGGAGCTATAAGACATGGTTGAGGTACAAAATGAGAAAAGAGGAGGCTTCCAATGTCATTGCAAAGAAGGAGGTTTAGCGATAGTGGGTAGAATAAAAGCAGGTAAAGAGGAGCTGCTTCAAAGGTTGGCAGTATTCACAATGTAGAAAGGTCTCGCAGCCTGGATGGGATGTACACACTGTTGCTGAGGGATGTACGGGTGGAAAATGTAGAGGCTCAAGCTACAATCTTTCAATCTTCCTTGGAGAGAGGCAGGGTGTGCAAGGACTAGAGAATTGAAAATGTCACCTATTCAAGAAATGAGCGAGGGAGGACCCGAGCAATTACAGGCCAGCCAGTCTCGCCCTGGTAGTGGGGAAACCTTTACATAAAGTAGTTCAGGACAGAACTAATCAACTTTTGGAAAACCACTGGCTAATAATACCAGACCGTAGGCATGGATTTGTTAAAAGCAAATTGTATTTAACGTGATTGAGTTATTTGAAGTATCAAAGAGGGATGATGAGGCTAATATGGTAGATGCTGTGTCCATGGAATTTTAAGTGTTTGACAACAATAGACCTGTTAGCAAAATTAAAATCTCGAAGGGTGGCATGGTGGCACAGTGGTTAGCACTGCTGCCTCACAGTGCCGGGGACCCGGGTAAAATTCTGGCCTTGGGTCACTGTCTGTGTGGAGTTTTCACATTCTCCTCGTGTCTGCGTGCTCTTCCTCCGGGTGCTCCGGTTTCTTCCCACAGTCCAAAGATATGCAGTTTAGGTGGATTGGCCATGTTAAATTGTCCCTTAGTGTGCAAAGGTGAGGTGGGGTTATGGGGTTACAGGAATGGGGCAGGGAAGTGGGCCGAGGTAGGGTGCTCTTTCAGAGGGTCGATGCAGACCCAATGGGCTGAATGGCCTCCTGTACTGTCGGGAGTCTTTTCTATGATTGAAGGGTCAGTGGTTGCTTAGATATGAAATTGGCTAAGCAACATTAAGCAGAGAGTAGTGGTGAACTGTTCCTTTTCAGACTGAAGGGTAGTAGATCCACGACAAATGACTATTCCATTTCCACCACTTTCCAACTACTTTCTTCAATGCTGCTAAAGCCTTCACGGGACCCCCTGATGTGCTGCTTCCTTATTTTGGCTTTTCTTGTCATTCCCCACACCAATATCCAGTTGTTGTTCCTCTCTTCTTGACATTGTCCAAGTTAATTAATTAATACAAATGCGGACTTGAAAGCTAGTCGCAATAATTGTGTCATGAAACTATCGATTGTTGTTAAAAACCCATTTGGTTCACTAACGACCTTTAGGAAGGAAATCCACCATCATCAACTTGGTCTGATCTATATGTGACTCCAGACCCACAGCAATGTGGGTCTGAAATGGCCGAGCGAGCCACTTATTTCAAGGGCAATTAGAATTGGGCTTCTTTTGTCAGTGATGGTCACATCCCTTACAAGAAGAAAGAAAAAAAGTTCCTTCAAGGAGGATCATTGCACTAGACACGATTTATTTGAGTGATACGAAGGATGGGACACTCCAGTTGTATGACGAGACTGCAGAAACTGTGCCTGTTCTTAGAGCAATGAAAATAAGAGGAGATTTGATAAAGGTTTTCAAAACGAGAGCATTTTGATAGAGTAAACACTAAGGAACCTTTACTGATGGCTGAAGTGGGCAGTAACCAGAGTACATAAGAGATTTGAGGGATTGGCTGAAGCAACATGAGGAAAAGTAAATGATGGTGAGCTGTGGGTTGGGGTGTATTTCTTGAAAGGGTGGTGGAAGCCAATGGTAAGTTTCAAAAAGAATTAGATATGTAGTTCATGGAAATGATATACAGGGTTATGGGGAAACCAGTAGAGTGGGAATATTTGGATATCTCTACTACAGGCACAATGGGTCAAATTGCCTTATTGTTTGCTATATCATTTGAAATCCTGGTGTGTATATCAATTTTCCGATACCTTTTAGTTGTTCGATGTAAATGATCTGGACTTGGGTGTAGGGAGCACATTTTTCAAATTTTCCCATGACCCAAAACCTGTCAACATTGTGAATAGTGTGGAGGGTAGTAGCACATTCCAATAGGTCAGGGAGTGGTGAAATGGGCAGCCACATGGAAGGTGCAAATAGGTGTGAAGTGATGAGTGATGGAGGAATCCACTATTTTTGGAGGTGTGGGTACAAGAGAAGAGGGTGCTGGGAGTGGATATTCTTTGAAGATGCCAGGGCAAATTGATAAGGTGGGTTAAAGGAAGCATCTTGGGCAACAGGCTCTGTATATTGGGGTTTTGAGTACACAAACAATGAAGTCGTACCAAACCGTGACAAATCACTGGTTTGGTACCGACTAATTTGTTTCGTATAATTCTAGACACCACACCTTAAGAAGGATGTCAAGGTTTTGGAGAGTGTAAGGTGGACCTTTACTAGGATAATACCAGGAATAAGGGGGTTCAGATATGTGGAAAAACTGGGATTACTCTCCCTATAGTAGACATTTAAGGGCAAAATTAAGATATTCAAAATTAAGAGGTGTCTTGATGGAACAAGAAGAACAAAACTATTCCCTTTGAGTCAGTAACAAATGGTAATAGTTTTAAAATAATTGGTGGAAGAAATGGAGGCAAAGTGAGGAAACATTTCTTCATACCGAAGATTCTGAAGATCTGAAAATCACTACCTGAAAGGTTGGTGGAACCAGGTTCTGGAGGAACTTAAAAAAGACAATTGGACATGTACCTGAAGAGGACTAATTTGCAGGACAAAGAACATAGAACATTACAGCGCAGTACAGGCCCTTCGGCCCTCGATGTTGCGCCGACCTGTGAAACCACTCTAAAACCCATCTACACTATTCCCTTATCGTCCATATGTCTATCCAATGACTATTTGAATGCCCTTAATGTTGGCGAGTCCACTACTGTTGCAGGCAGGGCATTCCACGCCCTTAGTACTCTCTGAGTAAAGAACCTACCTCTGACATCTGTCTTATATTTATCTCCCCTCAATTTAAAGCTATGTCCCCTCGTGCTAGACATCACCATCCGAGGAAAAAGGCTCTCACTGTCCAGCCTATCCAATCCTCTGATCATCTTGCATGCCTCAATTAAGTCACCTCTTAACCTTCTTCTCTCTAACGAAAACAGCCTCAAGTCCCTCAGCCTTTCCTCATAAGATCTTCCCTCCATACCAGGCAACATTCTGGTAAATCTCCTCTGCATCCTTTCCAATGCTTCCACATCCTTCCTGTAATGCGGCGACCAGAATTGCACGCAATACTCCAAATGCGGCTGCACCAGAGTTTTGTACAGCTGCAACATGACCTCATGGCTCCGAAACTCAATCCCTCTACCAATAAAAGCTAACACACCGTACGCCTTCTTAACAACCCTCTCAACCTGGGTGGCAGCTTTCAGGGATCTATGTACATGGACGCCGAGATCTCTCTGCTCATCCACACTGCCAAGAATCTTACCATTAGCCCAGTACTCTGTCTTCCTGTTATTCCTTCCAAAATGAATCACCTCACACTTTTCTGCATTAAACTCCATTTGCCATCTCTCAGCCCAGCGCTGCAGCTTATCTATGTCCCTCTGTAACTTGTAACATCCTTCCGCACTGTCCACAACTCCACCGACTTTAGAGTCATCTGCAAATTTACTCACCCATCCTTCTACGCCCTCCTCCAGGTCATTTATAAAAATGACAAACAGAAGTGGCCCCAAAACAGATCCTTGTGGTACACCACTATATCTGGGGGAAAGGCAATTCTGATGCGATGAGGCAAGACTTAGGATGCATCGGATGGAGAGGAAAACTGCAGGGGATGGGCACAATGGAAATGTGGAGCTTGTTCAAGGAACAGCTACTGCGTGTCCTTGATAAGTATGTACCTGTCAGGCAGGGAGGAAGTGGTCGAGCAAGGGAACCGTGGTTTACTAAAGCAGTCGAAACACTTGTCAAGAGGAAGAAGGAGGCTTATGTAAAGATGAGACATGAAGGTTCAGTTAGGGCGCTCAAGAGTTACAAGTTATCTATGAAGGACCTAAAGAGAGAGCTAAGAAGAGCCAAGAGGGGACATGAGAAGTCTTTGGCAGGTAGGATCAAGGATAACCCTAAAGCTTTCTATAGATATGTCAGGAATAAACGAATGACTAGGGTAAAAGAGTAGGGCCAGTCAAGGACAGTAGAGGGAAGTTGTGCTTGGAGTCCAAGGAGATAGGAGAGGTGCTAAATGAATATTTTTCATCAGTATTCACACAGGAAAAAAGGACAATGGGGGATAAAGCTTGGGACATGGGACTAAATTTGACAAATCTTTCAAAGAGCTGACACAGACATGATGTGCTGAATGGACTTTGTTTGTGCCATAAGATTGTAAGAGTCTGTCGGCTGGTGTGTGCATCATCAGCAAGTTTCCTGGCTGATGTGCTGGCGGGTGTGTTTTCAATGAATTTTTGGGCAGGTGCTTTGGCATTTTGTGGTGTAGGTTGAAATAAGTGGAGTCAAGAGGTAGACATTTTCCCCAGGGTACTTTGAATCAGACGGTCGTCAGATTCTTAACATGGAATATTTTCTGAGTGGAATTGAGGAGTTAGTAGTGTGTTTTAACATTGTGTGGAATTTTCACATTCTCCTTGTGTCTGTGTGGGTCTCAATACCCAGAGATGTGCAGGGTAGGTGGATTGGCCACTCTAAATTGCCCCTTAATTGGGAAAAAAAAATGAATTGGGTATTTTAAATTTAGTTAAAAAAAATCAAAGTAGTGTGTTTTAAAAATGAATCACTAGCTGTGTTACATTTCTGTGCATGAGTCCACCTGACATAGAAAGTAGAAGCAGGAGGAGGCCATTCAGCCCTACAAGCCTGCTCCACCATTCATTATGATCATGGCTGATCTTCAAGTTCAATACCCTAATCCCGCCTTCCCCCATATCCCTTTAGCCCCAAGAGCTATATCTAATTCCTTCTCGAAATTATACAACATTTTGGCCTCATCTACATTTAATTCTTTCTTTCCTCGTGTTATTTTCCTCCAACTCCCGCCTTCCTCCCCCTCCTTTGAGTAATTTGTCTGTCTCTCATGCTGTCTGTTTAGCAGTCTTAAAGTTGGCAAGGTTGCTTCTAAAGTGAATTTCTTTTCAGGAACTGGAATATTAGTTACTGAGCACTGCATGTGGTCCACACAGCCTGAAGTTCAATTGACCATCAGTTAATATGTTTAATAAATGCGTTCAAAAATATAAATTTCATTCTTTTTTTTAAATTTAGAGTACCCAATTATTATTTTCTTTTCCAATTAAGGGGCAATTTAGCATGGCCAATCCACCTAACCTGCACATCTTTGAGTTTGCGGGGGTGAGACCCACGCAGACACGGGCAGAATGTGCAAACTCCACATGGACAGTGACCCAGGGCCGGGATTCGAACCCGGGTCCTCAGTGCCCTAGTCCCAGTGCTAACCACTGTGCCACGTGCCGCCCCTTCAATTCTGTTCTTGTACAGCCATCACAACACTCAAAATTTTTGGATGGAGTAGTATTTTGTTTCTGACGATAGCTCCTTTTTTGGTATGAGATGTTAAAACAGAGGCCCTGTTAAGTGGATGCAAAAGATCCCATGGCACTAATCACTGAAGAGCATGGGAGTTCTTGGTGTCCCGTGCAATGTCTCTCAACTAACACGACTGGAGAAAAAGATAATCTGGCCATTGCTGTTGTGGAATCTGGCCATGTGCAAATTGGCTGCCATGTTTCCTACATCACAACAGTATTCACTTCCTTGGTTGTAATGGGATGTCATTTGTTTGTTCATTTGCTCGTTAGTTCTCTTGAAGAAGAAAAAAATCTCCCATGAAGTAACCGTGCTCTCTCTCCCTCACAGCTCTGCAGTGTCGGGATAGCCACCGCCCTTGTGAAAATAATGGACGATGCATCAAAAGCCCGCATGGAGATGCATCATGTCTGTAAGTTGCTCCTTTGACTGGAAATGATTAAGATTTGCGTGAATTATAAATGCGTCCTGTCAGTGTGCTCCGAAGCACGGCTCTGGGCACAATTCCCAGGGCGATTCATGAGCTCTCTGAGCTGTCCCGACCATTCGTGGGAAAAAAACGTTTCTCCTGAATTCTTTATTGGATTTATTAGTAACCGTCTTATATTTCCCTGGTTTCTGGACTCAATCCACAAGTAGAAGTACAGCAGACAAAGCAATTTTCATTAGTGTCAAGTGATGTCAGTTAATCCCAACATTTCCCCGGCTGCCAATTGATAGGATTGCAGCTCTTTAAAAGAAAATTGAAAACCGTGACAAATCCCCTCCCCAAAAATTATTTTTTTCTGTTCTATGGTTGTAGATTAAATAATTTTTCAAAAGTGTTGCTTGCGGTCAAAGGGATTTAGCCATTATTCTCAGCCTTCTGCACTGTGCACTGTAACAGCTACGTAGAGGCATATTTAAAAGGATTCTTCATAACTCCTCCCCTGGTCCTGTGAGTCATTTCTTTCACTATCCAGTGTGGAATTGAGCCGTTAAGAGCTGGAAGGTGCCAGATTTACAATCCCTGGTTTATGCTGATTTAAACTGTGCTCCCATTTGTGGGCAAGTCTAAAGTTTGCACCCGTAAATATTAGATAGTCACTAATAAATTCAATAAAGCATCTAGGTGAAAATTCTTGACCCGCAGAGTGGTTACAACATAGAATTCACTGCCACAAGGTATACTTGAGCTGAACAACATTGGTGGACTTAAGGGGAAACGAGATAACGACATGGCTGCCATGCTTGCTGCATTCCAATGGCGCCATCTCAAAAGAGTGTATTGTTGGCTGTAAAATCTTTGTTTGGCAATGCCACTATCAAGCACCTTGGGATGGTTTAATATGTTAAAGATGCTATATAAATGAAAGTTATTGTTGTTAAGCTTTGGGACTGCCTGAGGTCATGAAAGGTGCAATATAGAGGCAAACCTTTCCTCTCCTATGACATGAACACCCAGTGAGGCTAACATGATGCTGTTTCAAGATCCCGTCTGTTTCAAGATCTCCTCCAATGCGGTGACTGCCAGAAGGTAGTGGAACCTTGTTAACTTAACAAAGTTTAGGTCACTGAACTATTACTGATTTCAGAAGCAAAGCGGATCATTCTATCAGCAGTGTCTTTGCCTGGATGGTGGCAAAAATTAGTTTCCGCTGTTCCGAGCTCAATGTTTAAAGAAGCACTCCCATTTCTTGGTTAGCTTGGATAGTGGTGTGATTCTGACACCAGTAATTGTTTGACTAACACGTCAGAGTGCCAATTCAACAAAAAAAGAATTAAAAGTTGAGCTGGTTGTCACTCTGGTACAGCAGATGATGGCTTGCTCCAGCTCCATAGGCAGTGATAGGGCAGCACGGTAGCCTAGTGGTTAGCACTGTTGCTTCACAGCACGAGGGTCCCAGGTTCGATTCCCGGCTTGGGTCACTGTCTGAGCGGAGTCTGCACGTTCTCCCCGTGTCTGTGTGGGTTTCCTCCGGGTGCTCCGGTTTCCTCCCACAAGTCCAGAAAGACATGCTGTTAGGTGAATTGGACATTCCAAATTCCCCCTCAGTGTGCCGGAATGTGGCGACTAGGGGCTTTTCATAGTAACTTCATTGCAGTGTTAATGTAAGCTTATTTGTGACAATAAAGATTATTATTATTACATTAGATATTTCAAGAAATTTTGTAGCATCCATTTTGGAATAGATGCGCTGAAGGGAGGCCCATGATCATTAAAAAAAATTTTAGAGTCCCCAATTCATTTTTTCCAATTAAGGGGCAATTTAGCTTGGCCAATTCACCTACCCTGCACATCTTTAGGTTGTGGGGGCGAAACCCACGCAGACACGGGGAGAATGTGCAAACTCCACACGGACAGAGCCAGGATCGAACCTGGGACCTCAGCGCCGTGAGGCAGCAGGGCTAGCCCACTGCGCCACCGTGCTGCCCAGGCCCACGATCATGGTTAGACAACTGATGTAGGTTACATTTTCTGCACATTGGCTATGAATAGCCAGCCGCCTGTTAGAACTGGCTGTCATTGATGGTCAACGTTAAAAGATTAATGGTTAAAAACCGTCCGTCATTTTTGGCCAAATTTCAATGCCGAGACGCAGCAACAAATCCTCATTAATGTGTGAGAGTGCAAATATAAGACACGCCATGTTGTAGGAATGTGTGACATTGTGTGAACGCTGAGGCACACAGTGTTACTGGAATGTGTGGCAGTATCCAGTATGTTGGAGTGAGTACTGGGGTACGCTATTATTGGACTCTGTGACCGTATTCAGTGTGATGAGTGAATGCTGCAACACACTGTTAGCTGAAGGCAAGTTTTTGAAGTGCTCCTAGCCAATTGCCGACTTGGCCCTGGGAAAGAAAGGGTAAAGTTGGCAGTGAAACGCCCTTGTAGAGCTGCAGATGCCAATGGGAAATTGGCATGAAAACTGATGGCTTCCTGCAAGTCCTCTGCAAATGTGAACATTTGAGCAGCCTGTCACTGGCACACTGTTCGAATGCTGCCAGTTTTTTTAAACAGGCGACAAAAGTGGATTTCTAGGATCGGGGACTGTCTGATATCCGCTGTCTCTCTCTCGCTGGTAACTTGGCATCTGCCCCACTCCATAAATATAAAACTCCCTGTCATCGGGGTGGGGATTGCTGATGTGTGTTTATGCTGGAAGGTGGTAGTATGCGCACCAACAAGACAAGACCCACACTGGGCATCCGATGCACCAATGGGGCGACAGACTCTCTCTGGCTAAAACCTTGAACATTGACAAATGCTCCTTTGTACGAAGCTGTTGTGGGTTTGGCCTCAAGAAATGTGTCAAGTAATGACGGAAGGAGTGGGAGTCCTCAGAAAGTAACAGATTCCAACATTTCATTGAGAAAATGGCACCGGGGTGTCAACGTCATGTGAGGTGACAGAAGCCCAACCAGAACTTATAACTCATGGTATAGGAATCAACATACATTGCTGACAGCTTGGCACAACTGAACTCGTATCCAACCACATATTCAAACCCTTGTGTTGTGCTCAGTGGCATTGAGTTCATTTAGACTAAAGGTATTCTTGGCGTTTGTAGCTGTGATGCCCTACCATAGGCAGACGTGCCTTCAGCTGCCTAGACTCTGGGCTCTGCAAATCCCTCCTTAATCCTCTCCAACTGCCCTGCTTTGAGGAACTCCTCAAAACCTACCAAGCTTATGGTCACTTCAGTATCACGCAAATACAAGTTGTCAACCATGTTCACATGTTTTGGACATGTTCGAAGCTTAGGGGATTCTGGCAGGGGTTTGCGGATGTCATGTCCACGGTGTTAAAAACAAGGGTGGCACCGAGTCCAGAGGTGACGATCTTCGGAGTGTCGGAGGACCCGGGAGTCCAAAGGGTGAGAGACGGCGACGCCTTGGCCTTTGCCTCCTTGGTAGCCTGGAGACGGGTACTGTTAGCATGGAGGGACTCGAAGCTCCCGTAATCAGAGACCTGGGTCAATGACATGGCTGGCTACCTCAGTCTTGAGAAAATCAAGTTCGCCCTAAGAGGGTCAATGCTAGGGTTCGTCTGGAAGTGGCAACCGTTTGTCGACTTCTTTCGAGAAAATTAACCGTCAGGAGAGGGGCGGGGGGTGGGGTTAGTCTAGATTACTGTTCAAGGAAGGTGGGACCTGTGAGGGAGATAGATGGTCTTTGCATTATGTTTATAGTTTCATAGATTTCATAGAATTTACAGTGCAGAAGGAGGCCATTCGGCCCATCGAGTCTGCACCGGCTCCTGGAAAGAGCACCCTACCCAAGGTCAACACCACCACCCTAGCCCCATAACCCAGTAACCCCACCCAACACTAAGGGCAATTTTGGACACTAAGGGCAATTTATCATGGCCAATCCACCTAACCTGCACATCTTTGGACTGTGGGAGGAAACCGGAGCACCCGGAGGAAACCCACGCACACACGGGGAGGATGTGCAGACTCCGCACAGACAGTGACCCAAGCCGGAATCGAACCTGGGACCCTGGAGCTGTGAAGCAATTGTGCTATCCACAAGGCTACCGTGCTGCCCCTTGTTTGTATGTGGTTTACTGTTACTGTTATAAAATCACAAAAGCCTTAATAAAATATTTTACAAAAAAATACAAGTTTTTTCTCCTGTCAACGTTTCAGATCTAATATTGAATATAAAGCTATAATGTTAACAAGCACTCGGTATCTCTGACATTCTCACGGGGACTGCCACTCCTATCCTTTGTGAAAATCATGTTTATGAGATGCAATCTGTGACAATACCCATACCAACATTCTGCATGTGGAGATATTTTACTATAAGCATCGGAGGATATGGGCCTTTGGCCACAATGCGTTTGGTGAGAATCTGCGGCCGATATATCCATGGGCTCATTGGCTAAGTGCGACTTTAATAAGCAGTCTGTCATGTCAAATTGTAAACATTTTGAATAAAATGTAATACAAGTTGCACTGTGCGATAAGCCCTGCCGATAAGATCAAACACATTGTGGGCTTGGCAGTGTTTATAAATGGGTTCTATGGAGAGGCATGAAGGGCCTGAGATCCTCTCATCTGATTAAGAGACCTGAACCAGAGTGTGTTTTCAATCTTGTTCTCAGATAAATTGACAGGTATGCAGAGCAGGTGAAATCCATTCTGAAACTGTGCTGGAATTTCTGGGGCAGGTGGATGGAATAAAGCTGGGAGAACAAGTGGGTTGTGAGCATCATGTGTAGGTGTGGAAGGGGTGCCATGAGTGGGTATGCTTGAAGGCCTGGAGTGAATGTTGTAGCAATGGAATTGACAGCACCGAAATGAAATGAAATGAAATGAAAATCACTTATTGTCACAAGTAGGCTTCAAATGAAGTTACTGTGAAAAGCCCCTAGTCGCCACATTCCGGCGCCTGTTCAGGGAGACTGTTACGGGAATCGAACCGTGCTGCTGGCCTGCCTTGGTCTGCTTTCAAAGCCAGCGATTTAGCCTGTGCGGGCCTTTCATATGCAGTAGCACAGTGGTTAGTACAGTTGCTTCACAGCGCCGGGGTCCCAGTCTCGATTCCTGGCTTGGGTCCTGCTGTCTGTGTGGAGTCTGCACGTTCTCCCTGTGTCTGCGTGGGTTTCCTCCGGGTGCTCCAGTTTCCTCCCACGGGGTCGGAGAATCCCCGGGAGGGCGGCGTGAATCCCGCCCCGACGCTGGCTGCCGTATTCTCCAGTGCCGGTTTTTGGGCAGGGGCGGGGATCACGCTGCGCCGGTTGGGGGCCGTTGGCAGCCCACCCCCAGCAATTCTCTGGGCCCTGATGGGCTGAGCGGCCGTCAGTTTTTGGCCCGTCCCGCCGGCGTGAAATGGACATGGTCCCACACGGCGGGACCTCGCTTGTAGGCCAGCTGGTGCGGACCTCGGGGGGGGGGGGGGGGGGATCCGGCCCCCGGGGGGGCCCCCATGGTGGCCTAGCCCGCGATCTGGGCTCACCGATCTGCTGGCGGGCCTGTGCCCTGGGGGCACTTCTTCCTTCCACACCGGCCTCTGTAGGGCTCCACCATGGCCGGCGCGGAGAAGACACCCCCTGCGCATGCGCAAGAATACGCCGGCCAGTCTGCGCATGCATGGAACCTCGCTGGCGGTCCTGCGCATGCACTAACTCGCGCCAACCCCTCTGGCACCGGCCTAGCCCCCAGAAGTGCGGAGGATTGCGCAACTTCCGGTCGGCCCAATGCCGGAGTGGTTTACGTCGCTTTTTACTCCGGCGTCGGGCCATCCCGCTGATTGCGGGAGAATCCTGCCCGTGCTGTTAGGTAATTTGGACATTCTGAATTCTCCCTCTGTGTACCTGAACAGGCGCCTGAGTATAGCGACTAGGGGATTTTCACAGTAACTTCATTGCAGTGTTAATGAAAGGCTACTTGTGACAATAAAGATTATTATTATACCTTTAAGGGATCATATCAATCACTACTAGCTGACAGGATGTAACCTATTAGTCCCATGACTTGTAGGCAGTCAGCTAACAGCAAGGTAGAGATTAGATGTACTGTACTTCGCCTCCTAGTAAACCGATTTGTATATAGTCTTGTCTTCAAATAAAGAGCCCACATTATCATTTCACCAATCCTTTTGTATAATTGGTATGTTTAGGTTGAAAAAGGAGAATGTAAATTGCTATAATAATAATCTTTATTGTCACAAGTAGACTTACATTAACACTGCAATGAAGTTACTGTGAAAAGCCCCTAGTCACCACACTCCGGCGCCTGTTCAGGTACACGGGGAGAATTCAGAATGTCCAAATTACCTAACAGCACATCTTTTGGGACTGTGGGAGGAAACTGGAGCACCCGGAGGAAACCCACGCACACACGGGGAGAACATGCAGACTCCACACAGACAGTGACCCAAGTCGGGAATTGAACCTGGGACCCTGGAGCTGTGAAGCAACAGTGCTAACCACTGTGCTACCGTGCTGATGTTTATGTTCCACATGAGCTTTCTGCCACTATTTCAGCTATCCCCATCAGCAAATTCCTATCTAACTTCCCCTTAAATGTATCTATGCTATTTGCTGCAATGAGCAGAACATTTCAGATGGCAGGTCTTGCCACCAAGAGTCAGTGGAGGGATACACACCCCTGCCGATCGGAGCAGCATCGCAGCCAAGCCTATCTCAGGCAGCCGCCAGCCAATCTGGTTGGCAGCTCTGTAGACCTAGCAGCACCAATGGACAGGACTGGCACTACAAACAGTCACCAGATTCCAAGTCTCGTAGTCCAGGACCGGGTATGTGTCAGGTGGGTTGGGGCGGGGTGGGGGGGGGGGGGGGGGTGTAGTCTCACAGATGGGGTTGGTGAGGCCTGGGTGGTGATCGAGGGGGGTGGGTGTTGTGATGGTGAGGCCGGGAAGGGGCTTCTGTTGCCGGGAGGGGGGTGCAGGCCGACCTGGAGGTGAGAGTGCCCAATGTGGAAAGGAGAAGCCTGGGCTCCAAGTCTACATGCAAGATAGCTGACATGGTGCTGAAAAACAATCTCCAAAATTTCATTAGGGCGGTAGAATGTCTTAAATTAGATATAAGAGCATCTGCTGCTTGCAGTAGATCATGGCAAGTGATAATCGACAAACCTTTGTAAAAATAAACGTAGAGTATCCAGTTCTTTTTTTTCTCCAATTAATGGACAATTGAGCATGGCCAATCCATCTACCCTGCACGTCTTTGGGTTCTGGGGGTGAGACCCACGCAGGCACGGGGAGAATGTGCAATCGCCACACGGAGAGTGACCCGGGGCTGGGATCGAACCGGGTCCTCGGCTGCATGAGGCTGCATTGCCAACCACTGCACCACCATGCAAGCCTCTAGCAGCCAATATTAAAGTTTACTTTACAGATAAGATATTAAATTGAAACAATATCTCCCCTCATCTACAACCCCCACCTCCTCAGGTGGGCATTTACAAAAACCCATTGCATCATTTCAGAGATCAGGGAAGTTGATCTTGGTGTCCTGGCCGATATTTAGCCCTCATTCAGCATCAGTGAAGTAGAATTATCAGGTAGCATGGCGGCACAGCCTCCCCGAACAGGCGCCGGAATGTGGCAACTAGGGGCTTTTCATAGTAACTTCATTGAAGCCTACTTGTGACAATAAGCGATTTTCATTTCATTTCATTTCAGTGGTTAGCACTGCAGTCTCACAGCACCAAGGTCCTAGGTTCAATCCCGGCTGTGGGTCACTGTCCGTGTGGAGTTTGCACATTCTCCCCGTGTTCGCCCCCACAACACAAAGATGTGCAGGGTAGGTGGATTGGACACGCTAAATTGCCCCACAATTGGAAAAAATTTAATTGGGTACTCAAAATTTATTTTAAAAAAGTAAAGTAGAATATCTGGTTATTGATGCTATACTGTTTGTGTGAGCTTGCTGTGCGCCATTGGCTGCTGCACTTCCTACACTCCATCGTTCAAAAATTCTTAATCCGCTGTGAAGCGTTTTTGGGATGTGCTGGGTTTGTCAAGTGCGCTGTGGAAATGGAGGGTCGTCCTTGAAGCACATTATTATCAAAAGTTAGGGTGTGAACTGGCTGCATGGGAGAGGTGCACAGCTCCCGAGGGCTGCTCAGACCCAAACCCTGCCTTGGTGTTTACAGATGGCGGGGGCCATTGGCCTCTTGTGTTCACAGTGCTGCTGGGATGGCTGTTGTCAAGGAGCAGCAGAGCGGAATGGAGGTCAGCACTAACAACAAAACATGCAAATCACCGTTTCTGTCTGCAACGCAAAAATACAATACTCAAACAATCCTCCCCTCTCCTCCCCCATCGGCACTGGCTGCTCAGAGTGCCCACAGTCCCCGTTTACAAACTCTGGCGTTTAAACAGCATTTTACAACTTTAAGAATGCACGTTAGCCTTGTGGCAAAGCTTTTTTTTTCGAAGGCAGATGTTGCTACCGTCCTTTTGCTGCAATGGGAAGGTGCCTTTGGGAAGGACTGAACATGGTGTTTATCGGGCTGGAATTGGACTGACTGCTCACCCAAGTGAATGCTCACTGATTGATCACAATAGTGAGGCAACTAGACACTGATAGATTCACCCATCTGATGAGGGAACTGAGGATGTGTCTGCGTAATTCTGTACTTGTAAGAATTAGGGAGAAACAGAAAGAAAGAGACGGGAGAAATCAGGGTAGTTTAACTTCATTTTAACCTGAGGGATGAGTAAGATTGCATTATAGTAATGACTTGAGTTAATCCAAACTCGAGTGCCTTCCAGAATCTTCTCGCTGAAAGATAGTAAACATATTAATTCTGATTTGAAAGCAAGGAACTGTAATAGTGGCACAAGGCACTGTGACTCACGGTGATGAGCAGAACATATACATGTTGGAACTAGTACCCTGGCACAATGTACCATTATACAGGATCACACTTTTTTTCCCCTCCCTCTTATTTTCTGCTGAAGGCAGAGGTTCTCCCTGGGTCATAGTTCCTTGTAAAAACAGCGATCCTTCCTGTGTGAACCCAGACACAGAGAGAGTGGACAAGCCTTTATGGCAGTGACATTACAACTGAATCAGATCCTGACCTCACTGAACATCCAGGCATATAATCTTCAATGTACAGTGAGCAGGAAACCTGAATATCCTCCTCCAATCTTCCACTCCCTCCACCTTTCTCCTCTCTTTCCCATCCCACACCAATAAACCAGAGCTGCTCTGGACATTTGCATCAGTCTTACAAGAGTGTGTGATGAATTCATCAGGACAAGTGCTTGAACTGCTATAGCACGTCTCCATATCCTTGGGTTCAGACGAGAAAGTTCCTTCAGGGTTCCCACTTCTGACTGCTGCTGAAATATGCGTGTGTCTGAATGTCCTGTAATGTCACAAGCATTGAATAGTCTGCCTTGACTCACGTGCCTACATGTTTTCGATCGTAAGATAGGTGGCAGAGTGGAAAGATATATTTGGAACATATTAGGGGTTGGTTTAGCACAGGACTAAATCGCTGGCTTTGAAAGCAGACCAAGGCAGGCCAGCAGCACGGTTCAATTCCCGTACCAGCCTCCCCAAACAGGCGCTGGAATGTGGCGACTAGGGGCTTTTCACAGTAACTTCATTTGAAGCCTACCTGTGACAATAAGCAATTTTCATATTACTTTCAGATGTACAATATAATATGGTTCATATGTCCCTGTTGCTACATGCCATATAAAATTGATTCATCCGTTGATTGATTAATTAATCAACTGGTCTGTACTGATCCCATCTTCTCATAGGACAACATTGAACCCTGACACCCCAGAGCAGTAATGTTGGAGTTCTGTACTGTGCTCGCTTTCACAAGAGGGGTTCTGTCTGCCCTCTCGGATGGGTGTAAAAGATTCCATGGTACTATTTTGAAGAAGAGTCAAGGGATTGGCTCCAGGGTCCTGGCCAATATTTATACCTCAACGAACATCACGAAAAGTGACAATTTGGTTGTTATCACATTTCTGAGCTTTCTGTGACCAGAGTGGCCGCTGATTGTTTGGTGGTGGAGGGGAGGATCTGTTTAAGTGCGCAGCCCGTTTATTTACTTTTTTACATAGTCATGCATACATGGTAACTTAAAGGGGTCAACTTTTGTGCAACCTGCAGAGGAACGTTTGAGATATTGACAGCCAAAATGATTTTTTAAAAAATAATAAATTTAGTGTACCCTTAATTCTTTCCCAATTAAGGAGCAATTTAGCATGTTCAATCCACCTACCTTGCACATGTTTTGGGTTGTGGGGGCGAAACCCACGCAAACACGGGGAGAATGTGCAAACTCCACACGGACAGTGACCTAGAGCCGGGATCGGACCTGGGACCTCGGTGCCGTGAGGCAACAGGGCTAACCCACTGCGCCACCGTGCTGCCCATACAGCTAAAATGTTTGAGGGAACATTGGTGGCAACACTTAAAAAGTACTTAAATGGCCGTAAAATACTTTGGGACATTCTGAGGTTTTGAAAGATGTTATTTAAATTCAAGCCTGTTTTTCTTAAGACTGTAGCGGAATGCAGGCCTTTGAATGGTTAAGTTGCTCCTTGTTTGTGATTCATGATTAGATCATGTTTTGTTATTGCGTAATTCCTGTGTGCAATAGGGGACATCCAGGCACATATCTATCAACATTTTGCAAAGGTTTTTGCAAAGCTTCTTTAAGGAGAATTTGTGTCGTACTAAGACATGGGAGGTTGCGCAATGTTTTTGTAATTTTTTACAAGTCAGCAGAACTGGGTGGTGGGAAAATATATTTTCTTCTGCTGTTTGTTCAATTGAACTCTGTTCTAATTACTGGATTCCTCTTTCTGTTCCATCCTCGTGTGCTCAGATATGGTTTTATCTGTCACTGCAGGAATGGGTGTGATACAATTGCAGTGGTGAAAGGGGCATTTAGCACATTCACCTTTTGCCTCTCCCCCCAAGATTATTTTATGTCCTCCTCAGTTTTGTTCCCTATTCAGCAGAAGGCACAACCTTTGGGACAATATCCAATCATGATATTTCAGTGCGGTTATGAAGGAATGCTGCACAGTCAGAGGTGTTGAATGGGACTCTATCAGATGAAACATTATTAATAATAATAATAATAATAATAATCATCTTTATTGTCACAAGTAGGCTTACATTAACGCTGCAATGAAGTTACTGTGCAAAGCCCCTAGTCGCCACACTCCGGCACCTGTTTGTGTACATGGAGGGAGAATTCCAAATTAGGGGCCTCCAAATTACCTAACAGCACGTCTTTCGGGACTTGAGGGAGGAAACCGGAGCACCCGGAGGAAACCCACGCAGACACAGGGAGAGTGTGCAGACTCTACACGGACAGTGACCCAAGCCAGGAATCGAATCTGGGACCCTAGAGTTGTGAAGCAACAGTGCTACCCACTGTGCCACCCCATCCTTCCGCCTCGGTGGAGGTAAAGGATGCTGTGACTCTGTTTTGAAGAGCAATGAACAATACAGCACAGGAACATGCCCCAAAGAGAAAATGCTGGAAAGTCTCAGCAGGTCTGGCAGCATCTGTAGGGAGAGAAAAGAGCTAACGTTTCAAGTCCAGATGACCCTTTGTCAGGAACAGGCTCTCCAAGTCTGCGCCGATCACGGGGGCGATTCTCCAAAATGGAGACTAAGTGTTTGCACCATCGTGAACGCCGTATCGTTTCACGACGGCGCGAAACGGGTACGGGGACAACCGATTCTGTCCCCCACAGGGGGCCAGCACGGCGCTGGAGCAGTTCATGCCGCTCCAGCCCCCCTTCCAGGTGCCAAATGGGCGCCGCACCAACCCGCGCATGCGCTGTTGGGCCACTTCTTCAGCATGCTGGCCCCTACGCAACATGGCGTGGGGGTTCAGGGGCCGGTCGTGCAACAAAGTAGGCCCAGGGGGGTGGGGGGAGAGGCCGGCCCGCCGATCGGTGGGCCCCGATCGCGGGCCAGACTCCATCGGAGGTCGCCCCCCGGTGAAGGAGCGCTTTCCCCCGCCCCACCGGCCGCCCCGACCCTTCGCAGAGTTCCCGCCGGCAGCGACCAGGGGTGAATGATGCCGGCGGGACTCTGCTTTTTCCGCGCAGCCGCTCGGCCCATCTGGGCCGGAGAATCGGTGGCCCCGCCGATTCCAGCAGCCCGGTGCCGGACTAAACGTGCTGGCGCAATTGCCGCCGATTCTCCTCACCTCGGAGAATCGCGCGCCACGTGTCCTATCTACACCACTGAAGTTATTTCCTGGGTCTAGGCCAATATTTATTCCTCAACCAAAATCCAAAATCATACAAACAGATGATCTGATCGTTATCGTGTGGCTGGGTTTTTCTGGGGGGGGGGGGGGGGGGGCACAGCGCTATGTGCAAATTGGGTGCTGCATTTCCAGCACAGCGCTTCAAAAAGTTCAAACTTTTTGGATTGTAAAGCATGAAAGAGGTCACATGAAATGAAGTCTTTCTTTATAAGGCAGATGGTGACTTTGATGATTGCCTATAAAAGCTGCTGTGTAATCCGGTCAGTCTGAAGCTGCCACCTGGATTCGGGGTTGTCCCTTTTCCCAGAGTTGAGGGTTCAGACTGGAGCTCAGTGCAAGGAAAACGTTGTAAACAGTCGGTTTCTTTGTTTGTGAAGGCCTCACAATGGATGACTTTGTGCGAATATTTTAAAAGCATTTTACTTGTAGTACTTATATATTCAATTGTAAAATAAAATGAACAAAACATTCCCCTTTTGAGTGGCTCCAGGCTTTATACCAAATCTGAAATGAAGTGTTCCTTCTGATAATTGAGCAGACGTAAATAGCCAATTGTTTCTTAATCGTGGAGTGCAGATGCCATGGTTCGGGGTGAATGAAAAGTACGCAAGCTGAATGCCCAGTTTTACAGGTGTCCAATCTCTTTCCTTCCAGCATCATGATGAAGGGTGGGCCAGCGAAATCACCACCTAAAGAGCTTGAGGCTCATGTTATGGCAGCGCAGGAGAAGAACATTCGGCCCATCCTGCCTGTGCTAGCTCTTTGTTTGAGCCCACTCCCCTCCTCTTTCCCCATAGCCTTGTAAACAAAGGTTAGGTGGGGTTACTGGGTCACAGGGATAGGTTGGAAGTGTGGGTTTAAATAGGGTGCTCTTTCCAAGGGCCGAATGGCCTCCTTCTACACTGTAAATTCTATGATTCCCCCTTCAAGTAGCTATCAATTTACCTTTTTAAAAATACATTTAGAGTACCCAATTCATTTTTTCCAATTAAGGGGCAATTCAGGGTGGCCAATCCACCTAGCCTGCACATCTTTGGGTTGTGGGGGCGAAACCCACGCAGACACGGGGAGAACGTGCAAACTCCACACAGACAGTGACCCAAGCCGGGAATCGAACCTGGGACCCTGGCACTATGATGCAGCAGTGCTAACCACTGTGCTACCATGCCGAATCATAATGGCTGGAGCCTGTGGGCAAGTCTATCTAATGATCGAACCCGGGACCTCGGTGCCGTGAGACAGCAGTGCTAACCCACTGCACTACCGTGCTGCCCCTTGGCCCTTATATTTCAATAGTGACCCCTTGTTCTAGAATCCCAACAGTGCAGAAGGAGGACATTTGGTCCATCAGGTTTACACCGACCCTCTGAAAGAGCACCCAGGCCCACTCCCTTGCTCTATTCCCGTAACCTCACCTAATGGTTTTTCTTTTAGACACTAAGGGGCAATTTATCACGGCCAATCGACCTAGCCTGCACATCTTTGGGTTGTTGGGGGCGAAACCCACGCAGACATGGGAAGAATGTGCAAACTCCACACGGACTGTGACCCAGAGCCGGGAATGAACCTGGGACCTCGGCGCCGTGAGGCAGCAGGGCTAACCCACTGCGCCACCGTGCTGCCCTCATCAATTTACCTTTTAACTGATACTATTGAATCTCCTTCCTGGCAGTGTATTCCAGATTACAACTCTGCATTAAAAAAATGTTTTCCCCTATCGCCTCTGGTTCCTTTGACAATTGTTTTAAAACCGTGACTTCTGACAGTCAATCCTTCTGTCACTGGAAACGGTTTCTTCTCCTTTACTCTTTCAACACCTTTATGATGAAAATGAAAATCGCTTATTGTCACAAGTAGCTTCAAATGAAGTTACTGTGAAAAGCCCCTAGTCGCCACATTCCGGCGCCTGTTCAGAGAGGCTGGTACGGGAATTGAACCGTGCTGCTGGCCTGCCTTGGTCTGCTTTCAAAGCCAGCTATTTAGCCCTGTGCTAAACCAGCCCCATGATTTTGAACATTCTATCAAATCTTCACTTAACCGTCTCCGCTTCTATTACAATGTCCTTCCAGTGCGTTCCAGCCTGCTAATACACACTTTATATTCCTTGCTAGACTGAAACTTAAATGTGCACCTTCGTCTGGAATTCCACCCCTACTTGTTTGTACGGAGGAATTAATCGCTTAAAATAAATAGGTTAAGATGTCCAAAAGGAATTTCACATAGACATTTGGACCCCAGAAATGCAGGGCCTAATTTCAGGGTCAGACATGCATTTAATTTGGGACTTATCATTTGTTAAGCCAGTTTCTCGAATAAAGGAGGAGCAATCTGTCTCTGTCCGGTTTTTCTTTTTGCTTGCCTCTCAATGAGCTGGAGTGATGGCGGAATTGCCTGCTTGTGTGCATCATCTATGTCAACTGCTGGTTGTCAATCTGAACCAATACATAATAAACCTGAAACAAATCTTAACCCCTTCAGTTTGGACACCCTTGTCCTTTTAAAAGATGCCTTGGTGTATGGTGACGACTTCACCTTGAATTTGCTCCATCGTATCAAGAAACACCAGCTGCTGGATTCTCCTTTCCTGGGACTATGCGTTGATGCCGGGGCAGGATTCGTGGACTTCCACGACAGCAAAACTGGCACCGCACCTGGACCGATTCAGCGACTGTTAAGGGGTTCACACTGGCGCCATGTGGAACACGATCGATTCCATTGAGAAACGGTGCCGCAGGCCCAGGCAGAAGCCTCCCGGCCAGCGGCATAACTGTCAGTAAATTGGCGATGTTGGACACTTTCCGTACCCCCCCTCTCTCCCTCAGCAGCCACGGCACCTGTTTCACCATTTTTAAAAGCACAAGTGAACTTTACCGACGGGAATTTGGCACAGTGGAGGTGGAGAATTGCAGAGATCCCGGAGAATACCGGTTTCCTCCTACAGTTCAAAGATGCGCAGGTTAGGAGAATTGGCCATGCTAAATTGCCCTTAGTGTCCAAACGGTTAAGTGCGGTTACGGGGGTAGGGTGGATGTGTGGGTTAAGTAGGGTGCTCTTTCCAACGGCTGGTGCAAAATCGATGGGCTGAAAGGCCTCCTTCTGCACTGTAGATTCTATGAAAGTGCAAACTCCGCACAGTCACCCGAGGTTGGAATTGAACCCGGGTCCCTGGCGCTGTGAGGCAGCAGTGCTAATGACTGAGTCAATGAACCACCCATTGGCCACCCAAAATCAGTGCTCGTGAGAAAGATCATTGCAAACTATTTATCCACAAGTGGTGTTTCTTGTAGATTCTGCCACTTAACTCTGCTTCTCATTTCTTATTATTAAATTTAGTTTATTATGCTTACTGCATAACGACTGAAATGATTTTCTTCTGGTATTTTTACCTGTGTGGTGAGAATTGATGAGCAGACTGACGAAGACGGTGCTCCACGCTGACCCAGTGTTGTTATTATAACAGCGTGCATGCACACATCGGAGCACTCGGATGACACAGTGGAGACAATACCAGAAACTGGAAGAGCTGAGAAAGGACAACGGAAACTGCTTCTTGGTGACCATGGGAGATGGGAACGCTGCAGTTAGTGAAGGCAAAGTAGAAGCAAAGATGGAAGCCACGGACTGAGTGTCAGATTCAACAGAGCTGAGATGCTGGTTGAGTTCTGAGGTAAATGCATTAGCATTACCTGGTTTAAGCACAAATAGGGAAAACCCGACACTTGGAAATCACCCGGGGATCTGAAGAGGAGCCAAATCAATGACTGCCTTCTCAAGCAGAGAGATCAAAACAGCATGAAGAATTCATGTGCCTATCCTCGTGTAGATGCGGGCACCGGTCATAATCTCGTTGCTACATAAAATAAAAAGAGCTTTTAAAAATCAGCCAAATCGAGAAGGAAAATCACAAGCCTAAGGTAGGATAGAGGGAAGATGAATGGCTTCTGAGGTGGGGTCAGGTTTTGTGCAGCAGTCAAGGAAAAGTTAGAGGTTAGCAGCAGTTCAGAAAGCAACTGCCAAGTATTGTGGGACAGATTGGAAAAGCACCATCTTAGAAAGTGGTAACGGAAGTATTAGAAGGCAGAGAGTCTGCAAATAAATGGTGAAGAAAATGGATGAGAAGAAAATGGAAGAACAAAAACACCTCATGAAGGTAAAAGCACGTATGGAAAACTAAAGAGGGCGCTAAGGAAAGGGCATGACCAGTCAGGGAGAACAGAGCAGAGAATTGGAAAACAACAATAAATGAAAGAATGGACTCTGAGAAAATAAAGGAATTGGCTGGAGGAAGGTAAGGTCAGCGAACACAAAGGGAATTGATAGTCGGGATGTTCAATTGCTTATAGAACCTGAGGGTGGAAGGGATAAATGGGAAGAGGATACTGAGGACCTTTATGACAAAGATGTCAAGCCCACAGAACTAGAACCAGAGAAAGAAGAGGAGGTTTGGAGCTTGAGATACTGTAGCAATGATGAGCGTGTTAAATGAAAGAAGCATGGAATGCTAACTAAAAGTGCGTACACCTTTTCTGGATTATGAAAAAGCTTTCATTTGGGTGAACTGGCAAAAGGTGTTGAAAGCGCTGGAGGTGACCGGTGTTGCTTTGAGGGACAGAATGACAGCAGCAGTCTGTCCCAGGTACAGAGCTACCCGTAGGACAGTATTTGGTGAAACCAAGCCTGGTAGAATCAGACACCAGGCGAGAAAAGGTTGTCTATAATTCCCATTGCTCTTTAACATCTGTACAGAAGGGACTTCCGGTTGCGGCTATGCGGAGCTAAGTTGCACATTCGGCGGCTCCCGCAAAAACGGACTTTTGGGCTCTTTTCAGGGGCCCCAACGGCACTTTTTCGACGTTTCCTGGTGTGGGAAGGAGATTATAACAGCTCCCCGATAGTATATGGCTTCTACTAGGAGCGGGGTGACTAAAAAGGTGGTGGTGGATTCGAAGAAGGTGCGAGGGAAGAAGAATAAAATGGCGGCGGGCGGAGACCAGGCAGCATGGATGCAGTGGGTGGAGGAGCAGCAGGAGGTTATCCAGCGCTGCTTCAGAGAGATTAAAGCGGACCTGTTAGAGCCGATGAAGGCTTCTATTGAAAAGCTGCTGGAGACTCAGACAGCCCAGGGGGTGGCGATCCGCGAGGCTCGACAAAAGATCTCCGACAATGAGGACGAGATCTTCGGCCTGGCGGTAAAGGTGGAGGCGCACGAGGCGCTCCACAAGAAATGGCAGGAGCGGTTCGAGGAGATGGAGCATCGGTCGAGGCGGAAGAAGCTGCGGATTCTGGGCCTCCTGGAGGGGCCGGACGTGGGGGCCTATGTGGTCACCATGTTGAACGGGGAGCGGGGTCCTTCCAGGGGCCCCTGGAGCTGGATGGAGCCCATAGAGTGCTGGCGAGGAGGCCCAAGGCTGGTGAGGTTCCATCGGTTCGTTGATCGGGAGTGTGTGCTTAGGTGGGCCAAGAAGGAGAGGAGCAGCAGGTGGGAGAACGCGGAGGTTCGAATATACCAGGACGAGAGTGCGGAGGAGGCGAAGAGGAGGGCCGGGTACAATCGAGCGAAGGCGGTGCTGCACAGGAAGGGGGTGAAGTTTGGCTTGTTGCAGCCGGCGCGACTGTGGGTCACCTACGAGGACCGGCACCGTTAATTTGAGTCTCCGGAGGAGGCGTGGGCCTTTGTTCAGGCCGAGAAGTTGGACACAGATTGAGGGTCGGGATGGGCGTTTGGGGACTGCGGTTGATATGTTATTTTTTTTGAGGGGTGGACCTTTGATTTGCTCCTGGTTTCTTTTTCTCTGTGTTTTTCTCTTTCGGGTCGGTAGGATCCAGGGTCAAACCGGGTTGGGGGCTCGCAATATTTGGGGTGGCAGAGGAGCCGGGAGTGCAGGAGGCGAAAGAGGCCGGTATTCTGGCCTTTGCATCCCTGGTAGCCCGGCGAAGGATTCTTCTTCAGTGGAAGGATGCGAGGCCCCCAAGCGTGGAATCCTGGATTAACGATATGGCGGGGTTCATTAAATTGGAGAGGGTGAAATTCGCCTTGAGAGGGTCGGTACAAGGGTTCTTTAGGCGGTGGCAACCGTTCTTAGACTTCCTGGCAGAACGGTAGACATTGGTCAATGGCAGCAGCAGCTCGGGGTGGGGGGGGTTTATTTTATTTCTGTTTCTGTTATTTACACTGCAGGGTCCAGGGGGGTGTATATACCAGTTGTGTTAAGTCGGGGTGTTAATGTTAATTGATTATTTATGTACAGGGAGGAGGGGGAGGGAGGGTTGCTTTTCTAGACTGTGTTTTGTACTTAACCCTGTTGGGTTCCTTTTTCATTTTGTTATTGATATTTTATGAAAACCTTAATAAAAATTATTTTTAAAAAAACAAAACATCTGTACAGAAGCCATGAAAAATGAGCATTCGATGGAAGTACAGAAAGGTATCAAAGTAGGAGGTTAATAGGTGAAGTTAGTGAGATGTGAAAATAAGCAGGCCCTGGTGGCTAGCAAGTAGAATACCTAGATACTAATAGATAGAACGAGTGAATGGCAAAAGCCTACAGAATGAAAATTTCTGTAGGAAAGACAAAGGTAATGAGGGTTAGAATAAATAATGGTCGGAATGCAGACGTCACGATAAATAGTCAACGGCTGCTCCAGCTACCACAATTTAAGCACCTTGTCAGAAGATGGTTGCAGCCTTATACTATGAGCCCTTTCTGTTTATTTCCATTGTTCCTATTTATTTTATTACTTTTGGTCCATGGACCCATAATCGGAATGTGCCTTTAAGCAGAAGAGTGCTTGCCAGGACAGTGTGTTCCTAGGTTTTGTATTTTGGAAGAAGTTGGTTCGATTGGCTGACTGGCAGCCGGTGGGTGGGTTAGGGACAGTGTTCTGCCTGACAACAGTCAGTGATTGGTTCCTGCCAGGTGGTTTATTTCAGGGGGAAACCTGCCAGAAGCCCCCAGACCCTTGAAGGAAGAGGAGCCGTGTTTCTCCCTCTCTCTGCTACCGGTTGCCTGCTGTCTCTCTGTCAGTCTGCAGTGAAGATCATTCCAAGCTGAGGGAAAAGGATGTACCCAACTGGAGGCCTAACCTTGAGAAAATAAAACAACTGAAGGAAGTCCATCTGCATCAAAGATCCTTATCCATTTACTTTATTGTACTTTCTTTACCTCTCGACCACCCTTCCCCTCTGTGTTGTTTGTCTGTGTGTGTGTGGTGGGGGGGGGGGGGGGGGGAGAGTTAGGAAGGCGGGGGCATTGGGAATCAGTAAGTAGACAGCCTGTTATATTTTTTGCCAATTTAATTATAAGACTGTTAATAATACACTTGTATTTAAATTTACAATCCTGGTGATTGGTCAATTTAACTCAACCAAAGCCACGGGTATTAATATAAAATTTAATTTCACCTGTATTAAGACTCAAGTGCAGCAATTGGAGCTGGAATTGACTGCGCACTAGCCCAGGGTGTCGTAAAGAATCACTCAGCACAGGGCAGCAGGGTGGCGGTGGGTTAGCCCTGCTGCCTCACGGCGCCGAGGTCCCAGGTTCGATCCCGGCTCTGGGTTACTGTCCGTGTGGAGTTTGCACATTCTCCCCGTGTCTGCGTGGGTTTCGCCCCCACAACCCAAAGATGTGCAGGGTAGGTAGGTTGGCCACGCTAAATTGCCCCTTAATTGGAATAAATGTATTGGGTATTCTAAATTTATTTTTAAAAAAGAATCACTGAGCAGTGGAATGAGTAGAGATCCCATCTAGACTATGATTCGGAGTGTCGTGTTGTATGGGGCTAAAAGCAGACATTCAAAGACTAGAAAGATTGAAATGTGATTCTGGAAAAGGCTGGAATGGTTCAATTGGAGAGAACACAGGGACAATGAAGACGTTCTCAGGGTGGTGAGAGAGGAAAGACCGTTTGTAAATATCATCATGAAAAGGCAGCAAGGTTGAAACTGACTATATTCTGAAGCCTGAGAACTTGATGAAGGATGTGATTGAATGGAGATTAGAGGAACGTAAGCCAAGAGGGATAAAGAGAACCATTATGTTGGACAACTTGAAATTGAAAATATGGAGGCTCCACGAGTAACTGAAGAACAGAGCACAAGTCTGCAAGGTGTGGAGAAACAAGCAGAGAAGCTACCCTCTTTCTGTTCTATAGACTCAATGTAAGGGCGGGATTCTCCGGCTGCATCCGTCCGGTGACCAGAGAATCCCGCCCGAGATCAATGGATTTTTCCATTGGCGGCGTCTCGTCCGTGGCGTTCTTGCGACGGGCAGGAGAATCCAGCCCATCGAGTTTCAAGCAGATGCTGGTGGGTACTTCAGTTGACGTCCTTTCCCAGCTACTGTTTGGAGAAGAACTTCCCATAGTCTTGGCCGGCTTCATAGAAATACAAAACCAACTTTCCCAGCCAAGAAAGTTAAAGTAGTCTCATCTCTCTCTTCGATAATCTCTCATCCTTTACCTCTCAAAGGTCATTAACTCCCTCACTGCAGTACAATTCCACAGGATGAACAGGCATGGAAATACTAGCCAAATCTCATCTCGCACCCCCCTGCTCCCCACCGTACCCTGTCCCAGGTGAGAATAGCTAGCTTGACTAAGAGGGATTAAACACAGCATTGGTTAATTGGCTGGACCGTTGATGCATACTGAGGTTGAAAGGTGCTATTTAAATGCAAGCCGTCTTGTCGCATTGTCTTCGTCCATCTGACTGGGATGTACATTGAACAGGATGTGAAAGCAGCAACTCGTTGCTGTGATTGGGATGTGAACAATTGCTCTCAAGAGGATCCAACCCCCTTTGTATTCTCATCTTTTTCCAGGGATCAGCCTTATCTAGACCACTAGAGTTTTATCTTTATTCCAGGAGGGTGGATGTGGGGCTGTGTAATGCTGATTAATAACAATCACCAGACACTGAAATGTTATTTTAAGGGAGAAATCAAGGGAAGGGCCAAAGCTGATGGTAAACGCGATTAATGATTGATTTAACTTCTAGTCCATGTTACAAATGCCTATTAGTTATACAACATGTGCATTACATAAAAACTTTTTTTTTCTTTTTAAAAAAAATTTTGTGTACCCAATTCATTTTTTCCAATTAAGGGGCAATTTAGCGTGGCCAATCCACCTAGCCTGCACATCTTTGGGTTGTGGGGGCAAAACCCACGCAAACACGGGGAGAATGTGCAAACTCCAGACGGGTAGTGCATTATATAAAAACTTAATCACATGGATCCATAAATAAAGGGCGAAATTCTCCCGAAACGGCGCGATGTCCGCCGACTGGCGCCCAAAACGGTGCCAATCAGACGGGCATCACGCCTCCGCATCTTTGGGGGCCGAGCCCCAACATTGAGGGGCTAGGCCGACGCCGGAGGGATTTCCGCCCCGCCAGCTGGCGGAAACGGCCTTTGTTGCCCCACCAGCTGGCGCGGAAATGACATGTCGGGGCGGCGCATGCGCGGGAGCGTCAGCGGCCGCTGAAAGTTTCCCGCGCATGCGCAGTGGAGGGAGTCTCTTCCGCCTCCGCCATGGTGGAGACCGTGGCGGAGGCGGAAGGGAAAGAGTGCCCCCACGGCACAGGCCCGCCCGCGAATCGGTGGGCCCCGATCGCGGGCCAGGCCACCGTGGGGGCACCCCCCGGGGCCAGATCGCCCCGCGCCCCCCCCACGCCGCCTTGTCCCGCCGTTCAAAAGGTGGTTTAATCCACGCCGGCGGGACAGGCAAGTTATCGGCGGGACTTCGGCCCTTCCGGGCTGGAGAATCCAGCGGGGAGGCCCGCCAACCGGCGCGGCCCGATTCCCGCCCCCGTCGAATATCCGGTACCGGAGACTTCGGCAACCGGCGGGGGCGTGATTCACGGCGGCCAACGGCTATTCTCCGACCCGCTGGGGGGTCGGAGAATGACGCCCAAGATGTATATTTTATACCATCTGAATCTGGTTATAGACACGTATAAAAACGTATAGAGTTTTACAAATTGAACTTGGTCTAAATAAGTTGCACCTTACAAAATCATTCTGCATTTTACTGGACCCTACCTTTGCTTCAGTGATGATTCATTGGGCAAATTGTTTATTTGGGACATTAGTGCAGTCAAGGGTTTTCAAAATTGCAGCACTGTGTTGTTCAGAGTCGGTGGTATTATTTGTTAAAAAATGTTGCTCTTTTTCTTTGATGTCTGTCATTTTCCTCTCCTGTCCCTCAGCTTAATTTTGTGTGGGATTCTCATTGTAATTACTACCAACCACCCAAAGGTTGAGCAGATTGCGGAGACTTATTGCCTGGGGCTCGTTGTGCAGAGTGGGAGGATTCCAAATTTGAAGGGGAGAAAATCCTTCATTAAAATAATAAAAACAGAAAGGTGTTGTCATTAGGTGGAGGTTTTTGGGTGGGGCCATCTCCTGTAAGAAGTTGAATCACAGCTCGATTTTTGTCAGCAAGTGAGAGAAAGAAAAGCAACTCTTGCATTTCTGTAGTGCTTTTCACGACCTTGGCAGCCAAACCAAAACCACTTTCCAGCCAAAAAGGTGTTTTGTTGAAGTGTAGTCACTGTTGTAATGTAGGAAATAGCCTGGCCAATTTGCACACAGCAAGATCCCATAAACACAATGAATGGGATAGGAACATAGGGAGCAGGTGGAGATCATTTAGCCTCTTGAGCCTGTGCCGTTGTCATTCGATGAGATCATGCGGCCTAACTCCTATATCTGCCTTTGCGCCATAACCCTCAGTACCTTTTACTTATAAAAATCTATTAATCTCAGTTTTAAACAGTAGATCTAGCAGCAACGGTGTGTGTTTGCGAGATGAGCATTGTTCAGGCCGCCAAGGAGAATATCTCTGCATTTTCAAAATATTACAGCGAGAGAAACCACTTTTGACCACACGTCCTCACTTTCCAAAAAGTGGGGAGACTACAAGATGAAGGAATTAAAGGTTTTCCAGTCCAAAGGAGGCTGATAGAGGTGACTAAAGCAGGCTGTTCATTTGGTTGAAATTAAGTTACAGAGGACAGAAATTGAAAACAAGGCTGGAGTGAGGAGGAAAATTATGGGTAACTTTATTTTCTCATCAAAGGGTGAGGGTTTTTGGATCGGTTATTGTGGAAGGTACTTAGAACAGATTGTATATAAGTGGTTCAAAAAATAACTGGTGTGTTCCTGCAGCTAACTGGACCTGCAAAATATATTGGGAAGATGGATACCTCGAGGTTGTGGTCCTTTAGAGAGTGGCCAGGCAGGTTGGGGCTAGTCCCATTTGTCAAAATTCCTCAAAACTGTAACCTAAGATTTGACTTCATTAACTTCATAGTGTGGGTGGTGATCTAATGACATTATCACGCACAACATAAATACATACAGACAGCCAAACAGATTGTCTCTGTACAACATGGCTTTATCTGGATGTCTTGTCACTTCTTCAGAGGAAAGTTATCTCTATCACTGGGGGTTCATGTTGTTTTACACAGCCTGAACTTTTCCCCTCTGCTGAAGGATCTTCCTCCCCCACTCCACAAATGGAGCTCAGTCAGTAACAGAAACATTCTAGCGATCTGGAAATTCAGACGCGCTTGCCCTTGAGCACACATGGTGGGGGCTAACGGAGTGATTCTTGTGCTTGTATGGTGAGGCCTGAAGCGCAACCAAAACCGAGTCCAGGACCTTGTTTCCATTGAACCAGGGGGCAGCTTGCTAGTCGAGTCTGGTAAAAGATCGGCTCGCTGCTGGAGTTGCGGGGTGAGAAGAGAGGTTGAATGCGGTTGGGGCGTGGCGAGAGGGGCCATCAGTGCATTGTGGCACGAATAGTTGAAGTCGCCGGTCATGGTGTGGAGAAAGCTGGTGATTGGCAGAGAGAAGGCTCCAGTCCCCGGTGAAGAATGTTCCCACTTCCCGAGGAAAACTGGGAAAGGCACATAACCTTGTGGAGTCGGCAACTCCCAATCCCCTTTCACTGCCACTGAGGAATAAATTCACTGTGGGAAGTTTCAGTGAAAGATCATGGGTCATAAAATATATATATTTAAAATTCCCTGCAAACATCTTTGTTAATTATGTAAAATACTGTTGATGGGTGCTGGAGAAAGCTGCTTGACTGGGCCAGACAGTGGGTTGAGAGATGATGTGATGAAGCCTCCACGAATACACCAAATCAAAGTTGCCAATTCTATTTGTGATACGGGGAGAGCAATGTGTTCGGATGTCCCCACCCACACGGCCTCAGTGGATGGGATGACTCTGTTTTACTTCAGTTGATTAAGTGCAGCCAGATCCCCTGGCAGGCTCCCAGTCCTCACTGGCCTGGCCACATGAATTTAATTAGAAGTGTTTGTGGGCGAGTGGGAAAGCGGAGTAGTAATCTTCTCTGTGGCAGATGTACTGAAGGAAAGGAGCGTTTCAGGAACTCCATCAGGTCACCCACCTATTTGGCAGAATAAATCCGTTTCCATTTCACACTGAGATTCTGGTCTGGTTAATCTCAGTAATCAAGATAAGACTTCCGAAAGATGTAAATTTGACTGCATCTCCTCGAAGATCATTTGTAGGGTTCACTGTTTGTGCTGTAATATCGTCAGCACTTGGTAAACTTTACGTTTTGCAAGTGCAAGCTTTTTTTCAGCTAAAACCCCTGTGTTACCATACTGTGTCCCTTCAGGCCATACCATGGTTGAGCTTGGCTTTGTCTGCAAGGATTGACTGTGCAACCACAAAGTGAATGCAGAATACAGGGTTAACGGCAGGATTTTTGGAAGTGTGGAGGAACAGAGGGATCTTGGGGTCCACATACATAAATCCCTCAAAGTTGCCACCCAGGTTGATAGGGTTGTTAAGAAGGCGTATGGTGTGTTGGCTTTCATTAACAGGGGGATTGAGTTTAAGAGCCGCGAGGTTTTGCTGCAGCTTTATAAAACCCTGGTTAGACCAGGGTATATTATGTCCAGTTCCGGTCGCCTCATTATAGGAAGGATGTGGATGCTTTGGAGAGTATGCAGAGGAGATTTACCAGGATGCCGCCTGGACTGGAGGGCATGTCTTATGAAGAAAGGTTGAGGGAGCTAGGGCTTTTCTCACTGGAGCGAAGAAGGAAGAGAGGTGACTTGATAGAGGTGTACAAGGTGATGAGAGGCATGGATAGAGTGGATAGCCAAGAGACTTTTCCCCAGGGCAGAAATGGCTGTCACGATGGGACATAATTTTAAGGTGATTGGAAGAAGGTATAGGGGAGATGTCAGAGGTCGGTTCTTTACACAGAGAGTGGTGGGTGCGTGGAATGCACTGCCAGCAGAGGTGGTGGAGTTAGAGTCATTAGGGACATTTAAGCGACTCTTGGACAGGCACATGGACAGCAATAAATTGAAGGAGTGTAGGTTAGGTTTAACTTAGATTAGGATAAACGGTCGGTACAACATCGTGGGCCGAAGGGCCTGTACAGTGCTGTGCTGTTCTATGATTCATTTCTGTTGCTGCTGCATGCTCACTGGCACCGAGTGAGTGCTGCACTGCTCGAGGTGGCATATTTCAGGTGAGATATTAAACCAAAGCCCCCGCCTGTCCCCTCCAGGTGGGTGTCCAAAGTCCCACAAGCACTGTTTTGAAGTTCTCCTTCCTTAACCTGGCCAATATTAATCTCTCAAACAAAATCACTAAAACAGCCTATCTGATCATTATCACATCGCTAATTGTGGGAGCTCGTTATGTGCAAGTCGGCTGCCACATTCCATTACAACAGTCACTACACTTCAAAAAGGACTTCTTCGGATGTGATATGTTGTGGGCCACCCTGAAGTCATGAAAAACATTACGGAAATGTAATCTATTTTCTTGGTACAGAGGTTAAGTTTCCAAAATTGTCCACAAATGTTGGTATGTCCACTAAGGTGAATGAATTGAAACAATCAGGAAGCATCCATAGAATCCCTACAGTGCAAAGGGCCATTCGACCCATCGAGTCCGCACCAACTCTCCAAAAGAGCACGCTCCCCAGGCCCACTCCCTTTCCCTCTCCCCGTAACCACACCTAACCTGCACACCGATAGACACTAACGGGCACTTTAGCATGGCCAATCCACCTAAGCTGCACATCTTTGGACCAAACATGTCATTTAGACGAATGATACTGCTGCTGTGTGTACATGTCCCATCTCCTTCCTTATAATCCAGCTTTGACTTCCTCCCACTCAGTGTTATCAGTAAGACTGTCAGATGAGCAGGGCTTGAGTTATGACTGTGGTAGAAAGTTAAAATGACCTCATGTGACTGAAACTAGGAGAGGAAAAGAGATTATTCTGACTGAGAGGTTGGATTTTTATCAAGCTTTTTTTGTGTTTTTTTGGGAGCTAGTGGAATGGTTGAGGAATGTTTCTCTGGGTGGGTGGTCGTGGAATTTTACATTCGGGGATGCAAACCATCCATCAAATTGTTGCAGTTTTGATTATTTTGTGTGTGCGTGAGTATTATGCTGGTCAATTTGAGAATTGTTGGTGCTGGGAAATGGCTTCCTGATATTTCACACACATTAAACAAGTCCAGGTGGTTTATAGACCTTATATTAATCCCTCCCATGGCAGATAGGCGAGAGCTTGAGGGGGGATAAAGAGTGATGTATGGGGAGCGCGATCCCCTACATGCTGTGTGCATGTCACCAGCGCACCACCCCCCCCCCCCCCCCCCCCGCCCACCCACATCATGGCATGGGGGATCGGACACTTCGATAACGCATTTAAATCAGTCTCGCTCAGTGCAATTAGGAGCCTGCTTTGTAATAATTATAATCAACACTGCACTGAAGTTACTGTGAAAATCCCCTAGTTGCCTGTTCGGGTACACAGAGGGAGAATTCAGAATGTCCAATTCACCTAATAAGCACGTCTTTCAGGACTTGTGGGAGGAAACTGGAGCACCCGGAGGAAACCCACGCAGGTTCAAGTTTAGGTTATGATTAATAACACAGCACACCGCTTAGTAAGGATTAAAACAACGGTCATTTATATACAACAAGCAATATTAATACCCTAATACTACTTTCTATACAATAAACCTATCACTACTGGCCAATACTTAACTTAGGAAGAGCCCACCAGGTCAGGGAAACGAATGGCTTGTCCAATCAAATCTGGCCCGTGGGATTCAAAAGGGCTGCTACAGGTCGGTGGCTAGGTGTCTCTACCGGATAGCGATCGTTGGATTCAAACTTACTGCTACCGGTGGCTGGTCTTCCGAAGGTCTCGAGCAGGTGAAGATGAGAGAGAGAGAGAGAGAGCTGAACTTGGACCTTTACTTTTATAGGGCCCAGGGGCTTCCCGCCTCCCAGGGCGGCCCATGACCCTGAGTCCCAAGTGATTGGATTCTGTCCCCAGTCTCTGGGGTCGATGTGTCCAATGGTGAGGCGATTCCTCGATCAGGTGTTGGTCGCTCACCTGTCTTTGTTTCGGCAACTGCAGGCGCCGACAGGTCTGGCCCGGTGATTCAATTGCTAATATGTTGCAATTGTTCCCGGGGATAGCCGATTTAACTGTGGATGTCTGAGTTGATTAGGTGTAAACAGTCCTGAATGAAACTGCGGATACCTGGGTTGAAGGGCTGTTGATAGCCCTGAGTATCGATCTGGGCTACGTTCCCAGAGCTGAATATGCAAACCTGTCTGCAGCTGCCTGCTTGTGTCTTCTTGGCTGCTTTTCCCAGCAGTCTTTCGGGTTAGCCATTTTAAACTGGGTTTTGGCCAGATTAATCGGAACGCTGCCATTTTACATGGCTACATGTAGTCCTGCAGTTGAGTTCAGCAGGACCTCCACTTTGCCCAGCTTGCCAGTCTCTTTGGTCGTTTTTGATTCCTCCCCCCTCCCTAAACCCTTGGGGAGGCAGTGTCACTGGGCTAGTAATTCAGAGGCCTAGGCTAATGGTCTGGGGGCAAAGGTTCACATCCCATGGCAGCCAGTGGCAATTAAATTCAATTTATAAATCTGGAATTAAAAAGCTGGTCTCAGCAATGATGACCATGAAACTATCATCGATTGTTGTAAAAACCCATCTGGTTCACTAATGTCCTTTAGAGAAATCTGCCGTCCTTACCCGGTCTGGCCTATAATTGACTTCAGACCCACAGCAATGTGGGTGACTCTTAACTGTCTTTTGAAATGGCCGAGCAAACCATTCAGTTCAAGGGCAATTAGAGATGGGCAACAAATGACGTCCACATCTCATGAAAGAGTAAAGAAAAAAATGCTCCTCCTAAATATAGGGGCCAAGGTGCAGTTGGAGGCAGAATAAATCTCCCTTTAAGCTTCCCCAATAATGGGCAGGATTCTCCAATCATGGGGCTATGTCCCTAGGCCGGTGTGAAATTCGGCAGCAACCACTCCAGCGTCAATGGCGCCCGAAAGTGAGGAATTCTCCACTTTCTAAGGTGCTAGGTTGACGCTGGAGTGGTTCCCGCAGCTCCAGCCGGCGCCGAAGGGCGGTGCGAGTTTGCGCATGTGCGGAACGGCCGGCTCGAGTTTGCGCATGCGCAGAACAGCCGGCGTATTTACACGCATGTGCAGAACGGCCGGCATATTTCCGCGCATGCGCAGGGGTTCCCTTCTCCGCGCTGGCCCCTGGGCAATATGGCGGAGCCCTACAGGGCCCGCTGCGGAGGAAAGAACACCCCCCCACGGAACCAGCCCGCCCGCCGATCGGCAGGCCCCGATTGCGGGCCAGGCCACTGTGCCCCCCCCCCCCCCCCCCCGCCCCACTCAGGGCCCGCCGTGTGTGAGGTGAGTAATTCACGCCGGCGGGACTGAGCAAAACTAGTTGGCCACTCGGCCCATCGGGGCCCGGAGAATCGCCAGGGGGGGTGCGCTGTCATCAGCCCCAGACCGGCGTGGTGGGAATCTCGCTGCGCCCGAAAAACGGCGCCGGAGAATAGGGTAGCTGGCGTCGGGGCGGCGGGGCAGGATTTGTGCCTCTCCCCGGCGCCGGCTCGGAGAATCTGGGCAATGTGTCTTAACTTCATTCTCAAGAGAGCACCATTCGAACTGCCATGCTATGGCCTCAGCTCGAGTAAACCTGCCAGTTTGGTATCAGTTCAGGCTGAGGTCAGGGACTCACGGTAGCATTGAGAGAGAGTTAGCCCTTTCCAGGTGAAGGGAAATAGGAGGGAAACTGCCTCTCTCATTCCATTAAATTAACGTTACAAAGCAAAGTTGTAAAAGGCCCGATCCAGGAACATTATCAATCTCCTGCTGAGCCACAGAGGACATATTAGGATCAAGCTTGGTCAAAGAGATAGTTTTTAAAGGTGCTTCAGAGAGTGAGGTGGACTTGGGTTTGGAGAAGGAATTCCAGAATTTGCAGCTTACACTGAAACTACGGCCAGCCAACTCTGGAGTGGTTAAAATCAGGGTTGTGCAAAAGGCCAAAATTCGAGGCGTGCGGGTTTTTGAGAGTTGTAGGACTGGAGGAGGCTACAGAGATGGGGGGAAGGAATGAGGCCTTGCAGGGAATTGAAACCCAGGATGGGAATTTTAAAACCCATCCCTTGTTAAGCTGCGAGCCATTAAAGCTCAACAGGTGAGCAGTGCCGAAGCATTGTGGAGCTGCCTGACCAACACTGCATTCTGAGGTGCAATTATTAATTTATCCAATGTGTTCAGACAGAGGAAGGCGTCGAGTAAAGAATGTTGCAGCTGGACTAAATTGCGATGCACTGAAATTCCCCACTGTTTCTCACCGCATGTCCCTGAGGTTTTAGCTACGTGTTGTTCAACAATTTCTCACAGTTTAACTAGAAAATTAGGGGATAAAATTTGCTCTTTCCTTAGGGTAAACACTGTTGAACAAAATATTAAGAGCAGAATTTTCCCAGGCAAAGTGTCAGGTTCTGCCCGAAAACTGGCATGTTTCTCTCCAGAGGAACAGCCAGGTTTACTCTCCGATCTGCTGACACTTTGTCAAAAGAAAATCAGGTGGGTATGTTTTGCGCCGTCTCTCTGGCAGGGCAGAGCCTCACAGAGCCGGAAAGCCTGGTTCGACAGATATCAGGGTGCCATTTTTAAAGGGTGCCCTGATCTCAGAGCCAACCTGCTGGCACTGCCAGGGTGCCGTGTGCCATGTCCCGGACCACCCGGCAGCTATACTGGACTCTGCGTCCCAGTGATTCCCGCCAGCATGACCTCATGCCAACAGGGAGGAACGTACAGCGAAACGGGAAGATAAGGCATTATGCCGTTTAGGAATATTCAAATCTGTTAAAGTAATGGCAATCAGGTTCACACTCTCGCTGATTATATCGCCGAGGGTGGGGGGAGGAGGGGGTGAGCGTTGACAGGGAAGATCGCATTCGGAGATCTCTCCGGCGCAAATCCTGTCATGGCCGTCTCGTGAGAATTAGCGGCCATAATGGGATTTGCGTCCACGGCGAACGGGGCCGGTAAATCACCCCATATCTCAAAAAACACAGGCAAACGGACGATAGGACAGAACAAAGGCATAATCTCAGTTCCACAAGCTGAAACACAGGAACCTGGACATTCTTCCGTCCAATGCTGTTGTACGTACGCTTCAAAATAAATCGGTTTAAATGGCACACGTAACTCTGCGGAGCATTTGTACAGTAACGTCAGAAGAAACTTGGCAGATGGGTCGGAAACGAGCGGACACAAGTTTAAGGTAATTGCCAAAAGAAGCAGAGAGGAGATGAGGAAACAGGTTTTTATGTCGCGGGTTGTACCGATCTGGAATTGCACTGTCTCCGAGAGCGGTGAAAGCAGATTAAATAGTCAGTTTCAGAAGGTATTTGCATAAATCCTCGAAAAGGAAAAGAAAATTACACAGTTATGGGGGAAAAACAGAGGGAATGGGATTAATTGGATAACTCTTTGAAGAATTGGCATTAGTATGATGTGCTGAATGACTACTGTCTGTGCTGTGTGATTTGATGAATATTGCCTGGTGTTGTCTTCAGGCTAATATTAATTACCTTGAATGTTATTTTTGATGATAAATCAAAATTCACTATTCGGGCTTCATACTCTTCTCTCTCTCTCTCTTTCTCTCTCCTTCCCTCCCTCCCTCCACTCTTTCTCCGTCTCGCCAACCTTAGTGAAGGAAACTCCTGAATTTTCTCACTATAAATACCAAATAACTTGAAAGCTGTCCCTACCAAATAAAGAGTCCTGTTTTCTGGTGGCTCTGATGATGGTGAATTTAAAATTAAAAAAAAAACAATTAATTTTTTCCAATTAAGGGGCAATTTAGCGTGGCCAATCCACCTAGCCTGGGATTGAACCTGGGACCACGGCGCCGTGAGGCTGCAGTGCTAACTACTGTGCCACCATGCTGCCTTGATGATGGTGAATTTGACATTTATTCTGATACTGACATAGACCAGGGAGATTCCGTCTGATCGCTGCTTTGAGCAAAATATACCGGGAACTTGGAGGGATGGTAAGGCTCCTTCAAATTGGCTTTGGTTTCTCTTAACCAGGAGGAGGACAAATTGGACGGGAAAGCCTCTTCCCGTTCTCTTGTTTCCTGCTTGATATATACCAAAAAAGCAAAGGGACCAGAGGGTGGGGTGGGTGGGACGTGTGTGTTATATTACCAATTGTATTGCTTTCTACACATTATTTCATAGAATTTACAGTGCAGAAGGAGGCCATTTGGCCCATCGAGTCTGCACCGGCTCTTGGAAAGAGCACCCTACCCAAGGTCAACACCTCCACCCTATCCCCATAACCCAGTAACCCCACCCAACACTAAGGGCAATTTTGGACACTAAGGGCAATTTATCATGGCCAATCCACCTAACCGGCACATCTTTGGACTGTGGGAGGAAACCGGAGCACCCGGAGGAAACCCACGCACACACGGGGAGGATGTGCAGACTCCGCACAGACAGTGACCCAAGCCGGAATCGAACCTGGGACCCTGGAGCTGTGAAGCAATTATGCTAACCACTATGCTACCGTGCTGCCCACATTATGAAGACACTCCAAGAGTTACCTAATGAGGCCAACCGATTTATCTGAAGAGTAACCAAGACCATACAGACCCAGAGGCCTGGTCCCTTTTTCTGTACTGAGTTTGCTGGTCTCTGGTCTAGAAACAGCAGGCCCTAATTTTGACCTGGGCACCATTGGGCGCGATTCTCCCAAAGGGAGACAAAGTCCCGATGCCAGAGTGAAAACCGGAGTGTTTCACTCCGGCGTCGGAGCCCACTCGTAGCCCCCTATTCTCCCGCCCCCGCTAGGAGTGGGGTCGCGTATTTTAGGCGCGCTGGGCCTTGGCACAGCGTAAAAAGCGGTGCCGCGTAAATGACGCGGCCGGCGTCGCGTAAATGAAGTCACCCGCACATGCGCGGTTGCCATCCTCCCCGAGGCCGCCCCACAAGAAGATGGCGGATGGATCCTGTGGGGCAACGGAGGAAAGGAGGTCCTCCTTTAGAGAGGTCGGCCCGCCGATTGGTGTGCCCCGATCCAGACCCCATCGGAGGCCCCCCCCCCCCAGCATTCCAGCACAGTTCCTGCCAGCAGCAACCAGGTGTGGATGGCGCCGGCGGGAACCTGTTGTGTCGGAGCGTCCACTCGGCCCATCCGGGACGGAGAATAGCAGGGGTACCGGAGAATCTCCGTTGTGAGTGTCTCGGGCGATTCTCTGGCTGGTACGGCGCAGAACTCGACGGGGCCGTTCTCGCCGGTTGGGAGAATGGCGGGACGGCGTCAGACCGGCGGCGCGCGATATAATAGCGCGGCCGGCGATTCTCCCAACCGGCGCGGCCTCGAGAATCGCGCCCAATATATTTTTCCCCTGAGTGAGGGAGGAAAAACTGGGCTGGATGATTAACATTCCAGGATTACCACCCAATGAAGTAACTCAACAAGGGGCCATTGTCAGCTGGGAGCCCCCAAATATGGCCAACGCTGGTTCTGATCTGTAAAGTTTGATTTAGGCAGTAAAAGAGTTCTGTTCAGTAGATCCTTGGTGGGTAAAGGGGATGGAGAGAATCAATTCCTGTGCTATTCAAAGAGATGGGGAATAAAATAGTCTCGCATTTCGAAGGATTCAATTGTCACTCACAAAGGCAGGTACAACCTCGACCGCTCACGTCCAAACCCTCACGTCCTTGATCCTTTCACGAGTGGCAACAGTTTTTCCTTATCTCCTCTGTCCAGACCCCTAATGATATCACAGATGCTGGGATTTTCCGGCCGTTGGGATTTTCTTTTCCCGTCGGCAGTGCACCCCTGGCAGCTTGGGTGGCTTCAATGGGAAATCCCTTTGACAAGCGGCGGGAGTAGAGAATTCCACCACCAGCGAACGGCCGAGAAACGCGCGGCCGGGCGACCGGATCTCAGCTCAGAAGGAGGCCATTCGGCCCATTGTATCTGCTCCCTCTCTCTGAATGAGCAATTCAGTCAGTGCCATTCTCCTATTTCCTCACCATAACCCTGCATGCCCTTCCATTTTAGATAATTGTCTAATTTTCTTTTGAAAGCTTTGAATGAACCTGCCTCCACCACACTGCCAGACTGTGCATTCCAGACCTTAACCACTCGCTCCATGGAAACATTTTACCACAGGTCGCTTTTTCTTCTTTTACTATTTTGCTTCAATTGTTTTAAACCTGTGCCCTTATGTTCTCTACCCTTTCATAAGTGGGAACAGTTTCTCCCAATCTACACTGTCCAGATCCCTCATGATTTTGAACACCTCTATCAAACCTCCTCTCAACCTATCCTTCGCCAAGGATAATAGTCTCAGTGGGCGTCATTCTCCGGCGGCGGGAGTCTCCGTTTTGCCGGCGCCCGGGGGGTTCCCGACGGCGTGGGGCTGCCCCACAATGGGAAACCCCATTGACCAGCCGGTGTTACGGAGACTCCCGCCGGCCGGTCGACGCAGAAATGTGGCGGGGCGGGTAGGAGAATTTCGCCCAGTGTCTCCAATCTATCTTCATAACTGAAGTTCCTCATCTCTGGAGCCATTCGTGAATATTTTCTGCACTCTCTCCAATGCCTTCACATCCTCCTTAAGTGAGAAGCCCAGAACTGGACACAATACTCCAGTTGAGGACGAACTAGTATCCTACACAAGTTCAACATAACCTCCTTGCCATTGTACTCCCTGCACAGAATACTGTTATGCTTAATTAGCCATTCTCTTGACGTGTCCTGGTACCTTCAGTGACTCGTTCTCAAGATGAACAGGTTTTGCAATGGAACCAGACCATGCCACATGTGCAAGTGCAAACCATGGTGCATATAATCGACCAGTGCCCCGACGTGTGCTTCAGTGATGGTCTCACTGCCCTACATCAGGCTGATGATGCTAGCTGTTTGACAGTGCATACGGTAGTATTAGCAGTGATGACTTATGCACATTACACCCAGGTCCGTCTGCTCCGAACCTCCTTTAGAATTGTGCCCTTTATATTGTCTCTCCATATTCTCCCTACCAAAATGAATCACTTCACATTTTTCCGCACTAAACTTCATCTGCCACCTGTCTGCCCATTCCATTAACTTGTCAATATCTCTTTGAAGTTCTACACTGTCCTCCTCAGAGAGGTCAGAATGCTTCCAAGTTTCATATCATCTGCAAATTTTAAAATTGTGCCTTGGACACCAAGGTCTGGGATATTGATATATATATCAAGGACCGCAAGGCTCCTAACACTGACCCCGGGAATTTATCTCCAGACCAGCCTGCAGCCCGAAAGCATCCATTAACCATGACTCTGTTTTCTGCCCTGCCATTCAATAAGATCCTGGGGCGTCATTCTCCGACCCCCGCCGGGTCGGAGAATCGCCGTGGGCTGACGTGAATCCCGCCCCTGCCGAATATCCGGTGCCGGAGACTTCGGCAACCGGCGGGGGCGGGATTCACATCACGCGCCGGTTGGCGGGCCCCCCCGCTGGATTCTCCGGCCGGAATGGGCCGAAATCCCGCCGATAAATTGCCTGTCCCGCCGGCGTGGATTAATCCACCTTTTGAGCGGCCGGACAAGGCGGCGTGGGCGGGCTCCGGGGTCCTGGGGGGGGCGCGGGGCGATCTGGCCCCGGGGGGTGCCCCCACGGTGGCCTGGCCCACGATCGGGGCCCACCGATCCGCGGGCGGGCCTGTGCCGTGGGGGCACTCTTTCCCTTCCGCCTCCGCCACGGTCTCCACCATGGCGGAGGTGGAAGAGACTCCCTCCACTGCGCATGCGTGGGAAACTGTCAGCGGCTGCTGACGCTCCCGTGCATGCGCCGCCCGGAGATGGCATTTCCGCTCCAGTTGGCGGGGCAACAAAGCCCGTTTCCGCCAGCTGGCGAGGCGGAAATTCCTTAAGTTTGGGGCTCGGCCCCCAAAGATGCGGAGCATTCCGCACCTTTGGGGCGGCGCGATGCCCGACTGATTTGCGCCGTTTTGGGCGCTAGTCGGCTATGTCCCCACGCCAGTGTAAAAACGCTGGAGTTTTACTCTGGAGATTCCTTAACAATATTAGCAGCTATTCACCTACCAGCTCGGGGCTGGCACATCCCTGGAGTGCTTTTCGCAACTTCAGCTGCGGGTAAGGGTTCCGGTTCCGAGTCCGGGCGTGTGCACTGCGGCGGCCTCAAGCACCGAATGTGATGGCGGACTCAGCCGGCGGATCTGGACGAGGAAAGAAGGTCCCAACGATCGGCCCCACGCAGCTACATATAACACGCCTGATCACTGTCCTGCCCCCCCATAAGGCCCCCCCCAGTACTTGATCCTCCCGTCCCCCACCAGGGCGGCAGTGGACAGCTGCCACCCGAGATTCCCGACCAGCCAGATGTGGTTAGAATCACGCCGTTGGGAACCAAACCAGTTTTGCCTGGAGAATCGCCGGGGGGTGGGGGGGGGGGGCCTCTGTCAATGCACACCAGCCGCGCGTAATCCGAGCGCGAGCGATTCTCCCGGGGACTGGAGAATCGCGGGAATCGCCGGTTATGGGGTGAAATTCACTGGTATCGGCGCGATGTCCGCCGACCGGCGCCCAAAACGGCGCAAATCAGTCGGGCATCGCGCCGCCCCAAAGGTGCAGAATCCTCCGCATCTTGGGGGGCCGAGCCCCAACCTTAAGGGGCTAGGCCCGCGCCGGACTAATTTCCGCCCCGCCAGCTGGCGGAAAAGGCCTTTGGTGCCCGCCAGCTGGCGCGGAAATGACATCTCCGGGCGGTGCATGCGCGGGAGCGTTAGCGGCCGCTCACGGCGTCCCCGCGCCAAACGCGATTTCAGCACAGGGCTGTGGAGAAACCCGCCCATTGTTTTTAGAATTCCCCCCGCCCCCCAACCTCCACTCTCACTTCTCAATCTGTCTTGCTATCTCATTAACTTGAAGTAGACAGTCTATCCAATGCCACCCCCGTACCAATTTAAAACCCTTCAAGTGTCTGAATTACCTCCTCTTACACCATGACCTGCACATAACCTTGTTTCTTGGTAAGCAACATATGCAAAATCTCCATTTATCACCTAAACTATGCCATCTGCCTCCATGCATAAATCCCCTTTTTGCTTCCTAATTGACCCTACTCTTCCTCTTTACTGTCCTTTTACTCTTTATAGGTCTGTAGAAGACTTTGGGATGCCTCTTAATGTTAGCTGCCTGTCTCTTTTCACACTCACTCTGCTTCTTTTATTTGCTTTCTCATTTCCCCTCAGACGCTTCGAGATTCAGCCTGGTTCTCAAACTAACATTTGTTACAAGCATACTTTTTCTTCTGTATCGTAATTTCCATCTCATTGTCATCCCGGGAGCTCTGGCGCTGTCTGCCCTACCTTTCCATTTTAAGACAATATAACTTGACTATGCCTGAAATAATTCTGCTGTGAAGCTGGCCTGTTGTTCAGCCACCACTTTTCCTGTTTTCCACCTAGATCCATTCTTATTCTTATTTGAAGTTGGCTTCCCCCTCAGTTAATTATTTCTACTCTGGATTGTTCATTGTCCTTTTCCATAGTCAGCCTAAACCTTACGATACAATGATTACTGCCCCTAAATGTTCCCCTACTGACACCTTGGCCCACCTCATTCCCATAAACCGTGTTGAATAGTGACTCCATTCTCGTTGGACGAGAAACATACTGCTGTAGAAAACTTTCCTGAACACTCTCTGGGATCTCTTGCCACTCACTGCCCTTTACACTACTGCTCTCCCAGTCTGGCACAGTGGTTGGCATTGCTGCCTCACAGTGCAAGGGACCCAATTCTGACCTTGGGTGTCTGCGTAGGTTTGCACATTCTCCCCGTGTCTGCGTGGGTTTCCTCCGGGTGCAGTTTCCTCCAACTATCCAAAGAGGTGCAGGTTCAGCATCCCCGATCTGCCCCACCCTCTTCAGGCCACCCCCACCCACTTTTCCGAACCCCCCCCCCCTCAACTTGAGTTGGAACTTGACAAGTTCCATTCGGGCTTGACCCCTGGCAGTGCCAGGCTGACAGTGTAAAAGGTGCGCAAGTGCCAGGGTACCACCATGCACTGTCCCTGACCACTCGGGGGTCTCCAATGGCCTGGGCCATTGTGCCTTCCCATTTTTGCTACCAAAGTGGATAACCTCGCGTTGTCCAAATTATACTGCATCTGCCATTCATTTGCCCACTCACTCAACTTGTCCAAATCACACTGAAGGATCTCTGCATCCTCCTCACAGCTCACCCTCCCACCAAACATTGTGTTATCTGCACATTTGGAGATAATGCATTTCATTCCCTTATCCAATTAATTAATATACATTGTGAATAGCTGGGGTCCTAGCACTGATCCCTGCGGTACCACACAAGTTGCTGCCTGCCATTTGGAAAAAGATCCATTACTCTGTTTCCTGTCTGCCAACCAGTTTTCTATCCATCTCAATACTACCACTAATAAGACCATCAGACATAGGAGCAGAATTAGACCATTTGGCCCATCAAGTCTGCTCCGCTATACAATCATGGCTGATATGTTTCTCACCCCATTCTCCAGCCTTCTCCCCATAACCCCTGATCGCCCTATTGATCAGGAACCGATCTAACTCTGTCTTAAAGACGCTCAGCGACTTGGCCTCCACAGCCTTCTACGGCAAAGAGTTCCAAAGTTTCTCTACCCTCTGGCTGAAGAAATTCTTCCTCATCTCAGCTTTAAAGCTTCAGTCTGAGGCTGTGCCCTCGGGTTCTAGTTTCTCCTACGAGTGGAAACATCCTCTCCTTGTTCACTCTATCTAGGCCTCGCAGTATCCTGTAAGTTTCAGTGAGATTCCCCTTCATCCTTCCAAGCTCCATCAAGTACAATCCCAGAACCCTCAATCATTCCTCATATGACAAAATCCCATGCGCTTTAACTTTACACGCTGATCTCTAATGTGGGACTTTGTTGAAAGCTATATCCACTGGCTCCTCTTCATTAACTCTACTATTTACTCATACTCAAAGAATTCCAATAGATTTGTCAAGCATGATTTCCCCCTTCATAAATCCATGCTGACTCTGTCCGATCCATCCTGCCACTGTTTTCAAGTGCTCTGCACTTGAAATCTTTGATAATAGATTCTAGAATGTTCCCCACTATCGACGTCAGGCTATAATTCCCTTTTTTCTTTCTACCCACTTTTTAAATAGTGGGGTTGCATTAGCTACCCTCTAATCTGTAGGAACTTTTCCAGAGTCCATAGAATCCCGGAAGATGACCACCAATGCATCCACTATTTCTGGAGCCACTTCCTTAAGTACTCTGGGATGTAGATATCAGACGCTGGGGATTTATCAGCTTTCAATCCCATCAATTTTCCCAGCATCATTTCTCTACTAATATTGATCTCCTTCAGTTCCTCCCTCGCACTAAATCCTGTTTACCTCAACGTTTCTGGTAGCTTTTTTTGAACAATATTTTTATTCAAACAAAATTTTCATTATTACGAATCCAACAACGGGGTGGCAAGGTGGCACCCTGCTGCTTCACGCGCCGAGGCTCAATTGTTAAACGGTGTCCCGATCTTTCACTACATTGAGGAGTTGCAGCGAACGGAGCTCCTTGGTGTAGAAAACGGGACTATGTCCGGCCTCGGCTGCGGGTTCCACACTGAGGCCCCTTATTTAACACGAGGGGCGTTGTACAGCCATGTGTTTCTCAGCACAGCGAGCATCGGGAAACACACGGCTAAATCCACTCGCTATGGGACTTTATTCCCAATTAGTTGAATCGCGCCCTGAAAGTTTGCCATTGCCTACCCGCCGTCATCTCTTTAAGTCATGTTTCCCAATCTAACACGGCCAACTCACGCCTCAAATCATCATTGTTTCCTTTATAAAGATTCAGGACCCTCGTCTCAGAATCAACTACGTCACTCTCCATCTTGATGAAAGGTTCTATCATATTATGGTCTCTCATCCCCAAGGAGTCTCGCACGACTAGATTGCCAATGATTCTGTTCTCATGACACATTACCCAGTCTGGGTTGGCCTGTTCTCTCAGCATTGTTGGTTCCTCAGCATATTCGTCCAGAAAACCATCCCGTATGCACTCCAGGAATTCCTCCTCTACGGCATTGTGACTAATTTGATTTGTCCAATCAATAAGCAGATTAAAATCACCCATAATTACAGATGTTCTTTTATCACATGCATCTCTAATTTTTTCTTTAATGCCAATCCCAACTTCACCACTTCAGTTTGGGGTCTATATACAATGGCCACTAACGTTTTTTGCCCCTTGCTGTTTCTCAGCTCGACCCATACAGATTCCGCATTGTCGGATCTAATATCCTTCCTCACTATTGGGTTAATTTCCTCTTTTTCTTAAAGAAATTTAGAGTAGCCAATTATTTTTTTCTTTCCCAATTAAGAGGCAATTTAGCGTGGCCAATCCACCTAACCGACACATCTTTGGGTTGTGGGGGAGAAATCCACGCAAACACGGGGAGAAGGTGCAAACTCCACACGAACAGTGAGCCAGGGCCGGGATTCAAATCCGGGTCCTCAGTGCCGCAGTCCCAGTGCTAACCATTGCGCCGCATGCCACCCTTGTTAATTTCCTCTTTAACCAACACTGCCACTCCACCGCCTTTTTAGCACAGGGCTAAATCGCTGGCTTTGAAAGCAGACCAAGGCAGGCCAGCAGCACAGTTCAATTCCCGTAACAGCCTCCCCGAACAGGCACTGGAATGTGGCGACTAGGGGCTTTTCACAGTAACTTCATTTGAAGCTGACTTGTGACAATAAGTGATTTTCATTTCATTTCCTTTTCGTCTGTCCTTCCTAAATACTGAATACCCCTGGATGTTCAGTTCCCATCCCTGGTCACACTGCAGCCATGTCTCCGTAATTCTGATTATATCACATCCTTTTACATCTATTTACATGATTAGTTCATCCGCTTTATTGTGAATGCTCGGTGCATTTAGGCTTGTCTTTTTAACATTACCTGTCCTGCTCCCAATATTTTTCACTGTGGCCTTGTTTTAAGCTGGATTCAAATCCATCTCCAACTACTTTTATATCAGCTGGCTGTTTTGATCCTGCTTTGGGAATGCCACCTCACGTTCTACTCTTCCTTCTCTTAAACTCCTGCAGAAGGAATATTTTTGTGCTCCACCATTATGCCTGATACCAGGAACAGCCAGTGGAAGGGGGAGCTGTGCCATTGCTGTTATCTGCGCTCCTTGAGAAACAAAAAGGCCACATTGCCCCAACTGTACCCCTCCATTCTACTTGTGTTTAGCCAGGTCAGTCGAATGTAACATGGAACAGCCCTTTGTCAAAAAACAATTGACAAAATTCTCGATAGCAGAATTCCAACACCTCACAACTGTAGTGATCAAGGATTAAATGACACTGAAGGCTGAGGAATGTGGTTATACTGTCGTTTTGACATCCAACTTGATTACAACTAAAACATGACCTCCATGATAATAATAACAATCTTTATTAGTGTCACAAGTAGGCTTACATTAACACTGCAATGAAGTTACTGAGAAAATCACCTCGTCGCCATACTCCGGCGCCTGTTCGGGTACACTGAGGGAGAATTAAAAATGTCCAATTCACCCAACAGCACGTCTTTTGGGAGCAAACTGGAGCACCCGGAGGAATCCCACGCAGCCACGGGTAGAACGTGCAGACTCCGCGCAGGCAGTGACCCAAGCTGGGAATCAAACCTGTGACCCTGGAGCTGTGAAGTAACAGTGCTAACCACTGTGCTATTGTGCCGCCCTTGGGCTACCTGACAAGGAGGTCCAGCTAACTGCTCCCAGCTTGGAGGTGGGCCTCATGCCAATATCTGTTCTGATCGTTGCTAGTATAAAGAGGTAAACTCACCATTCCTTTCCCTGTGCCAAGCGGTCTCCATTTTCACAGCCTTGATGCTGCGCGGGAGATGCCGACATTAACTGCACATGCGCAAAAGAGACCAATGCTGCTTATTCTCCCAGGATGGTCATGTGGGTGGGCTACTGGAAGGCCTTTGAATGTTTTGGTGTCAACCTCAGCAAGACTCAGCACTTCCTTGAGGTGACAAAAGTGGTGGAAAAATACTTTAAAAAAAAATTACTGACAGTTCAAAACCAGACTCCTCAGAGGGTTAAATGATAGTTTGAGAACTCCAGTCGATTGTGTTTTTTTTAGAACTAATATGTGTCTCATGGGAGTATAAAAATAAAACCTTTACTGTCCAGTAATAACACGGAAATGAAGGAATGTCTCTTAGACTCAGTGTTTCTGTCTGATTGGAACCAGAGATTCACATTAAGTGTTTCCAGACGTTGTACAATCAGAAACATAATGCGTCGAGTACCTTTCAAGGGTGGTCATCGTGGTTTTTCAATCCTTCCATAGCCTCAGCACTCTCTCTCTCTCTCTCTCTTTCTCGGCCCTAAGCTCCGGAATTTCCTCCCTGTACCTCTCTGTTTCTTTCTACTTCTTAAAGGTACTCCCCGAAACCCTCTTTGTCACCCAAGCTTTTGGTTACCTGGCCGAACATCTCCTTATGTGGTTTTGTATCAAATGTTGATAATGCTCCTGTAAAGGACCTTGTGGCTCTTTACTACATTAAAGGGGTTATAGATATAAATTGTTGTCCAGTTATATTGCAGGTCACTATTACTGCACAGCTAATTATCTACTGAACACAGCCATATGTGGAAATCTGCACATACAGATATTGGCGAAATTCTCCGGAAACAGCACGATGTCCGCCGACTGGCGCCCCAAACGGCGCAAATTAGTCGGGCATCGCGCCGCCCCAAAGGTGCGGAATGCTCCGCATCTTTGGGGGCCGAGCCCCAACCTCAAGGGGCTAGGCCCGCACCGGACGAATTTCCGCCCCGCCAGCTGACGGAAAAGGCCTTTGGTGCCCCGCCAGCTGGCGCGGAAATGACATCTCCGGGCAGCGCATGCGCGGGAGTGTTAGCGGCCGCTGACGGCATTCCCACGCATGCGCAGTGGAGGGAGTCACTTCCGCCTCCGCCATGGTGGAGACTGTGGCGAAGGCGGAAGGAAAAGAGTGCCCCCACGGCACAGGCCCGCCCGCGGATCGGTGGGCCCCGATCGCGGGCCAGGCCACCGTGGGGGGTGCCCCCGGGGCCAAATCGCCCCGCGCCCCCCCCCCAGGACCCCGGAGCCCGCCCGCGCCGCCTTGTCCCGCCGGTAAGGTAGGTGGTTTAATCTACGCCGGCGGGACAGGCATTTTAGCGGCGGGACTTCGGCCCACCCGGGCCGGAGAATCACGGGGGGGGGCCGCCAACCGGCGGGGGCGGGAATCGCGCCCCCGCCGATTATCAGGTGCCGGAGAATTCGGCAACCGGCGGGGGCGGGATTCACGCCAGCCTCCGCCGATTCTCTGACCCGACGGGGGGTCGGAGAATCTCGCCCCTGGTTTCCATTGTTTCTGGGGCATGGAATAAGTAGGGATGTTGGTTGGATTACAATATAGGTAAATGGGTTTTGAGACAGTGGTGACACCTCAGTCTGGACGCCCCTTCAGCTTTGGGGCACGTTCCTCTCCAGTACCTGGGAGCTCTGGACTTCCCTACCCTGCCCCTGAGACCCCTCATGTGTGGTCCTGGGATGTAGGCTGAGGCACAGTGCTGCAGTACCTCTTCTTTCCACTGCAGTGCTCTGCCTGGAGGGCTAGAGAGCTGTTGGCCAATTCAAGGCGGGATTTCCATTCAAGGTCAGATGAAAGCCCTGCCTGCTGCCAATTAAAACTCAGTTGAGCGTAAAATGGCAGCGGGCCTGTCGGGTGGGTGAAGATGGGTTCCTCACTGACCCTCAGGACGGCAGGGGCGAGCGCTTGCCCTTCTGAAAACTCAGGCCTTAGAATTACATCCAGTTTACAGCACAGAAACAGACCATTGGGCCTAGCTGCTCCATGCCATTGTTCCTGCTCCATGCAGGCGGGCCTCCTCCCATCTTTCCTTCACATCACCGTATCGATGTGTTCCTCTATTCATTTCTCCCTTATGTGTTTATCTAAATTCCCCTTAAATTTATCTACACTATTCACCTCATCTCAACTACTCCCTGTGATAGCGAGCTCCATAATTTCTCTGCTTTCTGGGCTTTAATGAAGTTACTGTGAACAGCCCCTAGTTGCCACGTTGCGCCGCCTGTTTGGGGAGGCCAGTACGAGAATTGAACCCTCGCTGTTGGCGTTGTGCTGCATTACAAGCTAGCTGTTTAGCCCACTGTGCTAATTCCTATTGGATTTATTAGCGACCAACTTATATTTAAGGCCGTTTTGGACTCCCACACAAGTGGAAACATTTTCTCCATGCCTACCCTACTGAGCCCCTTTATTATCTAAGATGGAATATTCATTCTTTCCTGATGGGTATAACCCCTCAGTTTTCAGGTATCATCCTTGTAAATCTTTGTTTTGCACCTTCTCCAATGCCTGGGTATCATTTTTTATGACATGGAGATTGCTGCTGGAAAGAACACAGAACAAGACAGAGCTTGGCTGTGATGCCCCCACAGTCAAATAGTTTGTCAAACTTCACTAATAGAGAATAACCACAAAGGAGGGGCACTGGAAGGTAGCAGGCGCGGACACAATTGTGACTTTGCGGGAGGGAGGGGAGTACGAGAAATATTTAAAATACAGCGTTCCTGGCTCGAGTGGAAGACTCATTACCAACCTCAGTCAGTCAGCAAAAAAGTCATGAGAAATGGTATCCTAAAATGGGAACCCCCCCCCCCCCCCCCCCCCTCCAGATCCCCTCAGTTAATGTATCGTGGTGTGGAAAGGCTGAGAGAATTCGCTGAAGACATCTCACTTGTTGAAGAAGTCGTCTGTCAGAAATCCTGGGGATTCATGAAATCACCCCCCCCATCACTGCCGCCTTGCACATGCAGCTCTGAAAATATGTCTCTTTTCCCAACTTCGCAGCAGGAAAGAGGGAATATCGTGGGGCAGGGAGGGGAGTGAGGAGATGAAAGCCACTAAGCAATCAACACTTTGTTTCGAGGGAATCTGGTAATCAGCAGCTCAGCTTTCAGACCTGGTCTGGAGAACAAATACGGCTGCCGGGTTGTCATAGGAACCAAGTGTTGGGGGTTGGGTGCTGGGAGTAATGTGCAACGAGAAGCTTAAAGAGACACTATCCCCTTTGTTATCTTTCACAAGCCGGGGAGAAAACTATTACAAATCTGTAACCTCCACATTGCCACTGCAATGAACAGCAATGCTTTCTCAAACGCTGAAAGATATTAATACAGATACCATCAGTTTGCAAATTTGCTGGGGGCGGGTTGGTTTTGATTGCGGGAGGTCTCTGCTTTGCAACAACTTGCCTTTTTCGTGGAATCCTTGATATGGTGCAGACATCATCAAACTGCTCCTCGGAACTGGCAAGGAGCAGTAGGGGAGGATTTAAGGGAGGTAACTGAACGGAGGGTCAGAAGAAAGCTGGGGATGTCACAGCGATCAGGTGGGATTTGTGAACAAGGACAAGGAATTTGAGTTCAGTGCACCAGGGAGTGGGGAAGCCAGTGGAGGTACATGAGGGTGATGGGGTGGAGGAGTCAAATAGCACACTGAGATTGTGCACTGTCGGGCCCGGCCTGAGAGAGAGAAGGTGATTGACTACGTGGTGGGCACAATGAGTTTTACATGACACCAGATCCTTTCATTTTTAAAGACTCCAATCAATGGCTGAATTTGGCAAAATATTAAAGAATTTTGATCTCAGGGATCTTAGAAAAGATTCATCAGCTCCACTTCTGTCAAGTGCGTGGGGCGGTAGTCTCCCAGCCCGGGGCCGGGCCGGAGAATCCCCGCGAACAGGCCACGCCGCCCCGCGCTGGCATGCGATTCTCCGCAGAGCGGTGAATCGGCGCATTTGGCACCGGCGTGGTTGGCGCGGCGCTGGTCAGGGGCCGCTCTGCGCGGCCGGCTGGCCGATTCTCCGGCCCGGATGGGCCGAGCGGCCGTAAGAAAACAACCGAGTCCCGCCGGCGCCGTTCTAACCTGCTCTGGGCCGGCGGGACCTCTGCATTCAAGGGTCGGGTGGCGGCCTGTGGGGGGGGGGTCTGACCCCATGGGGGGCCTCCGCTGTGGCCTGGCCCGCGATCAGGGCCCACCGATCGGCGGGCCGGCCTCTGTGGCTAGGGGCCTCCTTTCCTGCGCGCTGGCCCCTGTAGTCCTGCGGAATGTTAAATCCACGCTAAATTGTCCCTTAATTGGAAAAGACTTGGGTATTCTAAATTTATTTTTTAAAAAGGGCCCATATAAAGATGTGTTTAAGAGTACCTGCCAATTCACTTGCTGTGTTTGCCTACCATTCAATTCTAAACTCACTCACTACTTTTGATTGTTGGCTGATCATGTAAATTGAGTGATATGAGCTCAGCAGCCCATTGCACACCTCTCCCCAGTAATGGTTTAAAAAAAATTTAAAATCATTTCTGATCGTGCCTTTTCAACAGAGCCACGCCCCAAGTAACTCCAGTTTCCATCTCACGTGCATTTTATACAGGCCTATTCGTTTCAATGGTTTTTAAATATAGAAAAGAATCCCCTTTAAGCAGCAATGACAAACTTTGCTGCACCAGAAGGGGTGTGCAGTGGGGAGGTGGGGGGGGAAACTAATGAGCAAATGGTTCACTGGGCCAGTTTAAAGTGGGGACACTGGATTAGCAGTTGTAAATCCTTCAGATGAATGAAGTGTAGCCAGTGATTGTCTGAGCATGTTTCTATCTGACCACCTGCTATCTCTGTTGTAGAACAGAGACAGGCCTGTGCCGCTCAATAGAAGAACTCCTCCCCCCCGCTTTACCACTACTACCAACCCTCTGTTAGAGACCGTCTTGTGGGGACGTGCCAATGCCAGTCAATATCAACATCTAAATGCATCTGATGTTCACTTAAAGGTGATTTTTTTTAAAAAAAAGGAAAGATTTGCATTTCCTTTTCACCTTTCACTACCTCGGGTCATCCCAAACGCTTCACAGCCAATTAAATATTTTTGAGGTGTATTCTATGCTGCAATGTAGGAAACACAGGAGCCAATTTGCACACAGCATGCTCCCATAGCGATGGGAATGTGAACAGCTCATTTTTCTTTTAGTGATGTTGCTTGAGGGATAAATATTAGTTCAGAACGTTGGAAAGAACTCTGCTGCTCTTCTTCAAATAGTGTCATGCGATCTTTTGTGCCAACCCGAGAGGCCTTAGTTTAACATCTGGGGCGAAATTCTCCCCAAACGGCGCGATGTCTGCCGACTGGCGCCCAAAACGGCGCCAATCAGACAGGCATCGCGCCGCCCCAAAGGTGCGGAATGCTCCGCATCTTTGGGGGCCGAGCCCCAACATTGAGGGGCTAGGCCGACGCTGGAGGGATTTCCGCCCCGCCAGCTGGCGGAAACGGCTTTGTTGCCCCGGCAGCTGGCGCGGAAATGACATATCGGGGCGGCGCATGCGCGGGAGCGTTAGCGGCCGCTGACAGTTTCCCGCGCATGCGCAGTGGAGGGAGTCTCTTCCGCCTCCGCCATGGTGGAGACCGTGGCGGAGGCGGAAGGGAAAGAGTGCCCCCACGGCACAGGCCCGCCCGTGGATCGGTGGGCCTAGATCGCGGGCCAGGCCACCGTTGGGGCACCCCCCGGGGCCAGATCGCCCCGCGCCCCCCCCCCCCCGGAGCCCGCCCACGCCGCCTTGTCCCGCCGTTCATAAGGTGGTTTAATCCACGCCGGCGGGACAGGCAATTTATCGGCGGGACTTCGGCCCATCTGGGCCGGAGAATCCAGCGGGGGGCCCCGCCAACCGGTGCGGCCCGATTCCCGCCCCCGCCGAATATCCGGTACCGGAGACTTCGGCAACCGGCGGGGGCGGGATTCACGGCAGCCCCCGGCGATTCTCCAACCCGGCCGGGGGTCGGAGAATGACGCCCCTGATCTGAAAGATGGCACCTGCAATAGAGCAGCACTCCCTCAGCACTGAACTGGAGGGACAGCATAGATATTGCACTTAACTTCCTGGAGTGGGACTTGAACCCACAACCTTAGAACTCAAGAGGTGAGTCACAGCTGATCCTTGATTATGAGTTGGAAAGCTTTTTTAAAAATAAATTTTTCCCAATTAAGGGGCAATTTAGAGTGGCCAATCCACCTAGCCTGCACATCTTTGGGTTGTGGGGGAGAGACCCACGCAGACACGGGGGGAATGTGCAAACTCCACCCGGACAGTGACCCAGGGCCGGGATTCGAACGCAGGTCCTCAGCGCCACAGTCCCAGTGCTAACCACTGCACCACGTTCCGCCTTCTGAGTTGGAAAGCTTGATTTTGAATGACTTTTACAGAGATTTCTCAACATTGTGTGTGGTACTCAAAGCATGGGATGGAGAGAGTGTGGAATATTGGTGGCGAGGAAACAGGCCAACCTTATGTTAAAATTGTAAAGTACCCTTAACATGGAAAGAGTTTGCATTGTTTTTTATCGGAAGATTGATGAGTTCTGATTTCATTGGTCCTGAGGTACAGCACTGTCTTCACTCTTAACATGCACTTGATCAACAAATGTTACGAGGGGATCAAACAAAGAACAAAGAAATGTACAGCACAGGAACAGGCCCTTCGGCCCTCCAAGCCCGTGCCGACCATGCTGCCCGACTAAACTACAATCTTCTACACTTCCTGGGTCCGTATCCTTCTATTCCCATCCTATTCATATATTTGTCAAGATGCCCCTTAAATGTCCCTATCGTCCCTGCTTCCACTACCTCCTCCGGTAGCGAGTTCCAGGCACCCACTACCCTCTGCGTAAAAAACTTGCCTCGTACATCTACTCTAAACCTTGCCCCTCTCACCTTAAACCTATGCCCCCTAGTAATTGACCCCTCTACCCTGGGGAAAAGAGGGGTCCGGAAGTGTTTTGAAGCCACACGGTCGATTGCAATGTCATTCACGTGTATTTTAAGCCTAACCAGAGCCCAGGGACACTGGAAGCCTACTGGAATTCCCCCTTCCTCTGTCCTGACAAGATCTACTAAATCATCACCAACCAGAGGTTAAACCTACCACCTTCCTGTAGAGTTCCTTGTAGAACTCTGGAGTTCTCAATTGCAACTGGAAACCCAGCAAAACTGGGGAGAAAACAGATAACCCATTTTACAGAAGCAGGTTCTAATTCCACGTTTAGGTTCCAGGCCTTAGGGGAGATGCCTAAATCAGGGCCATATGGCATCAACAAAGGCAAAAGGAACATTCAAGGTGGATAACTTGGACGTGTTTGTGTCACTCCGAGACCTGGATTATAGAGTAACGTGGGTTATAGCAGATGTCTAAAGACAGTGGGCATGATTCTCCGCTCCCGCGACGAAGTGCCCACGCCGTCATGAATGCCGTTGAGGTTCACGACGGCGCGAAACGGCCCCGATCTCGACCGATTCAAGGCCCGAAAATGGGCTAGGATCGGCGCCGCGGGAAACGCGGGGGACGTGTCGCGAAAGCAGTGTCGTGAGCGCGCCGGGCATTGGCGCCGCATAAAAGCGGCGCGGCGTCATCCGCCGCGTAACTGCCGTCACCCGCGCATGCGCAGGTTGGCTGGTGCCAACCCGCACTTGCGTGGTTGCCGTCCTCCCCGAGGCCGCCCCGCAAAAAGATGTCAGATGGATCTTGCGGGGCGCAGAGGAAAGGAGGTCCTCCTTCAGAGAGGCCAGCCCGCCGATCGGTGGGCACCGATTGCGGGCCAGACACCTTTTGAGCCCTACCCCAGTGAAAGAACCCCCCTCGCCCCCCCCATAGTACGCCCCCCAGCGTTCCCGCGCTGTTCCTGCTGGCAGAGACCAGGGGCGAGATTCTCCGACCACCCGCCGGGTCGGAGAATCGCCGGGGGCTGGCATGAATCCCGCCCCCGCCGGTTGCCGAATTCTCCACCACCGGATATTCGGCGGGGGCGGGAATCGCTGCGCGCCGGTTGGCGGGCCACCCCCCGCGATTCTCCGGCCCGGATGGGCCGAAGCCCCGCCGCTAAAATGCCTGTCCCGCCGGCGTAGATTAAACCACCTACTTTACCGGCGGGACAAGGCGGCGCGGGCGGGCTCCGGGGTCCTGGGGGGGGCGCGGGGCGATCTGGCCCCGGGGGGTGCCCCCACGGTGGCCTGGCCCGCGATCGTGGCCCACCGATCCGCGGGCAGGCCTGTGCCGTGGGGGCACTCTTTCCCTTCCGCCTTCGCCACGGTCTCCACCATGGCGGAGGCGGAAGAGACTCCCTCCACTGCGCATGCGCCGGAATGCCGTCAGCGGCCGCTAACGCTCCCGCGCATGCGCAGCCCGGAGATGTCATTTCCGCGCCAGCTGGCGGGGCACCAAAGGCCTTTTCCGCCAGCTGGCAGGGCAGAAATTCGTCCGGCGCCGGCCTAGCCCCTGAAGGTTGGGGCTCGGCCCCCAAAGATGCGGAGCATTCCGCACCTTTGGGGCGGCGCGATGCCCGACTGATTTGTACCGTTTTGGGCGGCAGTCGGCGGACATCGCGCTGTTTCCGGAGAATTTCGCCCCAGGTGTGGATGGCGCCGGCGGGAAGCCGTCGTTTTGGGTAGGCTGCTCGGCCCATCCGGGCCGGAGAATAGCGGGTGTAGCGGAGAATCGCCATTTTGGGTGTCCCGGCGATTCTCCGGCATACGCCGTGCAGATCTCGACGGGGCTGTTCTTGCCGCTTGGGTGAATCGCGGGAGGGCATCGGACCGGCGTCGCGGGGAAAAATGGCGCACCAGGCAATTCTCCCAACCGCCGCGGGAGTGGAGAATCGCGCCCAGTGGGCTGGATTCTCCGTTATTGGGACTATGTCCCCAGGCCGGCATCAAAACTGTGGAGTTTTACGCCAGAAAACCTGATGTGAAAGGGCCACAAATTCCTAGCCCTGCAGGCGGCTAGCAGGGACTCGGCTTGGATCTAGCAGCTTTTGCTGCAGATATGGGCGCCCGCACTTCCGGGTCATAGGCCGCGCATGGCGATGGCCTCCAGCGGCCGCGACGTGCTCCACGGCGGACACGGACTGCAGAGCTGGACCCAAAAAAAGAAACCCCCTGATCGGCCGCACGCCCGACCCTGTCCGCCCGCACAAACATTTCCCGGCCGCCTATAAGGCCCCCCCCCGCCCTCCGATCGACCCGCCCCCGACCAGGACGGCCGCGGACTGAGTCCACTGTCGCCACGCGAGTATCCCGACCGGCTAGACCATATTAGATCCACGCCGTCAGGATTTCGGCCAGTCGGGGGTGGTGAATGGTGGAGCGGGTCTCTGGCAAGGACCCCAGGTAGGTCCTAGGCGGCGCGGTGTACTCCCTGAGCACGCCGCCTTTCAGAGCCCGCAGAATCAGGGAACCGGCGCCGGTCCCGATTCCTTGCAGGAAAATGGATTCTCCGCCTCCGCACCGAACACGATTTCGGTGCGGGGCTGCAGAGAATCCAGCCCAGTTTCTTTTTAACCCAGCCTTTTGACTCTCAATCCATTATTGACCACAACTCTCCCAACATGTGAATAATCCCAGCCTTCTTAATCTTTGCCTTCCCTTGCAGGCCAGCAACCCAGAGTGTGGGAGTTTGGAAGATGTCACAATTGTGCAACTAGCTCTTGAACTGCGGCCAATATTTTAACTTAATCTAAATGCCTGGACAGATGCCTCAGTGTTTACAAGTATCAGCTATCATGTAATGAGTCATCAAGATCAGTGTTCAATTCTTCCATCTGGATAGAGGTAGCAACCTCAGACAGGGCAGTGCTGGGATCACTGCTGTTGGCCTTGGCACTCCAGGACATTGGCTATGTGGGCGGAATGGTAGTGGGTGTGGTTCCTGCTGGAACATATGAGCACATGTGCTGTACTCCATAAAGGCAGGTGGTGAAGGATAGAACTACAGCCGATCTTTACACACTTCCGTCAACTTTTATGTACAGAGATACACATGACAAACATGACGCCTCTTAACCCAACAACTCTGCTTTCAGCCTGTTCCTATATATAGAAACAGAAATGAATCCCCAGTTAATGCCCATCCTGTGCATACAATTGATATATAATTCACCACATGTCGGTGAAGGATAGGATCGAGGTTCAGCTAGGAAATCCTGCACAGTTGAAAAGTTTGACTGATTTAGGCGTGTGAAGTTGAGTATATGGGTTAGCTGCTAAATGTTTGGCTAGTTCTTGTTTTATCAAGCCAGGTCATAAATCACTGCTTCGAGGAGAGGGAGGTTAAAGGTTGGAATAAACTATGCCCATTGATCTTTTGTACGAAGTCTTACAACACCAGGTTAAAGTCCAACAGGTTTGTTTCGATGTCACTAGCTTTCGGAGCGCTGCTCCTCCCTCAGGTGAATGAAGAGAATGAAGAGACCTCTTCATTCACCTGAGGAAGGAGCAGCGCTCCGAAAGCTAGTGACATCGAAACAAACCTGTTGGACTTTAACCTGGTGTTGTAAGACTTTGTACTGTGCTCACCCCAGTCCAACGCCGGCATCTCCACATCATTGACCTTTTGACATTGGGTGTATCTCGTTGCACAAATAGGTGGAATCAGCAAGGTATAAGTTTGCTCGGAATTTTCATGCACATCTCACTCATGTACTTGAAGGATACTGAATAAACCAAAATATTCCTCCCACCACAAGAGAGATGAATGAGTGTTTGAAAGTCTGCAGACTACTTCAGCCCTTTTATCTCACTCCTGCTTAACACCTCATCTCAAATCATTGAATTCAGTGACTGCAAATGGAGAGATCCTGCCCTCCGCACTCTCAGCACAGTTACAGTCATGGTTCAGTCGGACGGACTGAAGCAGAAAGGCAAATTCAATTAGAATTCTTGTACATCTGTACTGCTAAGTAAGTGAACTATTTAGTTGAATGCACACAGGGCTTTTGCAGACTGGAACTGCTCTGTTCAGATCAGAGGCTTACATGCAGTAAAACCATCGCAAAGCAGTCCTGAGGGTGATTGTTTCTGGTAATCACTGTCAGATTAAAAATCGATGTATAAGTGGGGTGACGTATGTAGGGGACCGAGTGTCCCATGGGAAGAGTTTTACAAGCTTGCCAACACCGTCTGTGTGGTGGCTTCATTAGGTGTGGGGATGTTATCACAATAACTCTCTGGCCTTGTGATTAATTTCTTTCTCCTAATTTTCTCTTGTATTCCTGAAGGCCCCGATCGCGACAGGGGTTTAATTTCCACATGACCCTTCCTGTACTTACCCCATCTAAGTCACCGATTCCCGGCTTGGGTCAATGTCTGTGTGGAGTTTTCACGTTCTCTCCGTGCCTGCGTGGGTTTCCTCCGGGTGCTCCGGTTTCCTCCCAAAGATGTGCAGGTTAGGTGGATTGGCCATGCTAAATTGCCCCTTAGTGTCCCCAGTAGTGGGATTATTGGGTCATGGGGTTTAAGTGGGGTGCTCTTTCCAAGGGCTGGTGCAGGCTCGATGGGCCGAGTGGCCTTCTGCACTGTAAATTCTATGATTCTATGATCAATGTTCAGGTATAAGTCTGTGGAATGAGTGTCAGGAAGCTGTTTGAGCATGACAGGTATGACAGAATCTGATCCAGTTATAGAATAGGATCATAGAATGGTTAACGCACAGAAGGAGGCCATTTTCATCCTTCATCACAACACTCTCAACCAAGATCAAACTTGTGTTTTGCTCAGACAAGTGTTTTGTTTTATCTTTTGGGTTTGACCTTTTCCCTAAACCCTGCCACAGTGTTTATCTTGGAATCAAGACTCGAGCTGGGCTATCACATTCTGTATTTATAGTATAGCCTTAATTGTGGTTTCATTTTACCGAAAGCCCATGCTTAGGCCGCAGTGAAATCTTTTGAAGACCTATGTTTGTGAAATGCTTTGTAGGAAATTGGACCGAAGTCTGAGTGCTATTTTCATAAGCTGATGTCACATGAAATGATGTGATGGTTTTGAGGCTTTACACTGCTGTGTCTTTGAATGAAGAAGGTTAGTCAAGACTACAATGATGATTTCTCATCTTTAATGATAAAATTGCATACCTTTAATGATTGTACACCCTTAATTGTGCACTATTATTGCACACCTTTAAAGACTGGTTGGCTGGGCTCATTTAATGGTGGACTACGCACTTAAAATTCGGACTTTACATTTAAAAAGTTGCATTTCAGCACGAACCCACGAGACACAATGACAAACAAACGTGGAATGTTTCAGTGCCTGGTGAAGATCTGATTGGGGATTGTGTGAGTGAGGAGGAAAGGTATTGTGCCTGTGTTTGGATGAGGTAGGTGTCCGTCTGGCTCCCACTGTACTTGCAGGGGCCAGGGGGACGTGGGGAGCCTCAAATACTACACTCTGTAGCTGTGCCTTTTATTCTTTTCATTGTTGTCAAGCTTCGAACTTCGATACAGGAATCTATGGAGACTTCGCTGTTGGTGGCATCTGGCCTATGGTGCTGGTGTTAGACTAATCCTTTTATATGTAGATCAGGCAAGCGCTTAGGTTCTACTCTTTTCTATTCCATCTCTCTTCTCCACCGCGCAATCCCCCCCCCCCCCCCCCCCCCCAACCCTCCCACTTGTCCTGTCTGAAGCTTGCACATGTTCTATGGATAAGGTTTAGCTTTGTCAGGAAATGTTGGCCCATCTCAGCAGCTGTCAGCCAAATGTATAGCCAACCCCTCCAAATTGGAACACTTTACTGTGCTGGGAAAAGGGTACAAGCTGCCTGTGAGTAGAATTAGTTCCCTTCTCCTCAGCTGTAAGGATCTACTAGGTACATCTGTTAAAAACGATCACTTTTTAAATTACTTTTAAGATTTTTCCATAGAGTTAATTTGTCGAGGCCTCACCAGTAGCAAGATTGCACTGGATGGGGCGGCACGGTAGCACAGTGGTTAAGCACTGTTGCTTCACAGCACCAGGGTCCCAGGTTCGATTCTGGGCTTGGGTCACTGTCTGTCGAGTCTGTACGTTCTCCCCGTGTCTGCGTGGGTTTCCTCCGGGTGCTCCGGTTTCCTCCCGCATGTCCCGAGAGACGTGTTGTTCGGTAAATTTGACATTCTGACTTCTCCCTCTGTGTACCCGAACAGGCGCCAGAGTGTGGCGACTGGGGGATTTTCACAGTAACTTCATTACAGTGTTACTGAAAGCCTACTTGTGACAATAATAAAGATTATTAAAACAAAAGATCACCGGGGCACTAGAGTTAGCTAGAGTGTGATAGGACAATCTCTACAAGAACAATGGGCCAATCTGCCGGCCACATTGCACTTGAATAAATGCACGACACGGATGGTCGATGCATTAAGGACCCTTATCCTGGGCTTCCCGACAGCTGTTACGTCCCTCGAGATCTAACCAGATCCTGTGAGACGTCGCAATGTGGGCGGGAATCAGTTTCACAGAGTTAAGTCGGCTTGGAATCTAACCTTCGCCAACTGAACGACCACTTGGCATCTAACGGCCTCACCGAGGAGACCCCAACCGGGTGCCGTTCAGTACTCGTCCGCACGAATGGGGACCAGGCGGAACGGTACCTGGGATGGAGGGGGCCTCTCAGGCGATTGGAGGCCCCTGGGTGGTCGCCCTCTGGGCAGGGTGGCACCCTGTCACTGCTGGTGCTACCTGGACACCCTGACAATGCCAGCCTGGCACTCTGGGCACCTTGGCACCTGATACCAGCCTGGCACTGCCAGGGTGTCAATGTGCCACTGCCAGGATGGTAGAGGCATGCCAGGGTGCCAGGCTGACAATGCCAAGGTGCCAAGCTGGCATTGTGCCCAGGCTGGGGATCGGGTCCACGGGTGCCCTTCCCATATTCCCCCCCCCACCTCGCGCCCCCCCCCCCCCCCCCGCCCCCCCCCCCCCCGGGACAGGTGAGTTAAAAAAATTTAAAATGGCGGATCTCCTCAGTGCAGTAAACGCAGCTAAGTGCGGCCTCGGTGGGATATTCTCCACAGGGGCACGTAAACAAGACAAGAGTGCAGCGCCTAGAACGATCCTACCCTGAACGGCACTCTGTTTTATTCTGGTTAGATTGTGCCCAATGTGTATTTATATAACACGGCACTTACAGGAACATTATAACACAAGTTTGACCCTGAGCCACATAACGAGATGTTATGGCAGATGGTCAAAATCATGGTCAAAAAGGGTAGGTTTTAGGAGATACTTAAAAGAGGAAGAAATTGGAAAAGGAATGAGAGGTTTAAGGAATGAATTCCTGAGCATAGGACTGCAGCAGCTGAAGGCGACAGCTTGATGGAACATTTGAAATCGGGGATTCTAAAGAAGCTGGAAGGTATCTGGGAGGGTTGCGGAGCTGGAGGATATTCCAGAGATAAGGGCGGTCATAGAGGGATTTGAAAATAAGGATGAGGCTTTTAGAATCGAAGTGTTGCTCAACTGTTGATCAGGAGCCAATGTAGGTTAATGAGCGCTGGGGTGATTGGGATACTGGCCTTGGTGTGAGTTAGGACATTTTGGACGACCCCATGTTTATGGAGGGTGTGGATTGCCAACCCTCCGGGATCGGCCTGGAGTCTCCAGGAATTGAAGATTTATTTCCAGGACGTTGCGGAGTGCCGCCCCGGAGGAACATCATCGGGGCATTAAAAAATATTGGGCGAGATACCAGCCACGTCGAGCGTGGTGGCCGCTAGATCCCGGGTGAAGTTTACCTCGGGTTTCCCGACAGCCACAGCGCTTCATGGGATCTACCCAAGTCCCGCGAGGTGTCAGGATAAGGAACCCGCCGACAATGGGCGGGGCCAAGCCATGCTGGCGTAGGTAAGCCTTGAACCTACTTAAGGTCTACTTACCCAGTATCTACCGGCCTCCTGGGATCTGCCGGCCTCCCATAGAGGCTGCAGCCGGGCACCATTCAGTACTGGTCCTCGCAAACATGGACCAGGCGGAACGGCATCCCGGGCGTCTCCCAGGCTATTGGAGACCCCTGGATGACCAGGGATAGTGCAGGGTCATCCCCTAGCTCTCCCTCTGGAACATGGCATCTTGGCTCTGCCACCCTGGTACTGTCAAGGTGCCTGGGTGGCACTGCCAAGGGTCAGGACCGCAGGAGGACTAAGCCCCTGAAAGGAGAGTGGAGGGGGTTATGAAGGTTGGAGGGGCGGGTGCAGGGGAGGTAAGAAAGCGCCTCTGCTAGATTGTGGGGGCTGACAGGTGAGAATCCTGGAATGGGGGGGGGCCTGTATGGAGGTGTGGGGGGGGGGCCCTGTAGATGGGGGGGGGATGTGGTCCCCATAGCGTGGTGTCCTCACTTGGAGGTGGTGAGGGGTAATGCCCATGTGTGTGGGGAGTGACATTGCCCAAGGTTGGGGGGCGCGGGGGGATCCATAAGCTCACTTAGAGAGCGGGGCACCCTTTCAAAATGGTGGCCCGATCTCGGAGTTCAGATCCTCAGTTAAGTGTGGGCTAAAGCGACGAGAAACCCCCCAGGGCTCAAAAAAGTGGTGTGGAACTCGCCGGCAGAACCGGCAGGAAATTCCCAGCAAACTCTGCCACAGATGACACGCAGAGGCTTTTCCGTTAAATCGCGCCCATTGTTTTTCTTGTCACTTTCTTTCATCGTTTCTCTTTCCCAGATGTAAACATATTGAAACATCAGGAACAAAGGCTGTTAGCTTGACAGTCAAGCATCATCCAATTGGGTAATGAGCCTTTTTCCTTTCCAATTAGCGTAGGAAGGCCGTGCGTCACAGGGATAGACGTGGCTAATAATAATGACCTTTATTGTCACAAGTAGGCTTACATGAACACTGCAATGAAGTTACTGTGAAAATCCCCAAGTCGCCACACTCCGGTGCCTGTTCGGGTACACTGAGGGAGAATTCAGAATGTCCATATTATCTAACAGCACGTCTTTCGGGACTTGTGGGAGGAAACCGGAGCACCCGGAGGAAACCCACGCAGACATGGGGAAAACGTGCAGACTCCGCACAGACAGTGACCCAAGCCGGGAATCGAACCTGGGACCCTGGCACTATGATGCAGCAGTGCTAACCACTGTGCTACCATGCCGAATCATAATGGCTGGAGCCTGAGGGCAAGTCTATCTAATGAAACCTACAGGGAGACATTTAATTACAGTTGGCAACCTGACAAAGGTAGACATTGATGGATGCCCAGGAGTGGGCTAATATAGACAAGTCGAGAGGTAACTAAGGCATTGGTAAAGGTTTCAGCAGTTGAGCTGAGCTGAGGCAATTGGGCTCCATCCCATATAATAATGTTAATGGGTCTCCATCTCTTGCCCTACTGCTCCAGTATTATCTCTGATCCACATTCACTGGCAACGAAACTGCTGGCTGCAGAAGTTAATTCGGCCCTAAATCTACTTAATATTTTATGAGATGAGAACACATTTCCTGTCCTGTGTTGTCTTACCTCTGATGTTGAGCGCATTTGTCACTGCTGCCTTATGGTCGCGCCAAGGAAAAGTTGGATTCCATTCCATACTGGACTGCGCATTAACTAACTTGGAGTTGGGCAGCACGGTGGTGCAGTGGATGGCATTGCTGCCTCAGGGCACCGAGGTCCCAGATTCGATCCCGGCTCTGGGCTACTGTCCGTGTGGAGTTTGCACATTCTCCCTGTGACTGCGTGGGTCTCACCCCCACAACCCAAAGATGTGCAGGTTAGGTGGATTGGCCACGCTAAATTGCCCCTTAATTGGAAAAAATGAATTGGGTACACTAAAAATTTATTAAAAACTAACTTGGAGTCATTAAGAGGCAACTAATAGAAAAATTGTGACCTTTTTTTATTGACAAGACCCAGCCTCGACAGACACAGGAAAGATTTTCAAACTTCATCTGATGCTGCTTCTAGTTTTTAGTCCTTGACACATTCTATTCATTGACAGCAATGGACCCACACTCCTTGACCACCCTTCTAACCTGTTTTATTGACTATGTGCTGACAGTCCTGTTTGATTGGGGGACGGGACTAAAAATGTCAGTAGAATATGTGTCTCCAATCTAACCACCCTGATCGTCACGAGTTGACGTAATTATTTCCATCCAAACTCCGGTTGTTGACCTATCAAGCTCACCACAAACAGGATTACAGTTATTACACGAGCATGTGACCTTTCTGAAATAACCATAGAACGTGAACGTGTTTGCTTGAGTGGAAGGTATTAAATGAATATAATTACGTGAATCCATTTCATGAGCAATATATATTATTTTTTGTTAGAAAATATTTTATTGAGGCATTTATAATTTTAACATTTTAAACAACAGAGAGATCCAACACACGCAAAAACCCCACAATAACATACCCAACCTCTCCCAGCCCTAAACCCCAACTTCCCATATATGAGATTCACTGCCCTTATTCATCACCTCCATCCCTCCTGCTGACGGTCAATTCTCCTTGATGAAGTCGATGAATGGCTGCCACCTCCGAGCGAACCCCTGAGCGATATACATTATTGACCGTGTCTTTTAATAAATATCAGGGGCGTCATTCTCCGGCCCCCCGCCGAGTCGGAGAATCGCTGGGGGCTGCTGTGAATCCCGCCCCCGCCGGTTGCCGAAGTCTCCGGCACCGGAGATTCGGCGGGGGCGGGAATCGCGCCGCGCCGGTTGACGTGCCCCCCCTGCTTGATTCTCCGGCCCGGATGAGCCGAAGTCCCGCCGATAAATTGCCTGTCCCGCCGGCGTAAATTAAAGTACCTATTTACCGGCGGGACAAGGCGGTGTGGCGGGCTCTGGGGTCCTGGGGGGGGGGGGGGCGCGGGGCGATCTGACCCCGGGGGGTGCCCCCAGGGTGGCCTGGCCCGCGATCGGGGCCCACCGATCCGCGGGCGGGCCTGTGCCGTGGGGGCACTCTTTCCCTTCCGCCTCCGCCACGGTCTCCACCATGGCAGAGGCGGAAGAGACTCTCTCCACTGCGCATGCGCGGGAAATTGTCAGCGGCCGCTGACGCTCCCGCGCATGTGCCGCCCCGACATGTCATTTCCGCGCCAGCTGGCGGGGCACCAAAGGCCGTTTCCGCCAGCTGGCGGGGCGGAAATCCCTCCGCCGCCAGCCTAGCCCCTCAATGTTGGGGCCTGGCCCCCAAAGATGCGGAGCATTCCGCACCTTTGGGGCGGCGCGATGCCAGTCTGATTGGCGCCGTTTTGGGCGCCAGTCGGCGGACATCGCGCCGTTTGGGGAGAATTTCGTCCCAGGTTTAAATGAGAATGCGGGCATTTAATGAATGTTTAAGTGACCACTAGTGTTGCAGTATCTGAGCACAAAGTCAGTCCCTATATACAGCAAATTGCAGCAGTCCCATCCAGATTAGGACTGATTTTCAGAGTGGAGTGTTTTATGAGTTTATGATAAAGCTATTTGAAGTATTAGCCTCTTGTAACATTTACAAAAAAATACTTTTGCTGGTCATATAATCCTTTGAAGCTGCACCCATATAAAATTACCTTGCATACCAACCAGGCAGTCACATTGTGTGCCTTGCTCTTGTAAGGCACATGACCTTGAATATTAAAACTTAAAAATCCAGCTTTTTGTTTAATCACTGCGCCTGGTATTTTAATTCAAAAGAAAGATTGAGTAATGTTATTCAAATGTAAGTTAACATTGTTGAAGAAATATTTTGACTGTGACCTGTTAAGTTGATCATTAAATCAGTTGCTGATTGTTGTACAGTCTCTCCTGTACCTGTGTACTGCAGTGTTTTCCTTTGTGGTCCCTATAATTCTCCTACCACAAGTAATCTTATGTTAATGCCATGTGAACCTTCAGGTCTGGCTTCATTCTTACCAGTACAAAACATCTGTATCATTCAGCAGCTTCACTCCCCAACACTAAAGAGTGATACCACCCAGAAATGTGTAAGCAGATGAGTAAGCAACTCAGGTGAGCTGTGTCGCACTACCTGTTGGATGACATAAATGGTTTATTGACGTTGTAAAATCCTCACAATGGGTTATTCATGTCAAGACAGATCAACTGCATGAGCAAGACTTGCGCTCCCGGGGCAGTGCATCAGCTCCACCACCACTGAAGTACACACCGAGATGGGTCAGGCCACATTAAGACAATCCTGTCTTGGTGAGCAAGTTGCACTGCAGAGGAACAAACCTTACAGTGGGACCCAGGGAGAGGTTTCTCCCATTTCTCCCCGGGAATACTGAACCAGTTTGTCATGTTTTAAGGAAGTGCCAACTCGATTGTCCCTGCACTCTTTGCGATGGGTCGAGGAGTTGCTATTGTTTACGAGGCAATAATCCTTTAAAGAGCTGGATGGATGCCATTTTGAATGCCAACACAAACAGTGAATTGCACGCATGATCTTGAGGAGAGAATTTCTCACTAATGTGGCCATATTCATTAACCCACTGACATTTCCCCATTCTCCAAAAAAAGTGCAAGCTGAAAATTCCTCCATGTTGTAACCTGAAGGTCGCCTTTTCTCAATGTGGCCACTTAGTTACCATAGTAATACTCCGAAGCAAGCACCAAAATCCATTTTTGGGGCCAATTTTTTTTCTTTCTCTTTTTTTCTCTCAAAGGTGTTTGGTTTTAGCACTGGGACTGCGGCGCTGAGGATCCGGGTTCGAATCCCGGCCCTGGCTCACTGTCCGTGTGGAGTTTGCACATTCTTCCCGTGTCTGTGTGAGTTTCACCCCCACAATCCAAAGATGTGCAGGTTAGGTAGATTGGCTCCTTAATTGGGAAAAAAAATAATTTTAAAATAAATTTATTTAAAAAAAAGGATTGGGATTCTCTGACCCCGGGCTGGGTCGGAAAATCGCCGGTTGGGGGGGGGCGCGATTCACGGGCGCAGTCCGCCGATTCTCCAGTCACCGGAGAATTGGCCCCCCCGGCAATTCTCCGTGCGGGATGGGCTGAGTGGCCGCCAAGATAGGCCGAGTCCCGCCGGCGCTGTTCACATGTGGTCCTAGCCAGCGGGAGCTCGGCGCCCATCCTGCGGGTGGCAGTCTGGTGGTGAGATGGGGGGGGCCCCTCCACCATGACCTAGCCTGCGATCGGGGCTTACCGATCGGCGGGCCATCTTCTCCTGGTATGGGCCTTTTTTACGCTGCACCGGGCCCCTGTAGCTCTTTGCCATGTTGCGTCGGAGTCTGCATGGAGAAGGCAACTAGCGCACATGCGCAGGTTCGCGATGGTCGTAGCGTGCATGCACAGACCCCTGGCACAGTTTGAGGCCGGTATCGGCAGCTGGGGTTGGGTGAGTCGCTCCAGTGCCGTGCTGGCCCCCTGTAGGGCGCAGGATCGCTTCTCCTCGGGGCCTGTTGACGCCGTCGTAAAACGCAACGGCGTTTGCGATGGCGTCAACATTTAGCCTCAGGATCAGAGAATCCAGCCCAAGGTGTTTGGTTTTGGTGATTTTTCTTTTTGCACCAGACATCCTCCACTGCGTTCATGTGTGACCCCGGTTGGTGGCAGACTACTTTACAACAACAACTTACAACATGCTCCAAAGCACACCTCAAGAGTGTTATCAGTTAAACGTTTGACAACAAGCCACATAAAACATGAGGACAGGTGAGTGAAATGTTTGGTCAAAGAGGTCGGTTTTAAGAAATATCTCAAAGGAGCCATCAGGCCCTGGGGTTTTGTCTGCCCACAATCCCAAGAGTTTGTTGAATACCGTTTCCCTATTGATGCCGATTGCTCCAAGTTCCACCCTTTCTATTATCTCTGAATTGCCGGTTCCTATAGGAATGGTACCAGTGTCCTCCATCGTGAAAATTGATTTAATATCTCTGCCATTTCTGTGTTCCCCACTATTAACTCACTGGTTTCATCTCCCAAGGGGCAACATTCACCTTAGCGACTCTCTTCCCCTTTATGCACCTGTAGAAGCTTTTGCTACCCTTTTTGATATTCTGTGCTAGCTTTTTTTTGGTAATTTACCTTAGCTCCTATTATTACTTTTTTGGCATCCCTTAGTTTATGTTTGAAAGTTTCCCAATCTTCCAGTCTGCCGCTGGCCTTTGCAATATGATATAACTAAGTTTTTGACTTTATAATGTCCTTGACCTCCTTGTTTAGCCATGGATATTTATTAACCCTCTTCCTATCTTTCTTCCTCACTGGGATATATTTTAGTTAGAATTCATAGCATTTACTGTGCAGAAGGAGGCCATTCGGCCCATCGAGTCTACACCGGCCCTTGGAAAGAGCACCTACCCAAGCCCACACCTCCACCCTATCCCTGTAACCCAGTAACCCGACCCAACCTTTGTTTGGACACTAAGGGGCAATTTATCATGACCAATCCACCTAACCTGCACATCTTTGGACTGCGGGAGGAAACCGGAGCACCCGGAGAAAACCCACGCAGTGCCGGGGGAATGTGCAGAGTCCGCACAGGCAGTGACCCGAGCCGGGAATCAAACCAGGGACCCTGGAGCTATGAAGCAACTGTGCTAACCACTATGCTACCGTGCTGCCAGTTGTGAGGAATTGAGTATCTCCTTAAACAACTTCCACTGTTGATCAGAGGTGGGCATTGCAATGCAGCAGTCCAGAGCTTTCCTTCTTTCCTTCGTCATTGCCGCCTTTTCCTTGAATATGCAATCTGCCTGTCAGCAAGTACACGGCTCCTGCGCAGTATGATTACAGCAGAGCACGATTACTGGCTGAAAGCAAAACCTCAGGCCTTGAAAAACCATCAAGTGTCTGAATTTGAGTTTGAAAATGCTTGATGAGGAGACGGGCAGAGAGAAAGTGGCAGCAAAGGATGGTACGAAGGATAGTCAGAGGCTTTTCCCCAGGGTAGAGGGGTCAATTACTAGGGGGCATAGGTTTAAGGTGCGAGGGGCAAGGTTTAGAGTAGATGTATGAGGCAAGTTTTTTACACAGAGGGTAGTGGGTGCCTGGAACTCGCTACCGGAGGAGGTGGTGGAAGCAGGGACGATAGTGACTTTGAAGGGGCATCTTGACAAATACATGAATAGGATGGGAATAGAGGGATACGGACCCAGAAAGTGTAGAAGATTGTAGTTTAGTCGGGCAGCATGGTCGGCACGGGCTTGGAGGGCTGAAGGGCCTGTTCCTGTGCTGTACCTTTCTTTGTTCTTTGAAGCAGTGAAGGTGACGGAATGAGAGTCGATCCATTTGTGTCTATAAGGTGAGGAAACAGTTTCACTCCGACACCAGCTTCTCTTCTAAGGCCAGGGGCATCATGAACCCACTTGTTCTGCTAAAATACGCACTCAACCTTCTGCTGCAAGGAGATACAGATTGCCTTGCACGTGTTGTCTCTCTGCAGCCAGGACTGAGCCAAATCGCATCAGTGTGCCTGTGACCCTTCCTTTCCGGACATGATACACTGAATAAAAGTTTGTCACTGACCTCCTGCCTGCAGAGGCCCAGAAAATGGTTGTCTTCTTAGATTTTTACTGATAAGGTTTCTCTTGGATTTGTGTCATGCTCCAGTCTGGGGCTGCATGTGGCGCAGTGGTTAGCACTGCAGCCTACGGCGCTGAGGTCCCGGGTTTGAATCCCGGCCCTGGGTCACTGACCGTGTGGAGTTTGTACATTCTCCCCGTGTCTGCGTGGGTCTCGCCCCCACAACCCAAAGATGTGCAGGGTAGGCAAATTGGTCACGCTAAATTGCCCCTTAATTGGTAAAAAAAAAATTGGGTACTCTAAATTTATTTTTTTAAATTACGCTCCTGTCCATGAACTGTGGTAGCTGCACAGAATTTTGGAACCCAAATGCAGAATAGTATTTGGATGCTGTTGTAAGGAGTGAAAAAAAGATGTCACACTGAACAATACATCAATTAGTCATGATTTAGTGACAAGAGTGTTGGTCAAGACAGATCGAAAAATAAATCTCCATTTTCATATCAAGTTAGCAATCAAACATTCACACATTACGGGCTCCCAACTCAGTGACCCGGCAAGGCCTATAAATCTCACGAGAGTTGTGGCGCTCGGAACGCCTCGTGAGGTCTAATGAGATCTCCCGAGATGTCACAATCTGGATCTCGCCCTCGCTGGGTGAGATCCAGATTAACACAGTGAAGCGAGTCATTAGGGCTCATTTAAATATGTATACACCGGATTCTCCCGGGGCCCGGAATCTGCGCCTGGGCGACCTCACTATGGCGCCATTTAGCACTGGTCCATACAAACGTGGACCAGGCGTAACGGCACCTGGGGGGGGCGGTCTCCCAGGCAATAGGAGACACCCCCCCCCCCAACTGGTACGCTTCTGGGCAGTGTGGTATTCTGGTACTCCTGATACCTGGGCACCTTGACACTGCCAGCCAGGCACCATGGCAGTGCTACCCGAGCACCCTGGCAATGACAGTGAGGCAATGCCAGGGTGCCCAGGCAGCATTGCCCGGGTGCCAATCTGGCAGTGCCAAAGTACCCGGGTGTCAGGTTGCTGATGCCAGCGATTGGGCATGGGGGGTTTGCCCTGCCCTTAAGAGGTTGGGTGAGGGTGGGATGGAGGACCCCCTAAAGTTGCGGCAGTGGGGGGGGGGGGGGCCTGGAGGCCACGGTGCAGTATCCAAGCGGGGCCAATTTAAAAATGGCGTCCCAATCTTTTCCTGCACTGACAAGTTGTTGTTTTTTTGTGAATGCTGTGAACGCTCTAAATCATAATGGTCTGGTGTGTTGTTGAGGGGATGTGGACGTTGCTGGCTAGGTCTTTATTTATTGCCCATTCCTAGTTGCCCTTGAGAAGGTGGTAGTGAGCTGTCTTCTTGAACTGCTGCAGTCCATGTGATGTAGGTACACCCACAGTGCTGTTGGTGAGGGAGTTCCAGGAATCATAGAATTTACAGTGCACAAGGAGGCCATTCGTCCCATCGAGTCTGCACTAGTCCGGGAAACAGCACCCTACCTATGCCCACACCGCCACCCTATCCCCGTAACCCAGTAACCCCACCCAATCTTTTTTCGACACTAAGGGGCAATTTAGCATGGCCAATCCACCTAACCGGCACATCTTTGGACTGTGGGAGGAAACCGGAGCACCCGGAGGAAACCCACGCAGACACGGGGAGAACGTGCAGACTCCGCACAGACAGTCATCCAAGCCGGGAATCGAACCCTGGACCCCGGCGCTGTGAAGCAACAGTACTAACCACTGTACTACCGTGCTGCCAAGATTCAACTAATCAAATATGCATCCACCACGTGAATAAGAGGGTTTTTATTGCAGTTATTCTAGTGCAGACTAAATATTTGCAATTGCTGAATATTTGAAATATAAAGGCATCAAAGCACACTTGTTGACATTCTCCCACTTCTGAATTGTACACCCATGTGAGTTTAACCACCAAAGTTATCTGTTGGAATTGCACGCATCCAGGCAAGAGCAGGTTCAAAACCCACTGCCGGGCTTCAGCACAAAAATCTACACTGACGTTTCAGTGCAGCACAGAGGGAGTTGTGAACTGTCTTTCATGTGAGATTTGAATCCAAGTCCCCACCTGCCTGTTCAGGCTGCTGCCTCGCCATTGTAACGTGTACCAATCCTGCAGTTGTGCCCATTCTGGTAACAAACGCAAAGGAATTACAAGGTGTGATTTGCAGCACAGACCAACCTTTGTTTCTTCTTTCCTTGTTTCAAACTCTGGGAATAGAGCTGGACTGTGTAGTGTGGCATGTAAAGAAACCTTTTCATTTACAGACGAGTAGTCGGTGACCTCGGCCACCTGGACTTTTGTATTCCCGTTACACATTCCAAGAATTACAACAAAAAAAAGACAACAGAATGGTTGAAACCAGTAGTGCAGTAACCAAGGCAACGAGTGCAAACACGAATATTACAAAAAGCAAAGTGAGCTGGTGTGCCCACCCCCACCTTGCTCTGGGTGGAGCTGGTGATGTTACTCTGGCTGTTGGCTTGTCAGATACTGTGGCTCCCACCTTGATTTCCTTGTCGCCATCCCCCACACCACCATTGCTAACCCCCATTGGAACACAGCCCTTTGGTCACAGAGAGATCCTGGCGCCTTCCGCAGGACTTTCTGGAAAACCAGTTGGTGAAAGATGATACTGGAGCCAATCTTTACTCAGTCTTACATTTATTTGCAGAGCGTACATTTCCTAACTCAACCACATCACGCTAATATTGTAATGTTGAATGTCAGCTGGAAAGGTAGGTAAGGTGGTTAAGAAGGCATTTGGGATACCTGCCTTTATTAGCCAAGGCTGAGAATACAAGAGTTTAGAATATAAGAGCAGGGAGGTTATGTTGTAGCTGTATAAAACGCTGGGTAGGCCACATCTGGAGTACTGTGTGCAGCTCTGTTTGTCACACTATCGGAAGGATGTGATTGCACCAGGGAGGGTGCAAAGGGGATTCAGCAGGATGTTGCCTGGGATGGAGCGTTTCAGCTATGAAGAGAGGCTGGTTAGAACATAAGAACATAAGAACTAGGAGCAGGAGTAGGCCATCTGGCCCCTCGAGCCTGCTCCGCCATTCAATGAGATCATGGCTGATCTTTTGTGGACTCAGCTCCACTTTCCGGCCCGAACACCATAACCCTTAATCCCTTTATTCTTCAAAAAACTATCTATCTCTATCTTAAAAACATTTAATGAAGGAGCCTCAACTGCTTCACTGGGCAAGGAATTCCATAGATTCACAACCCTTTGGGTGAAGAAGTTCCTCCTAAACTCAGTCCTAAATCTACTTCCCCTTATTTTGAGGCTATGCCCCCTAGTTCTGCTTTCACCCGCCAGTGGAAACAAGCTGCCCGCATCTATCCTATCTATTCCCTTCATAATTTTATATGTTTCTATAAGATCCCCCCTCATCCTTCTAAATTCCAACGAGTACAGTCCCAGTCTACTCAACCTCTCCTCATAATCCAACCTCTTCAGCTCTGGGATTAACCTAGTGAATCTCCTCTGCACACCCTCCAGTGCCAGTACGTCCTTTCTCAAGTAAGGAGACCAAAACTGAACACAATGCTCCAGGTGTGGCCTCACTAACACCTTATACAGTTGAAGCATAACCTCCCTAGTCTTAAACTCCATCCCTCTAGCAATGAAGGACAAAATTCCATGAGCCTTCATAATCACCTGTTGCACCTGTAAACCACCTTTTTGCAACTCATGCACTAGCACACCCAGGTCTCTCTGCACAGCAGCATGTTTTAATATTTTATCATTTAAATAATAATCCCTTTTGCTGTTATTCCTACCAAAATGGATAACCTCACATTTGTCAACATTGTATTCCATCTGCCAGACCCCAGCCCATTCACTTAGCCTATCCAAATCCCTCTGTAGACTTCCAGTATCCTCTGCACTATTGCTTTACCACTTATCTTAGTGTCGTCTGCAAACCTGGACACATTGCCCTTGGTCCCCAAATCCAAATCATCTATGTAAATTGTGAACAGTTGTGGGCCCGACACTGATCCCTGAGGGACACCACTAGCTACTGATTGCCAACCAGAGAAACACCCATTAATCCCCACTCTTTGCTTTCTATTAATTAACCAATCCTCTATCCATGCTACTACTTTCCCCTTAATGCCATGCATCTTTACCTTATGCAGCAACCTTTTGTGTGGCACCTTGTCAACGGCTTTCTGGAAATCCAGATATACCACATCCATTGGCTCCCCGTTATCTACCGCACTGGTAATGTCCTCAAAAAATTCCACTAAATTAGTTTGGCACGACCTACCCTTTATGAACCCATGCTGCGTCTGCCCAATGGGACAATTTCCATCCAGATGCCTCGCTATTTCTTCCTTGATGATAGATTCCAGCATCTTCCCTACTACCAAAGTTAAGCTCACTGGCCTATAATTACCCGCTTTCTGCCTACCTCTGTTTTTAAACAGTGGTGTCACGTTTGCTAATTTCCAATCCGCCGGGACCACCCCAGAGTCTAGTGAATTTTCGTAAATTATCACTAGTGCATTTGCAATTTCCCTAGCCTTCTCTTTTAGCACTCTGGGATGCATTCCATCAGGGCCAGGAGACTTGTCTACCTTTAGCCCCATTAGCTTGCCCATCACCACCTCCTTGGTGATAACAATCCTCTCAAGGTCCTCACCTGTCATAGCCTCATTTCCATCAGTCACTGGCATGTTATTTGTGTCTTCCACTGTGAAGACCGACCCAAAAAACCTGTTCAGTTCCTCAGCCATTTCCTCATCTCCCATTATTAAATCTCCTTTCTCATCCTCTAAAGGACCAATATTTACCTTAGCCACTCTTTTTTGTTCTCTATATATTTGTAGAAACTTTTACTATCTGTTTTTATATTCTGAGCAAGTTTACTCTCATAATCTATCTTACTCTTCTTTATAGCTTTTTTAGTAGCTTTCTGTTGCCCCATAAAGATTTCCCAGTCCTCTAGTCTCCCACTAATCTTTGCTACTTTGTATGCTTTTTCCTTCAATTTGATACTCTCCCTATTTCCTTAGATTTCCACGGTCGATTTTCCCTCTTTCTACCGTCCTTCCTTTTTGTTAGTAAAACCTTTGCTGAGCACTGTGAAAAATCGCTTGGAAGCTTCTCCACTGTTCCTCAACTGTTTGACCATAAAGTCTTTGCTCCCAGTCTACCTTAGCTAGTTCTTCTCTCATCCCATTGTAATCTCCTTTGTTTAAACACAAAACACTAGTGTTTGATTTTACCTTCTCACCCTCCATCTGTATTTTAAATTCCACCATATTGTGATTGCTCCTTCCGAGAGGATCCCTAACTAGGAGATCCTGAATCAATCCTGTCTCATTACACAGGACCAGATCTAGGACCGCTTGTTCCCTCGTAGGTTCCATTACATACTGTTCCAGGAAATTATCCCGGGCACATTCTATAAACTCCTCCTCAAGGCTGCCTTGACCGACCTGGTTAAACCAATCGACATGTAGATTAAAATCCCCCATGATAACTGCTGTACCATTTCTACATGCATCAGTTATTTCTTTGTTTATTGCCTGCCCCACCATAATGTTACTATTTGGTGGCCTATAGACTACTCCTATCAGTGACTTTTTCGCCTTATCATTCCTGATTTCCACCCAAATGGGTTCAACCTTATCCTCCATAGCACCGATGTCATCCCTTACTGTTGCCCGGATGTCATCCTTAAATAACAGAGCTACACCACCTCCCTTACCATCCACTCTGTCCTTCCGAATAGTTTGATACCCGTGGATATTTAACTCCCAGTCGTGACCATCCTTTAACCATGTTTCAGTAATGGCCACTAAATCATAGTCATTCACGATGATTTGCGCCATCAACTCATTTACCTTATTCCGAATACTACGTGCATTCAGGTAAAATCCACTTATGTTGGCTTTTTTACCTCTGTTCTGAATCTTAACACCTAGATCAGTAACCTCTCCTAAGTTATATTTCCTCTTAACCTTTCTCCTAATTTTCCTTGTCGTTGAACCCATATCTTCCTGTAACAACCTGCCGCGTCGCTTACCATTCATGTTTTCACTTCCCGTTTTATTCCCTTTAGTATTCCTGGTCCTATTCACTGAGCTCCCCTCAGTCACTGTACCTTGTACTGTCGCCCTTTTTGATTTTTGACTATGGCTTCTCTGCCTTATACTTTCCCCCTTACTGCCTTTTGTTTCTGTCCCTGTTTTACTACCTTCCTGCATCGGTGCCCACCCCCCTGCCACATTAGTTTAAACTCTCCCCAACAGCTCTAGCAAACACCCCCCCGGGACATCGGTTCCAGTCCTACCCAGGTGCAGACCATCCGGTTTGTACTGGTCCCACCTCCCCCAGAACCGGTTCCAATGCCCCAGGAATTTGAATCCCTCCCTCTTGCACCATCTCTCGAGCTACGCATTCATCCTATCTATCCTGACATTCCTACTCTGACTAGCTCGTGGCACTGGTAGCAATCCTGAGATTACTACCTTTGAGGCCCTACTTTTTAGTTTAACTCCTAACTCCCTGAATTCAGCTTGTAGGACCTTGTGCCGTTGTTTACCTATATCGTTGGTGCCTCTGTGCACCACGACAGCTGGCTGTTCACCCTCCCCCCCCCAGAATGTCCTGCAGCTGCTCCGAGCTATCCTTGACCCTTGCAGCAGGGAGACAACATACCATCCTGGAGTCTCCATTGCGTCCGCAGAACCGCCTGTCTATTCCCCTTACAATTGAGTCCCTTATCACTACAGCCCTGCCATTCTTCTTCCTGCCCAGCTGCGCAGCAGAGCCAGCCACGGTGCCATGAACCTGGCTGCTGTTGCCTTCCCCTGGTGAGCCATCTCCCCCAACAGTATCCAAAGTGGTATATCTGTTTTGCAGGGAGATGACCGCAGAGGACACCTGCACTGCCTTCCTACTCTTGCTCTGTCTTTTGGTCACCCATTTTCTATCTCCCTCAGTACTTTTCACCTGCGGTGTGACCAACTCGCTAAATGTGCTCTCTACGACGTCCTCAGCATCGCGGATGCTCCAAAGTGAGTCCACCCGCAGCTCCACAGCCGTCAAGCGGTTTAACAGGAGCTGCAACTGGACACACTTCTTGCACGTGAAGGAGCCAGGGATAGTGGACGTGTCCCTGAGCTCCCACATCGCACACGAGGAGCATGACACGGGTCTGAGATCCCCTGCCATGCCTTAAACATTCGGTTAACTTCAACAATTACAATTTCCCCCCAAAAATAAATAAATATGTAAGTAAACAACGAAGAAAAAAATAAATAAATATACCAATGAAAAGAAAAAGAAAACAGAAACACTACTTACCAGTCACTTACCAGGGATAAAAAAGCACTTCCACCCAACCCAGCTTCGAATTTCCACCTAGATTCAAATTCCCAAACTCACTCTTGGTTCTGTCTCACTCTGGCTGTGTCTTCTCTGGCTCACTGGGAGAACTCACTGGGAGTGAGTTTACAAGTTGCTCTTTTTAAATTGTCCTGAATTGACTCCCCTCCCCCACCTGCTTTTAGATCAAGGTAGATTTAAGTGACTGACACTTAACTGCCAACCAGTTATGTGAGTGGGTGGGGCAGCCCTTGTTAACCTACACTGCACAATTCTAGCTTAATTTAAATCAATTTAAACTCCTGAAATTGAAAAGGAGCTGCCTTACTGATTTGATTCAATTCCTACCTAGATTCAAATTCCCAAACTCACTCTTGGTTCTGTCTCACTCTGGCTGTGTCTTCTCGGGCTCACTGGGAGAACTCACTCCCAGTGAGTTGGGCTGGGATTGTTCTCCTCAGAGCAGAGATGGTTGAGGGGGGACCTGATTGAAGTGTACAAAATTATGAAGGACATAGGTGAGGTAGATAGGAACAAACGTTTCCCCTGAGCGGAGGACTCAATAACCAAGGGGCACAGATTTAAGGCAATGGGCCGGAGGTTTAGGGGGGAATCTGGAACTCGCTGCCCGAAAGGATGGTAGGGGCGGGAACCCTGACAACATTTAAGAAGCATTTAGATGAGCACTCGATATGCCATAGCATGCAAGGCTGCGGGCCAAATGCTGGAAAATGGGATGAAAATAGATAGATGCTTGATGGCCAGCACAACATGATGGCCGAAAGGCCTCTTTCTTTGCTGTAAAACTCCCAAGAGTCTGTGGCCCAGTTGGAAGCGCTCTTGCCTGAGTCACAAGGTCTGGCTTCAAGCTCCAGGGCCCGAGCACACAAATCTACTCCAGTGCAGTGTTAAGAGAGTGCTGCATTGTCTTTTGGTTGAGAGGTTAACCCAAGCCCCACCCCGCCCCTGTCATCCCGAATGCTGACTCAGAAGTGATTCAGTGGGGGCTGGAGTCCTTGGGAGCCTCTGGCTGTTGTGGAAAAGTGAAATGTTGTGTTTTATGGGGAGGGGGAGTAAGACGTTGCCCAGTGTCAGCACGGAGCCAGTGCACCTGCTGAATGTTGACTGGGCAGCAAGAGTTGTCAACTTCTGTGCCTACACCATTCCGTTAAGATATTTTGGAGAAACCATGCATAGAGGTAAGGCATCAAGTAGAAACACACAAGATCAACATTGTCGCTTTCTCCGTTTGGTGAAGAGTTATCCTGCTTTACACGAAGGCCTTGGGGCTCAAGGTCTGCAAATTTAAAGCACAGGCCCAATCCTTCAAATGGTGCTTAAATATAAACACCAGCTCCTCACTCCGTATACCCTTTGAGTAGGTGCTCCAAAACGTGAAGCCACGTTGGCACAATGGTTAGCATAGCTGTCTCACAGCGCCAGGGACCTGGGTTCAATTCTGGCCTTGGAGTGACTGTGTGGAGTTTGCACATTCTCCCCGTGCCTGCGTGGGTTTCCTCCACGTGTCCGGTTTCCTCCCACAGTCCAAAAAAGATGTGCAGTTTAGGTGGGGTTACGTAGATAGGGTGGGGGATGTGGGCCTGGATGGGATGCTCTTTCAGAGGGTCGGTGCAGACTCGATGGGCCGAATGGTCTTCATCTGCACTGTAGGGATTCTATGGATTCAAACATCCCCTTTCTCCAATAATTTCTGTTAATTAAACAGTGAATGACCATTCGTATATGAACAAAATATTTCTATGAAGTAAGTTTGTTCTAAACAACCAGCTCTAAATATGATATTCGGAACTGACAGTGCGTTGACCGACCTGCAAAAATGTGCAGCTATTTTTAAAAAGGAATTTATTTATTTGAAGTACCTATGCTGTGAAATTGAAGCTTTCCTCCAAGCTTGAGTATAAATCAACAGTTGTGGAGAGGGACACTGGTGACTAATTATGTATTGGTGTGACTGGCGGCGTTTCAGTCTGCTTATTCGCCTGTGGTGAAACCATGACAACCAGGATCTCTGGCAATAATAACTTGGCTGGAAATAGTTGCAAGGGAGTGAGACACGGAGTAGGAAAATGCAACATGCCAGTGGGGGGAGGCGGCGGCGGCGGTACTTTACCTGGGTGACGTTTTTATTATCTAGCAGACAACCTCTGACCCTGTCCCCATTTTACTGCGGACGAGCTTCTTAACGTGAGCCCAGAAGATGGTGGTATTATTGAAATCAGATTACAGGTGCTAAACAACACCAGCTCAGGCTATGATGCTTAGCCTACATGAGTAAATGCTCAAATTTAACAGACCTTCAGACAACATTGTTTTGTGTACTTTCCGGCTTTTTCATAATTAAGGGTCTCCCCCTCTCTTGACGGACTCACTGCTTTTCAGTTCGGGCCTCGCTCATTAGCCTGGGTGCTGACAGACTAAACCAGAGGGCGTGATTCTCTCAGCCCGGGGCCGGGCCGGAGAATCCCCGCGACCGGCGCGAATCGCGCCACGCCGCCTCGACGCTGGCACGCGATTCTCTGCCGGTTGGGTGCCACGCTGCCGATTCTCGGGCCGAGCGGCCGTCGTGAAAAACCCGAGTCCTGCCGGCGCCGTCCACACCTGCTCTCAGCCGGCGGGAACTCGGTGTGGAAGAGTCCGGGGGGGCCTCCGATGTGTCCAGGCCCGCGATCGGGGCCCACTGATCGGCGGGCCGGCCTCTCTGGCTGGGGGCCTCCTTTCTTCCGTGCCGGCCCCTGTAGCCCTACGCCATGTTGCATCGGGGCCGGCATGTTGAAGGGAGCCACTGCGCATGCGCGCGTTGGCGCCGGTGCCACTACACATGCGCGGATCCGTGGCACCCAGTTGACGCCAGGATCTGCAGCTGGAGCAGCGTGAACCACTCCAGTGCCATGCTGACTCCCTGTAGGGGCCAGAATTGCTGATCCTGAGGCCGTGTTGACGCCGTCGAGAAATGCGACGCCGTTTCTGACGGCGTCAACACTTAGCCTCAGGATCACAGAATCCCACCCAGCGTTTTTCAAACTTTTACCGGCTGACCTTTGTGACCCACGCAGCTTGAGTCCCACGACCCACCCACTTTTGCTTACTTTTAATGCGACAGGTGAGCTTGCTTGGTTCTAACACTCTCACTTGCTTTGTCATTCAATGTTACATTTCTGTTAAGGACTTTAGCAGATGATTTAAGTTCTTGCTCATCTGTTGAAAAAAAAAATTGAGAAATTTGTCCTCAAATTCACCTTGCCTCGTCTTCAGATGCCTTTGAAGATTTGAGGGTTTTAATCTTTCATTTGCCAGTACTTCCCTATACACAACACACATGAGCTTTGCATCCTGATTGCAGTGGCACAATTAATAAACCCAAACCTCAAGAAATCATCTTTATGCTGCTTTGTTCCTGATTTCAGCTTCTTCTTCATGGGTTGTTCACCACAGGCCCTGGAGCTCACAGCAGCACTGCAATTAATAATAATAATCGCTGATTGTCACAAGTAAGCTTCAATGAAGTTACTGTGAAAAGCCCCTAGTCGCCACATCCCGGCGCCTGTTCGGGGAGGCTGGTACGGGAATTGAATCCCCGCTGCTGCCTCCTTCTGCATTACAAGCCACAAAATGGATGAAGCTCTCTCACGTTCGAGCACAAAGCGGCCACTGGATCGCGCCTGTAGTCTCTGGCGAATTGTGATAACTTAAACATCATGGGGGCAAGGCTTTTGCATTTTTATAGCTCCTTTAACATAGTAAAACATCCCCAAGGCATTTCTCAAATAAAATTAGCCATAGAAGGAGTTGTGAGGCTAGGTGACCAGAAGGTCTTGAAGAGTTAGGATTTGAGGAACCGAGAGATTGAGCCAGGACATTTCAAAGGAGAATAGGAACATGAGTAGGCTATTCAGTCCCTCGATGCTGTCCTGCCATTCAATGAGATCATTGCTGATCTGAGATTGAGACAGGGAATTTCAGATCTTACGTTCTCGGCAGCTGAAGACACAGAATAGTGGGGAGATTAAAATTAGAGGTCAGAATTACAGGAGTACAGAAATCTTGGAGAGTTGCAGGAGGATACAGACCAAAGGAGGTATTTGAAAAAAATGGTACACACCTTACCCTGAACTTTTACAATAAACTAACTTTCGTTCCCCCAAATCTTTATGAAAAGTTTCATTAATTTTGTTGGCCTGCATCATGGCCACTTACACAGCGACGCGAGGCACGGGGACGGTTCTGCCACCCTCTGTCCCAGCTGGGGCAGCACGGTAGCATAGTGGTTAGCACAATTGCTTCACAGCTCCAGGGTCCCAGGTTCAATTCCTGGCTTGGGCCCTATCTGTGTGGAGTCTGCATGTTCTCCCCGTGTGTGCGTGGGTTTCCTCCGGGTGCTCCGGTTTCCTCCCACAGTCCAAAGATGTGCATGTTAGGTGGATTGGCCATGCTAAATTGCCCTTAGTGTCCAAAATTGCCCTTAGTGTTGTGTGGGGTAACTGGGTTATGGGGATAGGGTGGAGGTGTTGACCTTGGGTAGGGTGCTCTTTCCACGAGCCGGTGCAGACTCGATGAGCCGAATGGCCTCCTTCTGCACTGTAAATTCTATGAATTCTATGAATTCTAGAGAGTGATTAGTGATGCAGAGGCCTGATAACGAAAATAGAATTCCAGTGTTAGCCGGGAATCAGATTTTGTGCAATAGGCCTGCAGTAGGAGTGGTAGCGAATCACTTTCTGCTGCACCCGATTTTCTTGGCCAGTGAATTTTCCGCACTGAGCAATTGGGGAGAAAACGTCTCTTAGCGGGAAAGAAAAGAGTGGCACTATCAGGAAAAAGTCAGTGCCGTACGGCAAGAAGCCGGGGAAGAAAAACAAAGTGCAGGCCTCAAAGGGCCAAAGCGGCTGCTGTGAGATGGAATGAGATTGCCTCGGAGGGGGTTGTGTAATCCCTCATTATCCGGGTAGATTATGATTAGTGGATCAGCCTATTTCCGCAGCAGTAGAGACAGAAGCTTGTGGAATGCAGCCGCTGGACTTTAAGGGTGGAAGAACGAGGCCCAAGGCCTGAATCAGCCTCATTGTGCAGCAGGTGACCTCGCGACCCCATTCATTCCCCACAATGCTGTGTTTTAGTCTTAATTCTTGTGTCCACCAGGAGAAAACAAAAGGAGGCAAAATGGTCACCACAAAACAGCAATAGTCAGACTCCCTCTGTGGCATCGTTCATCATTTTCAATCATTTTTCACTTTTTTTTTGGACTGATGTATAGGCCTTTTTTTTGGGACTAATTCTTCTCCCTACCCCAACCCCCCTCAAAAGAACGTAAGCTCTTTCTGGTGGGCCAGCTGCTGAATGGTGACTGGGAGAAAGCTGAGCCCGGCTCCCTCACACACAAAGACTTACTAAATGTCTCCATGGCCACGCTGACCTGTTCAATCCTGGCAGCTTGCAAACCGACCAATGACCAGGTCAATTCTTAACCCTTTCCTGACTTTTGTTGGGTGCTTTTCTGCAATTTCCTCCTCCCCCGCCTGCCCTCAACTAAGACGTCAATTAAATGTCCGATATCGATGTGCCTGTTGAAAAGAGTGAATGCTGACAGGCCATTTGGTCATGTGATGCACCACAAAACGCCTGTTGCAATTTCTACTCAACCTCCAGTATATACCAATAGAACACTGCATAGCAATTGGGGATTGAGCACATAATCAAGGCTGTCGCTCAAGTGCAATACTGAGGGAGTGCAGCATGGTCAGAGGATAGGAAATTAAACTAAAGCTCCACCTGCACTCTTGGGTGCACGCAAAGGATTCCACGACACTACTTAAAAGAAGAACATGGGCGTTGTCCCTTGTGTTCTGGGCCAATATTTATCCCTCCGCTGCAGCATCACTACAACAGATTTCAATAGTGGTCTGATTATGGCAGAAATACTCTTCATTTCTTCACATCCGCATTCTTACACTTTCCTGTGCGGCACGGTGGCGCAGTGGTGAGCACTGCTGCCTCACGGGATCGAGGACCCTGGTTCGACTCCAGCTCCGGGTCACTGTCTGTGTGGAGTTTGCACATTCTCCCCGTGTCTGCGTGGGTCTCACGCCCGCAACCCAAAGATGTGCAGGTTAGGTGGATTAGCAAAACTACTTCCACTTTCCTCTCCAATTGCTCGTAGGGACCAATCTTCAATTCCAATGAACAATATGACCAGGACTGTGTGCGCCACAGTCCCTCATGGGCTGACAGCCTATGGGACCGTGAGACGGGATTTTTGGATCGCCCCCAGCTTTGAGGCAGCAATGGCTGCCGAGGAACTCAGACTGATTCCTGACAGTTGCAAGGCCTCTGTAAACCCCTGTGTTCCTCTCTATTGGTGGACATGAGCCAATGGACTTCTCTCTGGGCCTGATTGCTGCTGCCAAGCAAGCCTGTGAGAAGGCAAGCCTCGAGGCGCGATTTAATGAAAGAAAACAGAGCCCTGTTCTGGGTGGGAATAGAGGAGTCATTCCCGGCGCTTGTTGTGCTGGGAACGATCCCACTATTGAACAGGATTCTGTTATTTGTTCGGCCTTTGTGGGAGTGTCGCACTTCCTGAACTAAGGAGCTCTGCTGGAACTCTCTGCCCTCCAACACCCCAACTCTCTTGTTGGGGGGTCCTCAAGCCTCACCGCACTCCACCTCATATGGGCAGGGCACCTCTGGGCTGGATCCCCTCCACAGGCAAAATGCCACCCGGGCACCTTGGCACTGCCAGCCTGGAACTCTGGAAATACCCCTGCAGATTGGCAGTGCACCTGGGCACCCTGTCAGTGCCAGGCTAGCAGTGCCACGGTGGCTGGGTGGCATCAGCAGTACCAGGGTATCACCCTGCTCAGAGGTCGACTACCCGGGTGCCTTCGATCACCTGGGAGCCCCGCCCCCCCTCCACAAGTGCTATTCCGCCTGGTTCCCGTTTGTGCAGACCAGTGCTAACCGGGCCTGGCTGGGATCTCCACGGCGAGACCAATAGATCCCGGGGGCTGGTTATTTCTGGCCTAGGCATAGCTAAAGTGAGCCGTTAAGCTCACTCTAACATGCCAGTCTGGATCACTCCCATTGTGGACAGGATCTAGATCGCGACGTCTCCCGAGATCCCGTTAACGAGAAGAAGCCTCTCGCGGGACTTACCGGCCAGTCCTGGCCCGATTTTCGCCAGAAATGGCCGGTAAATCTTGCCTATTGTCTTTTTTTTGTAGAAAAACCTTTTCATCATCTACCCAATGCTGAACCCCTGTTTCCTCCCCTCCCACCTGGCACAACTGCTCTTCTATCTGCAAAATTTCTCTCTGGCTGCTGTCATGGGAATGTCTCTCTGCATGCTAAAGAATGTCTCCAGATCACTTGATGGTTTCAAAGTAATACCTGTTTCTGTAAGGAATGCAAACCTACTGTCTTTGTTAAAAAGGGTCTTTGACTTATGGATGTTATTAGGAAAGTTACTAAGGGTAACTATTAGTACCCTTATAGAGTACTGTATCTTTGGGGGAGTGTTGGTAGTTGATAAGATATTTACTGTGTATTTATAAAATGTTCATTGGATTCAAAGAATAAACATTGTTTTGTTTAAAAATACTTTAGATCTCTGTTGCATCACACCTCTAAAGTGGGCCCTTGTGCTCCAAATAACCAAAATCTATTAAAAGTTGTGGGTCAGGTGAACTCCATGATATACTTTGGTGTTCTCTAAACCCTGGCCCGTAATAGTGCAAACAAAGCCTGAGGCATTGAAATGGGATCACACTGGGAAAATGTTTAGGAATCACTGGACCAGGGAGAGGAATACATGAGATGATTTTCCTGATCCTCAGGTGTACGTAACGGAAACACTTGTCCTATTCCTGAAGGCTCCTCCCCCTGTCAACAGCCGTTCTCCTTGAAGTTCTAGATTTTTTGACACCACCACTGAAAATTCGCTGGTTCTGCCATTGCCCATGGTTTGTAACCTGAGCATGGGACCCTTATCTGGGTCTGGAGTGACTCGCAAAAGAGCAGGGAGGGGGGCAGTATGGTGGCTTAGTGGGTTAGCACTGCTGTCTCATGGCGCCGAGGTCCAAGGTTCAAACCCGGCTCTGGGTCACTGTCCGTGTGGAGTTTGCACATTCTCCACGTGTTTGCGTGGGTTTCGCCCCCACAACCCATAGATGTGCAGGCTAGGTGGATTGACCACGTTAAATTGCCCCTGAATTGGAAAAAATTAATTGGTTACTCTAAATTTAGGGCGGACCACCCCCTGACGTCTCAAATGACCCTGGTACCTCATAACTTGATCATTTGGTCATTTATCACATTGTCGGTTTTGGGACCTTGGTGCGTGCAAATTGGCTGATGCATTTCCAATGTCTTGCTTTAAGCAGATGAATGGGATCAGCATAAGTAACATTGTAAGAGTATGATTTGTGTTTAGCTTATTCCGGGGGGGAAACCAGGGGCGAAATTCTCCGGAAACGGCGCGATGTCCGAAGACGGGCGCCCAAAATGGCGCAAATCAGCCGGGCATCGTGCCGCCCCAAAGGTGCGGAATGCTCCGCATCTTTGGGGGCCGGGCCCCAATCTTAAGGGGCTAGGCCGGCGCCGGACGAATTTCCGCCCCGCCAGCTGGCGGAAAAGGCCTTTGGTGCCCCGCCAGCTGGCGGGGAAATTACATCTCCGGGCGGCGCATGCGCGGGAGCGTTAGCGGCCGCTCACGGCATTCCCGCGCATGCGCAGTGGAGGGGGTCTCTTCCGCCTCCGTCATGGTGGAGACCGTGGCGAAGGCGGAAGGAAAAGAGTGCCCCCACGGCACAGGCCCACCTGCGGATCGGTGGGCCCCGATTGCGGGACAGGCCACCGCAGGGGCACCCCCCAGGGCCAGATCGCCCCGCGCCCCCCCCCCCAGGACCCCGGAGCCCGCCCGCTCCGCCTTGTCCCGCCGGTAAGGTAGGTGGTTTAATCTACGACGGCGGGACAGGCATTTTAGCAGCGGGACTTTGGCCCATCCGGGCCGGAGAATCGCGCGGGGGGGCCCGCCAACCAGCGCGGCCCGATTCCCGGCCCCGCCAAATATCCGGTGCCGGAAAATTCGGCAACCGGCGGGGGCGGGATTTACGCCAGGCCCCGGCAATTTTCTGACCCAGCGGGGGGTCAGAGAATCTCGCCTCAGGACTGGATCTTGTTGGGACCTGAGCTTGGGGGGTCTCCATTGACAGGCATGATGTTGGTGTATGGGCCCAGAGCCCCGAATAACGGGTACTGCTTATACTCTGGGTTTAGGATTATCTGACAAGATCAGGATTACTGGTCGGGGCTGGTTTAGCACAGTGGGCTAAACAGCTGGCTTGTAATGTAGAACAAGGCCAGCAGCACGGTTCAATTCCCATACCAGCCTCCCCGAACAGGCGCCGGAATGTGGCGACTAGGGGCTTTTCACAGTAACTTAATTGAAGCCTACTTGTGACATTAAGCGATTATTATTATTATTATTACTGCTCCTGTGGAGAATAAAGACAATACAGACTTGGGCCAAATGGCCAATGTAAAAATCATTGGTCTCCCTGTGTGAATTTGCACACCACTGAATTTTGTAGTGTTTCCTGACTAAGTTGTATAATTATTAATATTCCATGAGGCGCAGATGATAGCACTATCATTTCTGAGTCTCAAGGTTCCAGGGTCAAATCCTAATCTGGGGCTTAAGCACAGAAATCCGGGCTGACTCTCTAATGGGCTAAGGGAGTACTGCACTAGCACAGGTGCTCCCGTTTGGATGAAACATTAATCCGAGGCCCCATCAGCCTGCTTGGGTGGGTGTGAAAGATCCCATGACACGATTTCAAAGAAGAGCAGATGGGTTATCCAGGGTGTCCCGGCCAACATTCAGCCCTCAATTAACATTACAAAAAACAGATAATCACATGGCTGTTTGTGAGAGCTTGCTGTGTACAGCTTGGCTGCTGCGTTCCCTAAGTTACGACAGAAGCACTTCATCGACTGCAAGATGCCCGGAGACAGGTGACTTCAAAAATATGTTATAATGCTAGTCTTTTTTTCACATTGCAGTGATGTTCTGTGTGGGGAGCTTTGGATCGAGCCCGAACTGAACACAACCCCACAGGAATAGAAACTCCTGTAAAACTTTGTCAATAAAGAAAAGGAATCTTCTTCCACTGACTAACCCAGTATCAAAGAAAAATGGGTAAAGGGGCACCCGTGGCCTTAATGCCACTCTCTTACTTCTGAACATCGACATAAAAATGGCGCTGTCCAGCCTTGGCCTCTCTCTCTGCAGCTGCTCTCGAACCGTACTTGCTGTAAATACAGCTGCTGTGCACATCTGGCCACCTTGGGTGTACGGAACGGTCTTTACTTTCTGTAACTGAACCCCGACTCATTTCAAGTGCAATTTTACATGTCGCCTGCACGGCCCCATCCCAGCTCTTTCAGGTTGGTGGCCCGTGACGCGCAAACAAAGTTCCATACGGCCACAAATTGACCGTTTGACAAGGGGCGAGGCGTTGAAATGTTGGAATGAAACGGTTAACAACCAAAATGTCTAAAACTGCCCTGAAGTAAATCACCAATGGAGCAGGAATTGGTGGGGGGTGGGGGGATGCGAAACGTCTAACTGCAGTGGGTTAACAAGCAGCCATCTCTCTAAATTTATTTTTAATTTTGAGCGCGCAGGGGATTTAAGCTCCTTTAAATTTTTCTTGCGGCCGTTCACACGCAATAACCCAGGGGCCAGTGTCTGCGCGGGGACCTCCAGGTTGCTTCGCAGTTGTGCAGCTTGGAGGGAACGTTGGACAAGCGACAGGAGATTGGACGGTGAAGGGGGTGATGAAACGCAGCTGGTCGAGCGAATGTTTCAGAATCCTGGTGGCCGGGAGATGACAGTGTGGGAAAGTCTTCCACATCAAGCCGCTATGAGACCCTTTCTGGACCTGGGCTGCTTGATGAGAACAAGCTGTTGGAATCGAGTGTTTAACAGGGGGCCCAGCTCCAAGCCTGAGAAAACCTAAACTTCTCCACTTGATCCAGATTTATTACCAACAATGTTATCAGTTCATGTTCCGTTATTGGTCTGTATAATTTTTCTCTTCTCATTCCTCCCCCTGGAGAAAAACCTCAGTTGAGGAGTTAACCCCTGCCTCCCACACAGAAATCTCTCTCCAATTTCCTCCCCTGTTGTTTTGAAAAGGCCGACAGTCTCCACAGCAGAAAAACAAATCGTTCAGCTAGCACAGCTCCGTCCGTCACAAGAACCTTCTCTCACGCCTCTTCACCCCGCCCTCGCAACATATCCTTCCATTACTGCCTCCCTTGCGGTTCTCCACTTTCCCCTCAAAAGACAAAAGCGCATCCCTGTGGTAGCGAGTTTCACATTCTCGTTACTCTCTGCACGAACATGTGTCTCCTGAGTTCCCGATTTTATTCGTGACCATCTTGTATTTATGTCTCCTGGTTCTGCCTCATAAGTGGAAGCAACGTCGCCACATTGACCCTGTGAAATCCTCCGTAATCTCAAGGGCCTTGATTATTTGGTGGGGGCATTCCAACGATGGCAGCTACTCTCAGTGGATTGGTCCGTTCATACACGAGCTGAAACAGTGAATGCCAGCAAGATGTTTGACCCCAAAGGGCGTTGTGGTTATGCCCAATCTTGTCTCAATGGGGGAAGGGTAAGCGATGATTGCGAGTGGGACCTCTGCATATCTGCATCTCCAATTTGTAATATTGTAATTGTTCTGCATTTTCATCCTGTCCAAACGAAATAACTAGAACACAACATTTCCCTGAGATCTTCCTGAGCTGTATATTTTAGTTGGTTGTTTGATTTATAGAAGTGCTTTACGATTTGCCAGCTCTGAGCGCAGACTATCTTTGCGTAATTGTTGGTTCCACGATTTTTAATTGCTTCAATCTCGAAGGTGCATAAGGAGCTAATACCCTCTTTCTTTCTCGCTTTGTACAGGTGTCGGTCGGGTTACCTTGGGAACTTGTGCCAATTTCCTGACCCCTGCATAAGGTCATCATGCTTAAATGGAGGAATATGTTCCAGTTCAGTAGTGGATGGCACAGTGCAGTACACGTGCAGCTGTACGCGAGGGTTCCGAGGTAAGCTAGTTCCAGATGTGGAGAAAACGATACATTGTGAAAGCGTGCTGATGGCCTCACGGGGACAATGGGGCATCACTGATAACAATGGGCTCGTTCACCAGACCTCATTGAATCTATCACCAGCGGGCCCCATCACAGGAAAGAGAGGGAACAGGTGATGTGGTGTGTTCATCAAACTACTCTCGAGGAGAAAGCAGGGAGCGGGGGAAACTAAAGAATGTAAATTCCTTCCAGTGCTCCTCCTCTTCCCCAGCTTAATGACCTATGAGAATCAGACAAGTTTCTATGGCCTCGTCACTCCTCATCTGCAACCTCCTCCAGTGCTATAACCTTCCAGATCTCTGAGCTCTTGTGCATGTCCCCCTTCCTTGGCTTGGGTGGCCGGTGCCAATATAAGCACCTCCATGGCGAGAGTCAGCTTCATCACGCAGTGTGACGTGATCACACATGAGGTAATGTCATCCCATTTGGAGACCCTGAGTCATTGGGAGAGACAGCACGAGTGTGGGTGCAAATAAAAAACCCCAATACACATCTGACTCTTGCATCTCCACCCCATTGAAACTACTACAGACAGGGAAGGAACAAACACAAGGCCGTGCGTGCTTCACTGAGGTAAATAGACCGCGGGATTCTCCGTCGGCAGGATCCTCCACTTGCGTGTTTCCCAACAGCGTGGAGTGGCCCACAATGGGAAACACCATTGGCCGGCTCTGGGAACAGGGAATCCCGCTGCTGGCGGTAGTGTGCCGTGCCATAAAACAGAGCTGGCGGGATGGAAAATCCCACCCAAGATGTATGGGCAGATTGACTGATAACCAGATCATGGAGGCCACCCTATCATTCCTCCAACTCTTAATGCCATGCCTTCAGTCATTTAGGCCCTAAGCCCAGGATTGTCTCTCTGTCTCTGTTGCTCTCGCTCGCTCTGTGTGTCTATCTGCGCTTTGTGTATATGTGTATGTATGTCTCTGTACGTGTGTGTGTGTGTTTCTCCCTGTCTGTGTCTAACCGTGTCTGTCACTTTCTCTGTCTCGCTGTACAAGCAGGTGTGTCTCTGCACACATGTCTCTGTGCATGTTTTCTCTGTGCATGTCACGATGTGCGTGCATGTGCATGTCTCTGTGTGTGTTTGTCTATCTGTCACTCTGTCGGTCGGCGGTCTCAGTCGGTCTCTCTCACTCTGTGTCTCTCTCGCTGTCTGTCTGTCTCTCTCTGCCTCTGTCAATCTCTCTCTGTGTCTCTCTCTCTGTGTCTCTCTCTGTATCTCTCTGTCTGTCTCTCTGCAGTCTCTCTCTCTCTCTCTCTCTGTCTTTCTCTCTGTCTCTCTCTGTCCCTCTCTCTCCAGTTGTCAATGTGTAGTTCATTTCTCCCAGTAAGATTTTCTTTACCCGTGGTCTGAGTCGATTTTAGCTCTGTTACACATTAATTAGAGGTGTGAGCTCTTTGATCTGTGTGATAATCCTCTTAATCCCTCCTTTGTCTGCTTTTCATCTTGGATTCTTTTGAGTCACTCCACTCAGCAGCCATGCCAAACATGTTTTCTCCAATTTTCTCTCCCCCTCGGAGTTGCTGGTGCTGGAAACCCTGAGCTATTCCTGAGTACCATAGGTGGGAGTACACAGCGAACATGGGAAACTGTTCCAGAGAGGAAATGTGTGGTAACAGATCCCTTTCTCTCGCTCTTTCTATGTCTGTCCACTCTCTCTCTCTCTCTCTCTGTCTGTCTGTCCTCTTTCTCTCTCTCTCTCTCTCTCTGTCCTCTCTCTCTCTCTCTCTATATTCTCTGTACTCTCTGTTCTCTCTCTCGATAGTCTATTCTCTCTATACTATCTGCCTACACTCTCTCTCTCTCTCTCTCTCTCTGTCTGTCTGTCCTCTTTCTTTCTCTCTCTCTCTCTCTCTCTGTCCTCTCTCTCTCTCTCTATATTCTCTGTACTCTCTGTTCTCTCTCTCGATAGTCTATTCTCTCTATACTATCTGCCTACATTCTCTCTCTCTCCTCTCTCGCTCTCTCTCTCTCTCTCACATACTCTCTATATATATTCTCTCTTCCTATACTCTATTATCTCTCTCCATAGACATAGGAGCAGAATTTGGGCAGCACGGTAGCATTGTGGTAAGCACAATTGCTTCACAGCTCCAGGGTCCCAGGTTCGATTCCGGCTTGGGCCACTGTCTGTGCGGAGTCTGCACATCCTCCCCGTGTGTGCGTGGGTTTCCTCCGGGTGCTCCGGTTTCCTCCCACAGTCCAAAGATGTGCGGGTTAGGTGGATTGGCCATGATAAATTGCCCTTAGTGTCCAAAATTGCCCTTAGTGTTGGGTGGGGTTACTGGATTATGGGGATAAGGTGGAGGTGTTGACCGTGGGTAGGGTGCTCTTTCCAAGAGCCGGTGCAGACTAGATGGGCCGAATGGCCTCCTTCTGCACTGTAAACTCTATGATAATCTATGAATTAAGCCATTCGGCCCATTCAATCATGGCTGATATTTTTCTCATCCCCATTCTCCTGCCTTCTCCCCATAACCCCTGATCCCCTTATTAATCAAAAACCTATCTAACTCTGTCTTAAAAACACTCAGTGATTTGGCCTCCGCAGCCTTCTGCGGCAAAGAGTTCCACAGATTCACCACCCTCTGGATGAAGAAATTCCTCCTCATCTCGGTTTTCAAGGATCATCCCTTCAGTCTGAGGCTGTGCCCTCGGGTTCTAGTTTTTTCTACTAGTGGAAGCATCCTCTCCACGTACACTCTATCGAGGTCTCTCAGTATCCCGTAAGTTTCAATAAGATCCCCCCTCATCCATCTAAACTCCAATGAGTACAGACCCAGAGTCCTCAACCGCTCGTCAAGTTCTTCATTCCAGGGATCATTCTTGTGAACCTCCTCTGGACCCTTTCCAAAGCCAGCACATCCTTCCTTAGATACGGGGCCCAAAACTGCTCACAATACTCCAAATAGGGTCTGACCAGAGCCTTATACAGCCTCAGAAGTAATCCCAGCTCGTATATTCTATCCTTCTTGACATGAATGCTAACATTGCATCTGCCTTCCTAACTGCCGACTGAACCTGCATGTTACACTTACGAGAATCTTAAACTAGGACTCCCGAGTCTTGAAAATTGGACTCTAAAATCTTACCAATGACTAAAGCCAGGCTAATTGGCCTATAATTTCACATCTTTTGCCTCCGTCCTTTCTCAAACAGGGGTGCTACATTAGCCATTCTCCAGTCCTCTGAGACCCTCCCTGCCTTCAGTGAGTCCTGAAAGATCATCACCAAGGTCTCCACAACCTCCTCAGCTATATCCTTTAGAACCCTGGGGTGTAGTCCATCCGGTCCAGGTGATTTATCCACCTCCAGATCTTTCAGTTTCCCCAGAACCTTCACCTTAGTGATGGCCAATGCACTCACCTCTGCCCCCTGATTCTCCTGAAGTTCTGGTATCCCAATGATGCAAAGTAACTATTCAGTTCAGGAACATGAAAACACTGGTGGAGAAAATAAAGGAAAATCCAAAGGTATTTTACTAGTATATTGAGGACAGGAGGTTGACCAGGGTAAGAGGAAGGATTAGGGACCAATGTGGAAATTTGTGTGTGGAACCAGAAAATATAGGTTTTAAATGAGTACTTTGCACCTGTGTTCACTAAAGAAAAGGATAATGCAGGTATAGAAATCAGGGAGGCGCATTGTGATTTACTTGAACAACTTAACATTAAGAGGAAGGATGTACTAACAGTTTTAACAGGCCTAAAAGTGGATAGATCCCCAGGGCCAGATAAGATGCATCCCAGGTTGTTGTGGGAGGCAAGAGAGGAGATTTCAGAACTCTGACAAAAATGTTCAAATCTTCTCTGGCCACAGGACTGGAGGACAGCTAATGCGGTGCCATTATTGATGTGTAGATGAGGGTAGTGCAGTTGGCGTAGTCTACTTTAGTAAGGCTTTTGACAAGGTCCCACATGGGAGGCTAATGAAGACGGTAAGAGCCCATGGGATCTAGGGCAATTTGGCAAACTGGATCCAAAACTGGCTTAGTGGTAGGAGGCAGAGGGTCTCTACCAGATGGTCGAAGGTTGTTTTTGTGACTGGGAGCCTGTGTCCAGTGGTGTTCCATAGGGGTCGGTGCTGGGTTCCTTGTCGTTGTAATACACATTAATGATCTGGAGGTGAATGTAGGTGGTATGGTAAGTAAGTTCGCAGACAACACAAAAATCGGTGGTGTGGTAAATAGTGAGGAGCAAGGGCCTTATATTACAGGACGATATAGGCGGGCTGGTTAGATGGCAGAAGAGTGGAAATGGAATTTAACCATTAACAGTGGGAGGTGATGCATTGTGGGAGGACTAACAAGGCAAGGGAATACACAATGAATGATCAGACCCTGGGAAGTACAGAGGATCACAGGGACCTTGATGTGCATGTTCACAGATCTCTGCAATCCACAGGACAGGTAGATAAGGTGGTTACGAATGCCGATGGGATTCTTGCCTTTATTAGCCAAGGCATTGAATATAAGAGCAGGAGTTTGCATAAAATGCTGGTTAGGCCCCATCTGGAGTACTGTGGACAGTTCTGGTCACCACACTATAGGAAGGAAGTGATTGCACTGGAGAGGGTGCAGAGGAGATTCACCAGGACGTTGCCTGGGCTGGAGTGTTTCAGCTATCAAGAGAGGTTGGTTAGGCTGGGGTTGTTTTCCCTGGAGCAGAGAAGGCTGAGGGGGACCTGATTGAGGTGTGTAAAATGATGATGGGCATAGATAGGGTGGACAGGAAGGTATTTTTCCCCTTAGTGGAGGGCTCAATAACCAGGGGGCATAGATTTAAGGCAACGGGAAGAAGGTTTAGAGGAGCTGTGAGGAAAAACCTTTACACCCAGACGGTGGTGGGAATCTGGAACTCGCTGTCTGAAAGGGTGGCAGAGGCAGGAACCATCTCAACTTTTAAGGAATATTTAGATGAGCATTTGAAACACCACAGCATCGAAGGCCAAGTGCTGGAGAATGGGATGGGAATAGTTAAGTGCTCGATGGTCGGTGCGGATGCGAAGGGCCTCTTTCCATGCTGTAAAAACTCTGACCCTGAAGTGGCTTTGGACAACCTGAGGTCACAAAAGGTGCTGTAAAAATGCAGATCTTCCTCAAATGATTTTGTGACAATACCTAGTATTATTTTCTTCAGGATTTTGATGACCAATAGGTTTGAGTTTTCCCTGAGGAAGATCCTTCTTGCTTCACGTACCTCCTCCCCTGGCCAGTGGTTAACTGCTGCAGCCAGCTCCCACTTCCGATTATCATAGAATTTACAGTGCAGAAGGAGGCCATTCGGCCCATCGAGTCTGCACAGGCTCTTGGAAAGAGCACCCTACCCAAGGTCAACACCTCCACCCTATCCCCACAACCCAGTAACCCCACCCAACACTAAGGGCAATTTTGGACACTAAGGGCAATTTATCATGGCCAATCCACCTAACCTGCACATCTTTGGACTGTGGGAGGAAACCGGAGCACCCGGAGGAAACCCACGCAGACACGGGGAGGATGTGCAGACTCCGCACAGACAGTGACCCAAGCCGGAATCGAACCTGGGACCCTTGAGCTGTGAAGCGATTGTGCTATCCACAATGCTACCGTGCTGCCCCGATGTCTTTCAATTTTTTCACACATCGGGTGTGATTGAATGGCCTCGTCATGCCTGACTCGGTGATACAGTGCGGCCGTTAAATCTCACGAAAGGACCCTCGCAAGATTTGTGACTCTCGGAACGCTTCGCGAAATCTACCAAGACCTCGCGAGATGTCGCGATCTGGATCTCACCCACGCTGGACGAGATCCATATCAGCATATTTTAAATTTAAATATGTCTGCGTCGGATTCTCCCAGGAACTATCGGCCTTCCCAGCGAGGCCTGGACAGGGTGTCGTTTAGTATTGGTTCACACAAACATGGACCAGCCATAAAGGCACCTGGGGGAGGGGGCGCTCCCAGGCCATTGGAGATCACTGGGCGGTCAGGGACAGGGCAGGGTAGCACCCTGGCATACAGGTACATTGGTAGTGCCATTTGTTACAAAGTACTGTGTAGATACTGAAGCAGAGGAGTGGTGGCAGCATTTGATCGAGCATGGCATCAATGAGCCTTAACAAAACTGGAGTCAATGGGAATCAAGGGGAAACTCTCCGCTGGTTGGAAAATGAAATGAAAATCGCTTATTGTCACAAGTAGGCTTCAAATGAAGTTACTGTGAAAAGCCCCTAGTCGCCACATTCCGGCGCCTGTTCGGGGAGGCTGTTACGGGAAGTCATATCTGGGAGTCATACGGGAGTCATATCTGGCACAAAGGAAAATGGTTGTGGTTGTTGGAGGTCAATCATCTCAGCTCCAGGACATCGCTGCAGGAATTTCTCAGAGTAGTGTCCTAGGCCCCAACCATCTTCAGTTGCTTCATCAATGACCTCCTTCCATCATATGGCCAGAAGTGGGGATATTTGTTGATGATGGCACAATCTTCAGCACCATTCACAATACCTCAGATACTCGAGCTGTCTGTGTCTATATACAGCAAGATGTGGATAACATTCAGGCTGGGGCTAATAAGTGGCAAGTATGATTCATGCCACAGAAGTGCCAGGCAATTACCATATCCAACAAGAGAGAATCCCATCATCTCCCCATGACATTATATGGCATCACCATTGCTGAATCCTCGACTATGAATATGCTGGGGGGTTACTATTGACCAGACACTGATGTGGACGAGCCATATAAATGTTGTGGCTACAAGAGTAGGTCAGAGGCTGAGAATCCTGTGGCAAGAAATGGCCTCCTTACTACCCAAAGCCTGTCCACAATATCCAAGATATAAGTCAGGAGTGTGATGGATAGTCTCCACTTACCTAGATGGTAGAGGTTGTGGGTTTGGAAGGTGCTGTCTAAGGAGCCTTGGTGAGTTGCTGCAGTGCATCTTGTAGATGGTACACACAGCAGCTACTGTGTGTCGGTGGTGGAGGGAGTGGATGTTGAAGATGGTGAATGGGGTGTCAATCAAGCGGGGCTGCTTGTCCTGGATGATGTTGAGCTTCTTTAGTGTGGGAGCTGCGCTCATCCAGGCAAGTGGAGAGTATTCCATCACACTCCTGACTTGTGCTTTGTAGGTAGTGGACAGGCTTTGAGAAGTCATGACGTCAGTTACTTTCCACAGAATTCCCAACTTCTGACCTGCTCTTGTAGCCAGTGTTTATATGGTTGGCCCAGTTCAGTTTCTGCTGAATGGTAACCCCCAGGATTGGAATAGTTGAGGATGGTAATGCCATTGAATATCATAGAATCGCTACAGTGCAGGAGACCACAAAGCCCATCGAGTCTGCACCGACCCTCTGACAGAGCACCCTACCGAGGTCGACTCCCCTGCCCTATCCCCATACCCCCACCTAATCTTTGGACACACTACAGGGCAATTTAGGATGACCAGTCCACCTAAACTGTACATCATTGGACTGTGGGAAGAAACCGGAGTACTCGGAGGAAACCCACGCAGACACAGAGAGAACTTACAAACTCCACACAGTAACCCAAGGTCAGAATTGAACCCGGGTCCCTGGTGCTGGGAGGCAGCAGTGCTAACCACTGAGCCACTTTGGGATGATAGTTGGATTCTGTCTTGTTGGAGATGCTCATTGCCTGGCATTTGTGTGGCACGAATGTGACTTGCCACTTGTCAGCCCAAGTCTGGGTATTGTCCAGGTCTTGCTGCATATGGTCACAGATCTGACGAGTCGCGAATGGTGCCGAACCTTGTGCAGTCATCAGCAAACATCCCCGCTACTGACATTATGATAAAGGGAAGGTCAGTGATGAAGCAGCTGAAGATGGTTGGGCCAGGGACACTACCCTGAGGAACTCTTTAGGACTAAAATGATGGACCTACAACAGTAACAACCATCTTCCTTTGAGCTATGTACATCACCACGGAGAGCTTTCCACTGATTCCCATTGACATCAGCTTTTCTAGGGGTCCTTGATGCCAAACTCAGTCAATTGCTGCCTTCATGTTGAGGGCAATCACTTTCACCTCACCTTATGGTAAATGGTAAAGAAATGTTATCTACTAAATCAAACAATGTGCGCAAGAATGTACCAGATTCTATCTGCCCTAGCATCAGGATTACTGTGGGGTTTTAGTGAAACAGTGGCTAAATACACTTGAATGGGCCCTATTGATCCATATAAAACAGCAAGGCCCCACAGTCAGTTAGATTCTGTATGTGCTGCACTGGCTCCACTCTGCAATTAGTCACAGTGTTCCGAAGGCTTTTAGCTGGGACAAATCAACTGGGGTTCCCATTCCTCAGTGCCATCTAGTGGACATCACTTGAAGTGCAACAATTGAAAGTTGGCGAGGGGTTGCATAGTCATTCTGTCTACTTTCAGCTGGAAGGAATGGCCACTTGGGTAAAGTACTGAGAGCTCCACCAGCTACCTTGCATCATCTATTCGGGGAGCATTGACAAAGCTCTTATCCTTGAAGGTAAAGGACGCACTGGGTTTGAAATGAAGGGAGTTTGCCACCCCGCAAAAGTTAGTTGTGAATTTCTTTCTTTCTTCCCTTAGGAGCTAACTGCTCGCAGATAGATGCCTGCGCCACAAGCCCGTGTGCCAACGGAGCTCGTTGCACAAACTGGAACTACCGCTACAACTGTACCTGCCCGCCAGGATTCAGTGGGAAACACTGCCGCACGGATATTGACGAGTGCAAAGCTCCCAACCTCTGCAAGCAAGGGGGACTGTGCATCAACACCCCCGGCTCCTTTCACTGCCAGTGCCCCGCCGGCCTCACTGGACGCCAGTGCGAGACCATCTACGTCCCCTGTGCCCCGTCCCAGTGCCAGAATGGGGGGACCTGCCGGCAAACTGGGGACCTGACCTACGAATGTGCCTGTTTACCAGGTAGGGATGTAATGTCAACTTGCTCGCGGTGGTATAGTTTCCGTTCCAATGTCGTAGACTCGTGAGAAAAAGCTTGGCTCGTTAATTACCCATAATAGTCAGTGTAGGAGCAGCCCATTCAGGCCAGCTGGTCCATACCAGCTCCGCACAAACCATCTCCCAACCTCCTTCAGCAGCATATTCTTCTATTCCTTTTCCCCTCCTCTTTACCTAGCTCTCCCTGAAATGCATGGAGGTAAATGTGCAAGTTTAGAACCTTTAAAGTTAGCAGGTACTTCCACTGACATGGACTGTGAAGTATGTTAGTCTGTAACTGCTCCATTTGGAATATCTCCTCTCAAATCTTCATGTCGAACAGAATGACATGTTAGAGAGGGTTCACTGTCACAATGGGGAGGAGACCCGAGCGAATGCCAATGAACAGGCTGCAATCCTATTGCTCTGCATTCCTGACCACATTTTGCTTTAATAAATGATTATGGAGATCGGAGATGAACATCCTGAATATTTTAGGGTTGGGTGGGAAAGAAAGGCGTTTGTCTGTGATCTCTGTAATTGGCTGCTACGAGGGTGCAATTGCTTTTGGGGAACTGCAGCCACTCTCAGTATTGTCCTGTCCACCTCCTCTCTAGTGGAGGCGATCCACTCCATAGAATGCTGCTCACAGGGATGTTGGTCCTCACTGACCACCCACTGATGGAATTTAATCGCTCCTGTCTATGTCATCAGATCAAGACCATTTCAGGAAGTTTGGCAAAATAATGATAATAATATAATAATCTTTATTATGGTCACAAGTAGGCTTACAATAACACTGCAATGAAGTTACTGTGAAAATCCCCTAGTCGCCACACTCCGGCGCCTGTTCAGGTACACAGAGGAAGAATTCAGACTGTCCAATTCTCCTAACAAGCACGTCTTTTAGGACTTGTGGGAGGAAACCGGAGCACCCGGAGGAAACCCACGCAGACACGGGGAGAACGTGCAGACTCCGCACAGACAGTGACCCAAGCCGGGAATCGAACCCGGGTCCCTGGCGCTGTGAAGCAACAGTGCTAACCACAGTATTACCATGCCACCTGGGGGCTCTTATCGGGAGATAATAGACACTGATAAAGAATTCTCATCATAATCTCACCACAACAGATGGCAAAATTTGAATTCAATAAAAATTTGGAATTAAAAGTCTAATGATGACCATGAAACCATTGCCAATTATTGTAAAAGCCCATCTGGTTCATTGATGTCCTTTCGGGAAGGAAATCTGCCGTCCTTACCTGGTCTGGCCTACATGTGACTCCAGACCCACAGCAATGTGGTTGACTCTTAACTGCCCGTCAAGGGCAATTAGGGATGGGCAATAAATACTGGCACAGCCTGCGACACCCACGACCCATGCACAAATGAAAAATATAGTCAGCGTAAGAATTGTGCAAAATATGGCCAACAGTGTAATTATAAGTTGTTCCTTCCAATCAGTAGCTGAAGTGTGATAGTCTCAGGAGAACACTACTTTTTCTTGGCTATCCTCTAGGGGAGCTCTTTGCGGAGGGTTTCAGTGGTACCGGGTGTCCTCCGTAACTGCATTGAAGTTGCCACTCATCACCTGCTATCTGACGATTCAGGGCATCAGAGCTGAGCCCAATCCTTCACACACTTTAATTGGGAGAGGGGGAAAGAGGGAGTCATGGAATTGTGATTAGATACTGCTCCAATCCCAGCTAAGAGCCCCTCATATCACAGACTGCAGACGGAACTTTTAACCCTGTTCTGTGGGTTGTAACGATTCACAACAGAATCTCAGTGAGCCGCTCGAGGAGCTTTTAGGGCAGTTTCAGCCAGTTTTACTCTTCCGTAACCCCCTCTGTACCAAATAGTTGACTGTGGAACTTTAGAAAGCTTGGAGAAGTAATAACAGAACAGATCCACCTAATGGGGGCCATCAATTCAACTTTGATCCTTCAAACTGATCAAAGGTACACCCAGTAATCACCACCTAGTCTCTGTAACGTGCCTGACATATTTTAAAAACTGGACCCGTGGCCCAATATTATGGTGAGCACAGATAAGCTTTGTTACAACAGATGCAACTGGTATCTAAAACATGAACTGCCCGTGTCTATTGATGACATGGATTGAAGCAACCCAGATGAGACACGAGCTTAGCAACAAGTCAGGGGAGTTTGGAATCTCTTGGGCCTTTTCTGTTCCTAAATATTCAGACTTTCTTGTGTGGGACAAGCTTTGAACTTGCAAGTGATGCTATACTGACCCCTAAGAGGAACCAATGGGTGGGCATAAAAATGTCACATGTTCAAGGCTGGTTGCAACCAAGGCAATGGGGTCAGAAGTCCATGCCAGTAATGAGGTCAAACAGGAAATGTGTGAGACAGAGGCCAGAGTGTTCTTGGTTTTTGAATATTAAGGTCACAAGTTCTTTTTAAATTACTTTCTTCAAGAATTTTTTTTTGTTTTTGAAAAAGCAAATGACTACCTGGCGGTCGGCCACCATTTCCGGAATAACTGAGTGGGGATATTTATGTCCGATGTCAGATTCTTTTCATGCTCATGGGTCTTGGCAGGAAATGGTTTTCCACGGGACAGGAAGTAATTGGAAGTATTTCAAATCAAATAGACTAAATTAATAAGAGTCCGCCGAGCCTCTCACTCGGAGAACAATGGTAAAGGACAAGCGAGCACATACAGATATTTCCACTGTACCTTGCTCTCATCATGAGTCATAATATAGCTTCAGACAACTCTCGAGTTCAGTATGCTGTAAATATGGTACAGACACAACATGGGGGGCGTTAAAATGCCTGTCCCGCCGGCGTAAATTAAACCACCTACCTTACCGGCGGGACAAGGCGCGGGCGGGCTCCGGGGTCCTGGGGGGGGGCGCGGGGTGATCTGGCCCCGGGGGGTGCCTCCACGGTGGCCTGGCCCGCGTTCGGGGCCCACCAATCCGCGGGCGGGCCTGTGCCGTGGGGGCACTCTTTTCCTTCCGCCTTTGCCACGGTCTCCACCATGGCGGAGGCAGAAGAGACTCCCTCCACTGCGCATGCGAGGGAATGCCGTCAGCGGCCTCTAACGCTCCCGCGCATGCGCCGCCCGGAGATGTCATTTCCGCACCAGCTGGCGGGGCACCAAAGGCCTTTTCCGCCAGCTGGCGGGGCGGAAATTCGTCCGGCGCCGTCCTAGGCCCTCAATGTTGGGTCTCGGCCCCCAAAGATGCGGAGCATTCCGCACCTTTGGGGTGGCGCGATGCCCGTCTGATTTGCGCCGTTTTGGGCGCCAGTCGGCGGACATCGCGCCGTTTCCGGAGAATTTCGCCCGGGGTCCCTGGGTGGATGTGCCAGATGATGACTGAGTGTTTGGATGATTTACACAGTGACCAAGTCGTAACTGGGAATGAATTACAGGGTATGATAGTTCAGTCCCAGATTGATTAATAGAAAGATTGCTGGTGAGGAGAGATTATGTACATTGGGGATGTTCCCACTGGGAAGGTTGGAAAGATGTGGGGTGGGATTCTCCGACCCCCCAGCGGGGGGCGGCGTGAATCCCACTCCCGCCGGCCGCCGAATTCTCCGGCACCGAAAATTCGGCGGGGGCGGGAATCGCGCTGCGCCGGTCGGCGGGCCCCCCCCCTGGCGATTTTCCGGCCCGCAATGGGCCGAAGTCCCGCTGCTGTCATTCCAGTCTCGCCGGTGTGAATCAAACCACCTCCCTTCTCGGCGGGACTGGCGGCGTGGGCTGGCTCCGGGTCCCTGGGGGGGGCGCGGGGCGATCGGGCCCCGGGGGGGTGCCCCCACGGTGGCCTGGCCCGCGATCGGGGCCCACCGATCCGCTGGCGGGCCTGTGCCGTGGGGACACCCTTTTCCTTCTGCCTCGGCCATTGCCTCCGCGATGGCCGATGCGGAAGTGACCCCCCCCCCCCCCACTGCATGCGCGGGGATGACGTCAGCAGCCGCCGACGCTACCGTGCATGCACGGCCTTCCGCCGACCGGCGAGGTCCCTTCAGCCCCGGCTGGCGTGGCGCCAAAGGCCTTTCCCGCCAGCCGGCAGCGCACCAACCAGTCCGCGCGGGGCTAGCCCCTCAAGATGAGGGCTTGGCCCCTAAAGGTGCGGAGAAATCCACACCTTTGGGGCGGCCCGATGCCGGAGTGGTTCACGCCACTCCATTCCGCCGGGACCCTCGCCCCGCCGGGTAGGGGAGAATCCCGGCCATGATTGCTGTTTTTAGGATTCTAAGAGGTACAGAGGGGAAATTGTTTGCCCAGAGTGCGTCAAGAATATGGAACTTGTTTGCACGGAGAGTGGGTCAAACGAATAATATAGATGCATTTGAGGGGAGGTTAGATAAATGGATGAGGGAGAAGGGAACATAATAATAATAATAATCGCTTATTGTCACAAGTAGGCTTCAATGAAGTTACTGTGAAAAGCCCCTAGTCGCCACATTCCGGCGCCTGTTCGGGGAGGCCGGTAAGGATAAGTTGCTGGATTTAGATGAGAATTGGAGGAGATTCCTCCAATATACATAATATAACCAATATAATATGGGTGAAGGCCTAGATGACGTCTCTGTCCAGTCACCTATAGTCTTGTATTTGCTTCCTGTAGATTTTAAGATGTATAAATTCAATAAGTGAACATTTACATAATCTCACGGTTGCAATTTGGATTTGGGAAGCTTATTCCTTGTTTTATTTTTCTCCTCACCAGGTTTTAAGGGACAGAACTGTGAAATTAACATTGATGATTGCCCTGAACACAAGTGCCTGAACGGAGGTACCTGTGTCGATGGTGTAAACACCTACAACTGCCAGTGTACACCTGAGTGGACAGGTACTTCACCATGAGCAACCACTTTTACCTCACAACATTAACTTTAACTGCTGCAGGGGCTGAAGACTCTGTTAAAACTAAAGTAACTCTAGTGTTGTGAAAAGGAGGAACCTTCATGAAACAACTTCCACCTTCTCTGGATGTTCCAAAGCTCTTCGTAGTCAATTAGATCACAGAATCATAGAATTTACCGTGCAGAAGGAGGCCAATCGACCATCAAATCTGCACCGACCTTGGAAAGGGCACCCTACTTAAACCCACGCCTCCACCCTATCCCCGTAACCCAGTAACCCCACTAACCTTTTGGACACTAAGTGACAATTTAGCATGGCCTATCCACCGAAGTTGCACATCTTTGGACTGTGGAAGGAAACCGGAGCACCCGGAGGAAACCCACGCAGACAGGGGGAGAACATGGAAACTCCGCACAGACAGTCACCCAAGGCTGGAATTGAACCCGGGACCCTGGAGCTGTGAGGCAGCAGTGCTAGCCACTGTGCCACCGTGTGGTCCCAGAACCAGTCCTTTACAACAATAGCATAAAATACTGGGAATACTCACCAGGTCACACAGCAGCTGTGGAGAGCAGAGAGGAGAGATTTTGAGCAAGGATCCTTCATCAAAAGTGGATTATATTTGAGGTGTAGACACTGTAGCAATGTAGCAAATGGAGTAGCCAATGTGCACACAGTAAGATGCCACAAAGAGTAATGAGATAAATGGCCAGATAATCTTTTTTAGCTGTTGGCTGAGAGATATGTGTTGGCCAGGGCAGTAGGGAGAATGGCACCTCCCAACAGGGTAGTGATGCCCCAATTGTGCAAATGTAAAAAATCTAGCAACCTACCTTTTTCCCCTGTATTCCCCACTCAGGTGCAGAAACTTGGTGCTAGGAAATGAAAGCTTTCTCTCGGGAGTTTATATTACCTAGAAAATGTTCCCTCTGCAAAAAAGCCTACTAAGAATAAAACTGGACAGACTTACCCAGTCTCCAAATAGGATAAAGTCACACACTGCAAGATCCACTTCACTCACATCTAAGGACTTGTGCCAAAATTGGGAGAGCTACCCCACAGACCAGTCGAGCATTCCACTACCTCCAGAATCATTCCTTACAGCCAATGTCCCAGACCTCTCCATCGCTATCTAAGGAAGCTAAAGGAAGAAATAAATACCTTTATTAAACTAGCATTCTGAGCCAAACATTGCTTAGTCAGGTAAATATTCTTTATTCTACAGATAGAAGAAAACATAACCCATCGCCTGGAAAATAATTCCACCATCCGTCTTCACACAGTCTGACTTGGAATGAATCTTTCCTAATCTGTGTCCAACAATATTCCTTAACCCCCGCATCAGACCAATGGGCAATTCTCCAGACATTTTTACAAAGCACAAAAAAAACAATTACTGTGCACAAGGGAAATCGGAAATAAAAACATTTTAAAGTCGTTGACCATTCATTGACTTTTCTTCATCCAGTTCTGGTTGAAGGGTTATCATTAACTGTCTCTCTCTGTCTGCAGGTGTTGCGTGGCCTACTGAGTGTTTTGCAGTATTTTAACCTTATGACCGAGTCTAATTGAGATTGCCAATTTGCAGGCAGTGTTCATCCCCATGAGGAATGAAGTAAATCAGGAAGACTGAAGGGATGAGCTGGTAGAGGTCATTAAGATTATGAAAGGGTTCAATAGGATTGACGTAAGAGAGATGTTTTCATTTGCAAGGAGACCAAAACGAGTGGGCTATCAGTATAAGACGGTCACAAATAAATCCAATAGTAAATTAAAGGGGAAATCTCTATCCAGAGAGTGGTAAGAATGTGGAACTCGCTGCCTCAGGAGTCATTGAGGGGAATAGCAGGGATGCATTTGGGAGGAAGCTAGATAAATATATGAGAGAAAAAATAATAGAATTATATGATAGCCAGATGAAATGAGCGGAGGCTTGTATGGAACATAAACATTGGGATGGACCAGTTGAGTGGAATGAATCATTTAAGAACATTAAAAAAAAATTCTTTTAGAGAACCTAATAATTTTGTTTTCCAATTAAGGGGCAATTTAGCGTGGCCAATCCACCTACCCTGCACGTCTTTGGGTTGTGGGGGCGAAACCCACGCAGACACAGGGAGAATGTGCAAACTCCACACGGACAGTGACCCAGGGCCGGGATTCGAACACAGGTCCTCAGCGCAGTAGACGGCAGAGCTAACCACTGTGCCACGTGCCTCCTCATTATTTAAGAACATAGGAACGAGAAAAAGGAGTAGGCAATTCAACCTCCCGAGCCTGCTCCGCCAATCGATACGATTATGGCTGATCCCATCTCAGCCTCAACTCTGCTTTCCTGCTCCTTCGCCATTTTCTCCATATTTCTTTTTTTGAAAATATTTTTATTAAACATTTTTGGTACCAACAAAACAAATAAACACCCCAAAAGAAAAAATATTCCCCAACACTCTTCCCCCTTCCGCCCCCTCCCCCAACACCTGAGGGTGACCAGTTCCTTGAAATACATGACAAATGGCGGCCACCTTATATAACACCTCCCAATCGAGCTTTTCTCCACATTTCTGTGCTCTAAATGTTATGTTATTCCACGCAATGACTTAGATGTTAACTCAAGGGTTCTCAGCTATCACTGGACTGGGTTGAGACAGATCCCGGAAGCAAAGATGATTATGTTATGCTTTCTGCAACTCCCAACTTTTTCTTTTACTTGGAATAACCTGACTGGTTGACTGAGAAAATGCAGGAATGCCCGTTGCCTCTGCGACCTCTAACCCTTTGCGAATCATGTCCCTTCCAGGTCAGTTCTGCACAGAGGATGTGGACGAGTGTCACCTGCAACCTAACGCTTGCCATAACGGAGGAACCTGCTTCAACACTCCGGGCGGTCACACCTGCGTGTGTGTGAACGGCTGGACCGGTGACGACTGCAGCGAGAACATTGACGACTGTGCAATTGCCGTGTGCTTCAATGGAGCCACATGCCATGACCGGGTGGCATCCTTTTTCTGCGAATGCCGCATCGGAAAGACAGGTAATCATCGAGACTTGCATTTGGCCATGAGAATTCGAAATGCATACCTGCTTCCTTTAGCCATTCCTGGGATATGGGCATCGCTAGTCAGGCTGGCACTCCTAGTGGCCTCTTGAATAGATTGGCACTGGCTGCCATCCTGATCCTCTGCAATTGAGTCGTAGGGGCCACCACGGTGTTGGTCAGGATTTTGATACAGCAGTGATGAAGGAATGATGGTATGTATCCCAAGTCGGGATGATGTGCACCTCGGAGGGGACTTGGGACGCAATGGGATTGCCATGCATCTGCCGGTTGACCTTCGAGGTGCTAAAGATTCCCCTGTGGTTAAATAGCCTGTTGTCCCTCAGTGCCTCACACCTGAAGAATGGGCCTTTTTTGTAAGGTGTTTATTTTCTCAGTGCCTGTATACCCATCGCCCAGTTTGAGTCCTATGGGAAAGGAGGGGAAAACATAGATCATAGAATTTACAGTGCGGAAGGAGGCCATTCGGACTATCAAGTCTGCACCAGCCCTTGGAAAGAGCACCCCACCCAAGCCCACACCTCTACACTAACCCAGTAACCCCGCTTAACCTTTTTTGGACACTAAGGGCAATTTAGCATGGCCTATCCACCTAACCCGCACATCTTTGGACTGTGGGAGGAAACCGGACCACCCGGAGGAAACCCACGCACACACGGGGAGAACGTGCAGACTCCGCACAGACAGTGACCCAAGCCGGGAATCGAACCTGGGACCCTGGAGCTGTGAAGCAGCTGTGCTAACCACTACGCTACCATGCTGCCCACCGTAAGATCTGTAACTCGAGCTGTTCATAGAATTTACAGTGTAGAAGGAAGCCATTCGGCCCTGTTATTGAATGTCTGCAGTAATATTTGGCAGTAACTTCTTTGGTTTTGGCATTACTTTTGATGCCTCTCTCCTGACTGTCCTGATTGTATGTAGCAGCTGGTAACTGCTCACAATGCCACTGGGTCCCGCCTGGCACCCTTGACCGTCCGGTTATTGACTTACAGGCCTGCTCTGTCACCTTGATGATGCCTGTGTCAGCAATCCGTGTCATGAGGGGGCTATCTGTGATACCAACCCAGTAACCGGGCAAGCCATCTGCACATGCCCCTCAGGATTCACAGGACCAGCCTGCAATCAGGATGTTGATGAATGCTCAATAGGTATGTGTTGTTTATCGATAATACTTAATTATATGCAGGGGGGAGGAAGGCGGGGGCATTAATTGGAGTTTCACTTGAGATATAAAGAGGTACTCATTGCGGTTGGGTTAGGAAGTGCATGCTTGTAATGTTTCACTCTGTAAATAAATGTTAGGCTGAGGAAATGTTGGCTCCAGTCTTATCCTTCACCAACTGGCTTTCTTTAACATAACGTGTGAGGTAGGAATGGGACAGCTGATGCTCCCACTTAATTTTAGCCCAATAATACGGCAGGTTAAAATTGAAGGGAACTGTTGTCAACTACCCTCGCATTTCGTTCCACAAAATATTAACCTCATTACTCATCTTCCCCTGAAATTCACTTACACAAACTTCAGGTCTCAATGGCCCACACAACATCCACTACGTTCTCCCCCCGCAGCCTTCGCTGACCTACACTCACATCCCCAACAGGTCAGCCATTAAAATCCTCCACAGGTGCTGGCGTGGGTCTGGAACCTGAGACGTTTCAGCCCAGAGGTGGAAGTAACACCAGCTGAGCCACTCCCAATTCCATCTCCTCGCGCTCTACTCTGTGGCACCATTAGCTGCCACTTTGGACTGTGCTGGTGCTAAAAGGGTTAAATTAAATGTTTGCGCAGGCTAGACTTGTACTCGCTTGAGTGTCACACGTTAAGGTAATGTAATTCAAGTGTTTAGAATATAGGACATAGAACATACAGTGCAGAAGGAGGCCATTCGGCCCATCGAGTCTGCACCGACCCGCTTAAGCCCTCACTTCCACCCTATCCCCGTAACCCAACAACCCCTCCTAACCTTTTTGGTCCCTCAGGGCAATTTATCATGGCCAATCCACCTAACCTGCATGACTCCGCACAGACAGTGACCCAAGCCGGGAATCGAACCTGGGACCCTAGAGCTGTGAACTGTGCTAACTACTATGCTACCGTGCTGTGATGGTGCACAGCAGCTAGTGCAAGTTTCAAAGACGTGGATAGAAAAAGCACCCTGAGATTAGTTTCAGACCAAAAACTGCAGGGAGCCGGTGATGAGGTGAGAACAAGACACTGGATATGTGCTCAGAATTTCAGTACATCTTTCAGAGGAGATGTTTAAACCCAGGCACCGTCTGCCCTCTTGGGTAGACACGAAAGATCTGATTACTTTGAAGATGAACAAGGGACTTATCCCTGGTCTCCTGGTCAATATTTATCCGTCAGTCAACATTGCACAGAGGACCTGACTACTGACACACATAGAAATATAGAAAATAGGAGCAGGTGGAGGCCATTCGGCCCATCGAGCCTGCTCCGCCATTCATTATGATCATGGCTGATCATCCAACTCAATAGCCTGATTCCATCTTCCCCCCCCCATATCCTTTGATCCCCTTCACTCCAAGTGCTATATCTAACTGCTTCAACTACCTTTTGTGGTAACTAATTCCACAGGCCGTCCACTCTCTGGGTGAAGAAACTTCTCCTCATCACAGCTCTAAATGGTCCACCAAGTATCCTCAGACTGTGACCCGTGGCTCCGGACACCCCCACCATTGGGAACATCCTTCTTGCAGTCCCGTTAGAATTTTATAGGTTTCTATGAGGACCCCCTCCTCATTCTTCTGAACTCCAGCAAATACATTCCTAACCGACTCAATCTCTCCTCATACGTCAGTCCTGTCATCCCAGGAATCAGTCTGGTAAACCTTCGCTGCACTCCCTCCAGAGCAAGAACATCCTTCCTCAGATAAGGGGACCAAAACTGCACACAATATTCCAGGTGTGGCCTCACCAAGGCCCTGTACAATTGCAGCAATACATCCCTGCTCCTGTACTCAAACCCTCTCGCAATGAAGACCAACATACCATTTACCTTCCTTACCGCCTGCTGCACCTGCATGCTTACCTTCAGTGACTGGTGTACGAGCACACCCAGGTCTCGTTGCACATTCCCCTCTCCTAACCCATGGCCATTCAGATAATAATTTGCCTTCCCAAAGTTCTCACATTTATCCAAATCATTTCCCCACTCACTAAACCTGACCAAATCCAGATCTCTGCATTCTTCTCACAGCTCACCCTCCCAGAGGGTGGTGAGTACCTGGAACGCTGGGATCATGGTGTGTGCAAATTGGGCGTAGCACTTCCTACGTTACAACATTGATTACCTCATAGAATCATAGGAACTTCCAGTTTAAAAGGAGCCCATTTGGCCCATCATGTCTGAGCTCGTTGACAAGTAGGTATTCCGCCTAATCCCACTTTTTGGCTTTAGATCTATTAATCTTGTAGGTTATGGTGCTGCACGTATATATCTAAATAGTTTTAAAATGTTATGAAAGGGCAGCACGATGTGCGGGGTAGGTAGATTGGCCACGCTAAATTTCACCTTAATTGGAAAAAAATGAATTGGGCACTCTAAATTTATATTCAAAAAAATAAAATAAATGTTCTGAAGGCAGTGAGCTCCAGACACCCAGTACCCTCTGGATGAAAATGTTTCCCTTAATTTCTTCTCTGAACCGCCTGTCTCTTCTCCTAACTCTACCACCTGGTTATGGAGACCTCAACCAAGAGGGATAGGATTTTCCTCTTCACTCTTTCTCGACCCTTCACCATTCCACACACTTAATTAAATCGCCATTGCAAAGAAAACAACCATGTACTATCCGGCCTTTCCTCATAACTCAAATTCTATTCAAAGTCCCAGTTGTCGTGAAAAGTGATACGTAAATAAAAGTCTTTCTCTCCTTTATTTCCCTCGCGCTATCTCTCCCCAACTACCACTTTGACCATGTCTTCAGTCCCCTCCCCCAATTTAGAGACACTGCCTTGTGGTTGGGTTGACTTGTATGTGAGTTTCTATAGCACTCGCCTGGAAACCTTGCTGCTTCAGCACCACACGGTTTAAAAGTGTGACGAGGACTGTGAACTTCACCCGTTTTATCTCTTTGTTTGTTGTTTGAAGGTGCCAATCCTTGTGAGCACTTTGGAAAATGTGTGAATACCGAGGGCTCTTTTCAGTGCCAGTGTGGAAATGGATACACAGGCCCCCGCTGTGAGACTGACATCAATGAGTGCTTATCCATGCCGTGTCAAAATGACGCTACCTGCCTGGACCGAATTGGCGAATTCACATGCATCTGTATGCCGGGTAAGGCGCTCTATGCAGGAAAAAGTTGCTGCTAATTAATTAAGATGTTCCTTTAAAAAGTGCTTATTAAGTACCTTCATTCAACTCAATCAGAACAGAGTGGGGAAAAACAGTGAGGAGAATGGGGTCATTAGGAAATTGGGTATCGACCGGGGTCGCAGAATCGGTGGAATCACATTTTGTGCTAGTTTTGTAGGATATGCTTCTTATTCGGTTGTGTTGATTCTAACAGAGCTGGTGAGGTACTGCCCACTTTGTGTCGCTGCCCATTCCAATTTCAGCCCTGCTGTTTTTGGAAAATGCACTGCGTTAAAGGTTCCTTGACAAACTCTGCCTTTCAGAGGGCGAATGGGCTTGACTCAAGAGGCTTGGAATATAAAAGCAGGGATGTACTTCTGAAGCTTTATAAAGCATTAGTTAGGCCCCATTTAGAATACTGTGAGCAATTTTGGGCCCCACACCTCAGGAAGGACATACTGGCACTGGAGCGGGTCCAGCGGGGATTCACATGGATGATCCCAGGAATGGTAGGCCTAACATACGATGAACATCTGAGGATCCTGGGATTATATTCAATGGAGTTTAGGAGGTTGAGGGGAGATCTAATAGAAACTTACAAGATAATGAATGGCTTAGATAGGGTGGACGTAGGGAAGTTGTTTCCATTAGCAGGGGGGACTAGGACCCGGGGGCACAGCCTTAGAATAAAAGGGAGCCACTTTAGAACAGAGATGAGGAGAAATTTCTTCAGCCAGAGAGTGGTGGGTCTGTGGAATTCATTGCCACAGAGGGCGGTGGAGGCCGGGACGTTGAATGTCTTTCAGACAGAAGTTGATAAATTCTTGATTTCTCGAGGAATTAAGGGCTATGGAGAGAGAGCGGGTAAATGGAGTTGAAATCAGCCATGATTGAATGGTGGAGTGGACTCGATGGGCCGAATGGCCTTCCGCTCCTATGTCTTATGGTCTTATGGACTCCAGGTCGAGCACTGAATTAGTCAGCGGGGTGGAATTTGCGGCACTGCTGTGCCTTGACATTGCCGGAAGAGAGAGTGCCCAGTCAGCGAGGCTGGTTTTCCTGGCTCACCTTGGCCTTGCGGTTATCAGATGTGAGGATCGGATCAAACTCCACGGTCTCAGAACCTGCTGACATTCGGCTTCAATAACTCCTTTAGGGAGCTAGTAAGTAAAGTCGCCATAGTCTCAGATGACCATTTACCCTTTTAAGGGGGGAGCTGACTGGTGGTGATTTAACCTGAGGGTCACTACACCTCAGGCGAGGGGCAAGGTTGAGGAGGCGGGGCCTTCATGAATAACCCCAGCCGGTACGGGGATTGAACCCTCGCTCTGCATCACAAACCAGCTTTCAGGCCAACTGAGCTGAACAGGCCCCCTCAAGGAGCTATCATGTGGATGATGGGCCGTATGGCCCTCAACTGGTCGCTGATCTTGGAAGAAGAAAAAATGAGCGTGGGTGGGGGTGGAAGGAAAAAAAAGACAATATAGATTTTTTTCTCTCTCTCCTTGCTGCCTAACACTCAGAGAGGGTCATTATCTTCAGACTGCGAGCTTCAATGGAGATTTACATTTGAGAAAGGCCACATAGACAGCTAGACAAAAAATAAAAGGAAAATCACACAAATGGTAACAGTTTGAAGCTGTTGTGTTGGTGCGGGGAGCTAGTGCAGCAGTATCGCTTTAAGGATGTGCTATGGAAAAAAAAACCTCACCTCGAGATTAGTTTCAGACCTCGAAGCGGCTGGGAGTCTATGGGGAGGTGAGAACGAGACACTGGGTGTGTGCTCGGAATTTTAATACAGTGCAGGGTACAGGAGTGCTGGGTCTGCACCTTTTCACTGAGGAAATCCTCTTTGTTCGCATGCACACCACATATTGGGAACTTGAATATTCCCTCCATCATTAATTTCAACCCTTGAGAGTTTGGTGGAGTTTACATTTTTCCCTGGGGAAAGTTTTTAATAATAAAAAATAGATTGCTCGCCTTTTAACGATATGGTCTGGAGCAGAGAGGCTTTGTATTTCCAGAGTAAGTGGTTAGGGGAGCGGAGTGTACATCAGCAGGTACTTCTTGCTGTACAAACGAGTCTCCTGCAAAAGTACATCTGATGCAGCTGTTCTGATGCTGGGCAGTTCAGGCATGAGATGCATGCAGGGACATGCGACTGAGGGCTGCCTGCTCTCTGCAAACGATCCTTTGCGGTCTCCTGTGAGTTCCCCCTCTTCTTGATGCAGCTTTTTATTTGTAAAAGTGCAGGCAGTCAGTGATTGTCGGTGGGCCTGGTAGGGTTGGGGCATTGCAGTCAATTCTTGATCCTACCCTCCGCTGATGCCTACTTGCACATTGGCATCACTTTCAGTGCCGTTAAATCAACCAACTTGCAGCAGATTGAGAAGCCGGGAAATCGGGATTGTTGCATCTCAAGAGCTTCTCTGCTTTAGGACCAGGTAATGCAAAACTGAGTAGGAAGGTAATGCCCCCACTGGTAGGAAGGTGTAATTACAACGTGACCAGTTTACATAGGCAACCTCCACTCTAAAGGATGCTGACATTTAAAAAATAATAATTTAGAGTACCCAATTATTTTTTTTCCAATTAAAGGGCAATTTAGCATGGTCAATCCACCTAACCTGCACATCTTTGGGTTGTGGGGGTGAAACCCACGCAGACATGAGGAGAATGTGCAAAACTCCACACGGACGGTGACCCAGGGTGGCGATGCGAACCCGGGTCCTCAGCGCCGCAGTCCCAGTGCTAACCACTGCGCCACATGCCGCCTGGATGCTGAAATTTCTAATGGCGAATTTTGTTTTGGAAACCGCGTGTTGTTTATAAATAAGCTAAGGAATCTCCCTGATGTTCCTTCATAACGTGTCTGGAACAAGGGGCGTCATTCTCCGCCGGCGGGTCGGGGCAGAAATGTGGCAGGGCGGGATGGAGAATTTCGCTCAAGCTGTTTTACCTGAGGGCTATTGATTATTCATTTGTGATGTTTTTTCATATCAGCTGAACTGACCTTGAAAGCATCAGTGGTAATCAGCAATATTGGAAGTTTATTGATGGGAGTATGAAGGATCAGCAACGATATCAGCAGAGGGCCTGGTGTAGTTTCTGAAAAAGCAGAGGCCTGGAAGGAATGGTGCACTTCAACGTGTATCAGGGGGAAAAGATTGGTTCAAATAATCATGACGTTTTTGTGAATCGTGGTTCCTCCCTGTTGCTTGGGTCACTTTCTCAGCAACTAGCCAATGAATGGGAGAGCTGTCGATTCGGGTCAAAAATAGGTTGTTTTAAAATGGGGCAAATGAGGGGATGTGTGGAGCATTCTCTGTGCAGCTTCACGCAATAATAGACGGGAATTCGGGCATTGAACATTTGGATACTCAGTTTTGTTGGCCCTAGCCTGGCAGGACAAGTGTCGACACTGTAGTTTACAGCAAGATCTCCTCAGTTGTAGTCAAGAGTGTAAATCCTCTTCCCCCCCCCCCCCCCCCCCCCCCCCCAGCCTCTTCCCCCAGCTGAATATGGCTGTTTGGACATTGGCAAAAAAGATGAAAAGGGCTATATCCCGTGAGCAGGGCTCGGGAAAGGTTAATTATGCGATGTATTCTATTTTAATGAACCTCCAATTAATCCCATCTTTTGGAATCGGTTTTGCGTTACTGTGTAAATAGCCCATTGTGCTGAGACGAGTGTACTGTATGGTGCCAGTGCTTTCAACACGGCCTCTGCCACTCACATACTACATTACTGTCACGCCAGACAGGGATATGGGGAGCAACAAAGGCACTTACACTCCAATTGCACTCCTGTGGAAGAAAAAAAAAGAGAGAAAGGACCCTCATCCTTCTTTGCAAACTTTTCCCTTTGAACCTCACTGTTGTATGGCATTCATTGCCAGTCGTGCTGGCCTGTCTGCCAACAAAGCTGGCCAAAGCTGGTGAATGCATCTCCAGGCATGAAAGAGGACCACACTCCCCCACCCCACTCCCCCCACACCCCCATCCAGCCCCCCTACCAGCCCTAAGGATCGGTCCTTCGCTCCATTTACTCAGCTTTGAGAGCTGGCCTTGATATTTGAATTGCAGTCATAGCTAAAGAGAGAGAGAGGGAAACTGAAGGAAGCAAACACACAGACAGACACACAGACACACACACACAGACACACACACACAGACACACACACACAGACACACACACACACACACACACAGACAGACACACACAGACACACACACACAGACACACACACGCAGACACACACACGCAGACCCTCCTACACTAATACAGTTTCCTGTGTGCTTGCCGCAGAAGAGTTCCTGGAGCTGCAATAGAGGTTTCAGCATCATTCTCTGAAAACATTTCTTTCAGCGAACAAGGTTTAAATCTAGCGGCACAAATTTATTCCGATGTTAGTTTGGCAGCAGTGACATTCGAGGACGGTGTGATCAATACTGTGGGCTTAACCACTGTTTCAACCACTCCCAACATGGTGAAGAAACTTCCAGACAACATTTAGCATTCAAACACATAAAAGCGAATAAAATAATGAATGAACAAAATAATGAATACCACTACTGGAGGAGTCATATTGACTGGATATATTCATTCTGAATCACTCTCCACAGATATGGCAATAACCTGCAGCGTTTATGTTACATTTTCTGCTTTTATTTTTCATTGAAAGGTTATTTAAAATGAAAATGTTGTGCGCAGATAGCTTTTAGAATTTGCAGTTCCCAGAAATCTTTTGCGTGTCCTCATGTGGCCATAAATGCACTGAACAAGCCCACTCCCCAACACTGCTCCCCCTCCCCAACACTGCTCCCCCTCCCCAACACTGCTCCCACTCCCCAACACTGCTCCCACTCCCCAACACTGCTCCCACTCCCCAACACTGCTCCCACTCCCCAACACTGCTCCCCCTCCGCAGCACTGCTCCCCCTCCCCGACACTGCTCCCACTCCCCAACACTGCTCCCATTCCCCAACACTGCTCCCACTCCCCAACACAGCTCCCGCTCCACAACACTGCTCCCCTCCGCAGCACTGCTCCCCCTCCCCAACACTGCTCCCCCTCCCCAACACTGCTCCCACTCCCCAACACTGCTCCCACTCCCCAACACTACAACACTGCTCCCCCTCCCCAACACTGCTCCCACTCCCCAACACTGCTCCCCCTCCCCAACACTGCTCCCATTCCCCAACACTGCTCCCATTCCCCAACACTGCTCCCGCTCCACAACACTGCTCCCCCTCCCCAACACTGCTCCGACTCCCCAACACTGCTCCCCTCCCCAACACTGCTCCCACTCCTCAACACTGCTCCCACTCCCCAACACTGCTCCCATTCCCTAACGCTGCTCCCACTCCCCAACACTGCTCCCGCTCCACAACACTGCTCCCACTCCCCAACACTGCTCCCCCTCCCAACACTGCTCCCACTCCCCAACACTGCTCCCACTCCCCAACACTGCTCCCGCTCCCCAACACTGCTCCCCCTACCCAACACTGCTCCCCCTCCCCAACACTGCTCCCGCTCCCCAACACTGCTCCCGCCCCCCAACACTGCTCCCGCTCCCCAACACTGCTCCCCCTCTCCAACACTGCTCCCAGTCCTCAACACTGCTCCCACTCCCCAACACAGCTCCCGCTCCACAACATTGCTCCCCTCCGCAGCACTGCTCCCCCTCCCCAACACTGCTCCCCCTCCCCAACACTGCTCCCACTCCCCAACACTGCTCCCACTCCCCAACACTACAACACTGCTCCCCCTCCCCAACACTGCTCCCACTCCCCAACACTGCTCCCCCTCCCCAACACTGCTCCCATTCCCCAACACTGCTCCCATTCCCCAACACTGCTCCCACTCCCCAACACTACAACACTGCTCCCCCTCCCCAACACTGCTCCCACTCCCCAACACTGCTCCCCCTCCCCAACACTGCTCCCATTCCCCAACACTGCTCCCATTCCCCAACACTGCTCCCGCTCCACAACACTGCTCCCCCTCCCCAACACTGCTCCGACCCCCAACACTGCTCCCCTCCCCAACACTGCTCCCACTCCTCAACACTGCTCCCACTCCCCAACACTGCTCCCATTCCCTAACGCTGCTCCCACTCCCCAACACTGCTCCCGCTCCACAACACTGCTCCCACTCCCCAACACTGCTCCCCCTCCCAACACTGCTCCCACTCCCCAACACTGCTCCCACTCCCCAACACTGCTCCCGCTCCCCAACACTGCTCCCCCTACCCAACACTGCTCCCCCTCCCCAACACTGCTCCCGCTCCCCAACACTGCTCCCGCCCCCCAACACTGCTCCCGCTCCCCAACACTGCTCCCCCTCTCCAACACTGCTCCCACTCCTCAACACTGCTCCCACTCCCCAACACAGCTCCCGCTCCACAACACTGCTCCCCTCCGCAGCACTGCTCCCCCTCCCCAACACTGCTCCCCCTCCCCAACACTGCTCCCACTCCCCAACACTGCTCCCACTCCCCAACACTACAACACTGCTCCCCCTCCCCAACACTGCTCCCACTCCCCAACACTGCTCCCCCTCCCCAACACTGCTCCCATTCCCCAACACTGCTCCCATTCCCCAACACTGCTCCCGCTCCACAACACTGCTCCCCCTCCCCAACACTGCTCCCACTCCCCAACACTGCTCCCCTCCCCAACACTGCTCCCACTCCTCAACACTGCTCCCACTCCCCAACACTGCTCCCATTCCCTAACGCTGCTCCCACTCCCCAACACTGCTCCCGCTCCACAACACTGCTCCCACTCCCCAACACTGCTCCCCCTCCCAACACTGCTCCCACTCCCCAACACTGCTCCCACTCCCCAACACTGCTCCCGCTCCCCAACACTGCTCCCCCTACCCAACACTGCTCCCCCTCCCCAACACTGCTCCCGCTCCCCAACACTGCTCCCGCCCCCCAACACTGCTCCCGCTCCCCAACACTGCTCCCATTCCCTAACGCTGCTCCCACTCCCCAACACTGCTCCCGCTCCACAACACTGCTCCCACTCCCCAACACTGCTCCCCCTCCCAACACTGCTCCCACTCCCCAACACTGCTCCCACTCCCCAACACTGCTCCCGCTCCCCAACACTGCTCCCCCTACCCAACACTGCTCCCCCTCCCCAACACTGCTCCCACTCCCCAACACTGCTCCCGCCCACCAACACTGCTCCCGCTCCCCAACACTGCTCCCCCTCTCCAACACTGCTCCCAGTCCTCAACACTGCTCCCACTCCCCAACACAGCTCCCGCTCCACAACACTGCTCCCCTCCGCAGCACTGCTCCCCCTCCCCAACACTGCTCCCCCTCCCCAACACTGCTCCCACTCCCCAACACTGCTCCCACTCCCCAACACTACAACACTGCTCCCCCTCCCCAACACTGCTCCCACTCCCCAACACTGCTCCCCCTCCCCAACACTGCTCCCATTCCCCAACACTGCTCCCATTCCCCAACACTGCTCCCACTCCCCAACACTACAACACTGCTCCCCCTCCCCAACACTGCTCCCACTCCCCAACACTGCTCCCCCTCCCCAACACTGCTCCCATTCCCCAACACTGCTCCCATTCCCCAACACTGCTCCCGCTCCACAACACTGCTCCCCCTCCCCAACACTGCTCCGACCCCCAACACTGCTCCCCTCCCCAACACTGCTCCCACTCCTCAACACTGCTCCCACTCCCCAACACTGCTCCCATTCCCTAACGCTGCTCCCACTCCCCAACACTGCTCCCGCTCCAGAACACTGCTCCCACTCCCCAACACTGCTCCCCCTCCCAACACTGCTCCCACTCCCAACACTGCTCCCACTCCCCAACACTGCTCCCGCTCCCCAACACTGCTCCCCCTACCCAACACTGCTCCCCCTCCCCAACACTGCTCCCGCTCCCCAACACTGCTCCCGCCCCCCAACACTGCTCCCGCTCCCCAACACTGCTCCCCCTCTCCAACACTGCTCCCACTCCTCAACACTGCTCCCACTCCCCAACACAGCTCCCGCTCCACAACACTGCTCCCCTCCGCAGCACTGCTCCCCCTCCCCAACACTGCTCCCCCTCCCCAACACTGCTCCCACTCCCCAACACTGCTCCCACTCCCCAACACTACAACACTGCTCCCCCTCCCCAACACTGCTCCCACTCCCCAACACTGCTCGCCCTCCCCAACACTGCTCCCATTCCCCAACACTGCTCCCATTCCCCAACACTGCTCCCGCTCCACAACACTGCTCCCCCTCCCCAACACTGCTCCCACTCCCCAACACTGCTCCCCTCCCCAACACTGCTCCCACTCCTCAACACTGCTCCCACTCCCCAACACTGCTCCCATTCCCTAACGCTGCTCCCACTCCCCAACACTGCTCCCGCTCCACAACACTGCTCCCACTCCCCAACACTGCTCCCCCTCCCAACACTGCTCCCACTCCCCAACACTGCTCCCACTCCCCAACACTGCTCCCGCTCCCCAACACTGCTCCCCCTACCCAACACTGCTCCCCCTCCCCAACACTGCTCCCGCTCCCCAACACTGCTCCCGCCCCCCAACACTGCTCCCGCTCCCCAACACTGCTCCCCCTCTCCAACACTGCTCCCATTCCCCAACACTGCTCCCACTCCCCAACACAGCTCCCGCTCCACAACACTGCTCCCCCTCCCCAACACTGCTCCCACTCCCCAACACTGCTCCCCCTCCCCAACACAGCTCTCACTCCCCAACACTGCTCCCACTCCCCAACACTGCTCCCACTCCCCAACACTGCTCCCACTCCTCAACACTGCTCCCCCTCCCCAACAGTGTTCCCTCTGCCCAACACTGCTCCCACTCCCATACACTGCTCCCCCTCCCCAACACTGCTCCCACTACCCAACACTGCTCCACCTCCCCAACACAGCTCCCACTCCCCAACACTGCTCTTACTCCCCAACGCTGCTCCCCCTCCCCAACACTGCTCCCACTCCCCAACACTGCTCCCACTCCCCAACACTGCTCCCCCTCCCCAACACTGCTCCACCTCCTCAACACTGCTCCCACTCCCCAACACTGCTCCCACTCACGAACACTTCTCCCACTCCCCAACACTGCTCCCCCTCCGCAGCACTGCTCCCCCTCCCCAACTCTGCTCCCACTCCTCAACACTGCTCCCACTCCCCAACACTGCTCCCATTCCCCAACACTGCTCCCACTCCCCAACACAGCTCCCGCTCCACAACACTGCTCCCCCTCCCCAACACTGCTCCCAGTCCCCAACACTGCTCCCCCTCCCCAACACTGCTCTCACTCCCCAACACTGCTCCCACTCCCCAACACTGCTCCCACTCCCCAACACTGCTCCCACTCCCCAACACTGCTCCCACTCCCCAACACTGCTCCCACTCCCCAACACTGCTCCCCCTCCCCAACACAGCTCCCACTCCCCAACACTGCTCCCATTCCCAAACACTGCTCCCGCTCCACAACACTGCTCCCCTCCCCAACACTGTTCCCACTCCCCAACAGGGCTCCCCCTCCCCAACACTGCTCCCACTCCTCAAAACTGCTCCCCCTCCCCAACAGTGTTCCCTCTGCCCAACACTGCTCCCACTCCCCAACACTGCTCCCCCTCCACAACACTGCTCCCGCTCCCGCTCCCCAACACTGCTCCCACTCCCCAACACTGCTCCCACTCCCCAACACTGCTCCCGCTCCCCAACACTGCTACCCCTCCCCAACGCTGCTCCCTCTCCCCAATACTGCCCCCTTCCCCAACACTGCTCCCTCTCCCCAACACTGCTCCCACTCCCCAACACTGCTCCCCTTCCCAACACTGCTCCCTCTCCCCAACACTGCTCTCTCTCCCCAACACTGCTCCCCCTCCCCAACTCTGCTCCCCTCCCCAACACTGCTCCCACTACCCAACACTGCTCCCACTCCTCAACACTGCTCCCTCTCCCCAACACTGCTCCCGCTCCACAACACTGCTCCCGCACCCCAACCCTGCTACCGCTCCCCAACACTGCTCCCCCTCCCCAACACTGCTCCCACTCCCCAACACTGCTCCCACTCCCCAACACTGCTCCCCCTCCCCAACACTGCTCCCACGCCCCAACACTGCTCCCCCTCTCCAACACTGCTACCACTCCCCAACACTGCTCCCACTCCCCAACACTGCTACCACTCCCCAACACTGCTCCCACTCCCCAACACTGCTCCCCCTCCCCAACTCTGCTCCCATTCCCCAACACTGCCCTCAGTACCCAACACTGCTCCCCTTCCCCAACACTGCTCCCACTCCCCAACACTGCTCCCAATCCCCAACACTGCTCCCACTCCCCAACACTGCTCCCACTCCCCAACACTGCTCCCCCTCCCCAACACTGCTCCCACGCCCCAACACTGCTCGCCCTCTCCAACACTGCTACCACTCCCCAACACTGTCCCACTCCCCAACACTGCTACCACTCCCCAACACTGCTCCCACTTCCCAACACTGCTCCCCCTCCCCAACTCTGCTCCCCTTCCCCAACACTGCCCTCAGTACCCAACACTGCTCCCCTTCCCCAACACTGCTCCCACTCCCCAACACTGCTCCCAATCCCCAACACAGCTCCCCCTCCCCAACACTGCTCCCACTCCCCAACACTGCTCCCAATCCCCAACACTGCTCCCCCTCCCCAACACTGCTCCCACTCCCCAACACTGCTCCCACTCCCCAACACTGCTCCCACTCCCCAACACTGCTCCCACTCCCCAACACTGCTCCCACTCCCCAACACTGCTCCCACTCCCCAACACTGCTCCCACTCCCCAACACTGCTCCCCCTCCCCAACACTGCTCCCACTCCCCAACACTGCTCCCACTCCCCAACACTGCACCCACTCCACAACACTGCTCCCCCTCCCCAACACTGCTCCCCCTCCCCAACACTGCTCCCACTCCCCAACACAGCTCCCACTCCCCAACACTGCTCCCACTCCCCAACACTGCTCCCACTCCCCAACACTGCTCCCATTCCCCAAAACTGCTCCCGCTCCACTACTCTGCTCCCCTCCCCAACACTGCTCCCTCTCCCCAACACTGCTCCCACTCCCCAACACTGCTCCCCTCCCCAACACTGCTCCCTCTCCCCAACACTGCTCCCTCTCCCCAACACTGCTCCCCTCCCCAACACTGCTCCCCTCCCCAACACTGCTCCCACTCCCCACCACTGCTCCCACTACCCAACACTGCTCCCACTCCTCAACACTGCTCCCCCTCCCCAACACTGCTCCCCCTCCCCAACACTGTCCTGCTCCACAACACTGCTCCCGCACCCCAACCCTGCTACCGCTCCCCAACACTGCTCCCCCTCCCCAACACTGCTCCAACTCCCCAACACTGCTCCCACTCCCCAACACTGCTCCCCCTCCCCAACACTGCTCCCACTCCCCAACACTACTCCCCTCCCCAACACTGCTCCCACTCCCCACCACTGCTCCCACTATCCAACACTGCTCCCACTCCTCAACACTGCTCCCCCTCCCCAACACTGCTCCCCCTCCCCAACACTGTCGCGCTCCACAACACTGCTCCCGCACCCCAGCCCTGCTACCGCTCCCCAACACTGCTCCCCCTCCCCAACACTGCTCCCACTCCCCAACACTGCTCCCACTCCCCAACACTGCTCCCCCTCCCCAACACTGGTCCCCCTCCCCAACACTGCTCCCCCTCTCCAACACTGCTCCCAATCCCCAACACTGCTCCCCCTCCCCAACACTGCTCCCACTCCCCAACACTGCTCCCATTCCCCAACACTGCTCCCCCTCCCCAACACTGCTCCCACTCCCCAACACTGCTCCCACTCCCCAACACTGCTCCCACTCCCCAACACTGCTCCCACTCCCCAACACTGCTCCCACTCCCCAACAATGCTCCCACTCCCCAACAGTGCTCCCACTCCCCAACACTGTTCCCACTCCCCAACACTGCTCCCAATCCCCAACACAGCTCCCCCTGCCCAACACTGCACCCGCTCACCAACACTGCTCCCACTCCCCAACACAGCTCCCACTCCCCAACACTGCTCCCATTCCCCAACACTGCTCCCGCTCCACAACACTGCTCCCCCCCCCAACATTGCTCCCACTCCTCAACACTGCTCCCACACCCCAACACTGCTCCCCCTACCCAACACAGCTCCCACTCCCCAACACTGCTCCCATTCCCCAACACTGCTCCCGCTCCACAACACTGCTCCCCCTCCCCAACACTGCTCCCATTCCCCAACACTGCTCCCACTCCCCAACACTGCTCCCACTCCTCAACACTGCTCCCCCTCCCCAACACTGCTCGCCCTCCCCAACACTGTGCCGCTCCACAACACTGCTCCCACACCCCAACCCTGCTACCGCTCCCCAACACTGCTCCCCTCCCCAACACTGCTCCCACTCCCCAACACTGCTCTCACTCCCCAACACTGCTCCCCCTCCCTAACACTGCTCCCACTCCCCAACACTGCTCCCCCTCTCCAACACTGCTACCACGCCCCAACATTGCTCCCGTTCCCCAACACTTCTCCCCCTCCCCAACTCTGCTCCCCTTCCCCAACACTGCCCTCAGTACCCAACACTGCTCCCCTTCCCCAACACTGCTCCCACTCCCCAACACTGCTCCCAATCCCCAACACAGCTCCCATTCCCCAACACTGCTCCCACTCCCCAACCCTGCTCCCCCTCCCCAACACTGCTCCCACTCCCCAACACTGCTGCCCCTCCGCAACACAGCTCCCACTCCCCCACACTGCTCCCATTCCCCAACACTGCTCCCGCTCCACAACACTGCTCCCCCTCCCCAACTCTGCTCCCCCTCCCCAACACTGCTCCCACTCCTCAACACTGTTCCCACTCCTCAACACTGCTCCCATTCCCCAACACTGCTCCCACTCCCCAACACTGCTCCCGCTCCACAACACTGCTCCCACTCCCCAACACTGCTCCCCCTCCCCAACACTGCTCCCACTCCCCAACACTGCTCCCACTCCCCAACACTGCTCCTGTAACCCAACACTGCTCCCCCTCCCCAACACTGCTTCCCCTCTACAACACTGCTCCCACTCCCCAACACTGCTCCCGCTCCACAACACTGCGCCCACTCCCCAACACTGCTCCCCTCCCCAACACTGCTGCCGCTCCCCAACACTTCTCCCGCTCCCCAACACTGCTCCCGCTCCCCAACACTGCTCCAACTCCCCAACACTGCTCCCCAACACTGCTCCCACTCCCGAACACTGCTCCCCCTCCACAACACTGCTACCACTCCTCAACACTGCTCCCCCTCCCCAACAGTGTTCCCTCTGCCCAACACTGCTCCCACTCCCCAACACTGCTCCCCCTCCCCAACACTGCTCCCGCTCCCCAACACTCTCCCACTCCCCAACACTGCTCCCCCTCCCCAACACTGCTCCCCCTCCCCAACACTGCTCCCACTCCCCAACACTGCGCCCCCTCTCCAACACTGGTACCACGCCCCAACATTGCTCCCACTCCCCAACACTGCTACCACTCCCCAACACTGCTCCCACTCCCCAACACTGCTCCCCCTCCCCAACTCTGCTCCCCTTCCCCAACACTGCCCTCAGTACCCAACACTGCTACCCTTCCCCAACACTGCTCCCACTCCCCAACACTGCTCCCAATCCCCAACACAGCTCCCATTCCCCAACAGTGCTCCCACTCCCCAACACTGCTCCCCCTCCCCAACACTGCTCCCTCTCCCCAACACTGCTCCCACTCCCCAACACTGCTCCACTCCCCAACACTGCTCCCTCTCCCCAACACTGCTCCCCTCCCCAACACTGCTCCCCTCCCCAACACTGCTCCCACTCCCCACCACTGCTCCCACTACCCAACACTGCTCCCACTCCTCAACACTGCTCCCCCTCCCCAACACTGCTCCCCCTCCCCAACACTGTCCTGCTCCACAACACTGCTCCCGCACCCCAACCCTGCTACCGCTCCCCAACACTGCTCCCCCTCCCCAACACTGCTCCAACTCCCCAACACTGCTCCCACTCCCCAACACTGCTCCCCCTCCCCAACACTGCTCCCACTCCCCAACACTGCTCCCCTCCCCAACTCTGCTCCCACTCCCCACCACTGCTCCCACTACCCAACACTGCTCCCACTCCTCAACACTGCTCCCCCTCCCCAACACTGCTCCCCCTCCCCAACACTGTCGCGCTCCACAACACTGCTCCCGCACCCCAGCCCTGCTACCGCTCCCCAACACTGCTCCCCCTCCCCAACACTGCTCCCACTCCCCAACACTTCTCCCACTCCCCAACACTGCTCCCCCTCCCCAACACTGCTCCCACTCCCCAACACTGCTCCCCCTCTCCAACACTGCTCCCAATCCCCAACACTGCTCCCCCTCCCCAACACTGCTCCCACTCCCCAACACTGCTCCCATTCCCCAACACTGCTCCCCCTCCCCAACACTGCTCCCACTCCCCAACACTGCTCCCACTCCCCAACACTGCTCCCTCTCCCCAACACTGCTCCCACTCCCCAACACTGCTCCCACTCCCCAACAATGCTCCCACTCCCCAACAGTGCTCCCACTCCCCAACACTGTTCCCACTCCCCAACACTGCTCCCAATCCCCAACACAGCTCCCCCTCCCCAACACTGCACCCGCTCCCCGACACTGCTCCCACTCCCCAACACAGCTCCCACTCCCCAACACTGCTCCCATTCCCCAACACTGCTCCCGCTCCACAACACTGCTCCCCCTCCCCAACATTGCTCCCACTCCTCAACACTGCTCCCACACCCCAACACTGCTCCCCCTACCCAACACAGCTCCCACTCCCCAACACTGCTCCCATTCCCCAACACTGCTCCCGCTCCACAACACTGCTCCCCCTCCCCAACACTGCTCCCATTCCCCAACACTGCTCCCACTCCCCAACACTGCTCCCACTCCTCAATACTGCTCCCCCTCCCCAACACTGCTCGCCCTCCCCAACACTGTGCCGCTCCACAACACTGCTCCCACACCCCAACCCTGCTACCGCTCCCCAACACTGCTCCCCCTCCCCAACACTGCTCCCACTCCCCAACACTGCTCTCACTCCCCAACACTGCTCCCCCTCCCCAACTCTGCTCCCACTCCCCAACACTGCTCCCCCTCTCCAACACTGCTACCACGCCCCAACATTGCTCCCGTTCCCCAACACTGCTCCCACTCCCCAACACTGCTCCCCCTCTCCAACACTGCTACCACTCCCCAACACTGCTCCCACTCCCCAACACTGCTACCACTCCCCAACACTGCTCCCACTCCCCAACACTGCTCCGCCTCCCGAACTCTGCACCCCTTCCGCAACACTGCCCTCAGTACCCAACACTGCTCCCCCTCCCCAACACTGCTCCCACTCCCCAACACTGCTCCCAATCCCCAACACTGCTCCCACTCCCCAACACTGCTCCCATTCCCCAACACTGCTCCCCCTCCCCAACACTGCTCCCACTCCCCAACACTGCTCCCACTCCCCAACACTGCTCCCACTCCCCAACACTGCTCCCACTCCCCAACACTGCTCCCACTCCCGAACACTGCTCCCTCTCCCCAATACAGCTCCCACTCCCCAACAGTGCTCCCACTCCCCAACACTGTTCCCACTCCCCAACACTGCTCCCAATCCCCAACACAGCTCCCCCTCCCCAACACTGCACCCGCTCCCCAACACTGCTCCCACTCCCCAACACAGCTCCCACTCCCCAACACTGCTCCCCCTCCCCAACACTGTCGCGCTCCACAACACTGCTCCCGCACCCCAGCCCTGCTACCGCTCCCCAACACTGCTCCCCCTCCCCAACACTGCTCCCACTCCCCAACACTGCTCCCCCTCCCCAACACTGCTCCCACTCCCCAACACTGCTCCCCCTCTCCAACACTGCTACCACTCCCCAACACTGCTCCCACTCCCCAACACTGCTACCACTCCCCAACACTGGTCCCACTCCCCAACACTGCTCCGCCTCCCCAACTCTGCACCCCTTCCCCAACACTGCCCTCAGTACCCAACACTGCTCCCCCTCCCCAACACTGCTCCCACTCCCCAACACTGCTCCCAATCCCCAACACTGCTCCCCCTCCCCAACACTGCTCCCACTCCCCAACACAGCTCCCACTCCCCAACACTGCTCCCATTCCCCAACACTGCTCCCGCTCCACAACACTGCTCCCCCTCCCCAACATTGCTCCCACTCCTCAACACAGCTCCCACACCCCAACACTGCTCCCCCTACCCAACACAGCTCCCACTCCCCAACACTGCTCCCATTCCCCAACACTGCTCCCGCTCCACAACACTGCTCCCCCTCCCCAACACTGCTCCCATTCCCCAACACTGCTCCCACTCCCCAACACTGCTCCCACTCCTCAACACTGCTCCCCCTCCCCAACACTGCTCGCACTCCCCAACACTGTGCCGCTCCACAACACTGCTCCCACACCCCAACCCTGCTACCGCTCCCCAACACTGCTCCCCCTCCCCAACACTGCTCCCACTCCCCAACACTGCTCTCACTCCCCAACACTGCTCCCCCTCCCCAACACTGCTCCCACTCCCCAACACTGCTCCCCCTCTCCAACACTGCTACCACGCCCCAACATTGCTCCCATTCCCCAACACTGCTCCCCCTCCCCAACTCTGCTCCCCTTCCCCAACACTGCCCTCAGTACCCAACACTGCTCCCCTTCCCCAACACTGCTCCCACTCCCCAACACTGCTCCCAATCCCCAACACAGCTGCCATTCTCCAACACTGCTCCCACTCCCCAACACTGCTCCCCCTCCCCAACACTGCTCCCACTCCCCAACACTGCTGCCCCTCCGCAACACAGCTCCCACTCCCCCACACAGCTCCCATTCCCCAACACTGCTCCCGCTCCACAACACTGCTCCCCCTCCCCAACTCTGCTCCCCCTCCCCAACACTGCTCCCACTCCTCAACACTGTTCCCCCTCCCGAACACTGCTCCCCCTCCCCAACACTGCTCCCACTCCCCAACACTGCTCCCCTCCCCAACACTGCTCCCTCTCCCCAACACTGCTCCCTCTCCACAACACTGCTCCCTCTCCACAACACTGCTCCCCTCCCAAACACTGCTCCCCTCCCCAACACTGCTCGCACTCCCCACCACTGCTCCCACTACCCAGCACTGCTCCCACTCCTCAACACTGCTCCCCCTCCCCAACACTGCTCCCCCTCCCCAACACTGTCCTGCTCCACAACACTGCTCCCGCACCCCAACCCTGCTACCGCTCCCCAACACTGCTCCCCCTCCCCAACACTGCTCCAACTCCCCAACACTGCTCCCACTCCCCAACACTGCTCCCCCTCCCCAACACTGCTCCCACTCCCCAACACTGCTCCCCTCCCCAACACTGCTCCCACTCCCCACCACTGCTCCCACTACCCAACACTGCTCCCACTCCTCAACACTGCTCCCCCTCCCCAACACTGCTCCCCCTCCCCAACACTGTCGCGCTCCACAACACTGCTCCCGCACCCCAGCCCTGCTACCGCTCCCCAACACTGCTCCCCCTCCCCAACACTGCTCCCACTCCCCAACACTGCTCCCCCTCCCCAACACTGCTCCCACTCCCCAACACTGCTCCCCCTCTCCAACACTGCTACCACTCCCCAACACTGCTCCCACTCCCCAACACTGCTACCACTCCCCAACACTGCTCCCACTCCCCAACACTGCTCCGCCTCCCCAACTCTGCACCCCTTCCCCAACACTGCCCTCAGTACCCAACACTGCTCCCCCTCCCCAACACTGCTCCCACTCCCCAACACTGCTCCCAATCCCCAACACTGCTCCCCCTCCCCAACACTGCTCCCACTCCCCAACACTGCTCCCGTTCCCCAACACTGCTCCCCCTCCCCAACACTGCTCCCACTCCCCAACACTGCTCCCACTCCCCAACACTGCTCCCACTCCCCAACACTGCTCCCACTCCCCAACACTGCTCCCACTCCCCAACACTGCTCCCACTCCCCAACACTGCTCCCACTCCCCAACAGTGCTCCCACTCCCCAACACTGTTCCCACTCCCCAACACTGCTCCCAATCCCCAACACAGCTCCCCCTCCCCAACACTGCACCCGCACCCCAACACTGCTCCCACTCCCCAACACAGCTCCCACTCCCCAACACTGCTCCCATTCCCCAACACTGCTCCCGCTCCACAACACTGCTCCCCCTCCCCAACATTGTTCCCACTCCTCAACACTGCTCCCACACCCCAACACTGCTCCCCCTACCCAACACAGCTCCCACTCCCCAACACTGCTCCCATTCCCCAACACTGCTACCACTCCCCAACACTGGTCCCACTCCCCAACACTGCTCCGCCTCCCCAACTCTGCACCCCTTCCCCAACACTGCCCTCAGTACCCAACACTGCTCCCCCTCCCCAACACTGCTCCCACTCCCCAACACTGCTCCCAATCCCCAACACTGCTCCCCCTCCCCAACACTGCTCCCACTCCCCAACACAGCTCCCACTCCCCAACACTGCTCCCATTCCCCAACACTGCTCCCGCTCCACAACACTGCTCCCCCTCCCCAACATTGCTCCCACTCCTCAACACAGCTCCCACACCCCAACACTGCTCCCCCTACCCAACACAGCTCCCACTCCCCAACACTGCTCCCATTCCCCAACACTGCTCCCGCTCCACAACACTGCTCCCCCTCCCCAACACTGCTCCCATTCCCCAACACTGCTCCCACTCCCCAACACTGCTCCCACTCCTCAACACTGCTCCCCCTCCCCAACACTGCTCGCACTCCCCAACACTGTGCCGCTCCACAACACTGCTCCCACACCCCAACCCTGCTACCGCTCCCCAACACTGCTCCCCCTCCCCAACACTGCTCCCACTCCCCAACACTGCTCTCACTCCCCAACACTGCTCCCCCTCCCCAACACTGCTCCCACTCCCCAACACTGCTCCCCCTCTCCAACACTGCTACCACGCCCCAACATTGCTCCCATTCCCCAACACTGCTCCCCCTCCCCAACTCTGCTCCCCTTCCCCAACACTGCCCTCAGTACCCAACACTGCTCCCCTTCCCCAACACTGCTCCCACTCCCCAACACTGCTCCCAATCCCCAACACAGCTGCCATTCTCCAACACTGCTCCCACTCCCCAACACTGCTCCCCCTCCCCAACACTGCTCCCACTCCCCAACACTGCTGCCCCTCCGCAACACAGCTCCCACTCCCCCACACAGCTCCCATTCCCCAACACTGCTCCCGCTCCACAACACTGCTCCCCCTCCCCAACTCTGCTCCCCCTCCCCAACACTGCTCCCACTCCTCAACACTGTTCCCCCTCCCGAACACTGCTCCCCCTCCCCAACACTGCTCCCACTCCCCAACACTGCTCCCCTCCCCAACACTGCTCCCTCTCCCCAACACTGCTCCCTCTCCACAACACTGCTCCCTCTCCACAACACTGCTCCCCTCCCAAACACTGCTCCCCTCCCCAACACTGCTCGCACTCCCCACCACTGCTCCCACTACCCAGCACTGCTCCCACTCCTCAACACTGCTCCCCCTCCCCAACACTGCTCCCCCTCCCCAACACTGTCCTGCTCCACAACACTGCTCCCGCACCCCAACCCTGCTACCGCTCCCCAACACTGCTCCCCCTCCCCAACACTGCTCCAACTCCCCAACACTGCTCCCACTCCCCAACACTGCTCCCCCTCCCCAACACTGCTCCCACTCCCCAACACTGCTCCCCTCCCCAACACTGCTCCCACTCCCCACCACTGCTCCCACTACCCAACACTGCTCCCACTCCTCAACACTGCTCCCCCTCCCCAACACTGCTCCCCCTCCCCAACACTGTCGCGCTCCACAACACTGCTCCCGCACCCCAGCCCTGCTACCGCTCCCCAACACTGCTCCCCCTCCCCAACACTGCTCCCACTCCCCAACACTGCTCCCCCTCCCCAACACTGCTCCCACTCCCCAACACTGCTCCCCCTCTCCAACACTGCTACCACTCCCCAACACTGCTCCCACTCCCCAACACTGCTACCACTCCCCAACACTGCTCCCACTCCCCAACACTGCTCCGCCTCCCCAACTCTGCACCCCTTCCCCAACACTGCCCTCAGTACCCAACACTGCTCCCCCTCCCCAACACTGCTCCCACTCCCCAACACTGCTCCCAATCCCCAACACTGCTCCCCCTCCCCAACACTGCTCCCACTCCCCAACACTGCTCCCATTCCCCAACACTGCTCCCCCTCCCCAACACTGCTCCCACTCCCCAACACTGCTCCCACTCCCCAACACTGCTCCCACTCCCCAACACTGCTCCCACTCCCCAACACTGCTCCCACTCCCCAACACTGCTCCCACTCCCCAACAGTGCTCCCACTCCCCAACACTGTTCCCACTCCCCAACACTGCTCCCAATCCCCAACACAGCTCCCCCTCCCCAACACTGCACCCGCACCCCAACACTGCTCCCACTCCCCAACACAGCTCCCACTCCCCAACACTGCTCCCATTCCCCAACACTGCTCCCGCTCCACAACACTGCTCCCCCTCCCCAACATTGTTCCCACTCCTCAACACTGCTCCCACACCCCAACACTGCTCCCCCTACCCAACACAGCTCCCACTCCCCAACACTGCTCCCATTCCCCAACACTGCTCCCGCTCCACAACACTGCTCCCCCTCCCCAACACTGCTCCCATTCCCCAACACTGCTCCCACTCCCCAACACTGCTCCCACTCCTCAACACTGCTCCCCCTCCCCAACACTGCTCGCACTCCCCAACACTGTGCCGCTCCACAACACTGCTCCCACATCCCAACCCTGCTACCGCTCCCCAACACTGCTCCCCCTCCCCAACACTGCTCCCACTCCCCAACACTGCTCTCACTCCCCAACACTGCTCCCCCTCCCCAACACTGCTCCCACTCCCCAACACTGCTCCCCCTCTCCAACACTGCTACCACGCCCCAACATTGCTCCCATTCCCCAACACTGCTCCCCCTCCCCAACTCTGCTCCCCTTCCCCAACACTGCCCTCAGTACCCAACACTGCTCCCCTTCCCCAACACTGCTCCCACTCCCCAACACTGCTCCCAATCCCCAACACAGCTCGCATTCCCCAACACTGCTCCCACTCCCCAACACTGCTCCCCCTCCCCAACACTGCTCCCACTCCCCAACACTGCTGCCCCTCCGCAACACAGCTCCCACTCCCCCACACTGCTCCCATTCCCCAACACTGCTCCCGCTCCACAACACTGCTCCCCCTCCCCAACTCTGCTCCCCCTCCCCAACACTGCTCCCACTCCTCAACACTGTTCCCCCTCCCGAACACTGCTCCCCCTCCCCAACACTGCTCCCACTCCTCAACACTGCTCCCATTCCCCAACACTGCTCCCACTCCCCAACACTGCTCCCGCTCCACAACACTGCTCCCACTCCCCAACACTGCTCCCCCTCCCCAACACTGCTCCCACTCCCCAACACTGCTCCCACTCCCCAACACTGCTCGCCCTCCCCAACACTGCTTCTCCTCTCCAACACTGCTCCCCTCCCAACACTGCTGCCGCTCCCCAACACTTCTCCCGCTACCCAACACTGCTCCCGCTCCCCAACACTGCTCCAACTCCCCAACACTGCTCCCAACACTGCTCCCACTCCCGAACACTGCTCCCCAACCCTGCTCCCCCTCCCCAACAGTGTTCCCTCTGCCCAACACTGCTCCCACTCCCCAACACTGCTCCCCCTCCCCAACACTGCTCCCACTCCCCAACACTGCACCCGCTCCACAACACTGCTCCCCCTCCCCAACACTGCTCCCCCTCCCCAACTCTGCTCCCCTTCCCCAACAGTACCCTCAGTACCCAACACTGCTCCCCTTCCCCAACACTGCTCCCACTCCCCAACACTGCTCCCAATCCCCAACACAGCTCCCATTCCCCAACACTGCTCCCACTCCCCAACACTGCTGCCCCTCCCCAACACAGCTCCCACTCCCCAACACTGCTCCCAATCCCCAACACTGCTCCCGCTCCACAACACTGCTCCCCCTCCCCAACACTGCTCCCCCTCCCCAACACTGCTCCCACTCCTCAACACTGTTCCCACTCCCCAACACTGCTCCCCCTAACCAACACAGCTCCCACTCCCCAACACTGCTCCCATTCCCCAACTCTGCTCCCGCTCCACAACACTGCTCCCCCTCCCCAACACTGCTCCCCCTCCCCAACACTGCTCCCACTCCTCAACACTGCTCCCATTCCCCAACACTGCTCCCACTCCCCAACACTGCTCCCGCTCCACAACACTGCTCCCACTCCCCAACACTGCTCCCCCTCCCCAACACTGCTCCCACTCCCCAACACTGCTCCCACTCCCGAACACTGCTCCCGCTCCCCAACACTGCTCCCCCTTCCCAACACTGCTTCCCCTCTCCAACACTGCTCCCCTCCCCAACACTGCTCCCTCTCCCCAACACTGCTCCCTCTCCCCAACACTGCTCCCCCTCCCCAACACTGCTCCCCTCCCCAACACTGCTCCCACTCCCCACCACTGCTCCCACTCCCCAACACTGCTCCCACTCGTCAACACTGCTCTCCCTCCCCAACACTGCTCCCCCTCCCCAACACTGTCCCGCTCCACAACACTGCTCCCGCACCCCAACCCTGCTACCACTCCCCAACACTGCTCTCCCTCCCCAACACTGCTCCCACTCCCCAACACTGCTCCCACTCCCAAACACTGCTCCCCCTCCCCAACACTGCTCCCCCTCTCCAACACTGCTCCCCCTCTCCAACACTGCTACCACTCCCCAACACTGCTCCCCCTCCCCAACACTGCTCCCCCTCCCCAACACTGCTCCCACTCCCCAACACTGCACCCGCTCCACAACACTGCTCCCCCTCCCCAACACTGCTCCCCCTCCCCAACTCTGCTCCCCTTCCCCAACACTGCCCTCAGTACCAACACTGCTTCCCTTCCCCAACACTGCTCCCACTCCCCAACACTGCTCCCAATCCCCAACACGGCTCCCATTCCCCAACACTGCTCCCACTCCCCAACACTGCTCCCCCTCCCCAACACTGCTCCCACTCCTCAACACTGTTCCCACTCCCCAACACTGCTCCCCCTCCCCAACACAGCTCCCACTCCCCAACACTGCTCCCATTCCCCAACACTGCTTCCCCTCTCCAACACTGCTCCCCTCCCCAACACTGCTCCCGCTCCCCAACACTTCTCCCGCTCCCCAACACTGCTCCCGCTCCCCAACACTGCTCCAACTCCCCAACACTGCTCCCCAACACTGCTCCCACTCCCGAACACTGCTCCCCAACACTGCTCCCCCTCCACAACACTGCTACCACTCCTCAACACTGCTCCCCCTCCCCAACAGTGTTCCCTCTGCCCAACACTGCTCCCACTCCCCAACACTGCTCCCCCTCACCAACACTGCTCCCGCTCCCCAACACTGCTCCCACTCCCCAACACTGCTCCCACTCCCCACCACTGCTCCCACTCCCCAACACTGCTCCCACTCGTCAACACTGCTCTCCCTCCCCAACACTGCTCCCCCTCCCCAACACTGTCCCGCTCCACAACACTGCTCCCGCACCCCAACCCTGCTGCCACTCCCCAACACTGCTCCCGCTCCCCAACACTGCTACCCCTCCCCAACGCTTCTCCCTCTCCCCAATACTGCTCCCACTCCCCAACACTGCTCCCTCTCCCCAACACTGCTCCCACTCCCCAACACTGCTCCCCTCCCCAACACTGCTCCCTCTCCCCAACACTGCTCCCTCTCCCCAACACTGCTCCCCCTCCCCAACACTGCTCCCCTCCCCACCACTGCTCCCACTCCCCACCACTGCTCCCACTCCCCAACACTGCTCCCACTCGTCAACACTGCTCTCCCTCCCCAACACTGCTCCCCCTCCCCAACACTGTCCCGCTCCACAACACTGCTCCCGCACCCCAACCCTGCTACCACTCCCCAACACTGCTCTCCCTCCCCAACACTGCTTCCACTCCCCAACACTGCTCCCACTCCCCAACACTGCTCCCCCTCCCCAACACTGCTCCCACTCCCCAACACTGCTCCCCCTCTCCAACACTGCTACCACTCCCCAACACTGCTCTCCCTCCCCAACACTGCTCCCACTCCCCAATACTGCTCCCACTCCCCAACAGTGCTCCCCCTCCCCAAGTCTGCTCCCCTTCCCCAACACTGCTCCCACTCCCCAACACTGCTCCCAATCTCCAACACAGCTCCCATTCCCCAACACTGCTCCCACTCCACAACACTGCTGCCACTCCACAACACTGCTCCCCCTCCCCAACACTGCTCCCACTCCCCAACACTGCTCCCCCTCCCCAACACAGCTCCCACTCCTCAACACTGCTCCCACTGCCCAACACTGCTCCACCTCCCCAACACTGCTCCCACTCCCCAACACAGCTCCTACTCCCCAACACTGCTCTCATTCCCCAACACTGCTCCCGCTCCACAGCACTGCTTCCCCTCCCCAACACTGCTCCCACTCCCCAACACTGCTCCCCATCCCCAACACTGCTCCCACTCCTCAACATTGCTCCCACTCCCCAACACTGCTCCCATTCCCCAACACTGCTCCCACTCCCCAACACTGCTCCCGCTCCACAACACTGCTCCAACTCCCCAACACTGCTCCCCAACACTGCTCCCACTCCCGAACACTGCTCCCCAACACTGCTCCCCCTCCACAACACTGCTACCACTCCTCAACACTGCTCCCCCTCCCCAACAGTGTTCCCTCTGCCCAACACTGCTCCCACTCCCCAACACTGCTCCCCCTCCCCAACACTGCTCCCGCTCCCCAACACTGCTCCCACTCCCCAACACTGCACCCGCTCCACAACACTGCTCCCCCTCCCCAACACTGCTCCCCCTCCCCAACTCTGCTCCCCTTCCCCAACACTGCCCTCAGTACCCAACACTGCTACCCTTCCCCAACACTGCTCCCACTCCCCAACACTGCTCCCAATCCCCAACACAGCTCCCATTCCCCAACAGTGCTCCCACTCCCCAACACTGCTCCCCCTCCCCAACACTGCTCCCTCTCCCCAACACTGCTCCCACTCCCCAACACTGCTCCACTCCAAAAACACTGCTCCCTCTCCCCAACACTGCTCCCCTCCCCAACACTGCTCCCCTCCCCAACACTGCTCCCACTCCCCACCACTGCTCCCACTACCCAACACTGCTCCCACTCCTCAACACTGCTCCCCCTCCCCAACACTGCTCCCCCTCCCCAACACTGTCCTGCTCCACAACACTGCTCCCGCACCCCAACCCTGCTACCGCTCCCCAACACTGCTCCCCCTCCCCAACACTGCTCCAACTCCCCAACACTGCTCCCACTCCCCAACACTGCTCCCCCTCCCCAACACTGCTCCCACTCCCCAACACTGCTCCCCTCCCCAACTCTGCTCCCACTCCCCACCACTGCTCCCACTACCCAACACTGCTCCCACTCCTCAACACTGCTCCCCCTCCCCAACACTGCTCCCCCTCCCCAACACTGTCGCGCTCCACAACACTGCTCCCGCACCCCAGCCCTGCTACCGCTCCCCAACACTGCTCCCCCTCCCCAACACTGCTCCCACTCCCCAACACTTCTCCCACTCCCCAACACTGCTCCCCCTCCCCAACACTGCTCCCACTCCCCAACACTGCTCCCCCTCTCCAACACTGCTCCCAATCCCCAACACTGCTCCCCCTCCCCAACACTGCTCCCACTCCCCAACACTGCTCCCATTCCCCAACACTGCTCCCCCTCCCCAACACTGCTCCCACTCCCCAACACTGCTCCCACTCCCCAACACTGCTCCCTCTCCCCAACACTGCTCCCACTCCCCAACACTGCTCCCACTCCCCAACAATGCTCCCACTCCCCAACAGTGCTCCCACTCCCCAACACTGTTCCCACTCCCCAACACTGCTCCCAATCCCCAACACAGCTCCCCCTCCCCAACACTGCACCCGCTCCCCAACACTGCTCCCACTCCCCAACACAGCTCCCACTCCCCAACACTGCTCCCATTCCCCAACACTGCTCCCGCTCCACAACACTGCTCCCCCTCCCCAACATTGCTCCCACTCCTCAACACTGCTCCCACACCCCAACACTGCTCCCCCTACCCAACACAGCTCCCACTCCCCAACACTGCTCCCATTCCCCAACACTGCTCCCGCTCCACAACACTGCTCCCCCTCCCCAACACTGCTCCCATTCCCCAACACTGCTCCCACTCCCCAACACTGCTCCCACTCCTCAATACTGCTCCCCCTCCCCAACACTGCTCGCCCTCCCCAACACTGTGCCGCTCCACAACACTGCTCCCACACCCCAACCCTGCTACCGCTCCCCAACACTGCTCCCCCTCCCCAACACTGCTCCCACTCCCCAACACTGCTCTCACTCCCCAACACTGCTCCCCCTCCCCAACACTGCTCCCACTCCCCAACACTGCTCCCCCTCTCCAACACTGCTACCACGCCCCAACATTGCTCCCGTTCCCCAACACTGCTCCCACTCCCCAACACTGCTCCCCCTCTCCAACACTGCTACCACTCCCCAACACTGCTCCCACTCCCCAACACTGCTACCACTCCCCAACACTGCTCCCACTCCCCAACACTGCTCCGCCTCCCGAACTCTGCACCCCTTCCCCAACACTGCCCTCAGTACCCAACACTGCTCCCCCTCCCCAACACTGCTCCCACTCCCCAACACTGCTCCCAATCCCCAACACTGCTCCCACTCCCCAACACTGCTCCCATTCCCCAACACTGCTCCCCCTCCCCAACACTGCTCCCACTCCCCAACACTGCTCCCACTCCCCAACACTGCTCCCACTCCCCAACACTGCTCCCACTCCCCAACACTGCTCACACTCCCGAACACTGCTCCCACTCCCCAATACAGCTCCCACTCCCCAACAGTGCTCCCACTCCCCAACACTGTTCCCACTCCCCAACACTGCTCCCAATCCCCAACACAGCTCCCCCTCCCCAACACTGCACCCGCTCCCCAACACTGCTCCCACTCCCCAACACAGCTCCCACTCCCCAACACTGCTCCCCCTCCCCAACACTGTCGCGCTCCACAACACTGCTCCCGCACCCCAGCCCTGCTACCGCTCCCCAACACTGCTCCCCCTCCCCAACACTGCTCCCACTCCCCAACACTGCTCCCCCTCCCCAACACTGCTCCCACTCCCCAACACTGCTCCCCCTCTCCAACACTGCTACCACTCCCCAACACTGCTCCCACTCCCCAACACTGCTACCACTCCCCAACACTGGTCCCACTCCCCAACACTGCTCCGCCTCCCCAACTCTGCACCCCTTCCCCAACACTGCCCTCAGTACCCAACACTGCTCCCCCTCCCCAACACTGCTCCCACTCCCCAACACTGCTCCCAATCCCCAACACTGCTCCCCCTCCCCAACACTGCTCCCACTCCCCAACACAGCTCCCACTCCCCAACACTGCTCCCATTCCCCAACACTGCTCCCGCTCCACAACACTGCTCCCCCTCCCCAACATTGCTCCCACTCCTCAACACAGCTCCCACACCCCAACACTGCTCCCCCTACCCAACACAGCTCCCACTCCCCAACACTGCTCCCATTCCCCAACACTGCTCCCGCTCCACAACACTGCTCCCCCTCCCCAACACTGCTCCCATTCCCCAACACTGCTCCCACTCCCCAACACTGCTCCCACTCCTCAACACTGCTCCCCCTCCCCAACACTGCTCGCACTCCCCAACATTGTGCCGCTCCACAACACTGCTCCCACACCCCAACCCTGCTACCGCTCCCCAACACTGCTCCCCCTCCCCAACACTGCTCCCACTCCCCAACACTGCTCTCACTCCCCAACACTGCTCCCCCTCCCCAACACTGCTCCCACTCCCCAACACTGCTCCCCCTCTCCAACACTGCTACCACGCCCCAACATTGCTCCCATTCCCCAACACTGCTCCCCCTCCCCAACTCTGCTCCCCTTCCCCAACACTGCCCTCAGTACCCAACACTGCTCCCCTTCCCCAACACTGCTCCCACTCCCCAACACTGCTCCCAATCCCCAACACAGCTGCCATTCTCCAACACTGCTCCCACTCCCCAACACTGCTCCCCCTCCCCAACACTGCTCCCACTCCCCAACACTGCTGCCCCTCCGCAACACAGCTCCCACTCCCCCACACAGCTCCCATTCCCCAACACTGCTCCCGCTCCACAACACTGCTCCCCCTCCCCAACTCTGCTCGCCCTCCCCAACACTGCTCCCACTCCTCAACACTGTTCCCCCTCCCGAACACTGCTCCCCCTCCCCAACACTGCTCCCACTCCCCAACACTGCTCCCCTCCCCAACACTGCTCCCTCTCCCCAACACTGCTCCCTCTCCACAACACTGCTCCCTCTCCACAACACTGCTCCCCTCCCAAACACTGCTCCCCTCCCCAACACTGCTCGCACTCCCCACCACTGCTCCCACTACCCAGCACTGCTCCCACTCCTCAACACTGCTCCCCCTCCCCAACACTGCTCCCCCTCCCCAACACTGTCCTGCTCCACAACACTGCTCCCGCACCCCAACCCTGCTACCGCTCCCCAACACTGCTCCCCCTCCCCAACACTGCTCCAACTCCCCAACACTGCTCCCACTCCCCAACACTGCTCCCCCTCCCCAACACTGCTCCCACTCCCCAACACTGCTCCCCTCCCCAACACTGCTCCCACTCCCCACCACTGCTCCCACTACCCAACACTGCTCCCACTCCTCAACACTGCTCCCCCTCCCCAACACTGCTCCCCCTCCCCAACACTGTCGCGCTCCACAACACTGCTCCCGCACCCCAGCCCTGCTACCGCTCCCCAACACTGCTCCCCCTCCCCAACACTGCTCCCACTCCCCAACACTGCTCCCCCTCCCCAACACTGCTCCCACTCCCCAACACTGCTCCCCCTCTCCAACACTGCTACCACTCCCCAACACTGCTCCCACTCCCCAACACTGCTACCACTCCCCAACACTGCTCCCACTCCCCAACACTGCTCCGCCTCCCCAACTCTGCACCCCTTCCCCAACACTGCCCTCAGTACCCAACACTGCTCCCCCTCCCCAACACTGCTCCCACTCCCCAACACTGCTCCCAATCCCCAACACTGCTCCCCCTCCCCAACACTGCTCCCACTCCCCAACACTGCTCCCATTCCCCAACACTGCTCCCCCTCCCCAACACTGCTCCCACTCCCCAACACTGCTCCCACTCCCCAACACTGCTCCCACTCCCCAACACTGCTCCCACTCCCCAACACTGCTCCCACTCCCCAACACTGCTCCCACTCCCCAACACTGCTCCCACTCCCCAACAGTGCTCCCACTCCCCAACACTGTTCCCACTCCCCAACACTGCTCCCAATCCCCAACACAGCTCCCCCTCCCCAACACTGCACCCGCACCCCAACACTGCTCCCACTCCCCAACACAGCTCCCACTCCCCAACACTGCTCCCATTCCCCAACACTGCTCCCGCTCCACAACACTGCTCCCCCTCCCCAACATTGTTCCCACTCCTCAACACTGCTCCCACACCCCAACACTGCTCCCCCTACCCAACACAGCTCCCACTCCCCAACACTGCTCCCATTCCCCAACACTGCTCCCGCTCCACAACACTGCTCCCCCTCCCCAACACTGCTCCCATTCCCCAACACTGCTCCCACTCCCCAACACTGCTCCCACTCCTCAACACTGCTCCCCCTCCCCAACACTGCTCGCACTCCCCAACACTGTGCCGCTCCACAACACTGCTCCCACACCCCAACCCTGCTACCGCTCCCCAACACTGCTCCCCCTCCCCAACACTGCTCCCACTCCCCAACACTGCTCTCACTCCCCAACACTGCTCCCCCTCCCCAACACTGCTCCCACTCCCCAACACTGCTCCCCCTCTCCAACACTGCTACCACGCCCCAACATTGCTCCCATTCCCCAACACTGCTCCCCCTCCCCAACTCTGCTCCCCTTCCCCAACACTGCCCTCAGTACCCAACACTGCTCCCCTTCCCCAACACTGCTCCCACTCCCCAACACTGCTCCCAATCCCCAACACAGCTCGCATTCCCCAACACTGCTCCCACTCCCCAACACTGCTCCCCCTCCCCAACACTGCTCCCACTCCCCAACACTGCTGCCCCTCCGCAACACAGCTCCCACTCCCCCACACTGCTCCCATTCCCCAACACTGCTCCCGCTCCACAACACTGCTCCCCCTCCCCAACTCTGCTCCCCTCTCCCCAACACTGCTCCCACTCCTCAACACTGTTCCCCCTCCCGAACACTGCTCCCCCTCCCCAACACTGCTCCCACTCCTCAACACTGCTCCCATTCCCCAACACTGCTCCCACTCCCCAACCCTGCTCCCGCTCCACAACACTGCTCCCACTCCCCAACACTGCTCCCCCTCCCCAACACTGCTCCCACTCCCCAACACTGCTCCCACTCCCCAACACTGCTCCTGTAACCCAACACTGCTCGCCCTCCCCAACACTGCTTCTCCTCTCCAACACTGCTCCCCTCCCAACACTGCTGCCTCTCCCCAACACTTCTCCCGCTACCCAACACTGCTCCCGCTCCCCAACACTGCTCCAACTCCCCAACACTGCTCCCAACACTGCTCCCACTCCCGAACACTGCTCCCCAACCCTGCTCCCCCTCCCCAACAGTGTTCCCTCTGCCCAACACTGCTCCCACTCCCCAACACTGCTCCCCCTCCCCAACACTGCTCCCACTCCCCAACACTGCACCCGCTCCACAACACTGCTCCCCCTCCCCAACACTGCTCCCCCTCCCCAACTCTGCTCCCCTTCCCCAACAGTACCCTCAGTACCCAACACTGCTCCCCTTCCCCAACACTGCTCCCACTCCCCAACACTGCTCCCAATCCCCAACACAGCTCCCATTCCCCAACACTGCTCCCACTCCCCAACACTGCTGCCCCTCCCCAACACAGCTCCCACTCCCCAACACTGCTCCCAATCCCCAACACTGCTCCCGCTCCACAACACTGCTCCCCCTCCCCAACACTGCTCCCCCTCCCCAACACTGCTCCCACTCCTCAACACTGTTCCCACTCCCCAACACTGCTCCCCCTAACCAACACAGCTCCCACTCCCCAACACTGCTCCCATTCCCCAACTCTGCTCCCGCTCCACAACACTGCTCCCCCTCCCCAACACTGCTCCCCCTCCCCAACACTGCTCCCACTCCTCAACACTGCTCCCATTCCCCAACACTGCTCCCACTCCCCAACACTGCTCCCGCTCCACAACACTGCTCCCACTCCCCAACACTGCTCCCCCTCCCCAACACTGCTCCCACTCCCCAACACTGCTCCCACTCCCGAACACTGCTCCCGCTCCCCAACACTGCTCCCCCTTCCCAACACTGCTTCCCCTCTCCAACACTGCTCCCCTCCCCAACACTGCTCCCTCTCCCCAACACTGCTCCCTCTCCCCAACACTGCTCCCCCTCCCCAACACTGCTCCCCTCCCCAACACTGCTCCCACTCCCCACCACTGCTCCCACTCCCCAACACTGCTCCCACTCGTCAACACTGCTCTCCCTCCCCAACACTGCTCCCCCTCCCCAACACTGTCCCGCTCCACAACACTGCTCCCGCACCCCAACCCTGCTACCACTCCCCAACACTGCTCTCCCTCCCCAACACTGCTCCCACTCCCCAACACTGCTCCCACTCCCAAACACTGCTCCCCCTCCCCAACACTGCTCCCCCTCTCCAACACTGCTCCCCCTCTCCAACACTGCTACCACTCCCCAACACTGCTCCCCCTCCCCAACACTGCTCCCCCTCCCCAACACTGCTCCCACTCCCCAACACTGCACCCGCTCCACAACACTGCTCCCCCTCCCCAACACTGCTCCCCCTCCCCAACTCTGCTCCCCTTCCCCAACACTGCCCTCAGTACCAACACTGCTTCCCTTCCCCAACACTGCTCCCACTCCCCAACACTGCTCCCAATCCCCAACACGGCTCCCATTCCCCAACACTGCTCCCACTCCCCAACACTGCTCCCCCTCCCCAACACTGCTCCCACTCCTCAACACTGTTCCCACTCCCCAACACTGCTCCCCCTCCCCAACACAGCTCCCACTCCCCAACACTGCTCCCATTCCCCAACACTGCTTCCCCTCTCCAACACTGCTCCCCTCCCCAACACTGCTCCCGCTCCCCAACACTTCTCCCGCTCCCCAACATTGCTCCCGCTCCCCAACACTGCTCCAACTCCCCAACACTGCTCCCCAACACTGCTCCCACTCCCGAACACTGCTCCCCAACACTGCTCCCCCTCCACAACACTGCTACCACTCCTCAACACTGCTCCCCCTCCCCAACAGTGTTCCCTCTGCCCAACACTGCTCCCACTCCCCAACACTGCTCCCCCTCACCAACACTGCTCCCGCTCCCCAACACTGCTCCCACTCCCCAACACTGCTCCCACTCCCCACCACTGCTCCCACTCCCCAACACTGCTCCCACTCGTCAACACTGCTCTCCCTCCCCAACACTGCTCCCCCTCCCCAACACTGTCCCGCTCCACAACACTGCTCCCGCACCCCAACCCTGCTACCACTCCCCAACACTGCTCCCGCTCCCCAACACTGCTACCCCTCCCCAACGCTGCTCCCTCTCCCCAATACTGCTCCCACTCCCCAACACTGCTCCCTCTCCCCAACACTGCTCCCACTCCCCAACACTGCTCCCCTCCCCAACACTGCTCCCTCTCCCCAACACTGCTCCCTCTCCCCAACACTGTTCCCCCTCCCCAACACTGCTCCCCTCCCCACCACTGCTCCCACTCCCCACCACTGCTCCCACTCCCCAACACTGCTCCCACTCGTCAACACTGCTCTCCCTCCCCAACACTGCTCCCCCTCCCCAACACTGTCCCGCTCCACAACACTGCTCCCGCACCCCAACCCTGCTACCACTCCCCAACACTGCTCTCCCTCCCCAACACTGCTTCCACTCCCCAACACTGCTCCCCCTCCCCAACACTGCTCCCACTCCCCAACACTGCTCCCCCTCTCCAACACTGCTACCACTCCCCAACACTGCTCCCCCTCCCCAACACTGCTCCCACTCCCCAATACTGCTCCCACTCCCCAACAGTGCTCCCCCTCCCCAAGTCTGCTCCCCTTCCCCAACACTGCTCCCACTCCCCAACACTGCTCCCAATCTCCAACACAGCTCCCATTCCCCAACACTGCTCCCACTCCACAACACTGCTGCCACTCCACAACACTGCTCCCCCTCCCCAACACTGCTCCCACTCCCCAACACTGCTCCCCCTCCCCAACACAGCTCCCACTCCTCAACACTGCTCCCACTGCCCAACACTGCTCCACCTCCCCAACACTGCTCCCACTCCCCAACACAGCTCCTACTCCCCAACACTGCTCTCATTCCCCAACACTGCTCCCGCTCCACAGCACTGCTTCCCCTCCCCAACACTGCTCCCACTCCCCAACACTGCTCCCCATCCCCAACACTGCTCCCACTCCTCAACATTGCTCCCACTCCCCAACACTGCTCCCATTCCCCAACACTGCTCCCACTCCCCAACACTGCTCCCGCTCCACAACACTGCTCCAACTCCCCAACACTGCTCCCCAACACTGCTCCCACTCCCGAACACTGCTCCCCAACACTGCTCCCCCTCCACAACACTGCTACCACTCCTCAACACTGCTCCCCCTCCCCAACAGTGTTCCCTCTGCCCAACACTGCTCCCACTCCCCAACACTGCTCCCCCTCCCCAACACTGCTCCCGCTCCCCAACACTGCTCCCACTCCCCAACACTGCACCCGCTCCACAACACTGCTCCCCCTCCCCAACACTGCTCCCCCTCCCCAACTCTGCTCCCCTTCCCCAACACTGCCCTCAGTACCAACGCTGCTTCCCTTCCCCAACACTGCTCCCACTCCCCAACACTGCTCCCAATCCCCAACACAGCTCTCATTCCCCAACACTGCTCCCACTCCCCAACACTGCTCCCCCTCCCCAACACTGCTCCCACTCCTCAACACTGTTCCCACTCCCCAACACTGCTCCCCCTCCCCAACACAGCTCCCACTCCCCAACACTGCTCCCATTCCCCAACACTGATCCCGCTCCACAACACTGCTCCCCCTCCCCAACACTGCTCCCCCTCCCCAACACTGCTCCCACTCCTCAACACTGCTCCCATTCCCCAACACTGCTCCCACTCCCCAACACTGCTCCCGCTCCACAACACTGCTCCCACTCCCCAACATTGCTCCCCCTCCCCAACACTGCTCCCACTCCCCAACACTGCTCCCACTTCCGAACACTGCTCCCGCTCCCCAACACTGCTCCCCCTCCCCAACACTGCTTCCCCTCTCCAACACTGCTCCCCTCCCCAACACTGCTCCCGCTCCCCAACACTTCTCCCGCTCCCCAACACTGCTCCCGCTCCCCAACACTGCTCCAACTCCCCAACACTGCTCCCCAACACTGCTCCCACTCCCGAACACTGCTCCCCAACACTGCTCCCCCTCCACAACACTGCTACCACTCCTCAACACTGCTCCCCCTCCCCAACAGTGTTCCCTCTGCCCAACACTGCTCCCACTCCCCAACACTGCTCCCCCTCCCCAACACTGCTCTCGCTCCCCAACACTGCTCCCACTCCCCAACACTGCTCCCACTCCCCAACACTGCTCCCGCTCCCCAACACTGCTACCCCTCCCCAACGCTGCTCCCTCTCCCCAATACTGCTCCCACTCCCCAACACTGCTCCCTCTCCCCAACACTGCTCCCACTCCCCAACACTGCTCCCCTCCCCAACACTGCTCCCTCTCCCCAACACTGCTCCCTCTCCCCAACACTGCTCCCCTCCCCAACACTGCTCCCCTCCCCATCACTGCTCCCACTCCCCACCACTGCTCCCACTCCCCAACACTGCTCCCACTCGTCAACACTGCTCTCCCTCCCCAACACTGCTCCCCCTCCCCAACACTGTCCCGCTCCACAACACTGCTCCCGCACCCCAACCCTGCTACCACTCCCCAACACTGCTCCCGCTCCCCAACACTGCTACCCCTCCCCAACGCTGCTTCCTCTCCCCAATACTGCTCCCACTCCCCAACACTTATCCCTCTCCCCAACACTGCTCCCACTCCCCAACACTGCTCCCCTCCCCAACACTGCTCCCTCTCCCCAACACTGCTCCCTCTCCCCAACACTGCTCCCCCTCCCCAACACTGCTCCCCTCCCCACCACTGCTCCCACTCCCCACCACTGCTCCCACTCCCCAACACTGCTCCCACTCGTCAACACTGCTCTCCCTCCCCAACACTGCTCCCCCTCCCCAACACTGTCCCGCTCCACAACACTGCTCCCGCACCCCAACCCTGCTACCACTCCCCAACACTGCTCTCCCTCCCCAACACTGCTTCCACTCCCCAACACTGCTCCCACTCCCCAACACTGCTCCCCCTCCCAACACTGCTCCCACTCCCCAACACTGCTCCCCCTCTCCAACACTGCTACCACTCCCCAACACTGCTCCCCCTCCCCAACACTGCTCCCACTCCCCAACACTGCTCCCACTCCCCAACAGTGCTACCCCTCCCCAAGTCTGCTCCCCTTCCCCAACACTGCTCCCACTCCCCAACACTGCTCCCAATCTCCAACACAGCTCCCATTCCCCAACACTGCTCCCACTCCACAACACTGCTGCCACTCCACAACACTGCTCCCCCTCCCCAACACTGCTCCCACTCCCCAACACTGCTCCCCCTCCCCAACACAGCTCCCACTCCTCAACACTGCTCCCACTCCCCAACACTGCTCCACCTCCCCAACACTGCTCCCACTCCCCAACACAGCTCCCACTCCCCAACACTGCTCCCATTCCCCAACACTGCTCCCGCTCCACAGCACTGCTTCCCCTCCCCAACACTGCTCCCACTCCCCAACACTGCTCCCCATCCCCAACACTGCTCCCACTCCTCAACATTGCTCCCACTCCCCAACACTGCTCCCATTCCCCAACACTGCTCCCACTCCCCAACACTGCTCCCGCTCCACAACACTGCTCCAACTCCCCAACACTGCTCCCCAACACTGCTCCCACTCCCGAACACTGCTCCCCAACACTGCTCCCCCTCCACAACACTGCTACCACTCCTCAACACTGCTCCCCCTCCCCAACAGTGTTCCCTCTGCCCAACACTGCTCCCACTCCCCAACACTGCTCCCCCTCCCCAACACTGCTCCCGCTCCCCAACACTGCTCCCACTCCCCAACACTGCTCCCACTCCCCAACACTGCTCCCGCTCCCCAACACTGCTACCCCTCCCCAACGCTGCTCCCTCTCCCCAATTCTGCTCCCCCTCCCCAACACTGCTCCCTCTCCCCAACACTGCTCCCACTCCCCAACACTGCTCCCCTCCCCAACACTGCTCCCTCTCCCCAACACTGCTCCCACTCCCCAACACTGCTCCCATTCCCCAACACTGCTCCCGCTCCACAACACTGCTCCCCTCCCCAACACTGCTCCCCCTCCCCAACACTGCTCCCAATCTTCAACACTGCTCTCACTCCCCAACACTGCTCCCACTCCCCAACACTTCTCCCGCTCCACAACACTGCTCCCACTCCCCAACACTGTTCCCCCTCCCCAACGCTGCTCCCTCTCCCCAATACTGCTCCCACTCCCCAACACTGCTCCCTCTCCCCAACACTGCTCCCACTCCCCAACACTGCTCCCCTCCCCAACACTGCTCCCTCTCCCCAACACTGCTCCCTCTCCCCAACACTGCTCCCCCTCCCCAACACTGCTCCCCTCCCCACCACTGCTCCCACTCCCCACCACTGCTCCCACTCCCCAACACTGCTCCCACTCGTCAACACTGCTCTCCCTCCCCAACACTGCTCCCCCTCCCCAACACTGTCCCGCTCCACAACACTGCTCCCGCACCCCAACCCTGCTACCACTCCCCAACACTGCTCTCCCTCCCCAACACTGCTCTCCCTCCCCAACACTGCTTCCACTCCCCAACACTGCTCCCACTCCCCAACACTGCTCCCCCTCCCCAACACTGCTCCCACTCCCCAACACTGCTCCCCCTCCCCAACACTGCTCCCCCTCCCCAACACTGTCCCGCTCCACAACACTGCTCCCGCACCCCAACCCTGCTACCACTCCCCAACACTGCTCTCCCTCCCCAACACTGCTTCCACTCCCCAACACTGCTCCCCCTCCCCAACACTGCTCCCACTCCCCAACACTGCTCCCCCTCCCCAACAGTGCTACCCCTCCCCAAGTCTGCTCCCCTTCCCCAACACTGCTCCCACTCCCCAAAACTGCTCCCAATCTCCAACACAGCTCCCATTCCCCAACACTGCTCCCACTCCACAACACTGCTGCCACTCCACAACACTGCTCCCCCTCCCCAACACTGCTCCCACTCCCCAACACTGCTCCCCCTCCCCAACACAGCTCCCACTCCTCAACACTGCTCCCACTCCCCAACACTGCTCCACCTCCCCAACACTGCTCCCACTCCCCAACACAGCTCCAACTCCCCAACACTGCTCCCATTCCCCAACACTGCTCCCGCTCCACAGCACTGCTTCCCCTCCCCAACACTGCTCCCACTCCCCAACACTGCTCCCCATCCCCAACACTGCTCCCACTCCTCAACATTGCTCCCACTCCCCAACACTGCTCCCATTCCCCAACACTGCTCCCACTCCCCAACACTGCTCCCGCTCCACAACACTGCTCCAACTCCCCAACACTGCTCCCCAACACTGCTCCCACTCCCGAACACTGCTCCCCAACACTGCTCCCCCTCCACAACACTGCTACCACTCCTCAACACTGCTCCCCCTCCCCAACAGTGTTCCCTCTGCCCAACACTGCTCCCACTCCCCAACACTGCTCCCCCTCCCCAACACTGCTCCCGCTCCCCAACACTGCTCCCACTCCCCAACACTGCTCCCACTCCCCAACACTGCTCCCGCTCCCCAACACTGCTACCCCTCCCCAACGCTGCTCCCTCTCCCCAATTCTGCTCCCCCTCCCCAACACTGCTCCCTCTCCCCAACACTGCTCCCACTCCCCAACACTGCTCCCCTCCCCAACACTGCTCCCTCTCCCCAACACTGCTCCCACTCCCCAACACTGCTCCCATTCCCCAACACTGCTCCCGCTCCACAACACTGCTCCCCTCCCCAACACTGCTCCCCCTCCCCAACACTGCTCCCACTCCCCAACACTGCTCCCCCTCCCCAACACAGCTCCCACTCCTCAACACTGCTCCCACTCCCCAACACTGCTCCACCTCCCCAACACTGCTCCCAATCCCCAACACAGCTCCCACTCCCCAACACTGCTCCCATTCCCCAACACTGCTCCCGCTCCACAGCACTGCTTCCCCTCCCCAACACTGCTCCCACTCCCCAACACTGCTCCCCATCCCCAACACTGCTCCCACTCCTCAACATTGCTCCCACTCCCCAACACTGCTCCCATTCCCCAACACTGCTCCCACTCCCCAACACTGCTCCCGCTCCACAACACTGCTCCAACTCCCCAACACTGCTCCCCAACACTGCTCCCACTCCCGAACACTGCTCCCCAACACTGCTCCCCCTCCACAACACTGCTACCACTCCTCAACACTGCTCCCCCTCCCCAACAGTGTTCCCTCTGCCCAACACTGCTCCCACTCCCCAACACTGCTCCCCCTCCCCAACACTGCTCCCGCTCCCCAACACTGCTCCCACTCCCCAACACTGCTCCCACTCCCCAACACTGCTCCCGCTCCCCAACACTGCTACCCCTCCCCAACGCTGCTCCCTCTCCCCAATTCTGCTCCCCCTCCCCAACACTGCTCCCTCTCCCCAACACTGCTCCCACTCCCCAACACTGCTCCCCTCCCCAACACTGCTCCCTCTCCCCAACACTGCTCCCACTCCCCAACACTGCTCCCATTCCCCAACACTGCTCCCGCTCCACAACACTGCTCCCCTCCCCAACACTGCTCCCCCTCCCCAACACTGCTCCCAATCTTCAACACTGCTCTCACTCCCCAACACTGCTCCCACTCCCCAACACTTCTCCCGCTCCACAACACTGCTCCCACTCCCCAACACTGTTCCCCCTCCCCAACGCTGCTCCCTCTCCCCAATACTGCTCCCACTCCCCAACACTGCTCCCTCTCCCCAACACTGCTCCCACTCCCCAACACTGCTCCCCTCCCCAACACTGCTCCCTCTCCCCAACACTGCTCCCTCTCCCCAACACTGCTCCCCTCCCCAACACTGCTCCCCTCCCCATCACTGCTCCCACTCCCCACCACTGCTCCCACTCCCCAACACTGCTCCTACTCGTCAACACTGCTCTCCCTCCCCAACACTGCTCCCCCTCCCCAACACTGTCCCGCTCCACAACACTGCTCCCGCACCCCAACCCTGCTACCACTCCCCAACACTGCTCCCGCTCCCCAACACTGCTACCCCTCCCCAACGCTGCTCCCTCTCCCCAATACTGCTCCCACTCCCCAACACTTATCCCTCTCCCCAACACTGCTCCCACTCCCCAACACTGCTCCCCTCCCCAACACTGCTCCCTCTCCCCAACACTGCTCCCTCTCCCCAACACTGCTCCCCCTCCCCAACACTGCTCCCCTCCCCACCACTGCTCCCACTCCCCACCACTGCTCCCACTCCCCAACACTGCTCCCACTCGTCAACACTGCTCTCCCTCCCCAACACTGCTCCCCCTCCCCAACACTGTCCCGCTCCACAACACTGCTCCCGCACCCCAACCCTGCTACCACTCCCCAACACTGCTCTCCCTCCCCAACACTGCTTCCACTCCCCAACACTGCTCCCACTCCCCAACACTGCTCCCCCTCCCCAACACTGCTCCCACTCCCCAACACTGCTCCCCCTCTCCAACACTGCTACCACTCCCCAACACTGCTCCCCCTCCCCAACACTGCTCCCACTCCCCAACACTGCTCCCCCTCCCCAACAGTGCTACCCCTCCCCAAGTCTGCTCCCCTTCCCCAACACTGCTCCCACTCCCCAAAACTGCTCCCAATCTCCAACACAGCTCCCATTCCCCAACACTGCTCCCACTCCACAACACTGCTGCCACTCCACAACACTGCTCCCCCTCCCCAACACTGCTCCCACTCCCCAACACTGCTCCCCCTCCCCAACACAGCTCCCACTCCTCAACACTGCTCCCACTCCCCAACACTGCTCCACCTCCCCAACACTGCTCCCACTCCCCAACACAGCTCCAACTCCCCAACACTGCTCCCATTCCCCAACACTGCTCCCGCTCCACAGCACTGCTTCCCCTCCCCAACACTGCTCCCACTCCCCAACACTGCTCCCCATCCCCAACACTGCTCCCACTCCTCAACATTGCTCCCACTCCCCAACACTGCTCCCATTCCCCAACACTGCTCCCACTCCCCAACACTGCTCCCGCTCCACAACACTGCTCCAACTCCCCAACACTGCTCCCCAACACTGCTCCCACTCCCGAACACTGCTCCCCAACACTGCTCCCCCTCCACAACACTGCTACCACTCCTCAACACTGCTCCCCCTCCCCAACAGTGTTCCCTCTGCCCAACACTGCTCCCACTCCCCAACACTGCTCCCCCTCCCCAACACTGCTCCCGCTCCCCAACACTGCTCCCACTCCCCAACACTGCTCCCACTCCCCAACACTGCTCCCGCTCCCCAACACTGCTACCCCTCCCCAACGCTGCTCCCTCTCCCCAATTCTGCTCCCCCTCCCCAACACTGCTCCCTCTCCCCAACACTGCTCCCACTCCCCAACACTGCTCCCCTCCCCAACACTGCTCCCTCTCCCCAACACTGCTCCCACTCCCCAACACTGCTCCCATTCCCCAACACTGCTCCCGCTCCACAACACTGCTCCCCTCCCCAACACTGCTCCCCCTCCCCAACACTGCTCCCAATCTTCAACACTGCTCTCACTCCCCAACACTGCTCCCACTCCCCAACACTTCTCCCGCTCCACAACACTGCTCCCACTCCCCAACACTGTTCCCCCTCCCCAACACTGCTCCCACTCCCCAACACTGCTCTCACTCCCCAACACTGCTCACGCTCCCCAACACTGCTCCCCCTCCCCAACATTGCTTCCCCTCTCCAACACTGCTCCCCCTCCCAACACTGCTCCCGCTCCCCAACACTGCTCCCACTCCCCAACACTGCTCCCGCTCCCCAACACTGCTCCCACTCCCCAAAACTGCTCCCCAACACTGCTCCCACTCCCGAACACTGCTCCCCAACACTGCTCTTCCTCCACAACACTGCTCCCACTCCTCAACACTGCTCCTCCTCCCAACAGTGTCCCCTCTCCCCAACACTGCTCCCACTCCCCAACACTGCTCCCCCTCCCCAACACTGCTCCCCCTCCCCAACACTGCTCCCACTCCCCAACACTTCTCCCACTCCCTAACACTGCTCCCACTCCCCAACACTGCTCCCCCTCCGCAGCACTGCTCCCCCTCCCCAACACTGCTCCCACTCCTCAACACTGCTCCCACTCCCCAACATTGCTCCCACTCCCCAACACTGCTCCCACTCCCCAACACTGCTCCCATTCCCCAACACTGCTCCCACTCCCCAACACAGCTCCCACTCCCCAACACTGCTCCCGCTCCACAACACTGCTCCTCCTCCCCAACACTGCTCCCACTCCCCAACACTGCTCCCCTCCCCAACACTGCTCCCCTCCCCAACACTGCTCACACTCCCCAACAGGGGGAGTACGGTAGCATTGTGGATAGCACAATTGCTTCACAGCTCCAGGGTCCCAGGTTCGATTCCGGCTTGGGTCTCTGTCTGTGTGGAGTCTGCACATCCTCCCCGTGTGTGCGTGGGCTTCCTCCGGGTGCTCCGGTTTCCTCCCACAGTCCAAAGATGTGCAGGTTAGGTGGATTGGCCATGCTAAATTGCCCTTCGTGTCCAAAATTGCCCTTAGTGTTGGGTGGGGTTACTGGGTTATGGGGATAGGGTGGAGGTGTTGACCTTGGGTGGGGTGCTCTTCCCAAGAGCCGGTACAGACTCGATGGCCTGAATGGCCTCCTTCTGCACTGTAAATTCTATGATCTATGAACACTGCTCCCCTTCGCCAACACTGCTCCCACTCCCCATCACTACTCGCTCTCCCCAACACTGCTCCCACTCCCCAACACGGCACCCGCTCCCCAACACTTCTCCCCATCACTGCACCCACTCCCCAACACTTCTCCCCAACACTGCTCCCAGTCCCCAACACTGCTCCCCAACACTGCTCGCTCTCCCCAACACTGCTCCCATTTCCCAACACTGCTCCCATTTCCCAACACTGCTCCCGGACAGTGCTCCCTCTCCCCAACACTGCTCCCTCTCCCCAACACTGCTCCCACTCCCCAACACTGCTCCCTCTCCCCAACACTGCTCCCCCTCCTGAACACTGCTCCCACTCCCCAACACTGCTCCCTCTCCCCAACACTGCTCCCACTCCACAACACTGCTCCCACTCCCCAACACTGCTCCCCCTCCTGAACACTGCTCCCACTCCCCAACACTGCTCCCCAACACTGCTCCCATTCCCCAACACTGCTCCCCAACACTGCTCCCATTCCCCAACACTGCTCCCCAACACTGCTCCCATTTCCCAACAATGCTCTCTCTCCCTAATGCTGCTCCCGCTCGCAGGATCCACCTGGCACACAACGCCTTGCGATATTCAATGCAATGTTGTGAGATGTTGCATGGTTAATCGCGCCAACAGTGGATCGGATCACTTTTTTCAAAATCTGCATATTAGTGTGAGGCAGCTAGCCTTACTCTAAGGTGGTGATTCCCAGGGTACCTGAGGCTTTGGAATTCAGTCTCTTTGTTCTGGGGATTTCAGGCGAGTGCCCGCTGATGGAACGGCACTTGTGGGCACCTCGGCCTTTTGGCTAAGATCAAGTGTCTGTAGATTGAGCCTTTGGGTTCAGATCTGGTATGTCTCTTGTGGGGACCATAAATTCGATTCAATTTGAATTAGTTTTTTGGAGCAGGCGAGGAACTGGATTAGGGTTTCGCCCCTGACCCACACTCTGAGCCCTGGCTTGGTAACTCAGAAAAGGAAAAATTAAAACTAAAAAACTTGTGGGCACCTCCAAGCCTGTCATTCTGGGCGGTGACTTCAACTGCATCATCGATGAGGCTGGACGATCCAGCAGAGCCAACAGCAAACTAGACGCTGCGTCCAGAATCCTGATGGGAACAGTAAAAGACGCCAAGCTGCTCGACGTCTTCAGCAACTCTGCAGGTGGAGCGCAGCGTAGATACACATGGTCACGGCCAGGCGGGTCCGTCCGCTCCAGGATAGACTTCTTGTTTGTGTCTCGTGCTTTCATGGTCAGGTCCACCATCGTTAAGCCGGTGTTCTTCTCTGACCACTGCCTCCTACTGGCCGACTGCCACCTTCAGGAAGACTGGGGGGCGGGCAGGGGGACATGGAATCTGAATGTAAAACTGTTGACTCCAGAGAACCTCAAGGAATTTAAAAGGGATTACAAAGGTTTGAGAACCGTGAAACCCACATCTCTGGTGGGAAGCAATCAAGGGGAACATCAAAAGGTTTTCATCCTCAAAGGCATTCAAAGGGTGCGAGAGAGACAAGGGACAATGTCCAGGCTCCAGAAATGTATGCAGAATTTGCTCCAGCTGCAGTCGATGGGGGTGGATGTCAAGGAGGATCTCCAAGAGGTGAAGAGCCAGCAAGCCTCGCTCTACACCTCGGAGGCCTCCAAGGTTATCTTCCGTTCCAGAGTCCGCTCCGTGGAGCAGGATGAAAAGTGCTCACGCTTTTTCTTCCATAAAGGTGCACAGAGAGACCTCTGTGATCAGCAGCCTGAAGGAAGAAGATGGCTCTGTAAAGTCATCGCAGTCTGACATCCTGAGGATCAGTAAATCCTTTTATGCCGGACTGTATGATCTGAAGCCAACAGAGAACACTGTTTCTCAGACCTCCCTGTCGTCTATCACGGAGGTCTTAGGCGACACTGAGCGGGAAAACCTGGACAAACCGTTAACTCTGGAAGAGCTGACAAAGGCCGTTGGGTCCTTTGAGACGAGTAAAACTCCCGGAAGCGACGGCTTACCGGCTGAGTTGTATTCGGCTCTGTAGGACTGGATGGGCCCAGACCTGTTGGAAGTGTACGAGAGTATGCTTCTGGGTGGCAGCATGTCAGAATCCATGAGGAAAGGCATCATCACCCACATCTACAAGCAGAAGGGGGAAAGGGAAGAAATTCGAAATTGGCGACCCATTTCACTGTTGAATGTGGATTATAAAATTCTAGCCAAGCTCATCGCCAATCGGGTCAGGTCTGCTCTGGAGTCGGTGATCCACCCTGACCAGACCTGTGCTGTACCCGGCAGGAAGATCTCTGATAGCCTCGCGCTACTCAGGGATATGATTGCCTACGTGCAGGACAGGAGGGTGGACACCTGCCTCATCAGCCTTGACCAGGAGAAGGCTTTTGACAGAATATCGCACACCTACATGATGGATGTGCTCTCCAAAATGGGGTTTGGGGAGGGAATTCACAATTGGATCAAACTGCTCTACACAAACATCTATAGTGCAGTCTCAATCAATGGGTGAGAATCAGAAAAGTTCCAGATCAAATCTGGAGTCAGGCAGGGCTGCCCTCTCTCCTCTGCCCTGTTTGTGTGCTGCATGGAACCTTTTGCCGAGTCCATCAGGAAGGATCCGGGTATAAGAGGAGTGATGATCCCAGGCAACAGAGGCGTGCAAGTTAACGCCTCCCTGTACATGGACAACATCGCCGTTTTCTGCTCGGATCCCGCGTCTGTACGCAGGCTCTTGAATGCCTGCGACCAGTTTGAACTGGCCTCGGGAGCCAAAGTAAACCGCGGCAAGAGCGAGGCCATGTTCTTTGGGAACTGGGCCGACCGGTCCTTTGTCCCCTTCACTCTCAGGTCAGATTACCTGAAGATGCTGGGGATATGGTTCGGAGCGGTTGGGGCGTGCACCAAAAAGCGGGAGGAGCGCATCACCAAGGTAAGACAGAAACTGGGCGGGTGGGAGCAACGCTCCCTCTCCATTGCGGGCAAAACCTTGGTCATCAGGTGTGAGGCACTCTCGGTGTTACTGCACATAGCGCAGGTCTGGCCCATTACCCGACCCTACGCCGCAGCAGTCACCCAGACCATCTTCAAATTCATCTGGAGATCCAAGATGGGCCGTATCTGAAGGGACACCATGTACAAACCTCTGGATAAGGGACAGAAAAACGTACCCAACGTCTCCCTCATCCTGATGGCCACCTTTGTGTGCAGCTGCGTCAAGCTGTGTGTAGATTGTCCGACCAGAGGAGGGGCAATATTGGATTTCGTACGTGGTAATGAACCAGGGCAAGTGATAGATTTGTTAGTGGGGGAGCATTTTGGAGATAGTGACCACAATTCTGTGACTTTCACTTTAGTAATGGAGAGGGATAGGTGTGTGCAACAGGGCAAGGTTTACAATTTGGGGAAGGGTAAATACGATGTTGTCAGACAAGAATTGAAGTGCATAAGTTGGGAACATAGGCTCTCAGGGAAGGACACAAGTGAAATGTGGAACTTGTTCAAGGAACAGGTACTACGTGTCCTTGATATGTATGTCCCTGTCAGGCAGGGAAGAGATGGTCGAGTGAGGGAACCATGGTTGACAAGAGAGGTTGAATGTCTTGTTAAGAGGAAAAAGGAGACTTATGTAAGGCTGAGGAAACAAGGTTCAGACAGGGCATTGGAGGGATGCAAGATAGCCAGGAGGGAACTGAAGAAAGGGATTAGGAGAGCTAAGAGAGGGCATGAACAATCTTTGGTGGGTAGGATCAAGGAAAACCCCAAGGCCTTATACACATATGTGAGAAATATGAGAATGACTAGAGCGAGGGTAGGTCCGATCAAGGACAGTAGCGGGAGATTGTGTATTGAGTCTGAAGAGATAGGAGAGGTTTTGAACGAGTACTTTTCTTCTGTATTTACAAATGAGAGGGGCGATATTGTTGGAGAGGACAGTGTGAAACAGATTGGTCAGCTCGAGGAAATACTTGTTAGGAAGGAAGATGTGTTGGGCATTTTGAAAAACTTGAGGATAGACAAGTCCCCCGGGCCTGACGGGATATATCCAAGGATTCTATGGGAAGCAAAGATGAAATTGCAGAGCCGTTGGCAATGATCTTTTCGTCCTCACTGCCAACAGGGGTGGTACCAGGGGATTGGAGAGTTGCAAATGTCGTGCCCCTGTTCAGAAAAGGGACTAGGGATAACCCTGGGAATTACAGGCCAGTTAGTCTTACTTCGGTGGTAGGCAAAGTAATGGAAAGGGTACTGAAGGATAGGATTTCTGAGCATCTGGAAAGACACTGCTTGATTAGGGATAGTCAGCACGGATTTGTGAGGGGTAGGTCTTGCCTTACAAGTCTTATTGAATTCTTTGAGGAGGTGACCAAGCATGTGGATGAAGGTAAAGCAGTGGATGTAGCGTACATGGATTTTAGTAAGGCATTTGATAAAGTTCCCCATGGTAGGCTTCTGCAGAAAGTAAGGAGGCATGGGATAGTGGGACATTTGGCCAGTTGGATAATGAACTGGCTAACCGATAGAAGTCAGAGAGTGGTGGTGGATGGCAAATATTCAGCCTGGATCCCAGTTACCAGTGGCGTACCGCAGGGATCAGTTCTGGGTCCTCTGCTGTTTGTGATTTTCATTAATAACTTGGATGAGGGAGTTGAAGGGTGGGTCAGTAAATTTGCAGACGATACGAAGATTGGTGGAGTTGTGGATAGTAAGGAGGGCTGTTGTCGGCTGCAAAGAGACATAGATAGGATGCAGAGCTGGGCTGAGAAGTGGCAGATGGAGTGTAACCCTGAAAAGTGTGAGGTTGTCCATTTTGGAAGGACAAATATGAATGCGGAATACAGGGTTAACGGTAGAGTTCTTGGCAATGTGGAGGAGCAGAGAGATCTTGGGGTCTATGTTCATACATCTCTGAAAGTTGCCACTCAAGTGGATAGAGCTGTGAAGAAGGCCTATGGTGTGCTCGCGTTCATTAACAGAGGGATTGAATTTAAGAGCCGTGAGGTGATGATGCAGCTGTACAAAACTTTGGTAAGGTCACATTTGGAGTACTGTGTACAGTTCTGGTCGCCTCATTTTAGGAAGGATGTGGAAGCTTTGGAAAAGGTGCAAAGGAGATTTACCAGGATGTTGCCTGGAATGGAGAGTAGGTCTTACGAGGAAAGGTTGAGGGTGCTCGGCCTTTTCTCATTAGAATGGAGAAGGATGAGGGGCGACTTTGATAGAAGTTTATAAGATGATCAGGGGAATAGATAGAGTAGACAGTCAGAGACTTTTTCCCCGGGTGGAACAAACCATTACAAGGGGACATAAATTTAAGGTGAAAGGTGGAAGATATAGGAGGGATAACAGAGGTAGGTTCTTTACCCAGAGAGTAGTGGGGGCATGGAATGCACTGCCTGTGGAAGTAGTTGAGTCAGAAACATTAGGGACCTTCAAGCCGCTATTGGATAGGTACATGGATTAGGTTAAAATGATATAGTGTACATTTATTTGTTCTTAAGGGCAGCACGGTAGCATTGTGGATAGCACAATTGCTTCACAGCTCCAGGTTCCCAGGTTCGATTCCGGCTTGGGTCACTGTCTGTGCGGAGTCAGCACATCCTCCCCGTGTGTGCGTGGGTTTCCTCCAGGTGCTCCGGTTTCCTCCCACAGTCCAAAGATGTGCAGGTTAGGCGGATTGGCCATGATAAATTGCCCTTAGTGTCCAAAATTGCCCTTGGTGTTGGGTGGAGGTGTTGAGTTTGGGTAGGGTGCTCTTTCCAAGAGCCGGTGCAGACTCAAAGGTCCGAATGGCCTCCTTCTGCACTGTAAATTCAATGGTAATCTATGATTAATCTAGGACAAAGGTTCGGCACAACATTGTGGGCCGAAGGGCCTGTTCTGTGCTGCATTTTTCTATGTCCTATGTGTGTGGACCCCCGGTATGCAAACACCAAGTGTCACCACATACTGAGGTTCTACCTGTCCCCGGTGTTACAAAGGATGGGCCTGGCCTCATTGCCGCGGAACGCTCCAAGTAGTTGGACCGTGCTGTACCACCTGTCCCTCGTGGAAAAGTTTTTGAAGAAAAACACCTTTGACCACAAGGCAATGAAGCAGTGGTCAGCACGTAATGTCCTCGAGGCCCTCAGGGAAAAGGAGACTGTGCAGGATGTTGGACGGTTCCCCAAGCAGACTGTCAGAGTCATCTGGCAGAACGCCTCATCACCAGAACTGTCAAAGAAGCACCAAGACCTAGCTTGGCTGGTGGTGAGGAGGGCTCTCCCCGTCAGATTCTTCATGTACACCCGAAGGCTCTGCGCCGTTGCACGCTGCCCTCGGAGTGGCTGCGGCGGGAATGAGACGGTCGCCCACCTCCTTGTGGAATGTGCCTTTGCAAAGAAGGTCTGGAGAGAGATGCAGTGGTACTTGTCAAGGTTCATCCCGAGGGTCATTGCTATTTGTGTTGTTATAATATTGTGTAAAGGATGCACAATGTACTGTGTTGGTTGACCAAAAATTTTCAATAAAGTATTTATTTTAAAAAAAAGGTTCATCCCGAGCAGCTCTGTGACACAGGACTCTGTGTTCTACGGACTGTTTCCAGGGACACACACCGAACAAACATCAACTGCTGCTGGAAGGTCATCAACTCGGTGAAAGACGCTCTTTGGTCTGCCCGAAACTTGCTGATCTTCCAGTGCAAAGAGCTGTCCTCGACCGAGTGTTGCAGACTGGCACATTCCAAGGTCCAGGACTACGTGCTGAGGGACGCACTCAAGCTTGGGGCAGCTGCCGCCAAGGCGCAATGGGGAAAGACCACTGTGTAAGGTCTTGCCAGCAAATGTACACCGAGGGGTGGGTAACAGTGTAAACCCCCCTCGGTCTGGGTCATTAACACTCCAATGTATAAAGGCATTGACAGAAACATGACATGACAATGTAAATACTTACAAAAGAATTGTAAAGTAAACAGGGAAACGTGCGGAATGTCATCCCAATTGAGTGTAAGATTGCCAAGTGAATATGCAACTTTGATGGAAATATACAGTCACGACAATTCGAAATGTTCTGTAATGTTTATTAGAGATTTTACGAATAAAGCATATTTTTTGAAAACAAAATCTTGTGGGGTCTCCAAGGGAATTGGAGGCTCCCAGCTGATTGCTGTTTGGGTAGGGTGGTGACTGGCACTGCCACCTGGGCACCTTTGCTCTGCCAGCCTGGCACCCTGGCAATGCCAAGGTTTCCATGTTGCAGGGGGGGTGGGCAAGGGGCCACCCAGCACAGTGCCTGGCTATCCAGGGGCGTCTTATGGCCTGGGAGACCCCCCCCTGTGCCATTCCACCTGCTCCAGATTTGTGTGCACCAATACTAAACAGCACCCTGACGAGGTCTCCCAGGCACAGTCGGTGAATCCCGGGCCCCGGAACAATGTGGCCAATGCATATTTACATGAGCCTAATGGCTAATATTAATATGCAATTCTGGATCACGCCCAGCGACAGTGAGATCCAGGTGAATCTCGGGAGATGTTTCGAGCATCGCAAATCTCTTGAGAGATCTCTCGCGCGATTCACTGCCTCGGCCCGACGCCAAGTCAGGTGCGACGAGGCCTTTGAATTGCGCCCCTGGAAACAGGAGGCCATTCAGCCCCATTCTGCCATTGACTTAGATTGTGGTGGATCTGCATCGTAACTTCACAGCTTCTTATGAGAGAGGTTGACATGCTTCCTGTCATCAACAACCTAAACAGCCTAACTCTAATTTTAATGTTACGCCTCCTTGTTCGAGAACCGCCCCCCACCCTTCTCTGACCCCACCTGAAGAAATAAATCCTCAATCTATTCATTAAATTTCTTTACACATCTTCAATGGCTCAAATTAAACTCATTGCACCATCAACTCATTAATGTCAACAACCTGATAAAGTGCGAGTAGGTTCCTTGCCTGCTTTGGCCAACATTCTAAAAGCTGCAAGTTTTGATTTCTGCCATTGCTTTTCCTACATTTCAACCTTGACAGTGTCCTGCCCTCTGAACCTTGACCCTTCACTTGGGTTTCACGATTAAAAGAAACGAGCATCAATTGATTCACAAAGCAAAGTTATCATCAACTGATTTGTCTTCAGTTGGTGTAGGAGGGGACGTTATGGTGGCAGTGGTGGGAGGTAAACCCTCCCTTGTTATGTGGAGATGCAGGTATGTTCTTTCTGAATTTATAATGTTGCTACACATTTGTGGCTGGAGCAGATCATCCCCTGTGGCAGAAAAGCAGAGGGTGATTTTAGTGGAAACTGGACAACATCAGAATTGACCTGAATCCATCCCACATCCAGGATTAGTGTTTGCAAAGTGAAAAGATACTTACGGCTAAAATGCAGCTCTCATTTGCTTGTCGGCCAACAGGGGGCGACAGTTTGCCTCCTCTACTTCAGCAACATGTTGGGTTTTTTTCTGCCAACGTGTTTAATCAAGACTTCATCTTTTAGGGAACATCCGAGGTGCGTCACATTATGGAGCAAAAATAATCTGATCCCTGTGTTCACGCTTTTTTTTAAGTATAAGTTTAGAGTGCCCAACTCTTTTTTTCCCAATTAAGGGGCAATTTAGCGTGGTCAATCCACCTATCTTGCAAATCTTTGGGTTGTGGGGATGAGACCCACACATACGGGTAGAATGTGCAAACTCTCCACAGCCAGTGTCCCGGGGCGGGGTCGAACCCGGGTCCTTGGCGCCGTGAGGCAGCAATGCTAACCACTGTTCCGCTATGAGGGCAGCAGTACTCACCATGGCGTATCTGTGCCGCCGTGAGGCAGCAGTGCTAACCACTGCACCTCCATGCCACCGTGAGATAGCAGTGCTAACCACTGTGCCGCCGTGAGGCAGCTGTGCCAACCACTGTACCACCGTGCCTCCCTGAGGCAGCAGTGCTAACCACTGCGCCTCCGTGCCGCCCCAGTGTTCACGCACTTTGTACAAAAACTATTGTAAAATAATTTAAAGGCCAGGCTCATTCTGCCTTTCGACATAAACATTCCCATCGCAACGCAATCTTTGCCAGAGGGCTGGGAGGCACCGATAATTAATGTACACTAATTATTAGCACTTGATAAAACTGTTCAAATGTTCAAGGAACCTGCCGTATTCCCCGTGTTCCATGGTCGTGCTCAGCTCTATGTGTTCACCAGTAGAAGTGTCATCGAACCCACAATCAGACAGAAAGTCTGTCAGGTGGTTGCAGAGGGCGCAGTCCACGGAGAATGTGTGAAGGGTAAATATAGGGCACCATCCACATGATGTGACTTCTCCATTCCAGCAAATTGGAATTGCCGGGTCAAAGTTTCTCCCATGATTAAATTATTGAGTTTTCCTCTGAACTTGTCACAAAACTGCCAAGTGTTGGAGCAATCTTAGTTTCCCCACTTCCTTTGTGTGCAAGTCTCCTCTGTGGCTTGATTAATAAGAGGGATCGCTGTCTTCTAAGTGCCTGGTTTTACTCTCTCTAATCACTGCTCACAGTACAGCTAATACTAATCTCTTAAATGGTCTTGTGTTAATCCAGTTAGTGTAACTGTTGGGCTCTGAAGCCTCTCAGCTCCTCCACTATTCAGAAACTGAGACCATCTTCAATATAAATGAGAATTTGCATTCTGCAAAATACTTTGTGAATTTTCTTAAGTGTGCACCGCTGATAGGCAATGATAAATCCTGGCAAGCATTAGTTAGAGAAAGCAGCTGGTATATGTAAGTGTGTACATTTTTACAAATTCAGTTTTGTGGGATGTGGACTTCGCTGGCTCGGCCGCAGTGCGAATTGACCTTTGAGGAGGAGGTGGGAAGCTGCCTTCTCCAATTGCTGGAAGGCCATGAGGTGTAGGTACACCCACTGTGCTGTTGGGAAGGGAGTTCCAGTGACAGTGAATGAACGGCTGATGTATTTCCAGGGCAGGGTGGGTGAGTGATTCGGAGTGGAGCTTCCAGGCGGTGGTGATTCCAGAATGTTGATAGTGGAGGGTTCAGTGATGGTAATACCATTGAGCGTCAAGGGGTATTTGGGGGGGGGTTCACGGTGGGGAGTCCAAGGGGAGGGGTTGAGAGATTGGCGCGGCATTTAAAAATTCCTAAGTGCGGCCACAGCAGGGCGATCCTCACCGGGGCCCAAAACAAAGAGTCCTATTTCATATCCGGGTGTTTCTTGACGCTGAGAAACACCCCACGATACGGACCCAAAGCGGGACTCTGTTTTTTGGGTGTTTAATCGCGCCCACTATTGCCTCTCCTCATTCCTCCCCTTCTCCGACTCTGGGTACTCAGGTGACATCTTTGGATTTGCGCACTTGTGGACCGGTGCGGGGGTGCACAGACTTGTATTGGCGGCCACCTTGCGTGGCCATATTGCATTGGCAGGAATCAGTGTTAATGGATAAGGAATGATGGAGCAAGGCCAATAGGGTGGTAATGGCACAATATTGAAATGAAATGTGGGTCCAGCGCAGGTGTAAATAGCAGCTAATACCAATCTCCCTCACTGGTCGAACATTTTTGAATCCAGTCTGCAACTGTTCAGCATTGAACTGTTTAAATTCTCTTCTACTTCAGTTACAGTAACAAGCTCTGTTACTGCTTACCTTTATGCACATGTATATACACGTATGGATATATGTATGTTTACTTATGATGTCTTGCTGTGTTATAACCTCCAGGATTCAAGGGGACTTACTGTGAGACTGATATCAATGAGTGCGAGAGCAATCCTTGTGTGAACAATGGTATGTGCAGGGATATCGTCAATGGCTTTGTCTGCAAGTGCCCCTCAGGTAAGAACCAACCTTAAATGTACTTGTGTCTTCCTGAAAGTTCATCATTGTTGGGATGTTCTGGTGAGAAGGTCCAGAGTAATATTGTTGTATCCTCTTGAACGGATTTGTAGGAAAACACATCCAAACTCCTTCAGTACCTCCAGTGAGATGTGGAGACATGATTGATTTCAGGTTTGATTGAACAAACTCGCCTGAGCTGGAGTAACAGCAAGGCTGCTTGTTGACCTCGGTAATGTTCTGCACAGGAGTGGGAGCAGTCAGCCAGCAGTCGCCTACCGATTCCCATCCATTGACACTTGTGGGTGTGGGGTTAGATGACTAAGATCAGGTAACACCTGTAATCTTCCACCCAGCATGGTTCAGCTTCATCCACTGAATGATACAACAGAAGGCCATCGTGAAAGAGCTGTACAATTACTCCTGCACATAGCCCTGCACATTTTTCCCGTTGAAGTATTTAGATAAATTCCTTTTGAAAGAATAATCCCAGTTGCTCTCGCCTCTCCATGTAACTAAATCCTGCTTCCTGGCACCATTCACGAAGAAGGCCTACTTGAATGAGACTTGCCAATTTCCTCCCTAAACCTCTCCACCCATCCAACCTACTCTGTGCATCCTACTCTGTGCTCGTACTCTGCTTTGACAAAGAGTCATTGAACTCGAAACGTTAGCTCTTTTCTCTCCCTACAGATGCTGCCAGACCTGCTGAGATTTTCCAGCATTTTCTCTTTCGTTTCAGATTCCAGCATCCGCAGTAATTTGCTTTCATCCTACTCTGTGCTCCTTTAAGACACGCTCCTCAAAACCTATCCCTTTCCCCAAGCTCTATCTACGTTGCCTTCTGTGGCTGGTGATAAATATTGGTCCCAGTCCTCCAATCTCTGGGTCGTCGGAGACAGCAGGTACAACTGAAGATGCAGATCGGGACTCTGTGGAAGTTCTGATGTGCACTCACATGGGAATTACGTGGAAAGTTTCAATTTCCAATAGGCAATTCCGCTGTTGCCTGGAACCCGGAATAAATGTCTCAGATTCCAAATTAGATTCTGAGACTTTGTGGGCAGCACAGTGGTTAGCACTGCTGCCTCACGGCGCCGAGGACCCGGGTTCGATCCTGGCTCCGGGTCACTGTCTGTGTGGAGTTTGCACATTCTCCCCGTGTCTGCGTAGGTCTCACCCCCACAACCCAAAGATGTGTCGGGTAGGTGGATTGGCCACGCTAAATTGCCCCTTAATTGGAAAAAGAATTGGGTACTCTCAATTTATTTTTGAAAAAAGAGTCTGATTTGGACAATTGCATGGTATTTACCTGAATAGTCACCCAGGAAATGTCTGACAGATTAAAACCTAGTCAAACTCCAACATCCCACCCGACTATGCACAATCATTCAAACTACTCCCCCGACCACCAGACTAGCCCCTCACCCACTTGCCTGTCTCATCCATTCATTAACATTCATTTGATAATTGTTTGATAATTGCTCCTGTGAGGCACCTTGGGACATTTTGCAATGTTGACAGTGCTATATAAATGCAAGTTGCTGTTGCTGGCAGCATGACTGGCCCTCAATCGTCCTGATCGTTGCCTGAAGAAGTAGTGGAATAAAAGGAATTGAGGCAACGCTGAGGTTTTTAATTGATAACGAAAGCATGCTCCCTTCACACTGCGAGGAGAACATTGTGGTGAAACCAGGTGAAAGACTTCTCAGGATCCCCAGCCAGGGCGGTTTCACGTTTTATTTAAATTCCGGGAAATGTCACAGTGACACCAATGTGCATTGTGACCAATTTTGTCCCCTTTCCAAGGTATGGTTACCATGGTTGCAGCCCTGTTCGGTCCTTAGAAGTCCCGTCTGTGGTATGCAGTTGATCACCATCAAATAGCCTTAGATTGCTTGCTTTGTCGCAATGGAATGTGGACATTTTCAGAGGCTGGAGGGGTTGTTTTTTTTGAAGTACATTGGAATTTTACCAGCCGTCACTCGTTTCCCCGAGGAGAGTCTGCAAGCTGTGAGAGAAACGTGCCAAATGCCCCTTTATACTGCCAAATGGTTGAAAGAAGATCATAGAACGATACAGCACAGGAGGCCATTTGTCCCATGATGCCTGTTCTGGCTCTCTGAAGAGATATCCAATCTCTTCAAATATATATTGAATTCCTTTTGAATTTGGGGCAGCACAGTGGTTAGCACTGCTGCCTCACAGCTCCAGGGGCCTGGGGTAGGGTGGAGGCTTGGACTTAGGTAGGGTGTTCTTTCCCAGGGCAGGAGCAGGCTCGATGGGCTGAATGTCCTCCTTCTAAACTGTAAGTTCTATGAATTAACACTGAATCTTTCAAAGCAGTGCATACCAGACGTAGCTCGCTGTGCAAAAAAAATACAAGTCTCCCAAACTCGCCTTGTGGTTTTCCGATCCTAGACATTAGTGTTTTAATGATATCTCGAGGAATGGGTTCTTGACAAAGATAACAATTGTGTAGTTAAATCTAGGCTATCGAGAAACAAAGTGAGAATTTCACTGAAACGATGGTTTGCATCACATTGCAGTGTACACAATGCATCTCATTTATGGCCCTCACGCATTTACAGGCTGTCCCTGTAAGTGATTACTGACTCAACTAATGTTGTTTAAGATCGAGAAATCTTTTTTTTTAACTATGGGTTTCCAGTGTGTCTTATACAAGAAAGTAGTTGACAATTTGCATTTATATTCATTTACATCTGTGAGAGACATCGCTCATTGCTTCTTGTTGCTAACTTTTGGTTGGTTCAATTGGCTCTGTTTTATAACCTATGCTCTCGCGTCGCCAGGTATCTTTATGATACCGCCACGAGGTTCAAGTTCAAGTAATGATCAATAACTCAATACACCGATTAGTAAGATTCAAATCAAAGCACATTTATTACACACAGTAATCGCTACTCATGCACAAATTCTACTTCTAAGCTACTTCTACAACTAACAGGCCTATACTTAGCTTCAGACTGGCCCACCAGGCCAGGGGAACAAATGGCCTTTCGTTCGGGTTCTGAGTCTGCGGGATTCAAAGTTGGTACGGATTTGTAGCTAGGAGCGCCTATCTCGTAGCGAGCGTTGACTTAAGACTTACTGGATATCGGCGGCAGCTGCACCGGTCACTGTCAAGGGTTGGTTCGCGTTGCTGAGTGACCTGGTCAAGAAGAACGATTTGAACTTGGGGGCTTAACTTTATAGTCCCCAGGGGCTTCTCGCCTTTCGGGGCGGACCCTGTACCTGGTTCCAAGTGATTGGACTTCGTTCCAATCGCTTGGTTCGATTTCTCCAATACTGGAGCGGTTCCCTGATCGATGGGCAGTCTTGAGGTGTCCGTTAACCTCTTTTGTGTTGACTCCTGCTGGCGCCGGGGAGTCTGGCTTGGCTTTGTTTATCCCAAATGTTTCAATTGTTCCCGGGGATCGCTCATTACTATGTAGGTGGCTGCTACATTATTATGCAGATGGCTGCTTGTATCGATGCTGTCTGGACTTTTGCAGAGTTTAATACACAGTAACTTGCACCTGCTAGTTTCTGCCTGCGTTGGCTGAATTTTCCTTCAGCCTTTGCAGTTCTCCATTTTAAATCGGGACTTGGCCAACCCAGGTGGCTACACTCTCATGCAATGAATACATTTGGACTGCATTGACCAGTATATTTTCAGCAAACACAGAAGTCATTTTGGCACACGGTGTTCCCACAAATAGAAATTCGATGAGTGACCAGTCCATCTGGTGCTCATTGGCGGAGGAATTTTGGCCAGGATGCGGGAGGAACTCCCTGCCCTTTTCCACATTCTGCCTTGGGATCTTTCACACTGGGCAGAACAAGCAGACAGGACCATTGATTTAAAAGATCATCTGAACATTAGAACGAGGAGCAGGAGTTGACAAGTCAGTCCCTCTAGCCCGCTCCGCCATTCAACTCTACTTTCCTACCCTTCCCCAAAATCCTTCAACCCATGGCTGATTAAAAATCTATCCTCGAATTTACTCAATGTCCCGATATCCACCTCACTCTGGGGTAGCGAATTCCACAGATTCACGATCCTTTGAGACGTCATTTCTCCTCATCTCTTTTAAATCTGTTACCCCTTATCCTAAAACTATGACCTCTTGTTCTAGATTGCTCCACAAGAGGAAGCAACTGCTCCCCATCTACTTTGTCAATACCTTTTATCATCTTATAAGCACGACATTTGCAGCAATGTACCACTCCCTCATTACTATACTGAAGTCTCAGTTTACAGTATCTGTAAATTATATGCCAGACTTATACAGCAACATCTTGCATTTATGTAGCAGCTTTTAACATTGTAAAACATCCCAAAGCGCTTCACAGAAGCACAAACAAAATTTGACACTGAGCTGCCGAAGGATATTTAGGAACAGGCGATCAAACGTTTGGTCGAAGAGATGGGATTTAAGTCGCGCCTTGTCGAAGGTTAGAGAGGCAGAGATTAGGGAGGGAGTTCCGGAGATTAGGGACATGGCAAACGCGGGGGCCAATCGCCAGTGGTGGAGCAAGGAAAATCTCACTGTAGAAGACAACAAGGAGGCGGCGATCCTTGTGAGGGCCAATTTAACCCTCTGGAGCACAATCTGATGGTAGAGGAGGAGTGGAGTTGTACCTGAAGTGGTGGCTGTTGAACAACTATTATCCTAATCTGATGACCACTTTGTAACAATCTGGAGCTGTAACCCTGGCTGCTTTTTACATTCCTAGCTCAGGCATGCTGAGGTTAGCTGCACAGAGGTTAGTGCTGAGGTACGTGAATTCAGCACGGAGCTGGTTAACCTGTTTTCCACAGTTCAGTTAGACATCTCTTTAATCAACTGGAAGCCCTCCTATTCACTTCACTACTATTTCCCCTTCGCGCTAATCGAGCAGAAATCTTTGTTGTCTTTAAGTCAGCAAGCAGCCAAATCTATCCAGACCCGGACCAACAATCCATGTGACCGACTTGTCAGCTACAACAGACTTGCATTTCTGTAGCACCTTTTACAACTTCAAGACTGACCCAAGGCACTTCTACTTTTTGAAGCAAAATACTGAGGATGCTGGAAATCTGAAACAAGAAAGAAAATGCTAGAAAAACTCAACACGTCTAGCAGCATCCATGGAGAGAGAACTAGAGTTAACACTTAGAGTCCATATGGCTCTTCTTCAGAGCTAAAGAGAGGGAGAAATGTGATGGATTTTATTCCGTAGAAGGTGGAGAAGCGGGCGCAGAGTAGGAGGTAAATGATTGCTCGGAGCTAGGAGGGATGAAGTTCTGCTCTTCCAGTTTGCATTGGGCTTCCCTGGAGCATTGCAGCAGGCCAAGAACGGACAAGTGAGCATGAGGGCGAGGCACTGAGTTGAAATGGCGAGCGTCAGGAAGGTTGGGGCCGTGCTTGCGGAGTGAGAGAAGGCGTTCTACAAAGCGGTCACCCAGTCTCTGTTCAGTCTTCACAATATGGAGGAGACCTTGTTGGGAGAAGCAAATACAGTGGACCAAATTGAAGGAGGTGCAAGTGAAACACTGCTTCACCTGAAAGGAGTGTTTGTGGATCTGTACGGTGAGGAGGTAAAGGGGCAGGTGTTGGCCCTCCTGCGATTGCAAGGGAAGGTGCCGTGGGAAGGGGGTGGGGAGTTGGAGGAGTGGACCAGGGTGTCACGGAGGAAACGGTCCTGTTGAAGTATAACCTCTTGTAATGTAGGAAATGGATCAGCCAGTTTGCACACCATAAGCATCAGCACAGCAACTCGATAATGACCTGCCCTAGGGAATTAGGCGTAAGTCTCGCGGATGGATGTTAGTGCAAGTATTTAATGGATCTGTGCGCCATGGCCACGGGGGGGGGGGGGGGGATAGAAAAATTCTGACAAAGCCTCAAAAATTGTCAGGCTTGCTGAGGGGTGGCTGCTTGGGCCGGGGACAGCGGCAAGGAACAGCCTGGCACTCTGCGTGTCCCCCTCGGGAACACCGCCGTTGCTGCGGTATGTGTCTCATACCTGCCCCTCTTGTGCTGCTTACTGGCTCCTGGCACACAGCCGAGTGCTGACTGTATCCTGTGAATGCTCAGTGAGCTCTGGTCATCCGAGAGCCCACGCAGGCCGCCCCTCTGGACACCCGAAGCAAGGGAAATGGGCGTGGCCATGCTCAATCAGGGACCCACCTGCCTCACTGCACGGGGAATAGCAGAGCTCAGCCTAGCCAAAGTACACCTGCACATGGCCTTTGGAACCCTCCCTGGCACACTGCGCCTCTCCGGGCAGAGGACTCACCAGTGACCCCCACCCCTCTGGTTCACCAGCTGACTCCTCCTGGTGAGGCTGGCAGGTGGGCAGGCCTGAGTCTGAGGTCCACCCTGGGGAAGAGGGTGTCCCTCCTCTCCTCACTGGCATGAGGCCGAGACCACCTCAGACTCCCAAACTTGGCAGAGTGCGGGCAGGCAGACTTAATACGGGATTTGCCGAGCAACACGCCGCGTGTGTTTGTATGGCGGGGGCGGCCCGCCAGCGGGACCTCCTGGTCCCCCCACGGTGAATAGCTGGTAAAATCCGGCCTTGGTCTCCCAAATGGCCCTGAGTGTTATTTGTGGAACAATTCAGGACATGCTAATGGGCCAGCACTTTGCCCTCGTGATTCTGGAGCAATTCTCATTCCCGCCGGCGTCAGACTTGCTGGGGCCGGAATTGGTGCTGGAGAGCTTGACAAGCTGGAGCTGCACAGAAGTACAGCATACCCCACACATTCGTGAACCGGGCCTGTGCAGAGGTGGCCGAGGCGGGCAGTGCTGTGAACCTCACCAGGCGGGCTGGCACACAGTGCAGGAAGAAGATGAACCTCCTTACGGCAGCTTGGGTGAATCACCACCTCTGTTGCCCTGGCATCACTCCTGTCCCTCACTCCTCACATCACCCCCCCCCCCGATTCCTCCCCCCCCCCCCCCCCCCCCACTCCAATAGAGGCCAATCAAAACCCACCTGCCTGCACCTCCCTCACATCCCACCCTGCACCAAACCCCAACAACCGTCTTGTCCTCTTTGGCCGGGTACCATGTACACACATGCCACCAGCGACAGGCCCCCGTGTAACTCACCTCCATGCGTCTCACCATGTCCTTTACATGTCTCCCAGGAAAAGGCGGCCCATATCAGAAGAGAGCGGGAGAAGACCGGAGAGGGCGTCCCAGACCTCAGGACACTCACCTCCACCGAGCAGAGGGTGATGGAATTATCTGGCGAGGTACAGGAGATGGCTATCTCCGAGGCAGAGGGCGGCATGCGACAACCAAGAGACTCCCAATGTAGAGTGATGCCCCAATAGCAAGCGCGTCAACCCTCTGCCTCAGACCACTCCTTCCCAAGGCCTCACCTTGCCTTTTGTCTTACAGGATCACCATCAGACCAGGCCGGCCTGTCTGGGGTACCTCGCCCCCAGCCACATACCCAGCAGCATACTCCGGAACACCAGTGCAGGGAACACACCGACTTCTCGGCCCTCATTCACCTGCACCCTCCACCATCGCAGAGTCTATCAACCTCGGTGGGGCATTTTAATGAGGAGGCTCCTGGGTCACCTTCTAGTGCTGCACGGACACCCGAGGGAGCGGGCAGTCAGAGGAATGCCCGGTCACAGGAAAGAGCTGTAGGCCGGAAGGTGTATCGTGCTCCGGAAAGTATGATCCCCTTGCTGGTGGAGATGCAGACACAAGGCCAGGATGTACGGGGGATGGGGGGGTGGGGGTGCACAGGAGATGGTGCTGACAATGTGTGGTACCCAGGCCAACACTGAACGGGTGGCGTCTGCAGTGGAAGCCTTGGGTGAAAAAGTTGCAGCCATGGGTCAAGACGTCCAAGGCTTGAGGCACAACGTGCGGTCAATGGCTGAGGCTCAGGACAAGGGAGCTCAGTCACAGGCAGACATGTCCCGGGCCCACATGGGCATTGCAGTGTTCCAGAGCGTGGCCCAGTCACAAAGGGTCATGGCTGAGGGCATGGAGAGCATTGGTCGAGTGCTGACTGACCTGGGCCAGTCACAGAGGGACGCAGCACAGTACCAGAGGGACATAGAACATAGACATGACTGAGGCAGTGAGGGACATGGCTCACTCGCTGAGGGGCGTGGCCCAGTCTCAGTGCTCCATGACTGAGGGCATTAAGGCTCTGGTTCAGACTTGGGCTGGCCTCTAGGACTGGCAGCGCCAGGTGATGGTGGAGCCCCCGGATCTCACTCTGGCCTCGCCTCTGTCCCACGTAGACTAGCTGGGGGGGGGGGGGGGGGCATTGCACACCTGAGGAAAGAGGAAGTGATGGGGCCCCTGCTGGCGCCTCCTGCAGGGGAGGTGCTGGAACATCTCAGTGCTTCTGAATTCCCCCCACCTGACACTGGAGCATCTCATAGGCAGCTGGCAGAACAGATGGCATCTCATCACCTGTGACCTGGGCCCATCTAGGCCCAGACCATCAAGAGGACAGCTGCCAAAGGCATCTCTGGCCAGAGAGTGAGATATGCAGCAGGCCGCGCCCCCTCGTCTGATGTGGTCTGGGATCACACCTAGAAGGAGCAGTCGGCTGCGTGGGATAAGAAAGTTATACACCAGTTAAGTTTGTACGGCTACAGCACATAGGTTAGAGGTAGGGGTCAGACACAATAATGTATATAATCACTATTGAACATCTTTTCCCGAACATTCTGACCTGCCTTAATCCCATGTGGGACAGAGCTGCCAGTGACCAAGCCTCTTAATAATAATAATCTTTTTAGTTGGCTAATGAGATTGTCCCATGTGCGGCAACCCTGGAGCACACGTTGGGCGGCCTGCCATGCCAGCTCGGGCCCCATGCCCGGTTCTTCCTGGTCATCCTCCCCGTCAGATGAGGCCTGGCGAACCTCCTCCTCCAGCGTGTCTCGTATTCATTTACGGGATGTGGGCGTTGTTGTCTGGGCCAGCATTTATTGCCCATCCCTAACTGCCCTCCATTTCAGAGGGTATTTGAGAGTCAACCACATTGCTATGGGTCTGGAGTCACGTGTAGGCCAGCCCGGGTAAGGACGGCAGATTTCTTTCATTAAAGGCCATCAGTGAACCAGATGGGTTTTTACGACAATCAACAATAGTTTCATGGTCATCATTAGACTTTTAATTCCAGATTTTTAGTGAATTTAAATTTCACCATCTGCCATGATTAAAGACCATGTATAAATGCAAGGTAGTGTTGACAGTTAGAAGAACCCAGAGTAAAGGCAAAATATTTAAGTTCCGTGGGGCGGGATTCTCCGACACCCCCCCCCCCCCAGGTCGGAGAATCGCTGGGGGGGGCAACGTGAATCCCGCCCCTGCCTGCCGCCGAATTCTCCGGCACCCGAGATTCGGCGGGGGTGGGAATCGCGCCGTGCCGGTCGGCGGGCCACCCTCCGGCGATTCTCCGGCCCGCGATGGGCCGAAGTCCCGTTGCTGTAATGTCGGTCCCACCGGCGTGAATTGAACCACCTCCCTTACGGGCGAGACCAGGCGGCCCGAGCGGGCTCTGGGGTCCTGGGGGGAGCACAGGGCGATCTGGCCCCGGGGGGAGCCCCCACGGTAGCCTGGCCCGCGATCGGGGCCCACCGATCCGCGGGCGGGACTGTGCCGTGGGGGCACTCTTTTACTACGCGTCGGCCGTGTAGGTCTCCGCGATGGCCGACGCGTAGGTGACCCCGCGCATGAGCGGGGATGACGTCAGCAGCCGCTGATGCTCCCGCGCATGTGCAGACCGGCCGGCGGAGTTCCTTCGGCCCCAGCTGGCGTGGCGCCAAAGGCCTTCCACGCCAGCCGGCGGGACGGCAACCACTCTGGCGCAGGCCTAGCCCCTAAAGGTGAGGGCTTGGCCCCTAAAGGTGCAGAGAAATCCGCACCTTTGGGGCGGCCCGATGCCGGAGTGGTTCACACCACTCCATCCCGCCGGGACCCCCCGCTCTGCCAGATAGGGGAGAATCCCGCCCCTGATATTTAGTGGGAAAGAAATACTTTAATGTAGGGCTCCAGGAGGTCACAGTTTAGGGTGGAGGATTTTCTGTGGAAGTTGGTTTATTGTCTGACCTACCTGACTGACCATTTGCCCAAAATGCACAACAATAAAATTATGTGCAAAGTCATAATCGGACATTATTTTTTTTACACAAAGCATCAAAATATCTCCCCTGTGTGCTGACTGGTAGGTGTTTAACAGGAGAGAGGCCTGCAGTGTAGGCCTCACCGGTAATTCTTGTGGTGGGGAGGTTATTCAGAGGTCAGGGTGCAGTATACCTCAGCCAGTCCTTTGAAGAAGCTCTCCCTTGGTGGTTGATTGACAAGAGGGGCCGTGTCTGTTATCTCCTGGAGACGGACAATGTGCCAATTGTTCTGCAAAGGCCTCCGTTCCCCTCGCCTGAGAAGTAGCTGCCCTTAATGAGAGGGAGACTCAGTTCTTTTAGGCCCAATTTACATTTGGGACAGACACAGGGCCCCTCATATGCTTACTGTGTTTCACATGCAGCCATTGAAGGCCCTGCTTGAAGGAGCAGCACCTCAGAATACAACTGACAGATTCAGTCAGTTCTCCTGGTGCTCCCACTCTCTTTTCATATTCTGAATTGTCACTGTGCCTTTCCTTTCTCAATAAGCTGACACAGGAATACATTGACGAAGGGCTCCCAAGTTTCTGAATACGTTTTTTGTTAAGATTCTAAAGAGCTGTGGAATATAAATTTCTGATCTGAATTTAGACAATTCCACTTAGCAGCCATGGACTTTTAAATCTCTCAAAAACTCTCTTCAGTCAAACAGCCGGGCGATGATGATGCGATCTTTGTGAGGAGATACATTTACATCGGCAAATATTTCCCTCTCTTTTCCCATGTAGTGCCTCTCCCTGCCAAGTTATTTCACCTGCCCCCGTTCCTGATACCCTTGCAACATGCCCAGCCCCCCGCCTGTTCCCATGATTCTGCCAGGGGCAGTGCTTACCTGACCCTGTCAGGCGACATTCTTGACCAACTTGCAACTAACGATCCTTCAGTCGTCCACTCAACCTTGGCCTTGAGAAGGATATTTTCTTGCGATGGTGAATTCCTGATTAGCTGCAGGAACGTTGAAGGATTTATGAGTGAACGCAACCTGGTGCTCTGTGTGAAGCTGTAAGCTAATCAAGAGAAAATAAAACTCATTGCCTATTCTGTTTAAAGCAGCGGAATCCCAAGGTTGAATCAGGACATTCATCTGTCTCTACCTGAATACAAGGGGCGCATTTCTCCGTTGGATGACGGCGAAATCGGCAAACGCGATTGATGCCAAAATCGCAGCGGGTGCCGATTTGACGCCAGATCGCAATTCTCCGTCACCTGGACAGGGGCAATGCGGTCAGGCACGCACGTGCAGCAAACACCGTTTGCATATCATTAGCGGGACTGACTCGGTATTTTCCGGAGCCTCCGCGATTCTCCGCCTCCGATGGGCCGAGATCCCGACGCCGCAGTTCACTTGTGCTTTTAAAAATCATGAAACCGCCGCCGTGGCTGAGGGAGAGACAGGGGTTACGGAAAGGATCCAACATCACCATGGTTTGTGACAGTTGTGGCGCTGGCTGTGGAGCTTCTGCCAGGACCGGAGGGAGTAGTGGGAGGGCGGCCAGGAGGTAAGCTGTGGGGTCAGGGTGGACGGGCACGGAACACCATTGCCCTAGCCGGAAAGGCAGCCGTGCAGTTGCGCACGCCGTTGACTCCCCACTGTGAACTTAGGGTATGTGTCCCCTCCCCCAGGCCACCCGCCCAGCCAACCCATAAGCTGTATGGGCGCACTCCAGCACAACCAGTGCCATCTTGTTGGCTGGGTGAGTGTGTGTGGGGATTGTAATGTGTATGCAGCTTGTCAGCCTTATGCGTGTCAATCATGGACCCGCAAATCCCGCACCGTTTTTCATTGGAATCGATTGTGTTCCACGTGGCACCGGTGCTAGCCCCTCCGCAGTCGCTGAATCGGTCCAGATTCGGCACCAGTTTTGCTGTCGTGAAAGTCCATGAATTCTCGTACTTTTCAAAGCAGTGATGGGACACTCTCGAAAAGTGACAGAATGATTATAGATCTTTGTACGGTGCTGTTGATCAAAGCCAATGTACTTCAATTTTGTGACAGTAGATGCAAAACCAAGGAAAACTTGCACTTCTTTTTTTCCCTTTTAAAATTTTTTTAATAGAAATTTAGAATACCCAATTTTTATTCCAATTAAGGGGCAATTTAGCGTGGCCAATCTACCTACTCTGCGCATCTTTGGGTTGCGGGGGTGAGACCCACGCAGACACGGGGAGAATGGGCAATCTCCACACGCACAGTGACCCAGGGCCGGGATCGAACCCGGGTCCTCGGTGCTGTGAGGCAGCAGTGCTAACCACTGCGTAACCGTGATACCCTGAAGATCTCTACAGCACCTAACAACATCTCTCACCATTTCACATGCAGTGAATTACTCAGAAGTGCAACGATTGTTGTATCAACAATTCGTGATCACTAGACACACGCCAAGGTCCCTTAAATAGCAACAGTGCCGCCGCGCAGTTAATCCCTTTCTTGGGTGTTGGAAGAGGGAGGAATATCATTTGATCCCCAGGGAAATCTGGAGTTATTCACTTCCATGTCCAGCGGAACTGACAGCTTAATGCTCCCTCTGAAAGACAGTGCAGCACTCCCTCAGTACCACACCTGTGCAGGTTGGCAAAATGTCGTCAACACCTTGGTTAAGAAGAAAGTATAATGGAATTTTATTAACATGTATTGCGATATTCAGCACTGCTTTAACAGATGCTGTATTATGTACTCTGTATGAATTCTATTAAAAATAGTATTTAGTTGAATGATATGGTGGTTTATGGTATAAGATTTTGACATCTACATATGCTGCTTTTAGCCACTAATCTGTGTTTATACTCCAATTTTCATCACAAAAACAATAGTCAATATCATGCACAGAAATTTGCTTGTGTAGGATGACAACTTGCTTCTCCAGTGCTCCGATTTCAGCGTCTGCTCCTCTCTTGATCCCGTCGTGAAGTTACTTACTTGTCACAAAGTCACTTCACACTTGGTTAAGACATTGAGTGGAAGAAAAGAAAGATTTGCATTTTTATCGCACCTTTCACAGGCGCAGGAAACTCTAAAGCGATTGAGTGAGAGGAAAGAAAGTTTTACGTTAAATGATGTAAGACATCCCAAAATGCTTCACAGCAATGACGTATTTTCTAAAGTGTAGTTGCTGCTGTATTTTGGAAAGTGGCAGCCAAACATGCACACTAAGATCCAACAAACAATGATTAGATAATGAGTAGCTAGTCTATTTTGATGATGTTGACTGAGGGATAAATATTAGCCAAGACACCGGGGATAACCCTTCTGCTGTTTGAACACTGTGGCAAGGTAGAATATCTTTTTTCTCTATCTGAAAAGACAGTACCTCTGACAGTGCTGTACCCCAAGAAAGACTGAGTCCACCAGGTGAACGTTAGACAGATCCTGTAAGTGATCAGAGTTGAGGTGAGGACGCAAAATCGCTTCCCTCACCAGACACCCAAACCTACGGGGAAAGGTTGAGCAGGCTCAATGCAGTCAACAAGGCCTCGCATAGTGCATGTACATGAATTAGCCAGCTGTGGGCAGTGCAGAGTTTGACCATAGGCGGATATTACAAAGAACAAAGAAACATACAGCACAAGAACAGGCCTTTCAGCCCTCCAAGTCTGCGCCAACCTTGCAACCTGTCTAACGTAAAACCATCAACACTTCTATTGGGGGAGGAATTGGCATATCCTGACCTTTACTCTGGTTGAGGTCTGTAATTAATTACTGGAGAACTTCAGGACTAGACCATCACTGAGTTTCCCAGTTCAAGTCCATCATGCTTATGACAGCAGGAAACACTAAGCGTTTTTCTCCCCCCTTCTCCTCTGCAGGCTTTACCGGATTAATGTGCCAGATTGACAATGATGAGTGCGCGAGTACTCCCTGCCAGAACGGAGCCAAGTGCGTTGATAGGCCTAATGGATACGAGTGCAAATGTGCAGAGGGTAAGCCTATGAATGAACGCCTTGCATCCAGGCACAAGCACTCTTAAAACAGTGTACACCCAGTTACCACAAACACTGCAGAGGCCCAAACACTGTATCCCCGATGGCTCAGTTAATCAAAGAACAACAAAGAACAAAGAAATGTACAGCACAGGAACAGGCCCTTCGGCCCTCCAAGCCCGTGCCGACCATGCTGCCCGACTAAACTACAATCTTCTACACTTCCTGGGTCCGTATCCTTCTATTCCCATCCTATTCATATATTTGTCAAGATGCCCCTTAAATGTCCCTATCGTCCCTGCTTCCACTACCTCCTCCGGTAGCGAGTTCCAGGCACCCACTACCCTCTGCGTAAAAAACTTGCCTCGTACATCTACTCTAAACCTTGCCCCTCTCACCTTAAACCTATGCCCCCTAGTAATTGACCCCTCTACCCTGGGGAAAAGCCTCTGACTATCCACTCTGTCTATGCCCCTCATAATTTTGTATACCTCTATCAGGTCTCCCCTCAACCTCCTTCGTTCCAGTGAGAACAAACCGAGTTTATTCAACCGCTCCTCATAGCTAATGCCCTCCATACCAGGCAACATTCTGGTAAATCTCTTCTGCACCCTCTCTAAAGCCTCCACATCCTTCTGGTAGTGTGGCGACCAGAATTGAACACTATACTCCAAGTGTAGCCTAACTAAGGTTCTATACAGCTGCAACATGACTTGCCAATTCTTATACTCAATGCCCCGGCCAATGAAGGCAAGCATGCCGTATGCCTTCTTGACTACCTTCTCCACCTGTGTTGCCCCCTTCAATGACCTGTGGACCTGTACTCCTAGATCTCTTTGACTTTCAATACACTTGAGGGTTCTACCATTCAGTGTATATTCCCTACCTGCATTAGACCTTCCAAAATGCATTACCTCACATTTGTCCGGATTAAACTCCATCTGCCATCTCTCCGCCCAAGTCTCCAGATAATCTAAATCCTGCTGTATCCTCCGACAGTCCTCATCGCTATCCGCAATTCCACCAACCTTTGTGTCGTCTGCAAACTTACTAATCAGACCAGTTACATTTTCCTCCAAATCATTTATATATACTACAAACAGCAAAGGTCCCAGCACTGATCCCTGTGGAACACCACTGGTCACAGCCCTCCAATTAGAAAAGCATCCCTCCATTGCTACTCTCTGCCTTCTATGGCCTAGCCAGTTCTGTATCCACCTTGCCAGCTCACCCCTGATCCCGTGTGACTTCACCTTTTGTACTAGTCTACCATGAGGGACCTTGTCAAAGGCCTTACTGAAGTCCATATAGACAACATCTACTGCCCTACCTGCATCAATCATCTTAGTGACCTCCTCGAAAAACTCTATCAAGTTAGTGAGACACGACCTCCTCTTCACAAAACCGTGCTGCCTCTCACTAATACGCCCATTTGCTTCCAAATGGGAGTAGATCCTGTCTCGAAGAATTCTCTCCAGTAATTTCCCTACCACTGAAGTAAGGCTCACCGGCCTGTAGTTCCCGGGATTATCCTTGCTACCCTTCTTAAACAGAGGAACAACATTGGCTATTCTCCAGTCCTCCGGGACATCCCCTGAAGACAGCGAGGATCCAAAGATTTCTGTCAAGGCCTCAGCAATTTCCTCTCCAGCCTCCTTCAGTATTCTGGGGTAGATCCCATCAGGCCCTGGGGACTTATCTACCTTAATATTTTTTAAGACACCCAACACCTCGTCTTTTTGGATCACAATGTGACCCAGGCTATCTACACCCCCTTCTCCAGACTCGACATCTACCAATTCCTTCTCTTTGGTGAATACTGATGCAAAGTATTCATTTAGTACCTCGCCCATTTCCTCTGGCTCCACACATAGATTCCCTTGCCTATCCTTCAGTGGGCCAACCCTTTCCCTGGCTACCCTCTTGCTTTTTATGTACGTGTAAAAAGCCTTGGGATTTTCCTTAACCCTATTTGCCAATTACTTTTCGTGACCCCTTCTAGCCCTACTGACTCCTTGCTTAAGTTCCTTCCTACTTTCCTTATATTCCACGCAGGCTTCGTCTGTTCCCAGCCTTTTAGCCCTGACAAATGCCTCCTTTTTCTTTTTGACGAGGCCTACAATATCACTCGCCATCCAAGGTTCCCGAAAATTGCCGTATTTATCTTTCTTCCTCACAGGAACATGCCGGTCCTGTATTCCTTTCAACTGCCACTTGAAAGCCTCCCACATGTCAGATGTTGATTTGCCCTCAAACATCCGCCCCCAATCTATGTTCTTCAGTTCCCGCCTAATATTGTTATAATTAGCCTTCCCCCAATTTAGCACATTCATCCTCGGACCACTCTTATCCTTGTCCACCAGTACTTTAAAACTTACTGAATTGTGGTCACCGTTACCGAAATGCTCCCCTACTGAAACATCTACCACCTGGCCGGGCTCATTCCCCAATACCAGGTCCAGTACCGCCCCTTCCCTAGTTGGACTGTCTACATATTGTTTTAAGAAGCCCTCCTGGATGCTCCTTACAAACTCCGCCCCGTCTAAGCCCCTGGCACTAAGTGAGTCCCAGTCAATATTGGGGAAGTTGAAGTCTCCCATCACCACAACCCTGTTGTTTTTACTCTTTTCCAAAATCTGTCTACCTATCTGCTCCTCTATCTCCCGCTGGCTGTTGGGAGGCCTGTAGTATACCCCCAACATTGTGACTGCACCCTTCTTATTCCTGACCTCTACCCATATAGCCTCACTGCCCTCTGAGGTGTCCTCTCGCAGTACAGCTGTGATATTCTCCCGAACAAGTAGCGCAACTCCACCTCCCCTTTTACATCCCCCTCTATCCCGCCTGAAGCATCTAAATCCTGGAACGTTTAGCTGCCAATCCTGCCCTTCCCTCAACCAGGTCTCTGTAATGGCAACAACATCATAGTTCCAAGTACTAATCCAAGCTCTAAGTTCATCTGCCTTACCCGTAATGCTCCTTGCATTAAAACATATGCACTTCAGGCCACCAGACCCGCTGTGTTCAGCAACTTCTCCCTGTCTTCTCTGCCTCAGAGCCACACTGTCCCTATTCCCTAGTTCTCCATCAATGCTCTCACCTTCTGACCTATTGCTCCCATGCCCACCCCCCTGCCATACTAGTTTAAACCCTCCCGTGTGACACTAGCAAACCTCGCGGCCAGGATATTTATGCCTCTCCGGTTTAGATGCAACCCATCCTTCTTATACAGGTCACACCTGCCCCGGAAGAGCTCCCAGTGGTCCAGATAATGGAAACCCTCCCTCCTACACCAGCTGTTTAGCCACGTGTTTAGCTGCTCTATCTTCCTATTTCTAGCCTCACTGGCACGTGGCACAGGGAGTAATCCCGAGATTACAACCCTCGAGGTCCTGTCTTTTAACTTTCTGCCTAGCTCCCTGAACTCCTGCTGCAGGACCTCATGTCCCTTCCTGCCTATGTCGTTAGTACCAATATGTACAACGACCTCTGCCTGTTTGCCCTCCCCCTTCAGGATGCCCTCTACCCGTTCGGAGACATCCTGGACCCTGGCACCAGGGAGGCAACATACCATCCTGGAGTCTCTTTCACGTCCACAGAAGCGCCTATCTGTGCCCCTGACTATAGAGTCCCCTATTACTATTACTCTTCTGCGCTTTGACCCTCCCTTCTGAACATCAGAGCCAGCCGTGGTGCCACTGCTCTGGCTGCTGCTGTTTTCCCCTGATAGGCTATCCCCCCCGATGGTATCCAAAGGGGTATATCTGTTCGAGAGGGGGACAACCACAGGGGATTCCTGCACTGACTGCCTGCCCTTTCTGGTGGTCACCCATTTCTCTGCCTGCACCTTGGGTGTGACCACATTTACATAACTGCGATCTATGACGCTTTCCGCCACCTGCATGCTCCTAAGTGCATCCAATTGCTGCTCCAACCGAACCATGCGGTCTGTGAGGAGCTCCAGTTGGGTGCACTTTCTGCAGATGAAGCCATCCGGGACGCTGGAAGCCTCCCGGACCTGCCACATCTCACAGTCAGAGCACAGCACCCCTCTAACTGACATTGCGTCAATTAATTAAAATTAAAATTAAAATTTGTCTTTTTTAAAAAATATATTTTTTTTAAATTTCAAAGTTACTGTCAACTATCTGTTTCCTAGATTTCTAATAGAAATGCGATAGCTAACTATAGTACTCTCCGATCTCTGGCTTAGATATCCCTCTAAATTATAATTAAGTTATTATGTTTAATTAGTTACCAAATACTAGCCACTCTGGCCACAGCTTTTCTGTGATGTCACTTCAGTTTCCCCCCGACACACACAATTTGAAAAAAGGTATAAAAGTAAAAATAAGTAAAAATCACTTACTTACCTTCTTACCTTCTGAGTGTCTTAGATGTTCTCAGGTTCTCTCGCTGACAGAGACTGCTCCTCCACCTCCGAACCTTGACCTGCACAATGCTAATAATATAATAATAATATAATATGGCACTTACCTCACACCAATGGGTCTTATTATTAGGTTAGAGGAGGAGGGCGGGTGGGAGACACTACACGTGTAGTGTCTCGGGTTTCCTCTCCACCAGAATTTATTGGTTGGGGGGGGGGGGGACTTCCCAGAGGTGCGCGGGTCGAACTTCCGGTTCCCGCCTTATATAAAAACAAATAAAACAGAAAAGAAGAACAGACATGGGACCAGGTAAGGGTTTTTAAATTCACTACTCACCTCCCAGAAGGCCCCTGCGCACCGCTGCCGCCGAAATCCGAAGGGCTGCTCCTGTAAAGGTAAGAGTTTTTAAACTCACTACTCACCTCCCAGAAGGCCCCTGCGCACCGCTGCCGCCGAAATCCAAAGGGCTGCTCCTGTAAAGGTAAGAGTTTTTAAACTCACTACTCACCTCCCAGAAGGCCCCTGCGCACCGCTGCCGCCGAAATCCGAAGGGCTACTCCTGTAAAGGTAAGGCGTTTTAAAGTAAGTACTCACCTCCCAGAAGGCCCCTGCGCACCGCTGCCGCCGAAATCCGAAGGGCTGCTCCTGTAAAGGTAAGAGTTTTTAAATTCACTACTCACCTCCCAGAAGGCCCCTGCGCACCGCTGCCGCCGAAATCCGAAGGGCTGCTCCTGTAAAGGTAAGAGTTTTTAAATTCACTACTCACCTCCCAGAAGGCCCCTGCGCACCGCTGCCGCCGAAATCCGAAGGAAAATGTGCAAACTCCACACGGACAGTAACCCAAGACCGGGATTCGAACCCGGGTCCTCAGCACTCTAGTCCCAGTGCTAGCCACTGCACCACATGCCGCCTCAAATCCATGGTCCAATTTTGTTTGTGATGCCTTCATAGTGGCGGAGGTCATGGTTTACCTGAGAAATTGACCATATGGATTGTACCTGCTTATAAAATTTTACTGAGTGGTGGGAGCAGTAAGTGTTAAAGTAATTTGTCCTTCAATCCTGTGGAGAAAAATCAGGAACTAATTTATACGGATAATCTGCAGTCTCTGTAGGTACCCCTTGGCTCAAAATGGGGCATGTTTTTTTCAGTGGTTCCTGAACCCATCATGGCGACTGACAGGTGAGAGAGTGAGCAGTGAAGAAGTAGCAAGTCCACTTCTTTGTTATTTGTGTAGCTGGAATATTATCGGCCTGGTATTAGTTCCAGAATGAAACCTTTCAGGATGAACTGGTGTGCACACATTAGCTGGAGCTGCCTTTACTCAAATCTCAAAATAAGATGAAGGAAATTCGGGACCAACATTGAACCTGACGCTACTGCCAAATAATTAACCTCTGTTAAATTGCTCGAATTCCAGCTATTGATTCAATGATTTACCTCATTCCAATTGTGGAGTTAGAGAGATGCTTTTTGGCCCAGTTTTCAGACGATGTTAAATTTGTACTCAGATGAGTCGAAGAAAAATAAAACATCTTGAGGGACTGACACTAACAAGGCCCTTCAATAGATAAAGCTGTATTGTTCAGACCAGCCTGATTAGTATTCACAGGATCTGGACCCAGGCACCAGGGAAGCCTATTGGATATGATGTCTATTGTGCCGACAGCTCATCAAATACTCTGTTGAACAATAGCAGGTTTGTGCTTTTTTTTCCACCCCCCAAAACTATTTTTTTTACTCCCTGCCACAGGGCCTCAGATCAGTCCTGAGGTGGCACATAGGCAGAAACATTGGTTCTCACATTCACTCCATTTGTCAGACAGAAACGGGAGACAAATTACGCACATTTCATAAATCAATCAGAGACAATTCTAAAAGGAACACATGCAGGATTTTCTATGTGTATGAATTGCATCCTGACAGGATGTTACCTGTACTGATGAAAGCTTTTAACCCAGAAGGTCGATGGACAAATGTGTAGTTGAGCCACATGGACTAGGTAGTCCTGAACTGGCCTGATGGGTCTTGTGAACCTTCCCCAATAGTTTGCCCTCAGCCTGCACACATGGATTCCCCGTCTTTCCATTTTATTCGTCCTTGGTCTTCCCTGGTTACGGTGGCATTGTTTCACATCAACCTCCCGTCTCCCCCGACTGACCGAATGATGTTGGCTCTCACCACAAGCTGGGGACAGCAGTCCGCGCCGTCATTCTCTGATTAATGCCCCTTCTCTCAGCAAAGCATCTCCTGAGGCTTCATCCCAACCAACATGACCATCAGTGTGAATACCCTCTCCCATCATTCCCAGAACCAAACCCATATTCAAACAAGCTACCTCATTCCCCCACCCCACTCTCCCTCCAGCCACTGTGTAATCTACACTGACGCCATGAAAATATATATGGAAATTCACACCTATACGCTCGGTGTCGAGATTCATACACTTCAAGTTGACAAGAATTTGAGATTGGTTCATTGGTAACTAGAATCCATTCGGATTGTATCATTGAAAGCAGTGATCTTTTCAGACCCAATTGTACTGCAGTGTTAGAAAGAGAGAGAATTTTACTGATAATTCCACATACAATCTCGTGGAGAATTCGAGACTACAACTAAATCGCAGGTCTGGCATCTCTGCAGTCTCAGCGATGCCAGCCAGGAATGGTGGTCACTGCCGGAACTGCAGCTTGTCCACCATACTGAGAAGTGAAGTCTTGGCGAGGGGATGTGGAGGGTTAGATTCAAGGGGCTGCGGGGGTCTTTTCGTTTTTGGCTGATTTATTTTTCCCTTGCAGGTTTTGAAGGGAAGTTGTGCGAGAGGAATATTGATGACTGCAGCCCTGACCCCTGCCACCACGGAACATGTACTGACGGCATTGCCAGCTTCACGTGCCATTGCGAGCCAGGCTACACTGGCTACCGCTGCGAGAATCAGATCAACGAGTGCCATAGCAACCCATGTCAAAACGCTGGCAAGTGCATCGATCTGGTTAACGAATACCTTTGCCACTGCCAACAGGGAACTTCAGGTAAAGATCAAAACCAAACCCCCGACCTACACTGTTGCTATCACTTCCTCTCTCAGTTTTGATCTTGCGAGACGTCTGACTGCTCCCTGTTGCGTGAGTGACTCTCTTGGGCTACCGTCTAGGCAGTGCTCAGGGCTAACCCCGAGGGGGCTGAAGCACTGGGGTCTGTTTTGTCTGTCCCCTCTCCATTGCTGGCTCTCCCCGTTGTCCTACACCTCCAGCCTTGCCAACTGCCCTTTTAAAAGCAACGAAGAAACAGACACTCTGGGCGAAATTCTCCCCCAATGGCGCGATGTCCGCCGACTGGCGCCAAAAACGGCGCCAATCAGACGGGCATTGCGCCGGCCCAAAGGTGCGGAATGCTCCGCATCTTTGGGGGCCGAGCCCCAACATTGAGGGGCTAGGCCGGCGCCGGAGGGATTTCCGCCCCGCCAGCTGGCGGAAATGGCGTTTGGTGCCCCGCCAGCCGGCGCGGAAATGCGGCGCATGCGCGGGAGCGTCAGCGGCCGCCGACAGTTTCCCGCGCATGCACAGTGGGGAGAGTCTCTTCCGCCTCCGCCATGGTGGAGGCCGTGGCGGAGGCGGAAGGGAAAGAGTGCCCCCACGGCACAGGCCCGCCCGCGGAGCGGTGGGCCCCGATCGCGGGCCAGGCCACCATGGGGGCACCCCCCGGGGTCAGATCGCCCCGCGCCCCCCCCCCCCCCCAGGACCCCGGAGCCCACCCACGCCGCCTGGTCCCGCCGGTAAATACCAGCGTTGATTTACGCCGGCGGGACAGGCAATTTCTGGGCGGGACTTCGGCCCATCCGGGGTAGAGAATTGAGCGGGGGGTCCCGCCAACCGGCGCGGCCCGATTCCCGCCCCCGCCCAATCTCCGGTACCGGAGACTTTGGCGGGGGCGGGATTCACGGCAGCCAACAGCCATTCTCCGACCCGGCGGGAGGTCAGAGAATGACGCCCTCTATTACAGTTTAATGAAAGAATCTTCAAGTTTCGCAGCAAAGTGTGAGGTAATTCACTTCGACAGGAGGGATAGGGAGATGCAATATGGACTTAATGGCACAGTTATAAAGAGTGTTCCGGGTCGTGGTTCCTGGGGGATTTTGTGTGCAGATCTTTGAAGGACATATTGAGAGAATGGTTAGCAAAGCATATGGGATCTTAAGCTTCATAAACAGAGGTATTGGGTACAAAATTGGTGGTGATGGTGGTGAACCTTTTAAAAGCTCTGGTTAGGCCTCAAAGAAGGCATTACATTACAATTCTGGCCACCCCCCTTTTGGAAGGATGTGAGGGTCTTTGAGCGGGGGCAGAGTAATTTTAGCGGCAGGATAACGGAGAGGATCAAAACTGTTTTGGTTAGTTCTCACCCAGATTCAGCAAATGGGAGGTCTGGGAAGTTTGCAGGCTCTGCCCACCTGACCCGTGACAAACACCCTGCAGCGCAATTGTAGATTTTTCTCTCTCAGTCTTGATTTTGTTTAAGGCGAGCATTTTTATTAGAGCAGAATGGAATGTTGGTGGCTACATACCTGTCAATGGTGTGTAATGAGATGGACTGGAGGTGACCAGTTCACCATATTGAACAGTATTAAACCGTACCAGCTTGTCACTGGATTGTGCTGTAACAGTGAATAGACTGTCTCTGGATTTTCACCTGTGATGCCATTTCATTGACGTTGTCCCATTAACTGTAGGTGTCAACTGTGAGATTAATCATGATGACTGTGCCAGTCAGCCGTGTGATTATGGGATCTGCCAGGATGGTATTAACCGTTACGATTGTATCTGCAAACCAGGCTTCACAGGTGAGTACACCTGCTTACAGCTCTCAGGATTTGTGTCCTGTGGTTAGCGACACTTTTTTAATAGCTCATTCACTGGAAAACATGAGGGCGGCAAGGTCCTGGGAGGCGCTGGAGATAATCCCGATAAATTTTTCAATTCAAGTCTCTTGCTTCTTTCAGGCCCACAGTGCAACCTCGAAATAAACGAGTGCGCTTCAAGCCCTTGTCGGAATGGTGGTACCTGCGTCGATGGCGAGGACGGCTTCTCTTGCCTCTGTCCGGATGGCTATCACGACCCCCTGTGTTACTCCGAGGTGGACGAATGCAGCAGCAGTCCCTGTGTCCACGGGACTTGTCACGACGACATCAACGGGTGAGGCAACCAAAAAACCCAGGAGCTGTGGCTCTGCTTTGACTGCCCCCCTGTACTCTGTTCTGCTCTTTCCTCATTGATGTTTGTTCACCCCGTTATATCTTGACAAACTGAACGAGGTCATTTTAACTGAGCCCAATGTTACTCTCCACCATCTTCAATGGAGAATTAAATTGGCACTCGGTGTAAAACCTTATTGCACACAATCCAATCAGTTTCCTGGTGGGTGGGTTAGGTTAAAATTGCCTCTTAAATATTTACGTCCTACTCCTCCTGATCTCCTGAAGGTGTTGGCTCCTGTGGTGTTAGTTCCTGTGTTCCTTCTGTATGCCCTCACAATCGCCTGTGTTAATGCCTGACCCCATACGCCAAGTTCCAGGCTTCAGTGGATTGCAGGAGGAATTAGAATCGCATGTAATTCATGCCTCATTGTGTGGCCTAGCAGCGGGTTCACAGGTCCACAATCGGGAGCTGAAATCCTGCCTACTCTGCCCTCACCTTACAGTACTGAGACTAGCTGTAGCTTTTAAACCAGCAGACGACTAACTCAAATGAATGAACATTTCACGCTGCTGGTTCTTTGTGGATAATGCACCTAATTTTTGGATTTGTGGATAATGCACCAACTGATTCAATGGGAATGTTCAATCTTTCCTTGTATTAAACATTGTCTGTCTGTGTGCGTGTCTGTCTGTGTGTGTGTCTTATCTGTATCTGTGTCTGCGTGCGTGTCTGTCTGTGTATGTGTCTGTCAGTGTCTGTGTGCGTGCCTGTCTGTGCGTGTCTGTCTGTGCACGTCTTATCTGTGTGTGTGTTTGTCTGTGTGTGTCTTATCGGTATGTGTCTGTGTGTGTGTGTCTGTCTGTGTGCGTGTCTGTCTGTGCATGTCTTATCTGTGTGTGTGTTTGTCTGTGTATGTGTCTGTCTGTCTGTGTATGAGTGTGTGTCTGTGTGTATGTTTGCCTGTGTATGAGTGTTTGTCTGTGTGTGTGTCTTATCGGTATGTGTCTGTGTGTGTGTCTGTCTGTGTATGAGTGTGTGGCTGTGTGCGTGTCGGTTTGTGTATGAGTATGTGTGTGTGTGTGTGTGTCTGTGTGTGTGTATGTATGAGTGTGTCTGTGTGTGTGTGTCTGTCTGTCTGTCTGTGTATGTGTCTGTGTGTGTGTCTGTGATTGAGTCTGTGTGTGTGTGAGTGTCTGTGTCTGTGTGTGTGTGTGTGTGTCTTTCTCTCTCCCTTGCGCTCTCCCTTCTCCCTTTTATGTCTCCCTCCTTCCTCTCTATCCCTGCTCTCCCTTTTCCCGCTCTGTCTTTCTTCTCTCTTGCCCTCTCTGGCTGTGTGTATTCTGTCTCTCTCTCTCCTTCCTCTCACTCTCCTCTCCACCACTTCACATTCTTGAATCTGAAGCCAGTTTTTTTTCCTACTTGCCTTATTTGTCTGTTTTAATATTCACATTCTAACAATTAAAATTTAGGTACAGGTGTGGCTGTGAGGCCGGATGGACAGGAATGAACTGTGATATCGACAAGGATGAGTGTGAATCCAATCCCTGCCAGAATGGAGGGAGCTGTTCTGACCTGGTGAATGGCTACATTTGTAAATGCAAAGAGGGCTTTCGAGGTATGTTAAGATTGTAAAATATATCTGAGCTTCCTTATACACCGTTGTCACCTGGTCCATTAATCCAATGAGGTGGTAAAGATAAGATAACTTGATGGTTTTAATATATAGCTAACACTGCCTTCATTTGAAATATAAACAAATCTAACCAATCAGCACAGAAGGCAACCATTCAGCCCACTGCACCTGTGCCAGTTCTTTGAATGAACTCCAATTAATCCCACTTGCCAGTGTTTTTTCCCATTGTCCTGCAAATATCTGCTTCTCAATTTTTAAATGAAGAAAAGTACAGCACAGGAACAGGCCCTTCGGCCCTCCAAGCCTGTACTGGTCATGATACCACCCTTGGCCAAACCCCTCAGCACTTCCTAGTGCCGAATCCCTCAATACCCATCCTATCCATGTATTTGTCGAGATGCCTTTTGTATCTGCCTCCACAACCTCCGCTGGCAACGCGTTCCAGGCACTCACCACCCTCTGTGTAAAATCCTGCCTCGCACGTCTCCGTTAAACTTTGCCCCACGGACCTTAAACCTCTGCCCTATTACTATTTTAAAAAGTTGTCGTTGAATCTGCTGCCACTATCCTTTCAAGCAGCGCCTCAGCAGTTCCTCATTATTACAACTCACTGCTTAAAGAATTTTTCAAAAATGTTTCATGGCCAGCATTTATTACCCATCCCTAATTGCCCTCTGTTCTTTTACACAAGCAATACTTTTGTTACTACAATATATTGTGTGTGCTCTTTATTTCACCTTCTTCCTCAGCCAAGTGCCTCTAAACCTGGATATTGCTCAGCCACTTACAAGCCCTGGTCTAACTGAACAATGCGATTTTATTTCTTTATGCAGGCCAGCATTGCCAAGTCAACATCAATGATTGTGCGTCAAATCCTTGCTTAAACAAAGCAAGCTGTGTGGATGGGATTGCTAGTTACACTTGTCTGTGCAAACTGCCTTATACAGGTAAGAGTCCAATTTAATAAACTCTGATCATCTTAGTAGTCACTGCAACAATAAAAAGAGATTTGTTCTTTTGACGTTGCTTTTTAATAGCACCCTCAGCGGTCTTCATTAATAAGCAGCTCAGAGATGCAAAGGGTCATGTTGCAAGGTCCTGTCGCTACATGACCGGGTTAGAACGCTGTCGGGGGCGAAGCATTCTGGCACGCTAATGTTTTACTTGCAATTGGTACCATTGGAATGCTTCCCGTTAATGATTAATATGAGTCGCTCATCAGTTGAATATACTGGATTGTTTTGTAAATAGAACGCATGGCTACGCGCAAGGACACGGCTTTTAGATCAAAGCCGTCTTCGGCTGTAAATACGACAGGACTTGCCAACTTTTGCTGAGTTTGGTTGTCTTGCTGTGGAGCGTGTGGGTGACTCAGCCTCTGTAAACCTAACAAGATAGCTTATTACTTTCAGAAAAGGTCTTGCCCTGAATCATCAGGATTCTTGTGCCGTTGCTGGCTTTTTTAGTTGGGAATCTGTTTGCAGATTTCAGTGCCATTTTAGACGGTTCAGGATTTTACCGTGACTATTTTATTATCAGGAGTGAATACAGGAACACTTCTGAGCTTCCAGTGACCTCACGTCCAGGCCTGGAGGGAGAAAGTCTGATTATGCCACTTCCCCCGCTACAGACGCAATATTGTGGTCACCAAATGTTATTGTCACTATTTACTGCTGTAAATCAACCTGTTCAATAGTTTAGCGCCTCTGATCAAGGTGTCCATTGTTGCCTGTTTCTGTCGTGACTTTAGATGTGATGGAACCCCTTCCACTACCCACAAACAAGAAGAGAGAGAGGGTCGTTTGCCCCACAGTGTCCTATTCACCATTTAGTTATTCAGATGGTTAAGTTTTGGATCGTGGCGAGATTGTGGGCTTCACCTACCCAAACTGTTCATTACGGAAATATTGGCGTCCAAGCAAATCTTGACCGTAGACTGGGCCACTTAAACAGACTAAGAGCTCGGAGGATGCTGGGCATTGCATCAGTTACACCAAGCTCTTGGAGAATGGCATCATGGACATGATAGTATGTGGGTCCAACTCTGTAACCTCCTGGTCTTCCCCTCCCCTGCAGGCATCTTGGCTCGACATTCAGGTAAGGCAGGGAAAGGCGAATCAGGGCCAACTCGCATAGCCCTTGGTGAAATATGAGGACTGGGCGATGTTGTGAGGTTGAATCTGTTTTCTTGTATCCACACATACACCCTCAGGTTACGTCACTCAGTTACAAACTGTTTACCAGTTAGTAGTTCTGGTTATTGTTGTTGGCAAAAGTGTTAATCATTGTTTTGGTCTTGCTTTGCCAACAACGAATGAAGGAAGCCCACATTTTCACGGGATCCTTCAAACTGTAGAATCATAGCACGGAAGGAGACATTCAGAGCTTCGGGCTTGCGCCAGCTCTTTGAAAGAGCTCTCTGATTAGTCCCATTCCCTGCTCTTTCCCAGATCTCTGCAAATGTTTCCCCTTTAAGTTATTCGTTGATTCCTTTTTAAAAGATTCTATTAAATCTGCTTCCGCCACCCTTCAGGAAACGGCTGTTGGCAGCATAGAAATCAAACACCAAATTTCTGCCCTGGTTTTCTTTGTCACTCACTTCGAATTCAGGTAAAGAGAGTTGATCTCTGTGCACACCTCCATCCAGAGGGGCCTTCCTGGGCAGGCAGAATTCGAGCAGTTTTAAGGAGTGAGCCCTGTTAGCACATTGTTATTTATTGCAATAATCCACCTGTGAAATTTGCTGCCCTGTCTTCCCACAGGACCAAACTGTGAGAACGTGCTGGTTCCATGTTCGCCCAACCCATGTGCGAATGGAGGCATCTGTGACCACACTCTGGACTATGAGGGTTTTGTGTGCACCTGTGCAGAGGGATGGCAAGGTAACAAGACAGTGAAACCTCAGACGGCTGCGCGGTACGAAGACGGGTATTTTTAGCACGGTGAAGACGCGCTGACAATCGGAGGGCATGGTCGGTGTTCCTTACCGCTTTCTGTCTCTGTCTCTCTCCTAACACTTCAGGACGGAGCTGCCAAGTGGATGTCGATGAGTGTGCAGCCAACCCCTGCAGGAATCGAGGCTCTTGCACCAACACACAGGGAAACTATATCTGTGCGTGTCAACCAGGCTTCGCAGGTCGTGACTGTGAAATGGACATCAATGACTGTACTCCCAGTAAGTATTTACTAGAGCTGCAGTAAAATGTCTTTGATGTTAGTGGCTGGTTTTTAATGCCTGCATGTCAGGCCTGAGTTCAGTTCCCACCAGAGCATCTGGGGAATTTAAGTTTAGTTAATTAGGTAATTCCCAAATGAAAATCTGATATCCATAAAGGTGACCATGAATGATCCCATAAAACACTGACCTGGTTCACTGATGTCCTTCAGGGAAGGAAATCTGCCGTCCTTATCCGGTCTGACCTAGATGTCACTCCAGACCCTCAGCGATGTAGTTGATTCTTGACTGTCCCAGACTGAGAATGTCGCACAGTTATATTAAAAAAGGGTGACTCATTAAGATGGGCAATAAATAGTGGCCTTGCCAATGCAGCCCGCATTGTGTGAATGAATTACAAAACACTGTCTCGGTTGATAAGGGCCACAGCCTGTATCCAAGCCAGATTTTAAAAATTGTTTAATTCATTTACGGAATGTAGGCATCGCTGGTTAGGCCGGCATTTATTGCCCATCCCTAGTTGTCCTTCAGAAGGTGGTGGTGAGCTGCCTTCTTGAACCGCTGCAGTCCTTGAGGTGTAGGTACACCCACTGTGCTGTTAGGGAGGGAGTTCCAGGATGTTGCCCCAATGACATTGAAGGAGTGGTGATATATTTCCAAGTCAGGAGGGTGAGTGACTTGGAGGGGAACCTCCTGGTGGTGGTGTTCCCAGGTATCTGCTGCTCTTGTCCTTCCACATGGTAGTGGTCGTGGGTTTGGAAGGTGCTGTCTAAGGAACCTTGATGAGTTACTGCAGTGCATCTTGTGAATGGTACACACAGCAGCGACTGTGTGTCGGTGGTGGAGGGATTGAATGTTTATGGAAGGGGGAGCAATCAAGGGGGCTGCTTTGTGCTGGATGGTGTTGAGCTTCTTGGGTTTTGTTGGAGCTGCACTCATCCAGGTAAGTGGAGAGTATTCCATTAGATTCCTAACTGTGCCTTGTAGATAGTGGTCAGGCTTTGAGAGGGTCAGGAGGTGAGTTACTCGCCGTAGGATTCCTAGCCTCTGACCTGCCCTGGTAGCCACAATATTAATCTGGCTACAGTTCAGTTTCTGATCAATAGTAATTCCCCAGGATGTTGCTTTGGGGGATTCAGTGATGGTAATGCCATTGAATGTCAAGGGTGATGGTTAGATCCTCTCTTGTAGAAGATAATAATCTTTATTGTCACAAGTAGGCTTACATTAACACTGCAATGGAGTTACTGTGAAAAGCTCCTAGTCGCCACATTCGGGCACCTGTTTGGGTACACTGAGGGAGAATTCAGAATGTCCAAATTACCTAACAGCATGTCTTTCGGGACTTGTGGGAGGAAACCGGAGCACCCGGAGGAAACCCACACAGACACAGGGAGAACATGCAGACACGCCAGACAGTGACCCAAGCCGGGAATCGAACCGCGGACCCTGGAGCTGTGGAGCAACAGTGCTACACACTGTGCTACCCAGATGGTCATTGGCTGACACTTGTGTAGCACAAATGTTACTTGCCACTTGTCAGCCCAAGCCTGGATATTGCCCCGGTCTCGCTGCATTTGGACAGGGACTGCTTCAGTATCTGAGAAGTCGCGAATGGTGCTGAACATTGTGCAGTCACCAGCAAACATCCCCACTTCTTTTTAAAAAAAATTTAGAGCACCCAATTCATTTTTTCCAATTAAGGGACAATTTAGCGTGGCCAATCCACCTACTCTGCACATCTTTGGGTTGTGGGGGTGAAACCCACGCAAACACGGGGAGAATGTGCAAACTCCACCCGGACAGTGACCCAGAGCCGGGATCGAACCTGGGACCTCGGCGCCGTGAGACTGCCGTGCTACCACTGCGCCACCGTGCTGCCCTGACTTCCCCACTTCTGCCCTTATGATGGAAGGGCGGTCATTGATGAAGCAGCTGAGGATGGTTGGGCCTAGGACACTATCCTGAATAAAATTCTCATCCTTGTGTTCAAATCGCTCCATGGCCTCGGCTCTCCCTATCTACGTGACTTCCTCCAGCTCCATAAGAACTCTTATATTACTTCTAGCCCTGACCGCTTGTGCATCCAGAAATTCCTTCACATGACCATTGTCAGACAAGCCTGCATCGGCCCCAGGCTCTAGATTGACCTTCTGACACATCGCTAGCTCCCCGTCCTCCTTTGAGGCCCTCCTTACAGCCTACCACCGTGACTCATTTCTCATTACCCCTCGAGATGTCTCCTTGTTTGGTTCAGTATCAATTTTGGTTCTGGTTACACTTCTGTGAAGCGGTTTAGGACATGTTTCTATGTTAAAGACACTACATAAATGGAGGTTGCTGTGGTTGCATTGTATCTCACTGTTTTCAAGTTGTGAAGTCCCACTCCAGAGACTTCCGCACAGAATTTAGACTCAATCTCCAGTGGTGTACTGATGGGATATTAACCTGAGATCATGTCTGTCCCCTCATATTTTGAAGGCGAGCAGGGACAATCTCCCTGATGTCTCCACCAATATTTATCCCTTAATCAATATTACTCAAGAAAAGATTTATTATTTTAAAAAAATAATAATTTAGAGTATCCAATTCATTTTTTCCAATTAAGGGGCAATTTAGCGTGGCCAATCCACCTAGCCTGCACATCTTTAGGTTGTGGGGGCGAAACCCACGCAAACACGGGGAGAATGTGCAAACTCCACACGGACAGTGACCCAGAGCCGGGATCGAACCTGGGACCTCGGCGCCGTGAGGCAACAGGGCTAACCCACTGCCCCACCGTGCTGCCCTACTCAAAAAAGATGACGTTATTTACCACTTTTCTGTTTGTAGGAATGTTGCGTGCTCCTGTGTTTCCCCATCTTCCACCACACCAGTTGTTTGTGAATGTCAGTATAGAAATCTAAATTCTTTCAGTCTTCATCTTTCCAATCCAGCTCTGCTGTAAGATATTAATTGCTACTTTCATCTTCCCCAGATCCCTGTCTGAATGGCGGTGCCTGTCTGGATCAAATTAACTCCTTTGTTTGTAACTGCCTGCCGGGCTTTGCCGGCGCCCGGTGCGCTGACGAGATCAACGAATGTCAGAGCAACCCGTGCCGCAATGGAGGCACCTGCACGGATTACGTCAACAGCTACACCTGTACCTGTAAACCTGGCTTTAACGGGCTGCACTGTGAGAACAACATTCCAGACTGCACTGAGAGGTGAGTCCGATAGGCCTGTCACGCAAGAATTTGGGCAGCGTCAACCTAGCAGAGAATCGGTGTCGGCCCTCAGTATGGAGTCACTCCAAATGTACCAAAAGTTGGATTTAAATTGGCAACTCACCCAAAGGATGACTGGTGTGGTAAATTGGAAATTATCAGACTGCTCCTCAGTTTGGGGGTGGAGGTCCACTATTGGGTCGAATAGATTTGCATCTACAGAGCAAAAATTTGGATTTATATAGCACCTTTCATAACCCAAGGCGTTTTACAATCCGTCGAGTAAATTTGAAGCGTTGCATTGTAGGAAATGCAGCAATCCATTTGCATACAGGTTCCTGCAAATAACATTGTAATAACGACCAGATAATCTAGTTGTGATGATTTGGGGATAAATATCGACCAAGAGAGAACTCCCCTGATTTTCTTTGAAATAGTCGCTGTTGGGGATCCGTTATGTCCGCCTGAGAGAGTAGATGGAGAGCCTCAGTTGAACAGCTCGTCCAGAAGACGGCACGTCCGGCGATGCAGCACTCCCTCAGTGCGGCACTGGAATGGCAACTAGAGTTTGTGCTCTGGGGCGAAATTCTCCGGAAACGGCGCGATGTCCGCCGACTGGTGCCCAAAACGGCGCAAATCAGACGGGCATCGCGCCGCCCCAAAGGTGCGGAATGCTCCGCACCTTTGGGGGCCGAGCCCCAACATTGAGGGGCTAGGTTGACGCCGGACGAATTTCCGCCCCGCCAGCTGGCGGAAAAGGCCTTTGGTGCCCCGCCAGCTGGCGCGGAAATGATATCTCTGGGTGGCGCATGCGCGGGAGCATTAGCGGCCGCTGACGGCATTCCCGCGCATGCGCAGTGGAGGGAGTCTCTTCCGCCTCCGCCATGGTGGAGCCGTGGCGAAGGCGGAAGGGAAAGAGTGCCCCCATGGCACAGGTCCGCCCGCGGATCGGTGGGCCCCGATCGCGGGCCAGGCCACTGTGGGGGCACCCCAGGACCCCGGAGCCCGCCCGCGCCGCCTTGTCCCGCCGGTAAGGTAGGTGGTTTGATATACGCCAGCGAGACAGGCATTTTAGTGGCGGGACTTCGGCCCATCCGGGCCGGAGAATCGAGCGGGGGGGCCCGCCAACCGGCGCGGCGTGATTCCCGCCCCCGCCGAATATCCGGTGGTGGAGACTTCGGCAACCGGCGGGGGCGGGATTCACGCCAGCCCCCCGCGATTCTCCGACCCGGCGGGGGGTCGGAGAATCTCGCCCCTGGTCTCTGGAGTGGGGCTTGAAGCCACAACCTTCTGACTGTGTGCAGAGAGAGTGCTAACATCTGAGCCACAATGTACCTGACCTTGGATAACTTCCAGCAAGATTTATTCCATTCTCCAATATCGACCTCCCTTACTTTGAACCCAAAATGAATGCAGCAAAGGTGAATTCATCTGTTGAACACATCACTGACTGAGTCCGAGATCACCTGTGGATCATTTGAAAGCATTCTCTTTAGAAAGTCTCTTCAAGAAATGAAGAATACTGTCGGAGCATCAAGAAACCAGTGTCAGAGCAACCATAGTTGTATTCATTCACAACTAAATTAAAAACCAAGCTAGAAAATACTAATAATTCAGTTGAATGTTGTGGTTGAGTAAATGGGTCTTGCTTTAGGTGACCCGTGCAGTTGTTATCCAAGATAAAGATCAAAGGTCGAGACTGAGATAAAGATCAAAGGTCGAGACTGAGATAAAGATCAAAGGTCGAGACTGAGATAAAGATCAAAATTGAAGAGCAATAACTGAAGTTCTGCTCCGTCTGTTGGCTTCATTGATGGGTCAAACTGATTGGCCAAGAGCTGCGAATGTTTGAGAGCCACCTGTTTTTTAAATATATATTTAAAGTACCCAATTATTTTGTTTTCCCAATTAAGGGGCAATTTAGCACGGCCAATCTACCTAACCTGCACATCTTTGGGTTGTGGGGGTGAGACCCACGCAGACACGAGGAGAATGTGCAAACTCCACACGGACAGTGACCCAGGGCCGGGATCGAACCCGGGTCCTCGGCGCCGTGAGGCAGCAGTACTACTGGAGAGCCACCTCTTAACAATTGGCGCACTATTCAACGAAATGGGAACAAAGTCCAATAGTGAGCGCGTTTAGCCGCATGTTTCCCCTCCCTTGCAGTGCCGGCAAACATATGTCTATAAAACAGCACTCGCGGTAAATAAGGGGCCTTAGCGGGGAACGCGCGGCCAAGGCCGCACATAGCCCCGTTTTCTACACTGAGGAGCTCTGCTCACCGGAACTCCCCAGTGTAGTGAGAGATCGGTATGCCATTTTTAAATGACATCCTGATCTCCTAGGCTCCTGATGCGACCCCCCCCTCCAACACCCACGCGGTACCCCCAATCTGATCGCCAGCACATAAACAATGGCACCTTGGCAGTGCCAACCTGGTTACCCGGCAGTGCCCCTTCCAGCTGGCAGTGCCACATTGGAACCTTGGCAGTGCCAGGCTTGCACCCAGGTAGCACTGGCATGGTGCCAGGCTGGCAGTGCCACCAGCAGAGATAGTGTACCAACCTGCCCAATGGGCATGCACCTGGGGGGCTCCAATCCCCTGGGAGACCCTCAAGAGTGCCACTCTGTTTGGTTCCCATTTTTGAAGACCAGTTCTGAACAACACTCGCCCGAGGTCTACAAGGCGAAGGAGATAGGTGTCACGCCTCAAGTAACTGGGGATTTGCCAAAAAATGATCCTGCCCATTATCCTGCCCACAATGGGTGAGATTTACATTCAATCTCTCAAGGCGTTGCGATCCGGGAAGATCCCGGGAGCGGTGTCTCCCATCTTTAATCGGCCATGCTGTGCCGCGGCGAGCCGCTTTTCGGGCGCAGCATGGCCATTCGAGCGCACCCACGATAATTGTATACTGGCAGTATGCCAGGACTTTCTCCTGCAAGGTGTGGGTGTCTCTTACTGCGGCTGTTGAATGACTAACCAGAACTACTACAGGCAGTAGATTATTAATAAGAACTCACTCCAAAATCAGGTCATGTGAACAGATTTCATTTCTTAAAGGAAACTCCCAAGTTAATGTTTAATGGACTTGCTGCTCTTCCAGTTAATGGACTCGCAACAGTCAAGGTCCTTTCCCTCTCACATTACCAGGCTTCGTAGTTGATTCCCTGAAAATCCAGTTGCATGTTGGAGTGTGTTTACGTCGATGCTAGCAGCCCTTTATTTAACTTCACTGATGTGCCCGTTGCCCAGGCACTGAATGTTGTCAGGCCCCCATCGCTCAGGTGTTAATACTCTTTCCCTCTCAACAAAATGTTATTCATTTATGAATGTGCGTGTCGCTGGCTAGGGCAACAATTGTTGCCCATCCCTAGTTGCCACTGAGAAGGTGGTGGTGAGCAGCCTTCTTGAACCGCTGCCATCCATGTGGTGTAGGTACACCCACTGTGCTGTTAGAGAGGGAGTTCCAGGATTTTGACCCAACAACAGTGAAGGAACGGCGATATGTTTCCCAGCCAGGATGGTGAGTGGCCTGGAAGAGAATTTCCAAGTGGTGGTGTTCCCATGCATTTCCTGTCCTTGTCCTTCTAGGCGGTCGTAGGTTTGAAGGTGCTGTCTAAGGAGCCTTGGTGAGTTCCTGAATTTATAAATGAATCACATTGTAGAAAGACTCCTGTGTCGGTGGTGAAGCAAGTGAATATTTGTGGAAGGGGTGCTAATCGAGTGGCTGCTTTGTCCTGGATGGTGTTGAGCTTCTTGAGTGCTATGGATTCAAGGTCCACAGAGCTCAGGCTGACTCATCAGTCCAGTACTGAGAGGGTGTTGCACTGTCAGGAGGTGCTGTCTTTCAGATCATCTGATAAACCAAGGGCCCCGTTTGACCTTTTGTATAAAACATCCTATTTGTAGAAGAGACACGGAGTTCTCAGGCCCGTATTTATCCCACAGCCAACATCTGATTATTTGGTCATTTATCTTATTGCGGTTTGTGGGAGCTTGCTGTGCGCAAATTGGCTGCGGTGTTTCTGACATTGCGACAGTGACTACACCTCAAAAGCATTGATGCCCTGAGGTAAAAGGTGCTATAGAAATGCAAGTCTTTGTTCCTTATTCAGCAATTTGAGTATCACCCCCCCAAACTAATCCTCTTGCCTTCTCGATGCTCTCTCTCACAGAGGAGTGCAACAAAAAAAAAGCAAGTATAAAACACATAGAAGTTGGAAATTGTAGTCTTTCGGGTTCATCAAACACGTTTCTCTCAGACTTTTTTTTTCTTTTAAATTTAGTGTACCCAATTCATTTTTTCTAATTAAGGGGCAATTTAGCGTGGCCAATCCACCTAGCCTGCACATCTTTGGGTTGTGGGGGCGAAACCCACGCAAACACAGGGAGAATGTGCAAACTCCACACGGACAGTGACCCAGAGCCGGGATCGAACCCGGGTCCTCGGCGCCGTGAGGCAGCAGTGCTAACCACTGCACCACGTGCTGCCCTCTCTCAGACTTATGATAGTGATGCCCATCAACTGCTACACTGTTCTACTTGACAAGTGATACACTTTGATCTCTGTTGAAGTTATTCAGGAATTATTGGTGACGAGATGGGGATTGCCATAGATTGGTTTATTATGCGTGTACCCGAGAGGTTGTGACTTGAAACATTCTAATCGAACCTCCACAGTGGGAAAAGGTGAATCAGGAGAACTCTGCTTCAAAAACAAAGCGTGAATGTTAATTTTACTCTCTTTCAGCTCCTGTTTTAACGGAGGGACCTGTATAGATGGCATTAACTTGTACATCTGTCACTGCCGCTCTGGTTTCACTGGTTCCAGTTGCCAGTATGACATTGACGAGTGTAGCTCACAGCCATGTCTGAATGGAGGGGTGTGCATCGATGGGCTGGAGTCCTACCGGTGTACCTGCCCCCATGGGTACAAAGGTGATCGGTGTCAGGTGAGCACTTGTTTAACATTACATCCTTTCTCCAGCAACCAAGGTGAACCTGCACCTATTAACCACAGCCTGCACCTATTCACTGTACGCCTTGCCAACTTTGGAACCAGCTGTAATGTCTGGGTGGCGGTGGTGAGGGTGGATTCTCTCTCTCGTGGATGGGCGAAAGTGAAACTGGCTGATGTTTGTCACCCATCTCTTGCCCAGTTGGTTACAAAGTGGGGAGCCAATGTGCACTGCCACAGAGAGAGAGAGAGAGACAAGACAAGCCCAAACGGCTGACTAGATCTTCGCGGCCTTGATAGCAATCTGTCCCTTTCTCCCTTAGGTCAGTACGGACTGGTGCAGCAAATCCCCCTGCAAGAATGGCGGGCGGTGTCGACCAACAAGAACATCCTTTGCCTGCGACTGCGCGAGTGTTTGGACAGGACGCTACTGCGACATCCCCAATGTGTCGTGCGAAGTGGCGGCGGCACAGAGAGGTAGGGGCTGTGATTCTCCTGTCGTGTGGCATTCGGGGCAAACAGGTTGGATAATGGCTGAAGAAGCTTCAAGAATGAGGCCAGCCATGGAAATGTCAATGTAATGTATTAGTAATGGAGAGCTTCATTCTAATTGGAGTAATACTAATAGGAGTAGTGCGAACATGCTCCATCCCAGCAGTAAAGCCACCAACCTTAACATTAAAAGTAGCTCTGCTGTTGTACATTGAATCATAAGGCATCGGAGCAGAGTTAGGCCACTCGGCCCATCGAGTCTGCTTTCACTCCCAATTCCTCTTGTACCAGCTAACCAATTTTATAAAACAAAGAGAGCAGTCGGGAAAGCAAATGCTTACTGTTTTTTTTAAATGTTCAACTATATTTTCACTGCTATTGTGCTCTTTTCTAACAAGGAGTGGCTACAACTCAGCTTTGCCATCACGGAGGCTCCTGCTTTCGGGCTGGAAACGCTCATTACTGCCTGTGTCCTAAAAGCTATACCGGCAGCTACTGCGAGAATGAAGTTGACCAATGTGCCTCCAACCCATGTCACAACAGTGCCACCTGCAGGAGCTTCATTGGAGGCTACATGTGTGAGGTGAGAGGCAATGCCACATCTCAACGGTTCGCTCCTAAAGGGCCTTCAAACAGATGCTGCAAACTCTTCCATTCTTCGCTGGTGGGCCTCGCTGCCCTCTATAATAACGATATGAAGCCCTGACAGTTTTGAAAAACATTGCAAGTCTGTTGAAATCTGTGAAGAAAGATTGTGAATTTGGCTTTGACTTGTTGGATTCACCTGGATCCCCAAAGTTTCTGTGTACATTTCAGCACAAGACCATTTATTTCTTATTCCCGGGTGTGGATGGATATAAATCTTTGGAATCTCTTGACTAATTTTTAACACCAGGCAATTAGCAATCTTTTCCAAGGAAAAATTAGAATCGCGGAAGCTTCGTTCGGAGTGGAACAGAGCTCGATCTGGCCCAAGACGGCCGAATGCCAACATTGGGCACCTGAGATGGAAATTATTCCGTCCGCGACACTTAACGCCTGTCACACTGATGGGCAGAATGCTGTTGCAAACAAACGAGATTGATGATTGGGCCTGTTATCCTTGTGGAAAAGAAGGCTGAGAGGAGATTTGATGGAGGTATCCAAGATCCTGAGGGGTATGGACAGGGCAAATAGTGAGGAACTGATCCCACTCAAGAGAGCATCTAGACCTAGAGGGCACAGGTTCAAAATAATGGGCAAAAGGAGTAATGGTGATGTGAGGAGACATTTCTTGTCACCCAGAGGTTGGCAGAGGTCTGGAACGCACTTCCCGAAAGGGCAGTAAAGGCAAAAACCCTCAACTCATTTGAAAAATGCCTGGATATGCACCGTAAGTTCCGAAACTTCCAGAGCCACGGACCGACGGCGGGAAGGTAGGATCAGGCTCGGTGGCTCGATTTTCAACTGGTGCTGACTTGGTGGATAATAAATTTTTAGAAGTTTTCTGAATACCTGAAAAGGGGGAATGTGTAGGGCTTTGGGGAGAGGGCAAAGGGGGTGGCTGAATTGTTCCTTGGGATAGCCAGCAGCAATGTGATGGGCCAAAAGGCCATCTTCTGTGCTGTTGCGATTCTCATTTTATGATTCTATGAGCCACCCCACCCTGACATTGCGGGCAGCAGCCCACACAGTTCCACTCTGCAGATACTTCTATCAGTTGTCCAGCTAGTGCAATCACTTTTCTGCAACAAACTGTAAGGGGTACACTCATCACGTCAAATACTGAATTCAACTTTGACCTCTCTCCCTCAGTGCATGCCAGGTTACAAGGGGAAGACCTGCAAACTGGAGGTCAATGAATGCGAGTCAAACCCCTGCCAGAATGGAGGCACCTGCCTTGATCTGATTGGCCGATACATCTGCTCCTGTCCACCAGGAACCCTGGGTAAGTGAGTTTGGATCCCCACATAAACTGGTTTAAAAGTAAGAGGTGGAGAACTGTTCCCAAGACAGAGAGGGCAGGAGGTTAGCACTCAGCCCTGTCAACGCAGTATTGCGTAATAACAGGGCAGTGTTGAAAGAATTTGGGTTGCGGAAGTTGTCCAATATTTCTGGGTTAATTGAAGCTTAAACATGTGATGTGATGTTCCTGATTTCGGACTCTCTGAGCTGGGGTATTATGAGCAGCAATCAAACCAAATCTTGTCGCTAAGGTTAAATTGTCACCAGGAACAAGACCCCCCCACGGGAGAATGTGCAAACTCCACACGGACTGACCCAGAGCCGGGATCGAACCTGGGCCCTCGACGCTGTGAGGCAACAGTGCTAACCGCTGTGCCACCGTGCTGCCCCAGGCCAGCCTTTATTGCCTGTCCCTAGTTGCCCTTGAGAAGGTGTTAGTGAGATGCCTTCTTGAACCGTTGCAGTTCCTGATGTGTAGGTACACCCACAGTGCTGTTAGGGGGGGGGGGCGGAGATTCCAGGATTTTGACCCAGTAACAGTGAAGGAACGGCCGATATATTACCAAAGTGACTTGGAGAGGAACCTCCAGGTGGTGGGTTCCCAAGTATCTGCTGCTCTTGTCCTTCTAGATGGTAGAGGTTGTGGATTTGGAAGGAGCTGCCTCAGGAACCTTGGTGAGTTACTGCAGTGCATCTTGTAGATGATACACCCGGCTGCTAATGTGCGTCGCTAGTGGAAGGATTGAATATTTGTGGAAGGGGGAGCAATCAAACGGGGCTGCTTTGTCCTGGATGGTGCTGAGCTTTTTTTTAATATAAAATTTAGAGTACCCAATTCAGTTTTTCCAATTAAGGGGCAATTTAGCGTGGCCAATCCACCTACCCTGCACATCTTTTGGGTTGTGGGGGCGAAACCCACGCAAACACGGGGAGAATAGGCAAACTCCACACGAACAGTGACCCAGAGCCGGGATCGAACCTGGGACCTCGGCGCCGTGAGGCAGCAGTGCTAACCGCTGCCCCACCGTGCTGAGCTTCTTGAGTGTTTTTGGAGCTGCACTCATCCAGGAAAGTGGAGAATATTCCATCACACTCCTGACTTGCACTTTTGTCGATGATGGGCAGGCTTTGGAGAGTCAGGAGGTGAGTTATGCGCTGCAGGATTCCTAGCCTTTGACCTGCTCTTGTAGCCACAGTATTAATATGTCTGGGTCCAGTTCAGATTTTGGTCAGTGGGAACCCGCAGGATGTTGAGAGTGGGGGATTCAGCGATGGGAATGCCATTGAATGTCAAGGGGCAGTGGTTAGATCCTCTCTTGTAGGAGATGGTCATTGCCTGGCACCTGTGTGATGTGAATGTTACTTGCCACTTGTCAGCCCAAGCCTGGATATTGTCCAAGTCTTGCTGCATTTGGACATGGACTGCTTCAGTATCTGAGGAGTTGAGTGTGGTCACCGTATGGTGCTGAGCATTATGCAGTCATCAGCGAACATCCCCAATCTGATCTTATGATAGCAGGAATTGATGGAGCAGCAGAAGCTGGTAGGGCCAGTGTTTTCTTGGGTTGTGTGCAAAGGTTATATCGCAAGATAGCTATGAGCTAGTGTGAACTTCAGCCTTAGTTCTAGTCAGCTCTGACCTCTTCTCATAACACTCACCTTCGATTCTTCTCTTACTTGTGAAGTCTGTACCACAATGCTTCAGCTGTCTTTGACTACTTGGAATTGTCTTTCTCAGGCGTACTTTGTGAAATTAATGAAGATGACTGCGGCCTCTCTCCCGGCACGAATGTGCCCAAGTGTATGAATAACGGGACCTGTGTGGATAAAATTGGAGACTACACCTGTAACTGCCCACCAGGGTTCACTGGCGATCGGTGTGAAGGTGACATTAACGAGTGCCTGTCAAACCCTTGTAACCCACAGACAACCATCGACTGTGTCCAGTTGCCTAATGATTACCAGTGCGTGTGCAAGCCTGGCTTCACAGGTCAGTGAGATTAACTGGGTGCTGGCAAGGCAGTGATTCAACATAATCATTTCTCCCAGTTATCCATTCAAGCATACTCTGTCTCTCTTGCTCACTTTCCTCATTACCCATATCGCTGTCTCATTTTGATTCTGTCTCTTGAATGCACCCATGAGTGCAATTTAGCCTGTCTTTATTTCTTTTTGCTTCTGTCCGTTGCTCACGTCACCAGAGTTATCTAGAATAATCCTGTCTCTGTTAGATGCACCACGTGCACACACACACACTTCTCCCACTCTCTGCCGGGTGTCCCTAGAAAAGGGGCGCATGGTGTCTGCCAATAGAATCGAGGCCTTGCGTGCCAATGGGCACCACAGGCACTGAGGTGTTTTTTAATTAACTCTTTCAATACCATTTTGTTTGGATGTTTCAAGGTCTCTTTGAGATTCTGTTTACTGTGGTGCAGTACCCCTTTAAGGGACTGCCTTTTAATTTATCCCTCATCTGTTGATTTAGCTTATTTGTTTAGTCCAAAAGAAGCACATACTTCATCCGATCTCTCTCTCTCCCTAACACATATCCCACGGGATGCCGACACTTTTAAAGTGCTTTTCTTTACCCACTTGCTGATGAATGAAATGAAATGAAATGAAAATCGCTTATTGTCACAAGTAGGCTTCAAATGAAGTTACTGTGAAAAGCCCCTAGTCGCCACATTCCGGCGCCTGTTCGGGGAGGCTGTTACCGTAACCAAACCGTGCTGCTGGCCTGCCTTCAAAGCCAGTGATTTAGCCCTGTGCTAAACAGCCCCTTCAGACACAGATGCCCTGTCAGTTGCTCTTTGAAGGTTGAAAATATTGGATTACCTGTAAAGCAGCAGAGCTTGTGGACTCTGCCAGATGCATTGGCTCCATTAATGTTCCGTTTCTACTAAAGAATGATGCCCATTGCAAATAGAAAGAGTGAGGGAAGATGTGGCAGTTCACTAGAAGGCCACACTCTCAAAACCAGGGCACATAAGAACTAGGCCATTGTGATCAATGTAGGAATTTGAGGTATATTGAACTATATCACTTAGTGCAGTAAGGGTTGAAAACCTTTCCAAAGATTAACCAGCAAGGTCATTTCTGGACTAAACAATTGTGCAGTATACATTGACGATTTAGTGGTGTTTAGTAAAACATGGAATGAGCATTTGGAATATTTAAACGCTGGATTGGTGGTAAACTTGGTTAAAAGTGAATTTTTTAAAAATTAATTTACGGGATGTGCACATCGCTGGTTAGGCCAGCATTTATTGCCCATCTCTAGTTGCCCTTCAGAAGGTGGTGGTGAGTTGCCTTCTTGAACCGCTGCAGTCCTTGAAGCATAGGTACACGCACAGTGCTATTAGGAAGGGAGTTCCAGTATGTTGTCCCAGAGACATTGAAGGAACGGCGATATATTTCCAAGTCAGGGTGGTGAGTGACTTGGAGGGAGACCTCTCCATGAAGCTAGTATGCCTGAGTCTACTAACTGTATTTGAAAGTGGATTTTGATCTGAGATGGGTGCTGTTTGAGTGGAGATAAAGATAGCAGTTACTGGTTATTGCTTCATTGTATTCAGAGAATCCTGACAGCACAGAAGGAGGCCATTCGGTCCATCAAGTCTGCACCGATCCTTCAAATGAGCACTGCACCAATCTCCACCCTGCCCTATCCCCGTAACCTAACCTGCACACCCCTGGACACTAAGGGGCAATTTATCATGGCCAATCCTCCAAACCCACACACCTTTGGACAGTGGGAGGAAACCGGAGTACCCGGGGGAAACCCACGCAGGCAGAAAGAGAAAGTGCAAACTCCACACAGACAGTCATCCAAGGCCAGATTTGAACCTGGGAACCTGGCGCTATGAGGCAGCAGTGCTAAGCACTGTGCCACCGTACTGATAAGCATTGTTTAACTGATAATTGAAATTATTTGTCCACAGTTAATAATACTGTGTTACTAATGAAGTTTGTTTTAATATATCATAGAATTTAACATAGAATTTACAGTGCAGAAGGAGGCCATTCAGCCCATCGATTCTGCCTCGGCTCTTGGAAAGAGCACCCTACCCAAGGTCAACACCTCCACCCTATCCCCATAACCCAGTAACCCCACCCAACACTAAGGGCAATTTTGGACACTAAGGGCAATTTATCATGGCCAATCCACCTAACCTGCACATCTTTGGACTGTGGGAGGAAACCGGAGCACCCGGAGGAAACCCACGCAGACACGGGGAGGATGTGCTGACTCCGCACAGACAGTGACCCAAGCCGGAATCGAACCTGGGACCCTGGAGCTATGAAGCAATTGTGCTATCCACAATGCTACCGTGCTGCCCATATCCCTACCTATATCACTCCTGGAGCAAAATATCCTTTCCTCACAGTCTTACAAATTAAATATAATATTGGGGTTTTTGTCCGGTATCCTAGCAACATTTGGAGTCTGGGATCGTAATAGCCATTCAGCCCAAACCATCTATACCTTACACGCAAGTCTCCTCTCACTCTAATTACTTCATCTCACCCTGTCAGTATATCTTTCTATTTCTTTCTCCATAATGTATTATGGCACGGTAGCACAGTGGTTAGCACTGTTGATTCACAGCGCCAGGGTCCCAGGTTCGATTCCCGGCTTGGGTCATTGTCTGTGCGGAGTCTGCACGTTCTCCCCGTGTGTGCGTGGGTTTCCTCCGGGTGCTCCGGTTTCCTCCCACAGTCCAAAGATGTGCAGTTTAGGTGGATTGGTCATGATAAATTGCCCTTAGTGTCCAAAAAGGTTAGGTGGCTTTACGGGGATGGGGTGGAGGTGTGCGCTTAAGTGGGGCTCTCTTTCTAGGGGCCGGTGCAAACCCGATAGGCCGAAAGTCCTCTGTAGTGGTATGTATTAGGGGTATTAAGCTACCCTGTGATGCCGAGAGGCTATTGGTGGATAGACGCTGGGTCCCGATTGGATCATCCGCCTGCTGGCTCCACCCAGTAAGGCGGAGTATAAGAGCCCGGGTTCTCCCAGCAGCCGCATTCTGTAACTGTGCTGCTGGGGAACAAGTCTGCGTAATAAAGCCATCGTTCGACTCCTTCTCATCTCGCCTCGTGAGTGATTGATCGTGCTACAGCCTCCTTCTGCACTGCAAATTCTATGATTCTATCTACTTTCCCAAGAATGCATCACCTCAAATACTCCTTGCTATCAAGCTCCACATTCTCACCACTATCTGAATAAAATACCTTTCTTCTGAATTCCCAATTGGATTTATCAGTAACTATCTTATGTTTCCAATTACTAGTTTTGGACTCGCTTACATCTCTCCAGCTATCAAGTCTAACCCCTTCCGAATTTTCAAGTCTTCGATCAGGTGATCTCACTGCCTTTTTTTTTCTAGAGCAAAGAGCCAGAGTTTGTTCAGCCTTCCCTAATCGTTATAAACCTCTTGGTTCTGATAACGTTCTTTTCTAAATCTTTTCTGCATTTTCTCCAATATCTCCACCTCCTGTTTGTAGTGCAGAGGTCGGCAGAGTACAGTACGTGAAGCGTGGTCTAACCTACCAAGGTCCTGGAAGATTAGCTTCAATTCAAGTTTAAATTATATTCTCAGCTTTACAATTACATTCCTCTAGCACTGTGCTTTGTTTGCACTTTTTACAGCTCTCTTAACATTCATTTCTGCTTTTACTGGTTTGTGTATCTGGTGTAGAAGTGCAATTATTGAAAACATTCACCTTTGTTTGCCTGAGGTGACTTACCTTAAAATCTGAGTACTTTACATATCACTTGTGTGTGACACAGGCGCAACATTACCCTTGTTGTTCCCGACACGTGAAATGGATGATAGTGACCTCCTGCAAGCGCCCTTTGACCCCCCACCCCACGGCAACCCAATTCACCTTCTTATTTTTTTTTTCCTCTTCACCCATAGGCCGTCAGTGCCAAAGCGTCATCAACATGTGTGAATCTCAGCCCTGTCAGAACGGCGGCCACTGTAAAATCACGGTCAATACACCACTCGGCTATACCTGCAAGTGCCAAACGGTGAGTGACAGGAGAAAGAAAGATTGATATTGTGTTGGAAGGCATCCCTCAACAGTGAGACGTGCCCTTGCCTTTTCCCACCCATTCTCTGACTTTCTATTGCTGTTGCTTACTTTGAATGGTTACATTTTGTCCAATGCTCTTTGTGCCAAATGGCTCCATTTAGAAGCGTTCTGGCCAACTGAGCTAACTGCGGGTAGGATTAAAATTGGCCTTTGTGCCCCTGAGTGGGAGGGGAGGAGGTGGGAATAACTGGGCTCCTGCTCCTGGTTACGACTTACAGCTCTGGTTGCGGAGCCAGGACAGGATTAGGAACATACCTCGTGCCCGATGGTTGGCGTCACTCACTGTCCGGATTCACCCAGACAGACTGGCCACTTGAACAAGGTGGAGAAGTATAGCCGGGTCTGTGAATCCAGTCAAGCAGCAAGACTCCGGGAGAACGATGAGGCAAAAGGGAACCGCCACCCTTTTGTCACGTGCCTGCCAATGTCAAGGCTTGCCTTAGTTTCCCGAGTTGCTAGGCAACTCCAGAGGGCAGCTGAGAGTCAACGACATTGGTCCAAGACTGGAGTCACATACAAGACAGAGCACACAAGGACACATTTCCTTCCCTAAAGGACACTAATCAGCCACTTGGGGTTTTTAATGACAATCACATGGTCTCTTGTTGATAATCTGCTTGTTATTTCTGAATTTTTGTTTCAACTGAATTCAGAGCACCAGGGCGAGATTTCAAATCAACAACAACTTGCAATTATATAGAACCTTTACTGTAGGAAACATTCCAAGATGTTTCACAGGAGTGTTATCAAAGAGAGGGGGTGATTCTCAGCCTGCGTTTGCCGTCTGAGAGAACTCCGGCACCGGCAGACTATCCGGAGAGAATCGTCACTCCCACAGGAGAGATCATGGGCGGGATTCACCGACCCCCTGCCGGGATCCCGCACCACCGGGTAAGGGAGAATCCCGGCCCATATTTCCGATTTTCCAAGCTCCTCGCTGCAGACATCACGAGGTTCACGCCTACGAATGACGAGAGCCTCCTTTTAATGGATTTAAATCATTTTTAATACGATTAGTCGGCCTCCCCGCCTCATGCTCCCCCCTCACTGACTGTTCACTTTGGCGAGGTTTGCAGCGGCTTTATAAAAATCAGATTCAGTCGAGGGGACCCCTCGCAAAGGTAAGTACGGCCCTGGGGGAGAGTGACGTGCCTAGGAGGTTGCACAGGTTAGCACTGTGCCAAACTGGCAATGCCAACCACCAAACTGGCAGTGCCAACTTGTGGCGGGACAGGATCTTTGGGCAACCACTTGGGGCAGGGGAGGTGTTTCCCATGATGCGGAAGGGGAGGGGAGAGCGCCGAGGCGATTGAGGGGGGAAATTGCAGATGGGGGTGATGGGGTGGGTGGTGCTGCCGATACTTCTGGGGTGGGGGGGGGCACATCCTTTGCAGATGGTACCCCAATCTCCATGGAGCCAGGTCCACAGTACCCATCCCGTCAGGCTGATGGTGAAATCCCCACCCACTCATTTTTGTTCTTCAGAGAAGCTCCGGATCTGGTCTGAAAACCGGTCCGTGCAGCTAAAGAGCTACAGCCTGGTTTCACATCATGGGAAACAACCCCCCCTGCCCCAAGTGGTTGCCCAAAGACCCCGTCCCACCACAGGTTGGCACTGCCAGTTTGGTGGTTGGCTTTGCCAGTTTGGCCCAGTGCCTGACACTTAAATAGAAATATGCGAAGATTCCACCCACTGAGCTGGGTAAGGAAATATCAGGGCAGGCGACCAAAGACCTGCTCAAAGAAGTGGGTTTGATGGAGTGGTTTAAAGGAGGGGACAGAGGCGGAGGGGGCGAGGGAGGGAATGACCAGGTTTGGAGCCAGGCAGCTGAAGGCATGGTCAGACTTGTGGAGCAATAAAGATTGGGTTGTGCAAGAAAGCAGAGGACTGCAGAGTTCCCGGAGGGATGTGGAGCTGGAAGAGGTTGCAGCGATGAGGGACGAAGCGGTGGAGGAATTTGAAAAGAAGGATGATAATTTGTAAATTGAAGTGCTGCCTGACTAGAAGCCTGTGTAGGTGAGTGAGCACAGTGATGTTGGCACAGTATGTGCTGTTACTGGGGATACGGGCAGTGTGTCCAGTAACACAACCATCCTCCTATATGGAGTGTTGCATTGTAATTGAATAACTGTGAAGTGAGTTTGCTTGTGAGAGGTTGAACACATGCTTGCCTTCTCTTGCAGAGCTTCACTGGACCAAATTGCGAACGCAGTATTTTGACCTGTCGAGAGCTGGTCTGCCAGTATGGCCAGCTGTGTATCGATTCTCCCCTGGGAGCCCGTTGTACCTGTCCATCAGGGTTTCCTGGCCTGGCATGCCACCCCCTGACCACCCCCAGCGTGACCCCTGCCTGCAGCAGCCGGATGTGCCGCAACGGTGGCACCTGCAAGGCCAGCCGACTGCCCCCCTTCTACCAATGTCTGTGCCCGAGAGAGTTGACTGGGAGGCACTGCGAAGTGCTGAGGCCGTACACCACTCCCCCCAAGGTGATGACCTGTTCCATCAAGGAGTGCCAGAGGAGGGCAGACGATGGTCACTGTGACCAAGAGTGCAACACGCACGCCTGCCAGTGGGACGGAGGTGACTGTTCCCTGTCAGTCGACAACCCCTGGAGGGATTGCAATGTTCAGGAATGCTGGCAATACTTCAACAACAACATCTGCGATAAGTTCTGCAACAGCCGTGAATGTCTTTATGACAACTTTGACTGCCAGAACCAAGAGAGGACCTGCAAGTAAGTCAAGGCAGAGAACTGTACAGCCACTCGTGGCTGGGTAGTTGGTTAGCACAGGGGTTAAGGCAGTTTAAAGTTCCACCCGCAACTTCCAATACCTCCTGATATCAAAATGTGGCACTAATCCATAGCATGGGCAGAAACCAGTTACTCCTCAACCACTCTTGTGTCAACTGTTATCCTCACCAATTGCATTCTGGAGCAGCCAACCTTTAAACAAAGTAGTGATGTCTCATCGCGATTCTTCAAATCTTCTCCCCTGGTTAGGCTAACCATTTATACGCTGCTTCACACAATTTCCAAGCTGGATATTTTTGTCGCCCCCTCCTGAGATATTTATCTCTTTTCTTCCTGGTCCAGGGATCTGCAACCTTAGTAACATGAGCCATTAAAAAAAAAAATTAGTCAAGAGCAAAGAGTCGCGCTTCTGACACTCAAATACCAATAATAACGAAAAACAAGATCGGCACAATTCAAGAACATTTCAGCATTTTTTTCCTCACAAATTTGTTAATGGAATGATGCTGTCTCAAAATTATAACGCAAATAAAAGTTCAAACTAACAAAACAAGCGACGAGTATAATCCGCCACGGTTGTGGCCTGCACAGGAGTCCTTAATGAATTCCACTGGACAGATTTCTGGCCTACTTTCTCTTGTTTGCGCCCCTTCCCCTGAACAGAATGACGTGCACACACACACACACATGTGTGCACACAAACACATACATACAATTACATAGTCTTAGCACACAAAAACATACATACTATTACATTTAGCACTCAAACACATACATACTATTACATTTAGCACCCGAACATATACATACTATTACATTTAGCACACAAACACATACATACTATTACATTTAGCACCCGAACATATACATACTATTACATTTAGCACCCGAACATATACATACTATTACATTTAGCACTCAAACACATACATACTATTACATTTAGCACCCGAACATATACATACTATTACATTTAGCACACAAACACATACATACAATTACATAGTCTTAGCACACAAAAACATACATACTATTACATTTAGCACTCAAACACATACATACTATTACATTTAGCACCCGAACATATACATACTATTACATTTAGCACTCAAACACATACATACTATTACATTTAGCACCCGAACATATACATACTATTACATTTAGCACACAAACACATACATACTATTACATAGTCTTAGCACACAAACACATACATACTATTACATTCAGCACACAAACACATACATACTATTACATTCAGCACACAAACACATACATACTATTACATGTGTGCACACAAACACTTACATACTATTACATAGTCTTAGCACACGAACATATCCTTTTGTTTTTCGTTATTATTGGTATTTGAGTGTCAGAAGCGCGACTCTTTGCTCTTGACTAATTTTTTTTTTTTTTAATGGCTCATGTTACTAAGGTTGCAGATCCCTGGACCAGGAAGAAAAGAGATAAATATCTCAGGAGGGGGCGACAAAAATATCCAGCTTGGAAATTGTGTGAAGCAGCGTATAAATGGTTAGCCTAACCAGGGGAGAAGATTTGAAGAATCGGGAGAATATCACAGCTATACTGCGAGAGGACACCTCAGAGGGCAGTGAGGCTATATGGGTAGAGATCAGGAATAAGAAGGGTGCAGTCACAATGTTGGGGGTATACTACAGGCCTCCCAACAGCCAGCGGGAGATAGAGGAGCAGATAGGTAGACAGATTTTGGAAAAGAGTAAAAACAACAGGGTTGTGGTGATGGGAGACTTCAACTTCCCCAATATTGACTGGGACTCACTTAGTGCCAGGGGCTTAGACGGGGCGGAGTTTGTAAGGAGCATCCAGGAGGGCTTCTTAAAACAATATGTAAACAGTCCAACTAGGGAAGGGGCGGAACTGGACCTGGTATTGGGGAATGAGCCCGGCCAGGTGGTAGATGTTTCAGTAGGGGAGCATTTCGGTAACAGTGACCACAATTCAGTAAGTTTTAAAGTACTGGTGGACAAGGATAAGAGTGGTCCGAGGATGAATGTGCTAAATTGGGGGAAGGCTAATTATAACAATATTAGGCGGGAACTGAAGAACATAGATTGGGGGCGGATGTTTGAGGGCAAATCAACATCTGACATGTGGGAGGCTTTCAAGTGTCAGTTGAAAGGAATACAGGACAGGCATGTTCCTGTGAGGAAGAAAGATAAATACGGCAATTTTCGGGAACCTTGGATGACGAGTGATATTGTAGGCCTCGTCAAAAAGAAAAAGGAGGCATTTGTCAGGGCTAAAAGGCTGGGAACAGCCGAAGCCTGTGTGGCATATAAGGAAAGTAGGAAGGAACTTAAGCAAGGAGTCAGGAGGGCTAGAAGGGGTCATGAAAAGTCATTGGCAAATAGGGTTAAGGAAAATCCCAAGGCTTTTCACACGTACATAAAAAGCAAGAGGGTAGCCAGGGAAAGGGTTGGCCCACTGAAGGATAGGCAAGGGAATCTATGTGTGGAGCCACAGGAAATGGGCGAGGTACTAAATGAATACTTTGCATCAGTATTCACCAAAGAGAAGGAATTGGTGGATGTTGAGTCTGGAGAAGGGGGTGTAGATAGCCTGGGTCACAGTGTGATCCAAAAAGACGAGGTGTTGGGTGTCTTAAAAAATATTAAGGTAGATAAGTCCCCAGGGCCTGATGGGATCTACCCCAGAATACTGAAGGAGGCTGGAGAGGAAATTGCTGAGGCCTTGACAGAAATCTTTGGATCCTCGCTGTCTTCAGGGGATGTCCCGGAGGACTGGAGAATAGCCAATGTTGTTCCTCTGTTTAAGAAGGGTAGCAAGGATAATCCCGGGAACTACAGGCCGGTGAGCCTTACTTCAGTGGTAGGGAAATTACTGGAGAGAATTCTTCGAGACAGGATCTACTCCCATTTGGAAGCAAATGGACGTATTAGTGAGAGGCAGCACGGTTTTGTGAAGGGGAGGTCGTGTCTCACTAACTTGATAGAGTTTTTCGAGGAGGTCACTAAGATGATTGATGCAGGTAGGGCAGTAGATGTTGTCTATATGGACTTCAGTAAGGCCTTTGACAAGGTCCCTCATGGTAGACTAGTACAAAAGGTGAAGTCACACGGGATCAGGGGTGAACTGGCAAGGTGGATACAGAACTGGCTAGGCCATAGAAGGCAGAGGGTAGCAATGGAGGGATGCTTTTCTAATTGGAGGGCTGTGACCAGTGGTGTTCCACAGGGATCAGTGCTGGGACCTTTGCTCTTTGTAGTATATATAAGTGATTTGGAGGAAAATGTAACTGGTCTGATTAGTAAGTTTGCAGACGACACAAAGGTTGGTGGAATTGCGGATAGCGATGAGGACTGTCTGAGGATACAGCAGGATTTAGATTGTCTGGAGACTTGGGCGGAGAGATGGCAGATGGAGTTTAATCCAGACAAATGTGAGGTAATGCATTTTGGAAGGGCTAATGCAGGTAGGGAATATACAGTGAATGGTAGAACCCTCAAGAGTATTGAAAGTCAAAGAGATCTAGGAGTACAGGTCCACAGGTCATTGAAAGGGGCATCACAGGTGGAGAAGGTAGTCAAGAAGGCATACGGCATGCTTGCCTTCATTGGCCGGGGCATTGAGTATAAGAATTGGCAAGTCATGTTGCAGCTGTATAGAACCTTAGTTAGGCCACACTTGGAGTATAGTGTTCAATTCTGGTCGCCACACTACCAGAAGGATGTGGAGGCTTTAGAGAGGGTGCAGAAGAGATTTACCAGAATGTTGCCTGGTATGGAGGGCATAAGCTATGAGGAGCGATTGAATAAACTCGGTTTGTTCTCACTGGAACAAAGGAGGTTGAGGGGCGACCTGATAGAGGTATACAAAATTATGAGGGGCATAGACAGAGTGGATAGTCAGAGGCTTTTCCCCAGGGTAGAGGGGTCAATTACTAGGGGGCATAGGTTTAAGGTGAGAGGGGCAAGGTTTAGAGTAGATGTACGAGGCAAGTTTTTTACGCAGAGGGTAGTGGGTGCCTGGAACTCACTACCGGAGGAGGTAGTGGAAGCAGGGACGATAGGGACATTTAAGGGGCATCTTGACAAATATATGAATAGGATGGGAATAGAAGGATACGGACCCAGGAAGTGTAGAAGATTGTAGTTTAGTCGGGCAGTATGGTCGGCACGGGCTTGGAGGGCCGAAGGGCCTGTTCCTGTGCTGTACATTTCTTTGTTCTTTGTTATATACATACTATTACATTTAGCACACGAACACATACATACTATTACATTTAGCACACAAACACATACATACTATTACATAGTCTTAGCACACAAACACATACATACTATTACATTTAGCACACAAACACATACATACTATTACATTTAGCACACAAACACATACATACTATTACATAGTCTTAGCACACAAACACATACATACTATTACATAGTCTTAGCACACGAACATATACATACTATTACATTTAGCACACAAACACATACATACTATTACATTTAGCACACAAACACATACATACTATTACATAGTCTTAGCACACAAACACATACATGCTATTACATTTAGCACACAAACACATACATACTATTACATTTAGCACACAAACACATACGATTACATTTAGCACACGAACACATACATACCATTACATTTAGCAGACGAACACATACATGCTATTACATTTAGCACCCAAACACATACATACGATTACATTTAGCACATGAACACATACATACTATTAAATTTAGCACACAAACACATACATACTATTACATTTAGCACACAAACACATACATACTATTACATTTAGCACACAAACACATACATACTATTACATAGTCTTAGCACACAAACACATACATACTGTTACATTTAGCACACAAACACATACATACTATTACATAGTCTTAGCACACAAACACATACATACTATTACATTTAGCACACAAACACATACATACTATTACATAGTCTTAGCACACAAACACATACATGCTATTACATTTAGCACACAAACACATACATACTATTACATTTAGCACCCAAACACATACATACTATTACATTTAGCACACAAACACATACATACTATTACATTTAGCACACAAACACATACATACTATTACATAGTCTTAGCACACAAACACATACATACTGTTACATTTAGCACACAAACACATACATACTATTACATAGTCTTAGCACACAAACACATACATACTATTACATTTAGCACACAAACACATACATACTATTACATAGTCTTAGCACACGAACACATACATACTGTTACATTTAGCACCCAAACACATACATACTATTACATTTAGCACACAAACATATACATACTATTACATTTCGCACACAAACATATACATACTATTACATTTCGCACACAAACACATACATACTATTACATAGTCTTAGCTCTTGTTCTTTATGAAACAGAACATGGATTTTCTCAGTAATCTCTTTGCATTGTTTTTTGACACCAGTCCACTATACGAGAAGTACTGTGCTGATCACTATGCCGATAAGCTCTGCGATCAAGGCTGCAACAATGAGGAGTGCGGCTGGGATGGTCTGGACTGTGCCCCCGATGTGCCTGAGCACCTGGCTGAAGGGACCCTCATTGTCATCGTCCTGCTGCCACCTGACGAGCTGCTGAAAAGCAGCACCAATTTCCTGCAGAAACTGGGCTCCATCCTGCATGCCACCCTGCGCTTCAAACTCGACAGCAATGGGCAGTACATGATCTACCCCTACTATGGCAGCAGCTCCAGACTCAAGAAGCGCTCGGTGGCACTGGGCAGGGTGCCACGGGAGCTTGAGCAAGAAATCATAGGGTAAGAAGTTTCAGTATCTCGTAAACGATGCTTGTTAACGTGGGTGGAGCTCAGATTCCCCCTACAAACTCTCACTCCCAGATCTTGGTCAAGGGCTGCCTGAACAAAGCTTTAACACAGAGGCTGGTACACGCAGAATTTGAGAAAACCCACAGGACACAGAAAGACCAGGGGCGAGTAGGGGGCGATCATCAATGGGGTGGAGGAGGTGTCGGACAATTGGGGAGAGAGGGACGTGGTCACAAAAGGGGGCAAAGGGGTCAGACTAGAGAGATGAGGAAAGTCGAAGGATGGGAAGGGCATATACAACGGATGGGGGGGCAAGCTCAAGGTGGTAGACTAGAAGGAGAGGGGGGGGCAGGCTGGAGGGAAAAAGGGGGGAGGCAGACTGGAGGGAGAGCGTCAATAAAAATAGGAAATGTAGGAAAGACTCGGCAGGTCTGACAGCAGCTGTGGAGAGAGGAATGGGGTTAACATTTCGAGTCCGTATGATAACTTCAGAGCAGAAGTTCTGAACTGTGCAGCAGAGTAACAGGTGGTGGGTTTAGGCAGACTGGAGGGAGGGAGGCAGCAGGCTGGAGGGAGAGGGAGCAGACTGGAGGGAGGGAGGCAGCAGGCTGGAGGGAGAGGGGGGATGGGAGAGGGAGGGAGGCAGGCTGGAGGGAGAGGGGGGATGGGAGAGAGGCAGCAGGCTGGAGGGAGAGGGGGCAGGCTGGAGGGAGGAGGGCAGACTGGAGGGAGAGAGGCAGCAGGCTGGAGGGAGAGGGCGGATGGGAGAGAGGCAGCAGGCTGGAGGGAGAGGGGGCAGGCTGGAGGGAGGAGGGCAGACTGGAGGGAGAGAGGGGATGGGAGAGAGGCAGCAGGCTGGAGGGAGAGGGGGCAGACTGGAGGGAGGAGGGCAGACTGGAGGGAGAGAGGCAGCAGGCTGGAGGGAGAGGGGGGATGGGAGAGAGGCAGCAGGCTGGAGGGAGAGGGGGGATGGGAGAGAGGGGGCAGACTGGAGGGAGGGGGGCAGACTGGAGGGAGAGGGCGCAGGCTGGAGGGAGGGGGGCAGACTGGAGGGAAAGGGGGGATGGGAGAGAGGCAGCAGGCTGGAGGGAGAGGGGGCAGACTGGAGGGAGAGGGGGGATGGGAGAGAGGCAGCAGGCTGGAGGGAGAGGGGGCAGGCTGGAGGGAGGGGGGCAGACTGGAGGGAGAGGGGGCAGGCTGGAGGGAGGGGGGCAGACTGGAGGGAGAGGGGGGATGGGAGAGAGGCAGCAGGCTGGAGGGAGAGGGGGCAGACTGGAGGGAGGGGGGCAGGCTGGAGGGAGAGGGGGCAGGCTGGAGGGAGGGGGGCAGACTGGAGGGAGTGGGGGGATGGGAGAGAGGCAGCAGGCTGGAGGGAGAGGGGGGATGGGAGAGAGGCAGCAGGCTGGAGGGAGAGGGGGCAGGCTGGAGGGAGGGGGGCAGACTGGAGGGAGAAGGGGGCAGGCTGGAGGGAGAGGGGGCAGGCTGGAGGGAGGGAGGCAGACTGGAGCGGTGGGCAGACTGGAGGGGGACGACGATAGACTGGAGGGAGAGGGGAGGACGGCAGACTGGAGGGAGACGGGTGAGGCAGACAAGAGGGAGAGCACAAAACCAAGTTCCAGCTAGAGCAGGAAGTACTCGTCTGCTTGAGAGAACGTCCGAGGATGCAGAGTCCATGTCTCGTTGTTTAGCTTTTGTTCGGAAAGGTATTATTTTCTCTGCTCAGTCACATGTGGTCTGAGGTTATGCTCTATCTTGGCAGGTCAAAGGTGAATCTGGAGATTGATAATCGACTGTGCCTCCAAGGAGCTGGTGAATGCTTCCCAACAGCAGAGAGTGCAGCTGCTTACATTGGTGCTTTGTCTGCAGTCGGCAACCTGCACTTCCCCTATCCAATAAAGGATGTCGATAGTAAGTGCCTCAATCTCAAATAACTTTGAAACTACACGTACAAATGAAACTATTCTTTCTAATTCACTTTCGATTGAAAATCAAGGATGCGCTCTGTTTGTGTATTAGAATTTAATCATTACATTTAAATAGCCACCATGGATCACAGGTGTCCTTACCCTGGTGCTTTGTGGCATCATCTGCAGATTGAGCTAAGTGGCCATCTCATTATTGGCTGCCCTCCCTCTCGCGTAGCTTGGCATTGTGACAAATATTCTGCTGGAACAAAAAGAGAAAATGCTGGACAATCTCAGCAGGTCTGACAGCGTCTGTGGAGAGAGAAGGGAGCTCACGTTTCGAAGCTGGATGACTCTGTCAAAGCTGGGGAGAACTGGAAACAGGGTCAGATTTATACTGTTGGGAGGGGGGGGGGGGCTGGACAGACGGCCAGCGATGGGTGGGGATTGACAAAGATGTCAGAAAGACAAAGGGAATGTAAATGAGGTGATCAAGACTGAGGAGGGTGCTGATGGTGGCACATTAAGAGATCAGAATGTGAAAGGCACGTTCTGATCTTAAATGTGCCACTATTAGCACACTTCTCAGCCTTGATTACCAACCATTTGCATTCCCTTTGACAATCTCCACCTATGGCAGGCCCTCTATCCAGTCCCACTGCCCCCTTCCCCCCCACACCCCCAAATAGGAGAAATCTGACCCTATTCCCAGTTCTTTCCAGCTTTCACAAAGAGTCATCCAACTTCGAACCGTTAGCTCCCTTCTCTCTCCACAGACGCTGTCCGACCTGCTGAGATTGCCCAGCATTTTCTCTTTTTGCTTCAGATTCCAGCACCCGCCCTCGTTTGCTTTTAACACTCAGCTTTACCCCGATCCACTTTGACGCCTCTTTCTTTCTACTCCCCGACTTCAGGTGAGCACCTGGCACCACCGCCACCCCCCATGAACCTCCTGCCGCTAATGATTGTCGCCGCGGTGATTCTGACAGTCATTCTGATCCTCGGGGTGTTAGTGGCGAGACGCAAGCGGGAGCAGAGCTTGCTGTGGTTCCCAGAGGGCTTCACGCTTAAGAAGGATAGCAGCAACAAGAACAGACGTGAGCCTGTGGGGCAGGACGCACTGGGAATGAAGTAAGGAACGTAGGCCGTAAATAGTAGAGCTTGTCAAAATTAAGACAGAGGATGTTTACTGCAATTGATCTTGCTATTCTCGTTTTATTTGCTGAAATTTAGATATAGAGCAAGAGGGTGCATAATGTAGGACACAGAGAGAAGAAAATAAGATTGAGGTCGGCACAGTAGCACAGTGGTTAGCACCGTTGTTTCACAGCTCCAGGATCCCAGGTTCGATTCCCGTCTTGGGCCACTGTCTTTGCGGAGTTTGCACACTCTCCCCGTGTCCGCGTGGGTTCCTCCAGGTGCTCCGGTTTCTTCCCACAGTCCAAAGATGTGCAGGTCAGGTGGATTGGCCATGCTAAATTACTCTTAGTGTCCAAAAAGGTTGGGTGGGGTTACAGGGATAGAATGGAGGTGTGGGCATAAGTAGAATGCTCTTCCCGAGGGCCAGTGCAGACCCGTTGGGCCGAATGGCCTTCTTCTGTAAATTCTATGTGGTACGCCAAGGTCTTGCGGTGAGGGGACACCTAAGTTTGAGTTTCAAAAGTCAGGGTTGTGAGGTGGCTCCAGACAAGTTTTAGAAGCTAAGGAGGAAAGCTGACAATTTTTACTTTTGTGTTGGGTTATGTTTGTGTTGGGTTAAGTTTGTGTTGGGTTCTGCGATTGCATGGGAAGGTGCCGTGGGAAGAGGGTGAGGTGTTGGGAGTGATGGAGGAGTGGACCACGGGATCCGGAGGGAACGGTCTCTGCAGAATACTGACAAGGAGAATGAAGGTAAGGTGCGTTTGGTGGTGGCATCATGCTGGAGCTGGCAGAGAATGATTATCTGACTGCGAAGGCTGGTGGGGTGAAAAGTGTGGACAAGGGGGACCCTATCCTGGTTCTGGGAGGGAGGAGAGGGGGTGAGGGTAGAGGGGCGGGGAATGGGTCGGACACGTTTGAGAGCCCTGTCGCCTACGGTGGTTGGGAAACCACGATTAAGGAAGAATGAAGACAGGTCAGCAGCACGTTTTGGAAAGTGGCATTCGAGTTTGAGGTTCTGGCAGTTTGTTTTGTGAGAGTGGGGTCTACAGGATGGATGAGCTAACTGACCATAGCACCGTGTTGCAGGAAGCCATTCAGGTTAAGGGGGGCCAAAACAAAATGTGGTGGTGGTAGGGGACAGTATAGTGAGGGGGATTGGTACTGTTCTGTGCAGCAAAGAGCAAGAGTCCAGGCAACTGTGTTACCTGCTGGGGGCCAAGGTTCAGTGCATCTGCTCAGGGCTGAAGATGAACTTACAGTGGGAGGGGGAGAATCCAGTTGCAGGTACCATAAACATAGGCAAGATGAGGGAGAAGGTTCTGCATAGTTAGTACGAGGAACTAGGCACTAAATTAAGAAGCATAACCTTAAAATTAATCATCTCTGGCTTATTATCTGAGCCACGTGTGATTGACATTGCATAATTAAAATCAGCTAAACGAATGTGTGGCTCACAGACTGGTGTTGGAGAAATGGGTTCCTGTATGTGGAGTACTGGCCCCCCAGTACTGGGGAAAGTGGGGTTGTACTGTTGGGACAGTCTACACCTGAACTGTGTTGGGATCAGTGTTCTAGCAAGCTGCTTAACTAGGCTAGTAGACAGGTTATTAAACGAAAAAGGGGGGCAAGGGATCAAATTTGGGAAAATGTGGTAAATCAAAGAGTAGAGGCAAGGCAAGAGAGAAAGATATTAATATATTGTATCGCATGCAAGAAGTAACAAATGCTGTGAATATAGGGGAACCGGTGGATGTACTGTACTTAGACTTCCAGAAGGCATTTGATAAGGTGCCGCATCAAAAGTTATTATGGAAAATATAAACTGATGGTGTAGGGGGTAACATATTGGCAATGATAGAAGGTTGGCAAGCTAACAGGAAACCGAGTGGGCATAATTGGGTTGTTTTCTGGTTGATAAGATGTAACGAGTGGTATGCCACAGGGATCAGTGCTGGGGCCTCAACCGTCACAGTTTATAGAAATGATTTGGGTGAAGGGACTCAAGAGGCAGAGGTAGATAGATTATTGGTAAATGAGGTGAAAGGTTATCAGGGGGGTAGACGGTTCAGGGGAGGCAGGAATGTGGAGTTGAGGTTACTCCAGATCAGCCATGATACCATTAAATGTTGGGGCAGGCTCGAGGGGCCGAGTGGCCTACTCCTGCTCCTAGCTCATCTGTAAAATTTGGATGAGGGGGCCCATCTCTGGTTTGTAAAAAAAATGTTTTGAGTTCTCCACTGAAGCTTTTACAATATGCCTCAGTTACACTGGGCGTTCCTGTTTTGTGGCTATTAACCACTGTACCCTTCCGGAAATTGCATGGATTTGGACGTTTGGTTCTGGGCAATGGCTTCCACTGAGAACCCAACACAACCACACAGAGTGCTCTCGCCAACACTGTTGCTATGAGGTTTCTAAGAGTTGTTTCTGTCCCTACGGCACTTGAGGGCAGAGGGCCTTGCTCTCCTAGGATAGTTTCCGAGCTGACACCTTCATCTTTCTCACCAGGCACATCTCCAAATCCATGGTGGAGGAGGGTCTGATCAGTGAGCGGGACCTCCACACTGAACAGTGGTTGGACACAGGAAGCCCCGAGGCAAAGCGACTCAAGGTGAGGCGTGTCCCCATTTCCTTTCACTTTGCAAATTGAAAATCCCAGCAGCTTTCTCGGCTCCTGCTGGACCTCTCGCTTTCTGCAGGTCCATGAGGGTCGTGACCAGTTTGCCAAGTTTGAGCATTGCTTTTTCAGTTTTAGGAGCTAGGTTCCTTTCCAGCTCAGACTGATGGAACCAAATTTCTTCCACCCTCAGCTGCCGCTCTCCCTGTCTGTCTCTGCTGTTTATAATCCTACTTGAAATGTGATTCAGTCCAATGCAACGCTAATAGGCACTGAATTTAATAATGATAATCTTTATTATTGTCACAAGTAGGCTTACCTTAACACTACAATGAAGTTACTGTGAAACGCCCCTAGTCGCCACATTCCGGCGCCTGTTCGGGTACACAGAGGGAGAATTCAAAATGTCCAATTCGCACACGTCTTTCAAGACCTGTGGGAGGAAACCGGAGCACCCGGGGGAAACCCACATGCAGACTCCGCACAGTGACAGTGACCCAAGCCGGGAATCGAACCCGGATCCTTGGTGCGTTGAAGCAACAGTGCTAACCACTATGCTACTGTGTCGGGAATATTGTTCAGAAAAGACATCTGCATTGGAAAATGCCTCAAATGTACAGTCAGTATCACTCTTTTAAGGCTGATGTTGAGCGACTGTGATGGCCAAAATAGAGGGGACTTTACTCAGGGTCCTGTACCTCTGGTCCCCTCTTTGTAATCATCAGTACAACTTCCAGCTATTGGGCAGACCACAAGCTTACTGGTGGCACTGGAGACGGTACATTGTCGGTGAGGCTCCTCTACCTGGCCAAAGAGTTGCTGGAACTTTAACTGATCATGGGCGAGATTCTCCGACCCCCCGCCGGGTCGGAGAATCGCCGGGGGCTGGCGTGAATCCCACCCCCGCCGGTTGCCGAATTCTCCGGCACCGGAGATTCAGCAGGTGCGGGAATCGCGCCGCGCCGGTTGGCGGGCCCCCCCCACCAGCGATTCTTCGGCCCGGACGGGCCGAATTCCCGCTGCTAGAATGCCTGTCCCACCGGTGCGGATTAAACCACCTCTCTTACTGGCGGGACAAGGCGTCGCGGGCGGTCTCCGGGGTCCTGGGGGGGGCGCGGGCCGATCTGGCCCCGGGGGGTGCCCCCATGGTGGCCTGGCCCGCGATCGGGGCCAACCGATCAGCGGGCGGGCCTGTGCCGTGGGGGCACTCTTTTCCTTCGCCTTCGCCATGGTCTCCACCATGGCGGAGGCGGAAGAGACCCCCTCCACTGCGCATGCGCGGGGATGCCGTGAACGGCCGCTGACCTCCCGCGCATGCGCAGCCCAGCAATGTCATTTCCGCGCCAGCTGGCAGGGCACCAAAGGCCTTTCCCGCCAGCTGGCGGGGCGGAAATCAGTCCGGCACGGGCCTAGCCCCTCAAGGTGAGGTCTCGGCCACTCAAGGAGCGGAGCATTCCGCACTTTTGGGGCGGCGCGATGCCGGACTGATTTGCGCTGTTTTTGGCGCCGGTCGGCAGACATCGCGCCGATTAGGGAGAATTTCGCCCCATAGTTTGGAAATCTCTTGCTAATTCTCCCTTTTCTTTGTACCTCTGATCTAATCTGAAAAATATTTCCATGTGTGCCAGTTTTCCAGGATTGTTGCATCCGCTATGGCATTTGAACCCTGCTGCGTTATTCATCTTTTAATTCATTTTTCTTGAGTTCTTTTTCTCTTCTCCCAGTTTTGGGGCTCCATTGCCTATTCTGCCTCACAGGTTGGGAGACCTTGTAGATGGCCTGACTTAGCCTCTGGTTTTCTGTGTTTCCCAGAGGGGTTCAAGCTATACTTCTAGCTTTTATCTGGTGTCAGCTTAAAATAAGCTTAAAATAAGCCATTTATGAGTGAAATCAGGAAACACTTTTTCAAACAAATTTTATCTCGATCCCTTTCCCCAAAAGGCTGTGAATGCTCAAATAATCAACGTTTTGAAGAGTGAGATGGGTAGATATTTGTTTGTAAAGATTAATCGAGGGATATGAGCAACGGTGGTTAAATGGGAGAGAAGTACAAATCAGCCATGATCTGAATGAAAGGCAGGACAAACTGAAGGGGCTGAATGGCCTAGTCCTGTTCCTCTGGTCCTCTATTGCCATAGGGATGGGGTAAAATAGAAGGCACAAATATATATTCTGCTTGCTTCATTCCATCTATTCGCTTAGCAATATGTTGAATCACCTCGGCTCCATGGTTTTGGCAGTGCCTGCGGGTGATGAGAGGTGTGTGGTTCAGTGGGTTAACATCCCTGCCTCTGAACCAGGAGCTCTGGGTTCAAGTCCGACTCCAGGATTTGATGGCCACTGAAGGTGCGTTCGTAACTGAGTGCCAACCTGTGTCGGCAGGCAGTAAAAGCAGGAGAATGTCCTGGTCAGCCATGCTTGATGTGGAGTGGCTCCCCTCCAGCTATAGCCGCTGGATTCAGGAGAAGCAAGCTACAGAAAGCAGATGTAAGCATGTGCTTTGTCTGCCTTAAGCGTCTCTAGACAGGGTAAGGCTTTGAAATCTGAGGGATCTGTCATGCGCTAACAGTGGTGCGGTATTCCCCAATCGGTTGAAGATGGCCGTCAGTGCCACTTTTAGCGTGAGTCCAAAAATGGACCTGTCTACACTTCCATTAACCTGCACTCTGAACTCTCTCTGACATATTCCTCAGGTGGAGGAACCAACCATTCTGTCGGATAATGAAGATGCTGTCGATTGTCGGCAATGGACTCAACACCACCTCGCTGCAGCAGACATCCGGATGCCACCCTCCATGGCCCTGACGCCGCCTCAGGGAGAGTTTGATTCTGATCGCATGGATGTGAACGTCCGAGGTCCAGGTACCCGTCCTGTCAGACAGCCAAGAAATGTATTTTTCCATTAGACAGAACCTTTCCAGTACTGTGTTGGCAAAATACTTCTGTATGCTGGAGTAGTAAACCATTCGGACCCAGCGTTTCCCATTCACATTCCCAGCCAGCTGCTGGTTACATGGCAGCATTGGCCAACACCAAGGTTTTCTGCCGCCTCCTTGGCTGGAGGTGGTATGTGTTACAGAAGGGCCAATGTGCAACTCAAGGGTTGCATGTTTGACATAGTCTGATTGGGGTCAGTGACTGCACAACATTGAGAGCACGAGGGTCGCAGGTTCCTTGGGTCATTGAGTGGTGATTAAGACTAATAAATGTGACTATTTTCCTATTCCCTATGCCCAGGGCACTGTGATACCGCAAGGCAGGGTGAGATCAACTAACTCTGTATAGACCAGGGATTGAACCCTCAACATTCTGGTCTGTATGGCTCAATATCACTAAGGCCCTCGTTTACAAAGAGTGATTAGAATGTGGGACCTACATGGAGTGGTTGAGGCAAACAGCAGAGATATCTTGAAAGATGTATTTGCGGGGGAGAAAGGAATATGAGGATATGTAATATGTTTAGATGTCGGATGTGAGGAGATTCGTGTGCAGCATAAACACCAGCATGGAACAGTTGGGCCGAATGGCCTGTTTCTATGCTGTGAAATGCTATGGAACCTGTGTGAATGTCACAGAAGTACCATTTTATATTAAGTTGCAAACCTCTTCAAGAATAAAACACTAAGGCGTATAAGCTCTTTGAGTGAAAATCAATCCTTGTGCTTGTTTAGATGGTTTCACCCCACTGATGCTGGCCTCTTACTGTGGTGGAGGACTGGACACAGGCTTCACTGAGGAAGAGGAGCAGGAGGACTCATCTGCCAACATCATCTCAGACCTCATCTACCAAGGCGCCAACCTCTGTGCACAGACGGACCGAACCGGCGAGACTGCCCTCCACCTGGCTGCCCGTTATGCCCGGGCAGATGCTGCCAAGCGACTTCTCGATGCGGGTGCTGATGCCAATGCTCAGGACAACACTGGGCGAACCCCTCTCCACGCTGCAGTCGCGGCTGATGCCCAAGGAGTCTTCCAGGTAGAGTTATAGAAAGATACTTAGCAGTTCAGTTTATATGGTATCCATAGTCTGCCAAGTGTTAGCAAGAAAGGAAAATGTTGCGTTTACACCGTATGTTCCACATCCAAAAGTGCCTTGCAGCCAGTGAAGTACGTTCTGAACCATAGTCATCAACTCTACTTCAAAGTAACGTCCAGGGATCTTTTACAACCAACTGATAGGCTGGGTTTAGAAACGGCACCTCCGACAGTGCACTCCCTCAGTACTGCACTGGAGTATCCACCTCAATGTTACAAGTCCTGGAATTAGACTCTCTACTGAGCCATGCCTGTCTGCATAATGCAGAGCAACACCAAGGCAGCACAGCATGATTCCACAGGCTCCCCCACATAGAGTGGTTAGGCAGGTGTACTCCTGGTGTGTCGGTCGGAGAGTAAACTGCAGGAGTGAGGAAGGAGACACAGAATCGTGAGTTCCTGAGAAATAACCCGTTGTATTCAGAATTAATTGGATGAGGAGGGTTGGGTTGGGTTTTGGGATTACATCGGATTTGTAAATGTTCTGGAGAAGATACATGAGAAATATGTTCAATTGGTACCGAATCAGTATCATAAATGACACAGGACAAAAGGAGGCCATTCAGCCCACAGTGCCTATTACCATAGAATTTACAGTGCAGAAGGAGGCCATTCGGCCCATCAAGGCTGCACCGGTTCTTGGAAAGAGCACCCTACCCAAGCCCACACCCCCACCCTAGCCCCATAACCCTGTAACCCCAACCAACACGAAGGGCAATTTTGGACACTAAGGGCAATTTATCACGGCCAATCCACCTAACCTGCACATCTTTGGACTGTGGGAGGAAACCGGAGCACCCGGAAGAAACCCACGCAGACACGGGAAGAACGTGCAGACTCCGCACAGACAGCGACCCAGCCGGGAATCGAACCTGGGATCCTGGAGCTGAGAAGCAATTGTGCTAACCACTATGCTACCGTGCTGCCCTGTATTCTTTGCAGAGTTTATGTTATTCCTCAGCAAAGGTTCAGTGCTGCAACTGAACCTGGTTTTTAATATCATTCAATATGTTGGAACTTAATGATTTCAGTGCTCACCTGCCAACCTATCTGCTGCAATTAAAATAGCGACAAATTAGCAGCTGTCCTAAAATTGTGATTGATCTGAGATTAGGTGAGAAAAATACAGAACCAAAAGGAAAGAGTATGATATGAAACTAATTAGACACCTTTGTTTTTTTAAATAAATTTAGAGGACCCAATTTTTTTTTTCCAATTAAGGGGCAATTTAGCGTGGCCAATCCACCTAACCTGCACATCTTTGGGATGTGGGGGCGAAACCCACGCAGTCATGGGGAGAATGTGCAAACTCCACACGGACAGTGACCTGGGGCCGGGATCCGGGTACTCTAAATTTATTTTTAAAAAAGAAACTGCTGACTGAAAACCATTCCTTGTCTCCCCAGAGATCACTGTGATGCAATGAAGCCAGTTTGTGTGAAGTATGTAGTAATAACTAGTCACGGTAAAGGTGAACTCTGTATTGCTCACTCTCCACCAGATTCTCATACGGAATCGAGCCACAGACCTGGATGCGCGAATGGTTGATGGCTCCACTGCTCTGATTCTCGCTGCCCGCCTCGCTGTCGAGGGAATGGTCGAGGAACTAATAGCCTGTCACGCCGATGTCAACGCTGTGGATGAAATTGGTATGTTTGAGAGTGTTGGGGTTGTGCACAGAGGCATCTACTCAAACTATAATCCAGGGCCTTTGCGTCAAATGTCTGTCAACGTCAATAGCAACTGGAGTAAAAGAAAGTCTTGAGCTGTTTTACAGGAGCGATTATCAGACAAAATTTGACACTGAGCTACAGGGGGAGATGTTAGGTCTGATAACCCAGTGCTTACTTAAAGAGGTGGGTTTGACAGAATCTTAAAAAAATTAGGGGTGGGGAGGTTTAGAGAGGGCGTACCAGAGATTAGAACCTTGGCACCTGAATGTTTGGCTGTCAGTGGTGGAGGGAGAGTAATCTGGGATTTTCAAGAGGCCAGAATTGGAGGAAATACAGAGGTCGTCTAAGGGTTGAAGGGCTGGAGGAAGTTACTGTAGTAAGGAAGCGTAAGGCCATGGAAGGATTTGACTATTTTACAATTGTGACGTTGATGGACAAACAGCAAAGATAGGTCAGCGAAGACAAGGGTGATGGGTAAATGGTACGAGTTAGCGTGTGATCAGTAGAAGTTTGAATGATCTGAGGTATATGGGGTGGTTGGTAGGTGGGAGCCTGACCAGAAGAGTTTGTTTCTGGTGTAGACCAGTTTCTCACAAAGCTGGTTCCTTCTACTAAGTCTGACCGTTGCTAATGTTCTTGCTTGCTGCAATGAGCTGGACCAGTGTAAATAACTCCACTACTTAATCTGGATGTTTAGGTAAATCTGCCTTGCACTGGGCTGCAGCAGTGAATAATATTGATGCCACTCTGGTTTTGCTGAAGAATGGAGCTAACAAGGATATGCAGGATAGTAAGGTAAGGAAAGGGGTACGTCACTCTCATGTATATCAGCAACACTCTGCCAATTCTTCAGTCCGAGTTCCATGACCAGATAGTTTGAAACTGAGTTATCAAATCCTAAAACAAGCCCCCCCCCCCAACCACCACCACCACCACCACCAAGAGGAGCAGGAATGGTGGCAAAGTGGCTTCACTTCCCCCAAGACCATAAGTAAAGTACAGAGTTGGTACAGCAGAGAAGGAAACCATTCAGTCCATTCTGTCTGTGCCCGCTCTCTCAATGAGCAATTCACCTGGTGCCATTAACCTTAACCTTACTCCTTCTTCCCACAACCGCGCATTGGATGATAATCCAATTCCCTCTTTAATGCCTCGATTGTACCTGCCTCCACCACACTCTTAGGCAGAGTATTCTCGATCCGACCCACTCCGTGCATGAAAGATTTTCCTCCTGTCTCCATTGTATGTTTTGCCAAGTGATTCACCTGAGGAAGGAGCAGCGCTCCGAAAGCTAGTGATATCGAAACAAACCTGTTGGACTTTAACCTGGTGTTGTAAGACTTCTTACTGTGCTCACCCCAGTCCAACGCCGGCATCTCCACATCATAACAAAAGTCTGTCAATCTCGGCTGTGGAATTTTGAATTGACCCCTGGCCTCACAGAATTTTGGAGGAAAGATTTCTTCATTTCCATCCGTTGTTGTGTGAAAGTGTGCTTCCTGTCGTGAGTCCTTTGTTTTAAACTCTCTTACCAAAGCAAATAGTTCCTCTTTATCTACTCTATCAACTCCTTTAATCATCTTGATGAACACTCTATGCTCAAGAGTATGGAAGCCTAGTCTATGAATCCTGTCCATATCTTGCAAACGTTTTGGCGCCGGTATCATTTTGACGAATGGTAGAATATATTCTCTGTGGTTTGAAGCAACTATATCCTTTTGTACTATTTCTTACGGTAAGGAAACATTTATTTTTCAGGAGGAGACGCCGCTCTTTCTGGCTGCCCGCGAAGGAAGCTTTGAAGCTGCCCAGATGCTGTTGGACCACTTTGCCAACCGAGACATCACAGACCACATGGATCGATTACCACGGGACATTGCACAGGAGCGGATGCATCACGACATTGTGCAGCTGCTGGACGAATACAACGCTGTACGGAGCCCTCAGGGGCAAGGGGGTCACATGGGCAGCCATTCAATGTCCCCCCTCATGTGCCCGCCAAACAGTTACATGGCTAGCCTAAAGCAAACGCCCCAGGGAAAGAAAGCGAGGAGGCCTAGCTCGAAGAATTCAGGCTCCGGGAATAATAGCAACATGTCTAAGGACTCGAAGGAACCAAAAGCAAGGAACAAAAAGTTGAGTTTGGATTGCCACGCATCCCTCATGGAAAGCTCAGTGACATTGTCACCCGTAGACTCATTGGATTCACCACGTGCCTATGTTACTAACCCTACGTCACCGGTCATGACAGCCTCTGGAATCCTGCATCCTGCTGGCTCCTTATCAGTGCTCGCCAACCCTCCAGTGAATGGTATTCTGGAAGGTCCCTTCACTGTCTCCTTGGCAGGACTTGGTGACCTTGGAGATGTTGCTCAGAATGCTGCCATCTTATCCATGAGCCACATTCAGCCACGCCTCTCAATGTCACAAGTCACTGGCCAGCCCAACTGCCTTCTGAATGCCAGTGGCCTTGGCCTCAATGTTGGGATGGTGAGTCCTATCACCGCTGTACCCTTTGAATGGCAAACGAGGATTCCCAGCTCACAGTGCAACTCGGTAATCAACGTCGTGCAACAGTCTGCCGGGCCACATGCCGGTATGCACCAACCGAGTCAAATCCTGCAGCATGGCTTAGTGCTGCAGAGCCGCATGACCATGGGCAATGGACCTCAAATGATCAACCAGCAGAGTCCAGTCAAGCCCCAAAACCCAGTTGAGCAGCAGGCAATTTCCCAAGCCTCGCAGGCACAGCAGAGGCGCACCCCGTCCACCACCGGCCACTCCATCCAGCAGAGCCTGTTAAGGAACGAGATGGCGCGAATACCAGATCACTGCAACCAATCGATCTCTCCGCAGGAAGCCCAGCCTCCCCAAGCCAATGTGCCACCATTTTACAAGCAGCACAGCAACACCACCACTGAGGACTACCTGACTCCCTCTTCCAAACGCAGCTACACATCCGGGCACGACAATACGCCCAAGCATTACCTCCACCTGAAGAATGAACACCCCTACCTGACCCCATCCCCAGAGTCGCCCGAACAATGGTCCAGTCCATCTCCACATTCCATGTCTGATTGGTCAGACTCCACCCCCAGCCCAGCTATAATTGGACATCAAGCTCAAATGCAGCATATGACTGAACAAGCAACCAAAATGCAAGTTTTTGCGTAAAATACATCATTCGTTCTTTTTATTAAAAAAAAGAGAGAAGTCTCTATAGGATATTAGGACCTGGGCTATTATTATTTTTGTTGCTACTCCTCCTTTCGCCATTTGAAGAGACAGTCATGAAGGAGTCGGTTCTGTAGTAACGCCAGCTGGCTTTGCAATGGAGGTCGTCTTTCGGTTTTGAATTTCAAAAGAAAAGATTTTTTTATCTTTTCAAAGCAAATGGGGAGAAGGAAGGTTTTCAATGTATTCCTGTCTCACTATGGTCATTGCCTTTACCGTACGTGTTTATGAATCAGCAGGGGCCGCTTAAATGAAGCCTGTTACATTTCAAATGTTCTCCTCAATATGCGACACCTCTTTCAAATACTTGTCGCTGAGCATTAAAAGCCCTTTTCTTTCTCCTCTGAAGTACTGGACTTCACTCACCTATTCCTGGTTTGACCGATGCCTGGGTTACTTTAGTTTTGCCAGGCTTTTTTTGTCTGGCATTGCTATGACCCCCCCAAGAAGGACCCTGAGAAATCACCTCGGACGAACTTGGACAAGAGGACTCGGATGCTACATTTACTACTGCCTCTCCTGAGTAAGGTGCACCCCCCCCCCCCACACTACTTTAACTTAGCTGTTACAGTAAGTCCAGTTCCTTCTCATTGGGACTCCCAACATGGTCTGTCACCTGCAGTCAACAACCATCCCAGAATAACTGGCTAAAATAAACCCTTGAAGAAATTGTGCTTCAAGCAACTCAAACACTTAAAAATAAAACACTGTCCAAACCATTAAAGCCTCAAGTGTAGGGTCATCCTATCATTTCATTATATATAAAGTAATTAATATGAGAGTTTTTAATATGATTTCTTTCACTCGTGCTCTTTTTCTGCCTGAATCCTCAATAAGCTTTTCTAAAACTTACTGCCATTGGAAATTGTGATGTTGGCAAGAGCACCATTGTATGTTATTTAACTGTTCCGAGTTTCAGAGGAACACTGTTGTTTGTTTTTATTGTCAAGTTCTTCCAGTGTAGGGAGGAAACCCTGAGAGACTTTTCCAAGAATTGTCCTGAGTGTTGTAGAAAGGCCAGAGTGTCGAACAAAGCTCTGCCTCAAATCCCAACCCAGCGAAACAGTCAGTAGCAAAGCTTACTCAAGCATTCTGTTTCAAATTGCCCAGGTACTGATCAGTATATCCTCTTGGTTACTTCAGTGACTGACAAGGCCTCAAAATGGCCACTGAGTTACAAATTCATACAACCTATTGTGTCACGTTATTCATTGCATAATTTTAATTGTAACCGTTTTATTTTAAAGAAAAAGAGACATCAAATATTCCATATTTTAAAATTGGCTTTATTCTGTTAGCGGGGTTGATAATTGCTCCATAAGAGAAGTTTACTGATTAATAGAGCTGGAAAATATGAAGCCTGTTAAAATGAGCTCATTAACTGAGCATATAATCGGTGAGTGTGAATCTAGCAGGTCTGTGAAGATCTAAGATTTGGCTAAAACATAGAAGTTCAGAAAGATTGGTTCTGGGCACTCACTTAATCAGGGCAGGTGTCTTGAACGGGGCATAGCATTGCATCCACAAGTAGAGGCTTCGAAATAAACTGTTCAGCCCTTCCCCAGCAAGGAGCTCGAGTTCCACTCATGTCCAGCACAGCTCATTTCTGAAGTCTTTTTAAGCCAGACCAGGTGAGCCCAGTATTAGACGCTACAACAAAACAGCAAACACCTGAATCTGCCTGTTTAAAAAATAAATCTATATTTAATAACCTGCTATAATGAGCAACAGAATTACAGAGGTTCAATTTTATGTTAAGGTGGAGGATCACCCTTGAACCTAATGACGCCCAGCATTGAAAACCAGTGTTCAATTTCACTGCCAGTTCATGCAATCGCATCGAGAGATAAAGTCATTCCAGCAGTATCAGGTGCCACAGGGCTCTTGGGTTAAGAGAGTGGCTGCGTTTGGTCGAGGCAGTAAATGTTGTAGTTCACCACCTTAATTTACAGGTACCCGTCGGAAAGAAGGTCGAGATGTTTTGTGATTGTTGATGGAGGTTTTGAGTCAGTGTGTTGGCTAAGAAAGTGTCTTACGGTGCAGCTATTCCAAGATACTAACAGATGGTGCATGTGATGGCTGAAGAGGTTCTAATTTTTCAATAAGTTATTTCTTTTGTGTTCCCTCACCTCTCCCCAACCCGGATTGCCAACTCTGATTGGATGTATTCCAGGAGGTGTCACCATGTGGCCTCCAGCCACCTCCCCGACTATCCTGCTGCTAATTGCCTAACATGTCCATCCTCATGATGCACTATGTTAGACACCAATCAGAAAACTCTTTCTTACCTGATTTATGTTTTCCTGTTAGTCAAGTAGAAAGTGACCTGTCTCTCAGATATTTATGGGTAAAAGCAAAATTGATGAAAATAAAACCAAGAAGACGATCAATTTTTTAAATGGCTCCTCCGGTTTTGTCAGTACCTTTAATCTCTGGCAATTCCAGGATGACCCTGGATGGCTGACTATCCGAAATTCAGCACTGCTGTCCCGCCTTATACTTGTGCAAGAAAACGGCAAAGAAAACTGCGACAATGCAACATCAAACCTCTAAATTAGATAAACTCAATTCCGGGGAGCAACGGAGATTGGGGTTGAATTAGGTTGCCTGTGGGTAACTTGATACCCTTAGTGAGTGAAGAGAATTTGTTTCCCTGCTCTGTAGGTCCTCACTTCTGGGTGTGCAGCTAGATTTTATTTTCCCAATATTAATTTATTTTTTAAACAAACTTGAATAAAACATGACCTTGATGGTTCAATGGTGTCCAGTTAAACTGCCTACAAATCTGGCCACCATGCCATGGTTGCTGATGGCAACCCAGTAATAAACATAGTTCGACCGACGCAAAATAATAATGAGAATTCAACATTTATCGGTCAATTTTCTGTTGTGAAAAATCAGACCTATCCTAATTTAACTTTGAGTGTGTGTTGAATAAGCAAAGATAAAGGGTTGGACTCTCCATCAATGAGATGCTCCATTTCGCTGGCAGCGCACTCACGTCCGTGGGTTTCCCGATGGCGTTGGGGCGCCCATGATGAGAACCCCCATTGGCCCGCTACCGGGACGGAGAATCCCGCTGCCGGCGAGGGTGCGCCGCATCCGAAAACTGGTGCGCAAGACGGAGAATCCCGCCCAAAATCTTTCACTGATTCGCATTCCCCTCCGTGGATTGAGGAAGAATATTTGTGGCCTCTTCTTGGCGTCTAGTTTAAGAACAAAAGGCACCAAAACAAAGTCCAAAAGCCATTTTTTAGAATCGTAGAATCCCTACAGTGCAAAAAAAGGCTATTCGGCCCATTGAGTGCACCGGCCGAGGCCCACGCTCCCACCCTGTCCCAGTAACCCCACCTAAACGTTTGGACACTAAGGGGCAATTGAACATGGCCAATCCTTTAGCAGCCTAAGGCTCGGGATTTGGCATCCGAAAGCTGATTTTGAGAGGAATGAATCCAAATTGCCCAATTCAGGTAGCTGAGAGGTGGGATGAGCATTGCAATCTGCCCCTTTGTAATAATATGGCTTCAGGGAGCATGAGATGGCCCTCTGGTTGGTAGGTGGAAGTTCTCCTTCTCCTGCCCAAGGTATGTTTCATGTCTTTGAGGTCAGACTTGCCCATCTCCAAATCTGTTCCTAAATGCTGATCCCTGCCGAAGAGTAACCGTGATAGTATTACCCGTTCATCTGCAAATCTGAGGAGGGGAGGGATGGGGAATGCACTTTTTCGCTAGGACCCATATGCCATGTAGACAGGATTATGGTCAAAAGTCAACCATAGTGTTGTCTAAATTCTGTAAAAACCCTAATCTCTGCACCACATTACCAAGAAGGAGAGGATAGAAATGAACCTTGTATATTTTTTAAGAAAGAGAACTTTTATGTCAACCCTTTGTTTATAAATCGCCTCGAAGCCCACTCTGGAGGGCCTGGACAGTTGGCTTTTGGAGATGGGGGTGGTGGGGGAGGAGCAGGTATCAAACCTGAAGAAGGAATGAAGTTTTAAATTGCAAGTTGAGGGAAAGGGTGGGGAGCTAGAATTGTGGATCAGATGGTAGGTCGGGTGAGAGAGGGGGGAAAGTGACGAGTCGGTTGGGGGTTGGAAGGAGGGGAGAGTCAAATGAGGTACAGCAAAGGCCCTGCAGGGAAGCAGAGTACAGAGTGTGAGCTTTGAGCGGGATACAGGGTTCAGGTAGTTCTGGACCCACTAAGGATGGACTGTGCAAGTTAGCGTCAATTAGAAATCAAGCAAAAATTCAAGAGGGCCCACACTGCTCACGATAATGAGAGGACACCCTGTTAGTTGGGCTTATTTCATACCTTAGTTGGGACTGAATTTATGAGGGACCTATATATATATTTTATATATTTTTTCTCAACATTCTTGGTCAGTAGCGCAGCTCAAACAATAGAATGTACATTTAAAGCATTAACGGATTTTTTTTTTAAAAAAACAAACTGTAAATAAATCAAATTGAAGAACAAAAAAAAAACATTTACTCATTTCAAAAGTACTCTTGCTGTTTGAAATGTTTCACGTACTCAAATAAAAAGTTCAATTTCTTATTAGTTGTATATCACATGGATACAGCCAACATACTTGGGTGTTCATTCTTAGAAGGACTCTTTCTAGACATTTTATAATATTTCAAGCCTTTTTACAAAAATGTAGCTTTAATCTGTACAGAAAAAGTATTTTAAGTCACATCTTTTGTATGCAACGAATAAAGGTTGTGAGGTAAACATACTTCAAAAATAAAGCTGTAGGAAACTACACAATGTGGATCTCAAGTATTTTATTTACAATGAAACCACAGACTGAACTCCAGGATGGGTATTTACAGTAAAGTCACAAACATTGCGACATTATTTCAATGCAAGAAGATATCATTGATAGTGAGTTGAGCCAATATTCTTGAAATGTCTTCATATCCCAAAGTGATGTGAAGAAGTTTTTGAGGTGCTTTCATATTTGGCCTGAGTTAATTACAGGCAAGTCTCACAGTACAAAAATTCCTTCACAGCTGAAAAGAGAAGAGAATGCATTCAATGTCCAGCTTTCTAATCATTTGCCACACTATATTATATCGGACAAACGAAAGAGCGAGGGAGGTTTGTCCATGAGGGTGCATTCACATCATGGGCGGGATTCTCTGTCGGCCAATGCCGGAATCAGGAAACGTGATTGGGCGGAGAATCAACCCCGGCGCCGAAATCGTGACCGGCGCTGGTTTCACGGCAAATCGCAATTCTCGTGCCACGACAGCAGCGTCAGCGTGTTCCAGAACGCACTTACAGTAAACGCAGTTGGGTTATCATTAGTGGGCCCGACCTGGTATTCTCTGAGGTCTCCACCTCCACCGGAGCGAATTCCCGAAGGCAAGGTTCACTTGGGCTTTTAAAAATTCTGAAACCGGCGCTGTAGCTGATGAGGGAGAGGGAGGAAGTTGGACATGCAGAGGCATGACTGTGGGCTGCCGGGCCGGACACTGGCTGGGCTGGCTGTGGTTGGAGGGGCGGCCCTCCCACAGGACTGGGGCAGTGCAAGGCAGCCATCTTTCTGTGCACCCCACTAACCCCTTGGTCCCTGGTTCTGCAGAGTGGCATCAGCCATATGGGTGCTCCCACCCTACCACCCCACTCCTCTGATCCCACCCTCCATCATATCCCTCCCAACCGGCCGCCACTCGCCGGCGGGGCATCAGGTGGCCACTGTAGCCCCTACATAGGGGCGCCGGACGGGTGCAAGGGCGGTGCCAGTCGAGATACCCCTGGCAGCAGTGATGGGCGCCAGGCCAGAGGCCCCCACGGTTCCAGCGACAGATGGGGCCTGGGATGTGGGGATGGGGGAGGAGGAGGTGACATATGGGAGCAGGGACTGCAGTGCCAACCGGGGGCACCATGTAGCTTGTTGGACCTGGTTGGGCACAGGGATATGCACCACGCTAACACATCGTCCTTTCACCCCCTGAGGACACTGGGTATTGGAATTCAACCAGCAATAGTGGCCTTCCTCCAGTCGCTGCAGTCCTGGGGAATGCCCTGCGGATGTACGAGCTGGAGCCGCCCGAGGAAGAGGAAGCTGCAGCAGTGGAGTGTGACCCAGAGGAACAGGAGGCAGCCGCTCAGGATGGACAGCCAGCCGCCCAACAGGACGAGGAGGAGGAGGTGCAGAGGAGGCACTGCATGAGGCCTCGCGTGTACTGGCAGTGCCTGCCATTTGAGGAGCTGCCAAGCCGGGCATGGCGTCAAAGATTCCGAGTGAGCAGGAGGACAGTGTGATATATCTGCCAGATCACAGCTGGCAGGATGGGGAATGGAGGAGGACATCTGCTCCCGGTGGCCGTCCAGATCAACATCTACGACTTCCGGGTGCGGCGATGACCAGCTGAGTCGCACGTTTCGGCAGCTCCCGGTGGAACGGACTTTTGGGCTCTTAATAAGAGCCCCAACGGCAATTTTAACGGCTAAAAGTACTGTGCGGTGAACCAGAAGGGAATCCCCCCTGGATACGGATGAAAAAAGGAGAGGAAGGTGGCCGGATTGCGGTGGATCCTTTAGAGCAGCGGCAAGGAAGGCAAGCAAAAACCAAGATGGCGTCGGAAGGTGGCAGTTTAACATGGGGCCCTGAACAACACGAGTTTTTGAAACGCTGCGTGGAAGAACTTAAAAAGGAAATGAAGAAGGAGCTGTTGGTCCCGATATTACAGGCGATCGAAGGGCTAAAGGAGGAGCAAAAGACCCAGGAGCGGGAGCTTCGGGTCGTGAAGGCAAAGGCTGCCAAGAATGAGGACGACATACAGGGCCTGGTGGTGAAGACGGAGATGCACGAGGCACACCATAAACGATGTGTGGAAAGGCTGGAGGCGCTGGCGAACAACGCGAGGAGGAACAACCTAAGGATTCTTGGTCTTCCTGAAGGTGCGGAGGGAGCGGACGTCGGGGCATATGTGAGCACGATGCTGCACTCGTTAATGGGAGCGGAGGCCCCGGCGGGTCCGCTGGAGGTGGAGGGAGCATACCGAGTGATGGCGCGAGGACCGAGAGCAGGAGAAATTCCTAGAGCCATAGTGGTGAGATTCCTCCGTTTTAAGGATAGAGAGATGGTCCTTAGATGGGCAAAGAAAACTTGGAGCAGTAAGTGGGAGAACGCGGTGATCCGCGTATACCAAGACTGGAGTGCGGAAGTGGCGAGAAGGAGGGCGAGCTTTAATCGGGCCAAGGTGGTGCTTCACAAAAAGAAGATAAAATTCGGAATGCTGCAACCGGCAAGACTGTGGGTCACATATCAAGGGAGGCACCACTACTTTGAGACGGCGGATGAGGCGTGGACTTTCATTGTGGAAGAAAAATTGGAATGAGCGGGTTATTAAAAAAGAACGTTTGAAACAAAGTGGTGGGGCGAGTATGGGGGGCGAAGAGGGGGGTAAAAAGGGGGGAAAGAGGAGTTTTATGTTATTAATCCTGCGATGTGGTAACTTTTCTCTCTTCCACAGGAGGTGGTGGGGGGAGGAAAGGAGGTGGAGGAGATGGGCCGTTGGCCATTGGGGGCGGGGCCAAGGGGGAAGCGCGGGCTCGGTTCCCGCGCTATGATAATCATGGCGGGAATAGGGAAGCAGGAAGGAGGGGGCGTCGCACGGTGCGAGCCGAGGTCACGGGGGGAAGCCGAGGTCGGCCAGAGTTTGCTGACTTCTGGGAGCAACATGGGGGGTGTAACTACGCTAGTGGGGGATCTAGTGGGGGGGGTGGGAGGGGGGAATTATTGGGCTGCTGCTGCTGGGGAGAGGGGGGAGCTGGCATGGGGTGGGATGGGTGGGGGGGGCACCGCCTGGGGGGGGGGCAGCTGCGTGGGAACCGGGTGAGGAGCTGGAAAAAGGGGATGGCCAATCGACAAGGGGGGGGGGGGTAAAAAGCCCCCAAACCCGGCTGATCACGTGGAACGTGAGAGGGCTGAACGGGCCGATAAAGAGGGCATGGGTACTCGCACACCTTAAGAAACTTAAGGCAGACGTGGTTATGTTTCAGGAAACGCACTTGAAACTGATAGACCAGGTGAGACTACGCAAAGGTTGGGTGGGGCAAGTGTTCCATTCGGGGCTAGATGCGAAAAACAGGGGGGTGGCTATATTAGTGGGGAAGCGGGTAATGTTTGAGGCAAAGACTATAGTGGCGGATAGTGGGGGCAGATACGTGATGGTGAGTGGCAAACTACAGGGGGAGACGTGGTTTTGGTAAACATATATGCCCCGAACTGGGATGATGCCAATTTTATGAGGCGTATGCTCGGACGCATCCCGGACCTAGAGGTGGGAAAGTTGGTAATGGGGAGAGATTTCAATACGGTGTTGGAACCAGGGCTGGACAGGTCGAGGTCCAGGACTGGAAGGAGGCCGGCAGCAGCCAAGGTGCTTAAAGATTTTATGGAGCAGATGGGAGGAGTAGACCCGTGGAGATTTAGCAGACCTAGGAGTAAGGAGTTTTCGTTTTTCTCCTATGTCCACAAAGTCTATTCGCGAATAGACTTTTTTGTTTTGGGAAGGGCGTTGATCCCGAAGGTGAGGGGAACGGAGTATACGGCTATAGCCATTTCGGATCACGCTCCACATTGGGTGGACTTGGAGATAGGGGAGGAAACAGAAAGGCGCCCACCCTGGAGAATGGACATGGGACTAATGGCAGATGAGGGGGTGTGTCTAAGGGTGAGGGGGTGCATTGAAAAGTACTTGGAACTCAATGATAATGGGGAGGTCCAGGTGGGAGTGGTCTGGGAGGCGCTGAAGGCAGTGGTTAGAGGGGAGCTGATATCAATAAGGGCACATAAAGGAAAGCAGGAGAGTAGGGAACGGGAGCGGTTGCTGCAAGAACTTCTGAGGGTGGACAGGCAATATGCGGAGGCACCGGAGGAGGGACTGTACAGGGAAAGGCAAAGGCTACACGTAGAATTTGACTTGCTGACAATGGGTACTGCAGAGGCACAGTGGAGGAAGGCACAGGGTGTACAGTACGAATATGGGGAGAAGGCGAGCAGGTTGCTGGCCCACCAATTGAGGAAGAGGGGAGCAGCGAGGGAAATAGGGGGAGTGAGGGATGAGGAAGGAGAGATGGAGCGGGGAGCAGAGAGAGTGAATGGAGTGTTCAAGGCATTTTATAAAAAATTATACGAAGCTCAACCCCCGGATGGGAGGGAGAGAATGATGGGCTTTCTGGACCGGCTGGAATTTCCCAAGGTGGAGGAGCAGGAAAGGGTGGGACTGGGAGCACAGATTGAAATAGAGGAAGTAGTGAAAGGAATTAGGAGCATGCAGGCGGGGAAGGCTCCGGGACTGGATGGATTCCCAGTTGAATTTTACAGGAAATATGTGGACTTGCTCGCCCCGCTACTGATGAGGACCTTTAATGAGGCAAAGGAAAGGGGACTATGTCTGAGGCAACGATATCGCTTCTCCTAAAGAAGGAAAAGGACCCGCTGCAATGCGGGTCCTATAGACCTATTTCCCTCCTAAATGTAGAAGCTAAGATTCTGGCCAAGGTAATGGCAATGAGGAGAGAGGATTGTGTCCCGTGGATGGTCCATGAGGACCAAACTGGGTTTGTGAAGGGGAGACAGCTGAATACGAATATACGGAGGCTGCTAGGGGTAATGATGATGCCCCCACCAGAGGGGGAAGCGGAGATAGTGGTGGCGATGGATGCCGAGAAAGCATTTGATAGAGTGGAGTGGGATTATTTGTGGGAGGTGCTGAGGAGATTTGGTTTTGGAGATGAGTATGTTGGATGGGTGCAGCTGTTGTATAGGGCCCCAGTGGCGAGTGTGGTCACGAATGGACGGGGATCTGCATACTTTCGGCTCCATAGAGGGACAAGGCAAGGATGCCGTCTGTCCCCATTATTGTTTGCACTGGCGATTGAGGCCCTGGCAATAGCATTGAGGGGTTCCAAGAAGTGGAGGGGAGTACTTAGAGGAGGAGAAGAACACCGGGTATCTCTGTATGCGGATGATTTGTTGTTATATGTAGCGGACCTGGCGGAGGGGATGCCAGAGATAATGCGGACACTTCGGGAGTTTGGAGAATTCTCAGGATATAAACTGAACATGGGGGAAAGTGAGTTGTTTGTGGTGCATCCAGGGGAGCAGAGCAGAGAAATAGAGGACTTTCCGCTGAGGAAGGTAACAAGGGACTTTCGTTACTTGGGGATCCAGATAGCCAGGAATTGGGGTACATTGCATAGGTTAAATTTAACGCGATTGGTGGAACAAATGGAGGAGGACTTCAAGAGATGGGACATGGTATCCCTGTCACTGGCAGGGAGGGTGCAGGCGGTTAAAATGGTCGTCCTCCCGAGATTCCTCTTTGTGTTTCAGTGCCTCCCGGTGGTGATCACGAAGGCTTTTTTCAAAAGGATCGAAAAGAGTATCATGAGTTTTGTGTGGGCTGGGAAGACCCCGAGAGTGAGGAAGGGATTCTTACAGCGTAGTAGGGATAGGGGGGGGCTGGCACTACCGAGCCTAAATGAGTATTACTGGGCCGCCAATATCTCAATGGTGAGTAAGTGGATGGGAGAAGAGGAGGGAGCGGCGTGGAAGAGATTGGAGAGGGCGTCCTGTAGGGGGACGAGCCTACAAGCTATGGTGACGGCCCCATTGCCGTTCTCACCGAAGAAATACACCACAAGCCCGGTGGTGGTGGCGACTTTGAAAATTTGGGGACAGTGGAGACGGCATAGGGGAAAGACGGGAGCCTTGGTGGGGTCCCCGATAAGAAATAACCATAGGTTTGCCCCGGGGAGAATGGATGGGGGATTTGGAATATGGCAAAGAGCAGGAGTAACGCAACTGAAAGATCTGTTTGTGGATGGGAATTTCGCAAGTCTGGGAGCGCTGACCGAGAAATATGGGTTGCCCCAAGGGAATGCATTCCGGTATATGCAACTGAGGGCTTTTGCGAGGCAACAGGTGAGGGAATTCCCGCAGCTCCCGACGCATGAGGTGCAGGACAGAATGATCTCAAAGACATGGGTGGGGGACGGTAAGGTGTCAGATATATATAGGGAAATGAGGGACGAGGGGGAGATTATGGTAGATGAGCTAAAAGGGAAATGGGAAGAACAGCTGGGGGAGGAGATTGAGGAGGGGCTGTGGGCGGATGCCCTAAGTAGGGTAAACTCATCGTCCTCGTGTGCCAGGCTAAGCCTGATACAATTTAAGGTGTTACACAGGGCGCATATGACTGGAGCACGGCTCAGTAAATTTTTGGGGGTAGAGGATAGGTGTGCGAGATGCTCGAGAAGCCCAGCGAATCACACCCACATGTTCTGGTCATGTCCGGCACTACAGGGGTTCTGGGTGGGGGTGACAAAGGTGCTTTTGAAAGTAGTGGGGGTCCAGGTCGAACCAAGCTGGGGGTTGGCTATATTTGGGGTTGCACAAGAGCCGGGAGTACAGGAGGCGAGAGAGGCCGATGTTTTGGCCTTTGCGTCCCTAGTAGCCCGGCGCAGGATACTGTTGATGTGGAAGGAAGCCAAGCCCCCGGGGGTGGAGACCTGGATAAATGACATGGCAGGGTTTATAAAGCTGGAACGGATTAAGTTCGTCCTAAGGGGATCGGCTCAAGGGTTCACCAGGCGGTGGCAACCGTTCGTCGAATACCTCACAGAAAGATCGAGGGAATGGAAAAGAAGAAGGCAGCAGCAGCAGCCCAGGGGGGGGGGTGGGGGGGTGGGAGGGAGGGGGGGGGGGAACCAGAAGGACTCTCAGGGTTGTTAATATATATGTATAATATGTATAGGTCGTTGCTATAAATAATTGTATATTGGACTGTTAAATCATATTTTTGGAGAGTGTTTATCTGAGACAAGGCAGTTGCCATTTAGTTTTAGTTTTAGTTTTTGTTATATATTATTTATTCTTTGTTTATAAAACAGGTCATTGTTATTTATACTGTTATATTATTGTGTGAAGGATACACAATGTACTGTGATGGTTGACCAAAAATTTTCAATAAAATATTTTTTTTAAAAAGATCAACATCTACGCCACAGGATCCCTCTAGGGGGGTAACTGGCCAGGGGCACCGAAAATGCATCCCACCCCCACACCCTACCCCTTCCCGGCACCCCCCCCCCCCCATCTGCAGCCCCCTCCGTGATACACACTCTGGGGTGGGGTCCATGGGATGGAGGTTGATGACAACTCACACTGCAGTCGTTTGACGAGGTCTGACTCCTGCCCATGGTAGCACCTCCCACCGTCCACCTGGGTGTGCGGGTGGTGGTGTTGGGTGGGGGGTTGACACGCGTGAAATGGGGAACCACAGCGAAGCAGGGCCGATCACCACCCCGAGACCTCTCGTTCCTCCAGGCCGCCAACCACGCCCATTGCCTGCTGCTCTGCCACGGTGAGGGGCCGCAGGTCTAGCGGCCCCCCTCCAGTTTTCTCCCACTCCTGCCGATTATGTGCAGCCTTGTGGGGAGAGGGGGGTTGAGGGGGGAGAACGACAGTGTTAGACAGGTCCGACGCATGCAGCCCACGGGGTGGGTGGCTGGTGGCCTCAGTGGCCAGGGCACCCGGCCATGGTGGTCGGTATGGGTGCTGGCATGCAGGGCAGGGTGGGGGTTCGGCCGCCCTTGGGGTTGGGGGCTTAGATTTATGAGTGTGGGACGGGGGTTGGCACAGTGCTGCCCACTACCCTGGACGCCCACTACCCTGGACGCCCAGAGGAGGTTGTAGAGTTTCTTCCAGCACTCCAGGCCGTCCCGGACAATGTTGCTGACCGCCTCTGCCACCTGTGCCCAGGCACGGCAAATAGTGGCAGCTGGCAGCCGCCTTCTTGGGTCAACATGTGGGGCAGGATTCTCCGATCGTCGAAGCCGAAATTGCGTTGGGCGGTTGGCCAGAGAATCCCCATTTACGTGGGAATCGGGGGCGGCGGCGATTTTGTGATGCTCCCCCCCCTCAAAAACACCGTGCTCGGCGGATACGCCGGATGCTGTTGAGGTGGCCTCAGGACATCACCTGAGGCCCTCCCACTATGGGCCGACTTCCCGATGGCGTGGGGCGCGTGTCCTCACACTGTTCAGTGCGGCAGCTGCGGACTGAGTCCAACGCAGCCACAGTCGGGGGGGGAGGGAGCCGTTACTGTGGCGGGGGGGGGGTCTTCGGCGGGGGTTGGGGCGACTGGTGGGGGGTGGTCTAGGGTGGCGAGGCGGGTTGCGGGGGTGGGCAGGTTAATGCAGGCCAGGTCCGTGCGTGGCTGCCGCCATGTTGCACGGCACGGCCACCGCATGCCGCCACTGTGCGCAAGCTCGGCTACGGACCCAGCCATTCTCCGGCCGTATCCGTAGGTAAAGCCAGGGGCTTTGCGCTGGGCGGCTGCTAGCCCCCTACCGGGCGGAGGATCGGTGCGGGGGCGCCGCCGACTTTCTGCTCGTAAGACCAGACGGATCCTGCGGACACAGCCGCAGGACCAGGGAATCCAGCCCTTAGCCTCAGGTTCCTGCGGAGAATCCGCCGCATGTCTACACAGCTTACCGAACATGTGCAATCCTTTCACAGCAACCAGATAATATCCCCTGTAATCTTATCAGTGTCTTTGCAACATCTGTCACAATGTCATCCAGGGAGCATGTTTAAATGAAATGAAACTTTTACTTTGCATAACATAACTGTCAAAATAGTTTGTTTTGCATAAACAAAACTGTCAAAAACTATGAATTATACTGTGGAGATGCCGGCGTTGGACTGGGGTGAGCACAGTACGAAGTCTTACAACACCAGGTTAAAGTCCAACAGGTTTGTTTCGATGTCACTAGCTTTCGGAGCGCTGCTCCTTCCTCAGGTGAATGAAGAGGTCTGTTCCAGAAACACATATATAGACAAATTCAGAGATGCCAAACAATGCTAGGAATGCGAGCATTAGCAGGTGATTAAATCTTTACAGATCCAGAGATGGGGTAACCCCAGGTTAAAGAGGTGTGAATTGTCTCAAGCCAGGACAGTTGGTAGGATTTCAACAGACCCCATCTCTGGATCTGTAAAGATTTAATCACCTGCTAATGCTCGCATTCCTAGCATTGTTTGGCATCTCTGAATTTGTCTATATATGTGTTTCTGGAACAGACCTCTTCATTCACCTGAGGAAGGAGCAGCGCTCCGAAAGCTAGTGACATCGAAACAAACCTGTTGGACTTTAACCTGGTGTTGTAAGACTTCGTACTATGAATTATACTGTGACAGAATGGTCAAATGAAAGGGGAAAAATTTAATTCGAGAAGATGTTCTTGAAAACCCACCTGAAAATATTTTTTTTGCATTATGTGGAGTGTTAACATTTGTAACATCCACATCTGTAAAATTCCCAATCGCTGCTTGCATCGAATTCCATCCCTTGTCTTTCTGGGGTTCACTAGAGACAACTGGCCCACTTGGAAAATGGAAGTTTCCCAATTCGCTAACAAGGGTTCTGTTTCCTCTTTCACTGTGTGGTGACAGCACCGGAGATTGTTCCACCTTTAATTCATGATGTGGAGATGCCGGCGTTGGACTGGGGTGAGCACAGTACGAAGTCTTACAACCTGTTGGACTTAAACCTGGTGTTGTAAGACTTTGTACTGTGCTCGCCTTTAATTCAGGCAGCAAAGAGCTCCAGCCCATTTTCTGGTCCAATGAGCAGTGTGGGCTGTTTCTAAAGAGGAAATTGAAAGTGAAAGAAGAACCCGATACAAATCTGACACAACGAGGAGCAAATGGAACAGCAGGCACACTAACTCAGATCCTTTTTATTTTTGTGAGGGAATTTGCCACCATGCATCAAGGCATCCAAGAAGACGAAATTGAGGTACCCTTTGTAATAATAGTAACAATGGCTTTCTATCAGGGCTCGATCAGTGGCAAACAAGGGCTCGTCAACAGGGAAGGAGTCAATTTGTGGTGATGGGAGTTCAGAACAAGGCACCTTAGCCTTAAAATTAGGACAAGGCCATTCACCATGAAGCTAGGAAGTAATTCACGGAAAGGCTTATAGAAATCTGATCCCCCAAAAGGTTGTTTCAGGGGTGGGGGGAAGGGGGGTCAATTTAAAATTACAAAACCATGTTTGATAACATTTTTGTGTGATTATGAAAGGATGATGGAAGGGCAGCACGGTGGCGCAGTGGTTAGCACTGCTGCCTCACGGCACCAAGGTCCCAGGTTCAATCCCGGCTCCGGTTCAAACATTCTCCCCGTATTTGCGTGGGTTTCGCCCCCACAGCCCAATGAGGTACAGGGTAGGTGGATTGGCCACGCTAAATTGCCCCTGAATTGGAAAAAATTAATTAAGGACGGCAGATTTCCTTCTCGAAAGAACATTAATGAACCAGATGGGTTTAAACTACACTGGATCGTGGAACAGTCTCAAGGCACTGTAAAGATCCCCCTTGATCCTAAAGTTGGTCAGCTCCCAACCCGATGGAGTTTTACTCCTTTGTAGCAGGGACATAGGATTATTAGTTGCGGGGAGGGGGGGGGGGGGGGTGAGGGCGAGGCTGGCAAGAGCACCCGTGTCTGCTTGGGAAGGGAAATGGCTACGTTGCAACATTTTTAGTGTTGTTTCCTGTGAGTTAATGTGGCCTTGAAGATAGACAACCATTTCCTCGCTGCTGACGAAAGAGCTTTTGATGCTCATGCAAACTGTTTTAAACATTATTTATTGCATGGCGCACAGTTGACGGGAATCAAACTTATATAATCGACGAGCATTAAAAAGGCAGCTGTTTCGAATAGTCCACGATGCTAATACATTGCGGATTCTATTACACAGGGATGTTTGTGAATCAAATTACATTGTGAATAACAATGTAACATGGATTATGATACATATACTGTACATGTAATTGTATCGTTTTTCCAAGGTCCGCCTTTAATACTCTCGCAGACCACAGGTTGGGAACCACTAAGATAGACAGACGACTGTTTGTTTTAGTTACTCATGAAAAGTTGCAAAACAAGTTGCAAATGTAGCTCCCGGGGACACCTCAGCGCTTAAAGTCAAACGTTGCGTTGGGCTGTCTGAACTCACGTATAGATGGGTGGGGCATGCCGTTATTTTGCTTAAATGGATAAAGGAGGGGAATGAAAATGAAATGAAAATCACTTATTGTCACAAGTAGGCTTCAAATGAAGTTACTGTGAAAAGCCCCTAGTCGCCACATTCCGGCGCCTGTTCGGGGAGGCTGGTATGGGAATAGTGGGGTGGGATAGTGGGGTGGAGGGGGTGGGAAGCAGCCATGGGCACTGATTGCTGTGCTATGCTGGAACGTGCTGGAGCGCAGACATGTAATGGGCTGTGCTGTGATGCTCCCAGAGTCGAATAGCCCGCTGGTGACCTGTAAGTGAAGAAGGACTGGGTGCTGTCACCCAATCAGCAGATAGCTCCTTTAGGAGCAGAGAGAAGCTGGAAATTAAACCAACTTCATATTGGCAAAAAGGGGACATGAAGACTTGCATTTCTATCGCACCTCCCACAACCCTACGATGCCCCAACTCGCTTCACACCCAATGAAGTATTTTTGACCTGTCGCCACGCTTGTAATGTCCATGTTCATATTTTAGAGGGAATGTTTATTTCTGGGAAGATTGTTGCTGTCAAGTTAGGGTCAGTAAAACGCTGGGCTGTAGAAATTTACAGAGCAGCTGAATGGAATGGTCTTCAGGAAGCTACCCATCTTTATTTAATAGAGTCAGAATGGAGGCGATGGAGCCATTAGCAGGTGGGACTATTTCACTGGCAAACTGTGGAGACAAGGGGGTGAAACCCCCCCCAGGGACTCCCTTAATAGGGAGATCCCACCCAGGGACCCCTTTATAGAGATTGTCCCCGGGACCCCTGAACTAAAGGATCCCCTCACAGAGCCCCCCTGATTGAAGCCATTCATTAATTTATAACAGTGGTCTGTGATTGACAGCTTCCTCAAAACAGCTGCAGACAGGGAAGCCCAGTGATGGCGTGTAGGTAGAGGTCGCACGTTGGGTGTTGCCTGTAGGTGGAGGTCGCACGTTGGGTGTTGCCTGTAGGTAGAGGTCGCACGTTGGGTGTTGCCTGTAGGTAGAGGTCGCACGTTGGGTGTCTCCTGTAGGTGGAGGTCGCACGTTGGGTGTTGCCTGTAGGTAGAGGTCGCACGTTGGGTGTTGCCTGTAGGTGGAGGTCGCACGTTGGGTGTCTCCTGTAGGTGGAGGTCGCACGTTGGGTGTTGCCAGTAGGTGGAGGTCGCACGTTGGGCATCTCCTGTAGGTGGAGGTCGCATGGTGAGTGTCTCCTGTAGGTGGAGGTCGCACGTTGGGTGTTGCCTGTAGGTGGAGGTAGCACGTTGGGCATCTCCTGTAGGTGGAGGTCGCATGGTGGGTGTCTCCTGTAGGTGGAGGTCGCACGTTGGGTGTTGCCTGTAGGTGGAGGTCACACGTTGGGTGTTGCCTGTAGGTGAAGGTCGCACGTTGGGTTTGCCTATAGCTGGAGGTCACACGTTGGGCGTCTCCTGTAGGTGAAGGTCGCACATTGGGTGTTGCCTGTAGGTGGAGGTCACACGTTGGGCGTCTCCTGTAGGTGAAGGTCGCACGTTGGGTGTTGCCTGTAGGTGGAGGTCGCACGTTGGGTGTTGCCTGTAGGTGGAGGTCGCACATTGGGCATCTCCTGTAGATGGTGGTCACATGTTGGTGGTCTCCTGTAGGTGCAGGTCGCACGTTGGGTGTTGCCTGTAGGTGGAGGTCGCACGTTGGGTGTTGCCTGTAGGTGGAGGTCGCACGTTGGGTGTTGCCTGTAGGTGGAGGTCGCACGGTGGGGTGTTGCCTGTAGGTGGAGGTCGCAAGTTGGGTGTTGCCTGTAGGTGGAGCTCACATGGTGGGTGTTGCCTGTAGGTGGAGGTCGCACGGTGGGTGTCTCCTGTATGTGGAGGTCTCACGGTGGGTGTCTCCAGTAGGTGGAGATCGCACGGTGGGTGTTGCCTGTAGGTGGAGGTCGCATGTTGGGCGTCTCCTGTAGGTGGAGGTCGCACGTTGGGTGTTGCTTGTAGGTGGAGGTCACACGTTGGGTGTTGCCTGTAGGTGGAGGTCAGACGTTGGGTGTTGCCTGTAGGTGGAGGTCACACATTGAGTGTTGCCTGTAGGTGAAGGTCGCACGTTGGGTGTTGCCTGTAGGTGAAGGTCGCACGTTGTTTGTTGCCTGTAGGTGGAGGTCACACGTTGGGTGTCTCCTGTAGTGAAGGTCGCACATTGGGTGTTGCCTGTAGGTGGAGGTCGCACGATGTATGTCTCCTGCTCGAGACTCTAGTTTTTGGACTTTAATGTCCGGTTTCAGGAACAGTTTTTGAGCTGGTGCAGGAGGGTATAAGGAAGGTGGGAGATGGCAAGGAGAGAGCGAGTGAAAGTCCGCCGTCGAGTGAACGGTGACTCCGCCGGGAAGGAAGATGGCGGAGGCTGGCTCGTTGGTGGGGCCGCCCCCTCACGGTGAAAACTCTGACCGAGGTGATGGCCGGGGAATTTGAGAGGCAGTTTACCAAGCACACGGAGGTGCTGTGGAGGGAGATGATAACTGCGATCAAGGAGTGGGTGGAGGAGGTGGTTTCCCTTGGTAAAGGCAGCAGTCTTGAATGTAATGTTCTTTGAACGAACACAGGATATCCTGAAGGTGGAGGGTGAACGGCCAGAGGTCGTAGTACACATAGGTACTAACGACATAGGCAGGAAGGGGCATGAGATCCTGCAGAAGGAGTTCAGGGAGTTAGGCAGTAAGTTAAAAAGCCAGACCCCTAGGGTTGTAATCTCAGGATTTCTCCCTGTGCCACGTGCCAGTGAGGCTAGAAATAGGAGGATAGTGCAGATAAACACGTGGCTAAATTGGTGGTGTAGGAGAGAGGGTTTCAGATTTCTGGACCATTGGGATCTCTTCCGAGTCAGGTGGGACCTGTACAAGAAGGACGGGTTACATCTAAACTGGAGTAACACTGATATCCTGGCTTGGAGGTTTGCTAGAGTCACTCGGGAGGATTTAAACTAGTATGGGAGGGGAGTGGGAACCAGAGAGCTAGCTTAGAAAGTGTAATAACTTAAAGGGAAATAGAGAACAAAAATAAGAGAACAACATCACCCTGTCTGCTCAAACGCAATGGTTTGATGTATTTGTTTCAACGCCAGAAGTATAGCGGGTAAGGAGGATGAATCTAGAGTACTTATTAGTACTTGGAATTATAATGTTGTGACTATCACAGTGGACGGGCAGGATTGGCAGCTGAACGTTGGAGGATATAGATGCTTCAGGAGAGATAGAGGGGGATGTAAAAGGGGTGGGGGAGTAGCATTACTGGTTAAGGAGAATATTGTAGCCGTACTGCAGGAGGACACCTCAGAGGGCTCATACAATGAGGCAACCTGGGTAGAGCTCAGGAACAGGAAGGGGGTAATCACAATGTCGGGGGTTTATTACAGGCCCTCCAACTGCCAGCGAGTGATAGAGGAGTTGATAGGTAGAGAGGTTTTGGATAGGTGCAAAAGTAACAGGTTTGTTGTGGTCGGGGATTTTAATTTCCCCTATATTTACTGGGACTCACTTCGTGCTCGGGGTTTGGATGGGACAGAGTTTGTAAGGTGCATCCAGGAAGGCTTCTTGATGCAATTCCGTAGGTTTTCGGGTACTTTTGGACAGGGATGAGGGTAACCCTCACGTTAAGGTGCTAAACTGGGAAAAGACAAATTACGATAACATTAGACAGGAATTGAAGAATTTGGATTGGGTGCGGCTGTTGGATGGTAAATCAACATCGGACATGTGGGAGTCTTTGAAGCGACAGTTGATTAGGGTTCAGGAAAGTCATGTTCCTGAGAGAACGAAGGTTAAATATGGGAAGTTCAGGAAGCATTGGATAACGAGGGATATTGTGAACTTCGTCAAAAAGAAAGAGGAGACTTTTATACGGTCTAGAAGGGTGGGGACAGTCAAAATCCTTGAGGAGTATAAAGAAAGTAGGGAGGTACTTCAGTGGTAAATTAGGAGGGTTAGGAGGGGTCATGAAAAGTCCTTGGCAAGTAGGATTAAGGTGAATCCCAAAGCTTTTTATTCATATGTAAAAAACAAGAGGGTGGCCTGGCATTTAATCCAGACAAATGTGAGGTAATGAATTTTGGTGGGTCTAACATAGAGGGGAAATATACTGTAAATGGCAAAACTCTTAGGAATATAGAAAGTCAGAGAGATCTGGGCGTGCAGGTTCAGAGGTCTTTGAAGGTGACAACACAAGTGGACAAGGTAGCCAAGAAGGCATACGGAATGCTTGCCTTCATTGGACGGGGGCATCGAGTATAAAAACTGGCAAGTCATGCTACAGTTGTATAGAACCTTGGTAAGGCCGCACTCGGAATATTGCGCTCAATTCTGGTCGCCACACTACCGGAAGGATGTGGAGGCTTTGGAGAGGGTGCAGAGGAGGTTTACCAGGATGTTGCCTGATCTGGAGCGTGTTAGCTATGCGGGAGGCTGAATAGACTTGGACTGTTTTCATTAGAAAGACGGAGGTTGAGGGGTCTCATAGAGGTCGACAAGATTATGAGGGACATGGATAGAGTGGATGGGCAGGCACTCTTTCCCAAGGTGGAGGGTCAGTCACCAGGGGGCATAGATTTAATGTCCATGGGGCAAAGTTTAGAGGAGATGCGCGAGGCAGGTTTTTTACACAGAGGGTGGTGAGTGCCTGGAACGCGTTGCCAGGGGAGGTTGTGGAAGCAGATACATTAACGGGGTTCAAAAGGCAGCTTGACAAACTCATGGATACGGTAGGTATAGAGGGATACGGCGCTAGGGAGTGCTGAGGGCTTTGGCAAAGGTTGGTATCATGACTGGTACAGGCTTGGAGGCCGAATGGCCTGTTCCTGTGCTGTATTGATTGGGCTGATGGGGAATCTCGATATTGTCGTGTGAAGAAAGAACACCAGACTTTGTTTTATAAACAAAGCTATTTATTACTACACTCAAGAATAACTAAAATATCTGAGATGAATACAGTTGGAAATAAATGTTTAACACTAATTTACACCAAGATACTACAGAGCTGCTCTAATATGTGACTGCTAGCAATTCCTAACAAACACCTCCTGATGGAGCACATGGTGCAGCTGCTTCCCAGGACTGCGTACTCGCCCCACCTGCTGGTCGGATGCTAGAACATATAACTTATAATACTCATACAGATCATGATAAACTACTCATATTATTTACAGATTACAGTCAACCTATCATCATATTGAAAGCGTTAGCTGAGAAAGGCGAGGGGGGCGGTTTATGAATTCTGGGAGAAGGCAGGGTAGCATTGGGGCAGCACAGTAGCATTGTGGATAGCACAATTGCTTCACAGCTCCAGGGATCCCAGGTTCGATTCTGGCTTGGGTCGCTGTCTGTGCGGAGTCTGCACATCCTCCCCGTGTGTGTGTGGGTTTCCTCCGGGTGCTCCGGTTTCCTCCCACAGTCCAAAGATGTGCAGGTTAGGTGGATTGGCCATGATAAATTGCCCTTAGTGTCCAAAATTGCCCTTAGTGTTGGGTGGGGTTACTGGGTTATGGGGATAGGGTGGAGGTGTGGACCTTGGGTAGGGTGCTCTTTCCAAGAACCGGTGCAGCCTTGATGGGCCGAATGGCCTCCTTCTGCACTGTAAATTCTATGGTATGCTGGCCGACCAGCTCAGCAGCGGCGAGGGAGATAGTTCGGGTATGGGATAAGGTCGATAAGTTGGTGGCGGCTCCAGAGCAGATTAATGAAACATTTGAGGAATTGTACAGGGACCTGTATAGGTCGGAGCCGCCAGAGGAAGAGTGGGGGCTGAGGGAATTTCTGGATGGGCTGGTGTGTCCGAGGCTGAGAGAGGAATTTAGGGCAGGGTTGGAGGAGCTGGTTGGGGAGCAGGAGGTGAAGGAGGCGATTGGGAGGATGCAGGCAGGAAAGGTGGCAGGGCCCAATGGGTTCCCGGTTGAATTTTATAAGAAATTGAAGGACAGGTTGGCGCCGTTGATGGTGGGAATTTTTGAGGATGAGATGGCTAGGGCAGTCTTGCCGCAAACAATGGGGCAGATTTCCATCTCGCCGTTGTTAAAGAAGGACAAGGAATCGGTGGAGTGCGGGTCGTCTAAGGCCAATATCTCTGTTGAATGTAGATGCCAAGATACTGGCAAAGGTGTTGGTGTTAAGGTTGGAAGGGTGTCTGCCGAAGGTGATCCGGGAGGACCAGACGGGGTTTGTGACAGAAAGGCAGTTGTTCTCGAACGTGAGGAGGTTGCTAAATGTGGTTCTGTCTGCAGCGGAGAGAAAGGAGAGGGAGGTGGTGCTGGATGGAAGCAGAGAAGTTATTTGATCGGGTGGAGGGGAGTCATTTGATGGCGGTACTGGAGAGATTCGGGAGTGGGTCGAGGTTGATGGCTGTAGAAGGGGCCAATAGCGAGTGTTCACACTAACAACACAAACTCAGGGGATTTTGCATTGCACCTGGACCCATGTCCCCCCTTCTGTTTGTCTTGGATATAGAGCTTGTGGCCATTGTGCTGAGGAGCTCGTTTTGTTGATAGTGAGGGGGGGGGAGGGGGCGCGGTGGAAATAGGGTGTCCCTATGTGCCGATGATCTGCTATTGTATATTTCGTAACCGAACGTTATGTTCAGTGGGAAGTATAATGGAACTGCTCCAGAGATTCGGGATGTTTTCAGGCTATAAATTGAATTTTGGGAAAATCAAGTACTTTATGGTCTCCCCACCGGGAGCGGGGGTGGGGTGCGGGGGCTGCCATTCCGCTTGGCGGTACTCCACTTTAGGTATTTGAGGGCTGGGATTTGGCAGGGCTCTGGAAGTTTAATTTCAGTAGTTTTGTGGGGATGGTGAAGGCTGATTGGCTGAGGTGGGACAATCCCCCTCTGTCGTTGGCGGGCCGTGTGCAGCCAGTTAAAATCAATGTTTTGCCGTGATTCGTGTTTTTGTTTCAATGTCTGCCGGTCTTTTTACCCAAGTCTTTCTGCAGAGGGCGGACAGGCTGGTCTCCTCGTTTATTTGGGGACAGGCGGGGCGGGGGCGGGGGTGGCTAGGCTCCGTAATTCGCTGTATTACTATTGGGCGGCAAATGCGGAGAAGGTGCGGGGCTAGAGCAAGAAGGGGGGGGGGTTGATCTATGGGTGAGGATGGGGTGGGCTATGGCAGGGGGGTCGGGATGGTGGCCGCTGGCAACGGCCTCGCTCCTAATGGCCCCAGGAAAGTATTTGGCCTGTCCGGTGGTGGTGGCCACGTTGAAGATCTGGAGGCAGTTTGGACAACATTTTAGGCTGGTGGCCGGGTCAGGGGGCTGCCGATTAGGGGGAATCATGGGTTTGAGCCGGGGAGGCTGGATGCGAGGTTTTGGGGTTGGGAGGAGAAGGATGAAGGAAATAAGGGATTTGTTCCTCGGGGGGTGATTTACGAGTTTCGAGGAGTTGGGAGTGAAGTACGGGTTGGTGCGGGAGGAAGGGTTTAGGTACATGCAGGTGTGGGACTTCGCGAGGATGGTTTTTCCTGACCTTCCCGATAGCTCCTCATGGTTGGAGGCAGTGCTGTCCGCGGAGGGTTTGGAGACAGGAGCTGTTTTGGCGATTTACGGGAAGATTTTGGAGGAAGAGAGGGTGTCCATGGAGGGGATTGAGGCGAAGTGGAAGGAAGAGCTGGAGATGGCACTGGAGGAGGGATTGTGGTGCGAGGTGCTGCGGAGGGTGACTGCCTCGACCTCGTGTGCGAGGTTGGGGCTGATACAGCTGAAGGTACTGTACAGGGAGCACCTCACAAAGTCAAGGTTGAGCCGGCTGTTCGAGGGGGTGGAGGATGTCTGTGAGCGATGTGGGAGGGGCCCTGCGAACCATGTTGATATGTTTTGGCCCTGCTCGAAGCTGGAGAGGGATTGGAGGATGGTGTTTAGTACAATCCCAGGGGTCTTACTCGAGGAGGTGGAGCCCGGGCGTCGAGAGGCCAAATTCGGGGTGTTGGACCGGCCCGAGTTACAGGCGGGTGCGGGGGCAGATGCCTTCGCCTCGCTGATCGCTCGTAGGCGGGTGTAGTCAGGGTGGAGGTCAGCATCTCCATCCTGTACCTCGGTGTGGCGGGGGTACTCGCTTGAGTTCCTGACCCTGGAAAAGGATCATAATTTGCATAAATTTGCATGGCAAGGGATACTTCCTGATTTGTGCTCCCAAGGGGAATGTAAATTGGTCGCAATTCTCCTCCAGCGGGAGAACATAGTCCCAAATCTTGCCCACGATGTCTACACTGCTTGCAGAGACGTGGAGCCCAGAGAAATGTTTTGTTTTGGGGGTTAGAACTAAATTCGTTCAAAAGCATTCAATAACCCTGAACGGTGACAATGTCTTTTTTTTTCAATTTCTTCCAATTAGGGGTAATTTAGCGCGGCCAATCCACCTAACCTGCACATCTTTGGGTTGTGGGGGCGAAACCCATGCAGACTTGGGGAGAATGTGCAAACTCCACACAGACAGTGACGCGGGGCCGGTATCCACACTCGGCGCTGTGAGGCAGCAGTGCTAACCACAGCTCTACCTTGCTTCTCTAAACGGTTACATTGTCATGGAGATATGTGAAACTTAAGAAGATTCTCTGGTTTCAATTTGTCTGTGAGTATGCGAGGAGAGGGAGTTGTTTGCCGTTTGGACCTTCTGTTTGTGGCTCACAGAGGAATCCTGGAAGCTGATGGCAGGATCCAGGCAGTTAGGGCTCAGTGAAGTCCTGGGGAGCTGAGATGATGGTGGATGGTGACTGATTCTGCGCCAAGCAGTTAAGGCTCAAAGAAGATCTGGGAGCCATTTATAGCTCATTACAGCTGGGCGACTGGGGTTCAGAGAACCCCAAGGGCAATGCCACCCTGGTTTGCAGAAGAGTTGGAATTGTGCCGGTATTTAGAGGTAGGAGAGCAACTTTGTGAATCCCATGGAGTGCAGTGTCGGGAGAAGAGATTTAACATTGGGAGGTGAGCAGTCACTCAGGCAGACCATCGGGATGGCTTTTGGGAGAATGAAGAACCCAGGTCTTTGAAAATGAAGAGTTTAATAAGTTGATCATAAGGGAGACATCGTTGATGATGTTATGATTCACAACGGTCACCGATGTCTGGGTGTGTTGCTTAGAAATCCGTGGGATCTGTCTTGGTTGCATCTGCCATTTAATGTGCAAATGGTGTGTTCAACCACAGTTTGCCTGTTAATTCATGTTTATCTCATGTGTATTCTGAATGTTGGGGTGATTGGTGATTGGGGGATGAATGTTGGCCGAGTGGAAATCACGGAGAGGTGAAGATAAACTGAGATTGTGCCGAGAGAGTGAGTAAAAGGTGATTGTAACAATTGCACATTTGTATCTCTTCAGGTGCCACTTTGCCCAGTACCTTTTAAGTAATGGGTGATTCATTTTTTTGAATGTCTCCTGGCACATTGCCTTTGAAACCTGTGGGCAGCACGGTAGCATAGTGGTTAGCACTGTGGCTTCACAGCACCAGGGTCCCAGGTTCGATTCCCTGCTGGGTCGCTGTCTGTGTGGAGTCTGCACGTTCTCCCCGTGTCTGCGTGGGTTTCCTCCGGGTGCTCCGGTTTCCTCCCACAGCCTAAAGACGTGCAGGTTAGGTGGATTGGCCGTGCTAAATTGCCCTTAGTGTCCAAAAAAGGTTAGGAGGGGTTATTGGGTTATGGGGATAGGGTGGAAGTGAAGGCTTAAGTGGGTCGGTGCAGACTCGATGGGCCGAATGGCCTCCTTCTGCACAGTATGTTCTATGTTCAAAACCTGCAAATAGTGCAGGGCATTGGAGGTCAGGTCAGCATGCCATAGTTAGATTAAAATGTTGGTTTATGTCTATCTTTTGAACAAAGCTCGTCATGGTAAGGTCAAAAAAATGTGACCTTGGCTAGTGATAAATTTTTATAAAGTGAGATTGGCAGAAAATCAAAGAGACAGTTCGAGTCCTTCATGCCAGTGGGTACGGGGAGTGAGTTAAGCAGAAACACTGAGGTCCTGGCATTGATCCTCGAATATTCCTAAAGTAGCCAACATTCAGACATCGTTGGAAGCAGTTTCAATTGCAACTTTCCAAAAAAAAAAAGGATTGGATCTGTAATTGATCCCAGCTATTGAGAAAGCACAAAGGAATGAAAATGATTGGATAGCTCTTCAAAAGACACAGCACAGGCTGGATGGACCGAATGGCCTTTGGTGCTGTATGAAGCCATGGTGGCGGCAGGCAAGATTTCCACTTCTTAGCCAAAGGTTTCTTTTGGAGGACCTCCCGCACCTCCATCTCCGCCACCTAGAGAGCAAAGGCCACAGGGGCAGGGGAAAGGAATCGCCCCCTGAGTCACACACCATCCTGACTTGGATATATATTGTTGCTGGGTCAAAATCCTGGAACTCCGTACCTAACAGCACTGTGTGAGGAGCGCCTTCAACAGATACACTGCAGTAGTTCAAGATGAAGCTTCACCAACCCTTCCCCAAGGGCCTTCTGAAAGCCAGCCTTTGCCAATGATACCTACACCCACTTGCTGTAATTGCAGCTGTATGTGGAGCCCGGTAAGTCCTTGCCTTCCATCTTTGTACAAATGCCTCGTGTCAGCTGAGAAATGTTAGTTTGGTTCAATAGCCGTCCATCTAAAGGTTTGTGTATGAGTTCAAACCTCACTCTGGGCGATGGACCCTAGGCTGACACTTTCCAGTTGAGGAAGTGTCTCATTATTCAGTGACTCTGTCTTTCCAACGAGATGATGACCCGTTTAGGTGAGTTCCGCAAATTGCCCAGAGCATTCTTCGAAGGAGTGTGGTGTGTGGGGAATGGGTTGGTGGGCAGGAAAGTTCCTGGAGTCCTGGCCAGCATTCATCGCTCAAAGGGCAGCACAGTGGTGCAGTGGTTAGCACTGCTGCCTCACGGCACTGAGGACCCGTGTTCGATCCCGGTCCCGGGTCACTGTCCGTGTGGAATTCCCCCGTGTCTGCGTGGGTCTCCCCCCCCCCATGTCTGCGTGGGTCTCACCCCCGCAACCCAAAGATGTGCAGGGTAGATGGATTGGCCACGCTAAATTGCCCCTTAATTGGGGGAAAAAATAATTGGGTACTCTAAAAAATTTTTAAAAGTTAGTCTCGGTAATGATGACCAGGAAACCATTGTTGATTGTTGTCACCCAATCAAGCAGAGTGACTGGACGAAGTAGGATTCCTCCACCCAAATAGAACCCGCCTCTGGGCTATCAACGAGGCAAAGGCGAGGACTGTCATGAGGGAGTGCCTTTAAGAACTGGATGTTTAAGCAATGTACCTTTAAGAAAACAGTGATGTCATAGAGTGGGTGGAGCTCAGCTCAGTTCAGCCATTTTGAAGTTTGGTTTTGCAGTTTTAAAAGTGCCTGGCTGGTTTGCTGTGAGCAGTTTAAAAGTAGAAAACCAGTTTGAGACAACAGCTTGAGAAGTTCTGTTTTGCTGAGATCTGCTTGAAGAGAGAAAGTCAGGTTTGAGAAAGCAGCGTGGGTGTGTCTGTGAGTTTCCAGAGAGTTGCATGAAGAAAGCAAGGTGCTGAAGCTGAAGTCACCCAAGCTAATATATCTCTGCCATTCTACAGAAAATATATATATCCTTTAACCCGATGTGATACTGTTTAAAGGTGTTAAGTCTCTTGGAAGTTTGAAGGAACATTTTAAGGAAGTATTTACTGTTGCAATATTTTCTGAGTTATCTTTGAAGTAAGGGGTGTTAAGGGATCCAATGTTTATTTAAGATGTTAAGTTGAGTTCATGGAATAAACAATGTTTTGTGTTTAAAAACCCATGTGTCCATAATTGAAATACCACATCTAGTGAACAAGCCGCGTGCTCGGAAAAGCAACAAATCCATTAAAGGGAGAGGTTGGTTGAACTCCATGATACATTTTGGGGTTCTGAAAACGCCTCGCCCATAACAAGTGGGGGCTCGAGGGGGATAAAAGTCTATCTATTGGATTGGCTTTTGTGAACTTAAAGACAGTGAAGGATTGTTGCTTTTCCGGTATTTTAGTTTAAGTGGGGAGAGTGTTGTGAACAATGGCTCTTTCAGAGGCTCAGAAGTTTTTTGGGGTGGAGAATGTTACACGTAGTACTTTACGGACAGAAACGAAAAGCAGACTGTTAGATTTGGCAAGAACATTGCAGTTAACATTACCTGACAAAATACGAAAAGATGAGGTGATTATGGCGGTGGGTAAGCATTTAAAGTTGCCTGAGATGAGTTTGATTCATTGGAAATGGCAGAAATTCAGTTGCAAATTAAACAAATGGAACATGAGAAAGAATTAAAGCCGCTGGCATACGAGAGTGAGAGAGAGGAAAAAGAAAGAGAAAGAGAGAGAGAGAGAGGAAAAAGAAAAGGAGAAAGAAGAAAGGAGAAAAGAAAGAATAGCCCTAGCAGAAAAAAAAAGAAAAGAAAGGGAGATACAGATCAGGGTAAAAGATAAAGAGAGGGAGTTTGAACTTCAGAAAATGGCCATGAAACATGACAATCAGTTAAAATTGGCAGATGTAAAGGGAAACGTACAGTTGGATGATAGTGATGAGGATAGTGAGAAAGAGCGTCATAGTCGAAGTCTTGGTGGGAATCTATTTAAATATGTCCAAGCATTGCCAAAGTTTGACGAGAAGGAAGTGGAAGCCTTTTTCATTTCATTTCAGAAGGTAGCTAAACAAATGAAATGGCCCCAGGACATGTGGGTGTTACTGATTCAAACAAAGCTGGTAGGTAGAGCTAGTGAAGTGTTTGCATCACTACCGGAAGAGGTATCTGGAACGTATGAGGAGGTGAAAAAATCCGTCTTAAATGCATATGAGCTAGTGCCTGAAGCCTACAGACAAAAGTTTAGAAATTTAAGGAAAGAATTTGGTCAAACATACATGGAGTTTGAAAGGCTCAAACAGAGTAATTTTGATAGGTGGACAAGGGCTTTGAAAATAGACCAAATGCATGAAGCTCTCATGGAAATTATACTTTTGGATGAGTTTAAAAATTCAATTCCTGATGTAGTGAGAACTCATGTGGAAGAACAGAGGGTTAAAACTGCGAGATTAGCAGCAGAAATGGCAGATGATTATGAATTAGTTCATAAATCAAAGATTGGTTTCTGACATCAGTTTCAGCCGGTGAGGGATAGAAACTGGGGACATGAAAAATACTCAAGTGGTAAAGGTAAAGGTGATCTGATGGGAGACAATAAAGAGAGTGTACCTCAGATTTTTTTTTTTAATCCAGGAGGGTGGAAAAGAAATGAAAAGTTTCAGATGTTTTCACTGTAATAAACTAGGCCATGTAAAGTCACAGTGTTGGTGGTTGAAGAAAAGCACTGGGAAGGCTGATGTGGTAAAACAGGATAAGACAGTGGGGTTTGTTAAAGTGGTAAAGGAAAGCCCAAGGGAAGCGAAGGAAGTGCAAACGATTGTACAGCCTGTTCAAGAAGTAATTGTTAAGAAGGTGCCAGATGTATTTAAAGAGTTTACTCATGTGTATCAGGAGGAGCAGGTAAAGAAGTCACAATTTCAAAAGATACAGGGGCTAGTCAACCTTTAATGGTAAGAGATGAGGAATTATGTAGTTTGGGAAGAATGTTACCAGAAAAGGTGGTGATATGTGGAATTCAGGGTGAGAGGAGTAATGTTCCATTATAAAAGGTAAGGTTGGAAAGTCCAGTGAAGAGTGGTGAAGTGGTAACAGGAGTAATAGATAAACTATCTTGTCCAGGAATACAATTTATCTTGGGTAATGCTATAGCTGGATCGCAGGTGGGAGTGATGCCTACTATGGTTGATAAGCCATTGGAAAACCAGTTAACTGATGTGTTGAAGGACGAATATCCTGAGATTTTTCCGGATTGTGTAGTAACAAGGTCGCAAAGTCACAGGTTAAGACAAGAGGAGAAATCAAAGAGTGAAGATGAAGTTGAAGTACAATTATCAGAAACTATTTTTGATCAGATGGTTGAAAAAGAACAAGAACAGGTGGAGGATGAGGCAGATATTTATAGTTCAGGAAAATTGGCGGAGTTACAACAGAAGGATGTAGAAATTAAATGGATATATATGAGGCTTCCGGTTGCGGCGATGCACTGCTAAGCCGCACGTTTCGGCAGCTCCCGTTCTAACGGACTTTTGGGCCCTTTTCGGGAGCCCCAACGGAAATTTTTTCAGACCAAACCCAGTGTGGGGTGACGAAGGAAGGTGCCCCCCCGGGTGTGTATGGAAAAGACCAGTGACAGTGGCCAGATTGCGAAGGATCCTCTGGAGCAGCGGCAGAGAAGAGAAGGAAGAAGCAAGATGGCGGCGGATGGAGCCCAGGCGACATGGGGCCCAGACCAGCAGGAATTCCTCCGACGGTGTGTGGAGGAACTAAAGAAGGAGGTGCTGGCGCCGATGTTATTGGCAATCGATGGGCTGAAGGAAACACATAAGGTCCAGGCGATAGAGCTCCGTGGAGTGAAGGCAAAGGCAGCCGGAAACGAGGATGAAATACAGGGCCTGGTGGTAAAAACGGAGACGCATGAGGCGCTACATAAGAGGTGTATCGAAAGGCTGGAAGCCCTGGAGAACAGCTCGAGGAGGAAGAACCTCCGGATTCTAGGTCTCCCCGAAGGAACGGAGGGAGCTGACGTTGGGGCTTATGTGAGCACGATGCTCCATACGCTAATGGGAGCTGAGGCCCCATCGGGCCCCCTGGAGGTGGAAGGGGCTCATCGGGTCCTTGTGAGAAGACCAAAGGCGGGAGAACTACCAAGGGCGATAGTGGTGAGATTTCACCGCTTCACGGACAGAGAGGCTGTTTTCAGCTGGGCCAAGAAGGTACAGAGTAGCAGGTGGGAGAATGCGGTGATACGAGTGTATCAGGACTGGAGCGCGGAGGTGGCGAGAAGGAGGGCGAGCTTCAATCGGGCCAAGGCGGTGCTTCACAGGAAGAAAATAAAATTTGGGATGCTGCAGCCGGCGCGATTGTGGGTCACGCATCAGGGCAAGCACTACTACTTCGAAACGGCGGATGAGGCATGTACCTTCATCCAAGAAGAGAAACTGGACTACAACTGAGAGACTGATGTTGGGGGGGAAACAACAAGGTTGTGATACAGGAGTGTAACTTGGGGAATGGGAGGTTTATAATATTGAAACGATAGATGGGGAATTTCTCTCCTCTAGATGGGGGGGCACGGAGAAATGTGGGCGCCGGTGGAAAAAGGGACTGAGAGGGGGGATGGGGAATGAGGGAGCTGCGCCATAGGGGGCGGGGCCGATAGGAAAGCGCGGGGTTTTTCCTGCGCTATGGAGATGATGGCGGGCAGATAGCCGCAGGAAGGAAGAGAGTTCCACACGCAGGGGGGTCAAAGAGAGAACGGGGGAAGCCGGGGTCAGTTAGAGTTAGCAGACTTTCGGAAGCAAAATGGGGGGAGTAACCATGCTAGATGGGGATCTAGCGGGGGGGGGGGGGGGGGGGGTGGGGGGGGGGGGGACTAACTGGGTTGCTGCTGCTGAGTGCAAGGGGGAGCTGGCAAGAGAAGAGGTGGTCGGGACGGGAAGGCGCCGCCTGGGGGATGGGTGGGTGCACGTGACCCGGACGGGGGGGCTGGCCGAGAATAGGGGATGGCTAGTCGGCGGGGGGGGGGTGGCTCCCCAATCCAGCTGATCACGTGGAATCTGAGAGGCCTAAATGGGCTGATTAAGAGGGCCCGGATGTTCGCGCACTTAAAAAGACTGAAGGCAACGTAGTCATGCTTCAGGAGACGCATCTGAAGGTGGCGGATCAGGTTAGGTTAAGGAAAGGATGGGTGGGACAGGTGTTCCACTCAGGGTTGGACGCAAAAAATAGGGGGGTGGCGATACTGGTGTGGAAACGGATGTCGTTCGAGGCTAAGAATATAGTGGTGGATAACGGGGGTAGATATGTGATGGTGAGTGGTAGATTGCAGGGAAAGGAGGTCGTGATGGCAAATGTATATGCCCCGAACTGGGACGACGCGGTATTTATGAAGTGGATGCTGGGACGTATCCCGGACCTGGAGGTGGGAAGCCTGGTAATGGGGGGGGATTTCCATACTGTGCTGGATCCAGGGTGAGACCGGTTTAGATCCAGGACCGGAAGAAGGCCGGCAGCGGCCAAGGTGCTTAGGGGGTTCATGGAACAAATGGGGGGAGTGGATCCGTGGAGATTTGCTAGGCCGTCGGCCAAAGAGTTCTCCTTTTTCTCCCATGTCCATAAGGTATACTCCCGGATAGATTTCTTTGTTCTGAGTAAGGCACTGATCTCGAAGGTGGCAGGAACGGAGTACTCGGCCATAGCCGTTTCAGACCATGCCCCGCACTGGGTGGATCTGGAACTAGGAGAGGAGAGGGAGCAGCGCCCACTCTGGCGACTGGATGTGGGGCTATTGGCGGATGAGGGGGTCTGTGGAAGGGTGCTGGGATGTATTGAGAGATACCTGGAGGTCAATGATGATGGTGAGGTTCAGGTGGGGGTAGTATGGGAAGCGCTGAAGGCGGTGGTTAGAGGAGAGCTGATCTCCATTAGAGCTCACAAGGAGAAACAAGAGGGCAAAGAAAGGGAGAGATTAGTGGGGGAGATTTTGAGGGTGGATAAAAGATATGTGGAGGCCCCGGACGAAGGACTATATAGAGAGAGGCGAAGACTTCAGACGGAGTTTGACCTGCTGACCACAGGAAAGGCAGAGGTACAGTGGAGAAAGGCACAGGGGATGAGATACGAATATGGGGAAAAGGCGAGCCGGCTGCTGACCCACCAACTTCGCAAGAGGATAACGGCGAGGGAGATTGGGGGAGTTAGGGATGAAACGGGAACTACGGAGCGGAGAGCAGGGAAGGTAAATGAGGTGTTTCAGACCTTTTATGAGAGGCTATATAAGTCCCAACCCCCGGAGGGAAAAGAGGGAATGCAACAGTTTCTGGACCAACTAAGGTTCCCGAGGGTGGAGGAGCAGGAGGTGGCAGGTCTGGGGGCGCCAATTGAGGTGGATGAGGTGACTAAAGGACTGGGGAACATGCAGGCAGGTAAGGCCCCGGGACCTGACGGGTTCCCGGTGGAATTCTACAGGAAATATGTGGACCTGTTGGCCCCGCTGCTGGCGAGAACCTTTAACGAGGCCAGAGAAGGGGGGATACTACCCCCGACAATGTCGGAGGCGACGATATCATTAATTCTGAAGCGATATAAAGATCCGCTGCAATGCGGGTCATATAGGCCTATCTCACTCCTAAATGTAAACGCCAAGCTGCTGGCAAAAGTGCTGGTGATGAGGATTGAGGATTGTGTCCCGGGGGTGGTGCATGAAGACCAGACAGGGTTTGTAAAGGGGAGACAATTGAATGTCAACGTTTGACGGCTGCTGGGGGTGATAATGATGCCCCCAGCGGAGGGGGAGGCAGAGATACTGGTGGCGATGGATGCGGAGAAGGCATTCAATAGGGTAGAGTGGGAGTATTTATGGGAGGTGGTGAGGAGGTTTGGGTTCGGGGAGAGGTTTGTCAGATGGGTCAGACTCCTATATGGGGCCCCAGTGGCAAGTGTAGTCACAAACCGGCAAAGGTCGGAGTATTTTCGGCTACACAGGGGAACAAGGCAGGGATGTCCCCTGTCCCCATTACTGTTCGCGTTGGCAAATGAACCACTGGCCATAGCGTTGAGAGACTCTAAGAAATGGAGGGGGGTGGTTAGAGGGGGAGAGGAACATCGAGGCAGGGAGGAAGGCATCGAGCGAGGGAACCGTGGTTTACCAAAGAAGTGGAATCTCTTGTTAAGAGGAAGAAGGAGGCCTATGTGAAGATCAGGTGTGAAGTTTCAGTTGGGGCGCTTGATAGTTACAAGGTAGCGAGGAAGGATCTAAAGAGAGAGCTAAGATGAGCAAGGAGGGGACATGAGAAGTATTTGGCAGGTAGGATCAAGGAAAACCCAAAAGCTTTCTATAGGTATGTCAGGAGTAAAAGAATGACTAGGGTAAGAGTAGGGCCAGTTAAGGACAGCGATGGGAAGTTGTGTGTGGAGTCTGAAGAGATAGGCGAGATACTAAATGAATATTTTTCGTCAGTATTCACTCAGGAAAAAGATAATGTTGTGGAGGAGAATGCTGAGACCCAGGCTAATAGAATAGATGGCATTGAGGTACGTAGGGAAGAGGTGTTGGCAATTCTGGACAGACTGAAAATAGATAAGTCCCCGGGGCCTGATGGGATTTATCCTAGGATTCTCTGGGAAGCCAGGGAAGAGATTGCTGGGCCTTTGGCTTTGATTTTTATGTCATCATTGGCTACAGGAATAGTGCCAGAGGACTGGAGGATAGCAAATGTGGTCCCTTTGTTCAAGAAGGGGAGTAGAGACAACCCCGGCAACTATAGACCAGTGAGCCTCACGTCTGTGGTGGATAAAGTCTTGGAGGGGATTATAAGAGACAAGATTTATAATCATCTAGATAGGAATAATATGATCAGGGATAGTCAGCATGGCTTTGTGAAGGGTAGGTCATGCCTCACAAACCTTATCGAGTTCTTTGAGAAGGTGACTGAACAGGTAGACGAGGGTAGAGCAGTTGATGTGGTGTATATGGATTTCAGTAAAGCGTTTGATAAGGTTCCCCACGGTAGGCTATTGCAGAAAATACGGAGGCTGGGGATTGAGGGTGATTTAGAGATGTGGATCAGAAATTGGCTAGCTGAAAGAAGACAGAGGGTGGTGGTTGATGGGAAATGTTCAGAATGGAGTTCAGTTACAAGTGGCGTACCACAAGGATCTGTTCTGGGGCCGTTGCTGTTTGTCATTTTTATCAATGACCTAGAGGAGGGCGCAGAAGGGTGGGTGATTAAATTTGCAGACGACACTAAAGTCGGTGGTGTTGTCGTCAGTGCGGAAGGATGTAGCAGGTTACAGAGGGACATAGATAAGCTGCAGAGCTGGGCTGAGAGGTGGCAAATGGAGTTTAATGTAGAGAAGTGTGAGGTGATTCACTTTGGAAGGAATAACAGGAATGCGGAATATTTGGCTAATGGTAAAGTTCTTGGAAGTGTGGATGAGCAGAGGGATCTAGGTGTCCATGTACATAGGTCCCTGAAAGTTGCCACCCAGGTTGATAGGGTTGTGAAGAAGGCCTATGGAGTGTTGGCCTTTATTGGTAGAGGGATTGAGTTCCGGAGTCATGAGGTCATGTTGCAGCTGTACAAAACTCTGGTACGGCCGCATTTGGAGTATTGCGTACAGTTCTGGTCACCGCATTATAGGAAGGACGTGGAAGCTTTGGAATGGGTGCAGAGGAGATTTACCAGGATGTTGCCTGGTATGGAGGGAAAATCTTATGAGGAAAGGCTGATGGACTTGAGGTTGTTTTCGTTAGAGAGAAGAAGGTTAAGAGGAGACTTAATAGAGGCATACAAAATGATCAGGGGGTTAGATAGGGTGGACAGTGAGAGCCTTCTCCCGCGGATGGAAATGGCTGGCACGAGGGGACATAGCTTTAAACTGAGGGGTAATAGATATAGGACAGAGGTCAGAGGTAGGTTCTTTACGCAAAGAGTGGTGAGGCCGTGGAATGCCCTACCTGCAACAGCAGTGAACTCGCCAACATTGAGGGCATTTAAATGTTTATTGGATAAGCATATGGATGATAATGGCATAGTGTAGGTTAGATGGCTTTTGTTTTGGTGCAACATCGTGGGCCGAAGGGCCTGTACTGCGCTGTATCGTTCTATGTTCTATGAGTGTCACTCTACGCAGATGACTTACTGCTATATGTTGCGGACCCTGTAGAGGGGATGACAGAGGTTATGCAGATATTGAGGGAGTTTGGAGCGTTTTCGGGATACAGGCTAAATATGGGGAAGAGTGAGCTTTTTGTAATACACCCCGGGGACCAGGGAAGAGGAATAGACGCCCTACCGTTAAGGAGAGTGGAAAGGAGCTTCCGATATTTGGGGATCCAGGTAGCCAGGAGCTGGGGAACTCTACACAGACTTAATCTGACACGGCTGGTGGAGCAGATGGAGGAGGATTTCAAGAGGTGGGATATGCTGCCGCTCTCATTGGCGGGCAGAGTGCAGGCGGTAAATATGATGGTTCTCCCGAGGTTTCTTTTCGTGTTTCAATGTCTCCCCATCCTGATCACAAAGACCTTTTTCAAGAAAATAGACAGGAGCATTATGAGCTTTGTGTGGGCAGTGAAGACCCCGAGGGTAAGGAGGGGGTTCCTGCAGCGTAGCAGGGACAGAGGGGGACTGGCGTTGCCGAGCCTGGACGACTACTACTGGGCCGCCAATGTGGCGATGGTTTGTAAGTGGATGAGGGAGGGAGAGGGGGCGGCGTGGAAGAGGCTGGAGATGGCGTCCTGTAAAGGAACGAGCCTAAAGGCGCTGGTGACGGCGCCGCTGCCATTCTCCCCAAAAAGGTATACCACAAACACAGTGGTGGTGGCAACCTTGAGGATCTGGGGGCAGTGGAGGCGACACAGGGGGGTGACGGGTGCCTCGGTGTGGTCCCCGATCAGGAATAACCACAGGTTTGGCCCAGGAAGGATGGACGGAGGGTTCCAGAGCTGGCAACGAGCAGGAATTAGGAAACTGAGAGATTTGTTTATAGACGGGACGTTTGCGAGCCTAGGAGCGCTGGAGGAAAAGTATGAGTTGCCGCCGGGGAACAATTTCAGATCCATGCAAGTGAGGACGTTTACGAGGCAACAGGTGAGGGAATTTCCGCTGCTCCCGACACAGGGGATCCAAGATAGAGTGATTTCCGGGGTATGGGTCGGGGAGGGCAAAGTGTCTGAAATATATCAGGAGATGAGAGACGAGGGGGAGGCGATGGTGGAGGAGCTGAAGGGAAAATGGGAAGAAGAGCTGGGAGAGGAGTTTGAGGAGGGTCTGAGGGCTGATGCCCTAAGCAGGGTAAACTCCTCGTCTTCGTGTGCCAGGCTTAGCCTGATTCAATTTAAGGTTCTACACAGAGCACATATGACGGGAGCAAGACTGAGCAGGTTCTTCGGAATGGAGGACAACTGCGGGAGGTGCTTGGGAAGCCTGGCGAACCACACACACATGTTTTGGTCATGTCCGGCACTGGATGAGTACTGGAGGGGAGTGGCAAAGGTGATCTCAAAGGTGGTGAAGGTCCGGGTCAAGCCAGGCTGGGGGTTAGCGATATTTGGGGTAGCGGAAGTGCCGGGAGTGCAGGAGGCGAAAGAGGCCGATATTTTGGCCTTTGCGTCCCTGATAGCCCGGCGAAAGATCTTACTCATGTGGAAGGAAGCGAAACCCCCCGGCGTGGAGGCCTGGATAAACGATATGGCAGGGTTTATAAAACTAGAACGAATAAAACTTGCGCTGAGAGGATCGGCTCAGGGGTTCTCCAGGCGGTGGCAACCGTTCCTTGACTATCTCGCGGAACGTTAAGGGAAAATAGATCGTCAGCAGCAGCAGCCCGGGGGGGAGGGGGAGGGGGGGAAAGCACTATTTTTTGTTACTTTGTTAGTTCACTATATTATTTAAATAATGTTATTTATCAGTTACTGTACTATTTTTATGTTGATTTGTAAAATGGAAAAATTCTGTTTGAAAACGTCAATAAAATATATATTTTTTTAAAACGGATATATCAGAAAGCATAAACGGAAGAGGAATCTGAGAGTACACCAGAGTGTTAGTACCGTAAAAGTGGTGTCTTGATGAGAAAATGGAGACCTGTACATATGCAGGCGGATGAAAAGTGGGCAGAAGTTCATCAAGTCGTATTGCCGGTAGGGTATAGAAAGGAGGTGTTGCGAGTTGCACATGAGGTACCAGTGGGAGGTCATTTGGGAATAAGGAAAACTCAAGCTAAAATCCAGAAACATTTTTATTGGCCTGGACTACATAAAGATGTAGTTAAATTTTGTCAGTCGTGTCACACATGTCAAGTGATAGGGAAACCTCAAGCAGTGATAAAACCAGCGCCTTTAATACCCATTCCTGCATTTGTGGAACCTTTTACAAGGGTCCTAATCGATTGTGTAGGACCGCTTCCTAAAACAAAAAGTGGGAATCAATACATTTTGACTGTAATGGATGTGCCTACAAGGTTTCCAGAGGCCATTCCAGTACATAATATTACAGCTAAAAGGATTGTGGAGGAGTTACTTAAATTCTTTACTAGATATGGACTACCCACAGAAATTCAATCGGATCAAGGAACAAATTTTACTTCAAAGTTATTCAAAGAAGTTATGGATAGCTTAGGAATAAAACAATTTAAATCAACTGCGTACCATCCAGAATCGCAGGGAGCGTTAGAAAGGTGGCATCAGACATTAAAAACAATGTTGAGGGCGTATTGTCAAGTTTATCCAGAGGATTGGGATAAAAGAATCCCATTCGTATTGTTTGCAATTAGGGATGCACCTAATGAGTCAAGCAAATTTAGTCCTTTTGAACTAATTTTTGGTCATGAGGTAAGAGGACCACTTAAATTGATTAAGGAAAAATTGGTGGGTGAGAAATCGGAAATTACACTATTGGATTGCATGTCAAATTTTAGGGAACGATTAAATAGAGCAGGTGAATTGGCTAGACAACATTTGAAAGTTGCACAAAATGTGATGAAACGGGTAGCGGACAAGAAATCCAAAGTTCGTAGCTTTGCCAGTGGGGATAAAGTTTTAGTGTTGTTCCAGTGGTAGGGGAACCTTTAAAAGCTAGGTTTTGTGGACCGTATCAGATTAAAAGGAAATTAAGTGAGGTGAATTATGTGGTAAAAACACCAAATAGAAGGAAGACTCACCGAGTGTGTCATGTGAATATGCTTAAAAGGTACTTTGAAAGGGAGGGAGAGAAAAAAGAGGTTCTAACTCAAAAAGAGGTTCGAACCAAATGAATGAAAATGAAAATCGCTTATTGTCACGAGTAGGCTTCAATGAAGTTACTGTGAAAAGCTCCTAGTCGCCACATTCCGGCGCCTGTTCGGGGAGGCTGGTACGGGAATTGAACTGTGCTGCTGGCCTGCCTTGGTCTGCTTTAAAAGCCAGCGATTTAGCCCAGTGGGCTAAATCCAGATGACTGTGAATTTGACATACCTCAAATTAAATTGGAAAATGAGGATCTTCTTAAAAATTGGGATGAATTGTTAAGTTACCTTCCAGAGGAAAAACGAACTGACCTGAAAGAGTTATTGATATCACATGGGCAAGTTTGTAGAGATAAATTGGGAAGTACTAAAATGGCTATTCATGATGTGGTGTGAGCAATGCTGTTCCTATCAAACAACATCCATATCGACTTAATCCTTTAAAATTGGCACAGGTTAATAGAGAGATTGAGAATATGCTGAAGAATGGCATAATTGAAGTGGGTTGCAGCCAATGGAGCTCACCCATAGTGATGGTACCTAAACCAGATGGTACCCAACGGTTGTCTGTGGACTATCGAAAGGTGAATGCAGTTACAAGAACGGACTCTTATCCTATCCCACGTTTGAAGGATTGCATTGAGAAAGTGGGACAATCAGCTTTTATTTCCAACTTCCAGACATGGAAAGAACATTTAAAACATCGTATGGAGTTCTTCGATCGACTTCAGGAGGCGGGCTTGATGATGAACCTAGCCGAAAGTGAATTTGGAGAAGCCCGAATCACTTTCCTTGCGGAATTTCCAATACCTTCAAGACGAAGGGAAATAATGCGATCTCTTAGCATGAATGAATTTGATCGACCCTTTGTGCAAAAGATTTGTGGCGTGATTACTCCACTGATGGAATTGCTAAAGAAACCTAAAAAATGTCAATGGACCGCACACGTTCAACAGGCATTTGACTGCCTGAAAGCTGTGATCACCAATGTTCCTGTATTGGAGAATTGCAAGGGACTTTGTGGTCAGATTGAACTAAATTACCTGATTCTGAAGAGAAATGCCGAGGAGTAGAGGAATGGATGGATTGTGCAGAGACTTTGTTCAAAGAGACTGTCAATCGAGAAGGATTTCGGTTGGAGGAAGAAGAGCAAAGAAAAATGGATTATACCTGTTTGTGTGTTGTTTTTTAAAAAAAAACGAAAAGGTATATTTACTGTATACATTTCTTAGTGGATGGTGCAAAAGTGAAAAATGAAACCATCTTGAAGTTGATGTGTTTTTTTTTTTCTTGGGGGGTGGTGTCATGTGAGCGTGCCTTTAAGAACTGGATGTTTAAGCAATGTACCGTTAAGAAAACAGTGATGTCATAGAGTGGGTGGAGCTCAGCTCAGTTCAGCCATTTTGAAGTTTGGTTTTGCAGTTTTAAAAGTGCCTGGCTGGTTTGCTGTGAGCAGTTTAAAAGTAGAAAGCCAGTTTGAGACAGCAGCTTGAAAGGTTCTGGTTTGCTGTGATTTGCTTGAAGAGAGAAAGCCAGGTTTGAGAAAGCAGCGTGGGTGTGTCTGTGGGTTTCCAGCGAGCTGCAAGAAGAAAGCAAGGTGCTAGGGCTGAAGTCACCCAAGCTAATATATCTCTGCCATTCTACAGAAAATATATATATCATAGAATCATAGAATTTACAGTGCAGAAGGAGGCCATTCGGCCCATTGAGTCTGCACTGGCTCTTAGAAAGAGCACCCTACCCAAGCCCACACCTCCACCCTATCCCCATTACCCAGTAACCCCACCTATCCCCATTACCCAGTAACCCTACCCAACACTAAGGGCAATTTTGGACACTGAGAGCAATTTAGCATGGCCAATCCACCTAACCCGCACATCTTTGGACTGTGGGAGGAAACCGGAGCACCCGGAGGAAACCCATGCACACACGGGGAGAATGTGCAGACTCCACACAGACAGTGACCCAAGCCAGGAATCGAACCTGGGACCCTGGAACTGTGAAGCAATTGTGCTAACCACAATGCTACCGTGCTGCCCTTTTTAGAGAGGGAACAGTTGCTAAGTAAATCCTTTAACCTGATGTGATACTGTTTAAAGGTGTTACGTCTGTTGGAAGTTTGAAGGAACATTTTAAGGAAGTATTTACTGTTGCAATATTTTCTGAGTTATCTTTGAAGTAAGGGGTGTTAAGGGATCCAATGTTTATTTAAGATGTTAAGTTGAGTTCATGGAATAAACAGTGTTTTGTGTTTAAAAATCCACGTGTCCGTAATTGTAATATCACACCTAGGGAACAAGCTGTGTGCTAGGAAAAGCAACAAATACATTAAAGGGAGAGGTTGGTTGAACTCCATGATACATTTTGGGGTTCTGAAAACGCCTCGCCCATAACAGGACATTCGTCTTCACCTCCGTCTGCAGCACCGGCGAGTCTGACACCCTGACCACCAGCGGACATGGATCCAAATCAATGTTGAGTATTTCCAACATGGCGTTGAAGAAAGAGGTCCAAAAGATTTACTAACTTGGGAGAAGACCAGAACATACGGGTGTGGTTAACTGGCCCCTGAGAGCAACACTCACACTTGCCTACCAACCCAGAAAAGAATCAGCTCATCCTTGCTTTAGTCGGATGAACCCTGTGCTGCACCTTGAATTGGATCAGACTTAGCCGAGCATAGGAGGACGTGGAGTTTACCCTGTGAGGGGCGTCGCTCCATATCTCATCCCCCAAAATGGGACACAACTCACCCTCCCATTTCACTCTCACCTCACTCAACGGAGCTGACTCCATTGAGAGGATATGGCCATATATGCACAAAATACTCCCCCCACCCCCCCCCCAAATCCTCTTCCACAGGGCGGCGGGTGGGGCCAAGGGAAAAGAGGGGAAAGTCTTTCGCGAAAAACCACAAATCTGAAAGTATCTGAAAAGATTGGAACCAGGCAGTTGAAATTTCTCCGACACCTCCTTACAGCTGGCAAACCTGCCCTCCAAGAACGGGTCCCGAGTTCTATCCAAACTCTTCTCCCATCCTGGCCCCAGGCCTGAATCTCGATGCCAAACCTGCAACTCGCTGGCACAAAAAAGGTGTTTGTTTGTTGCAGATTGGGGGTGGGGGGGGGGTGGGGGGGGGGGGGGGGGGGGTCTGAGGTTCAGGTATTGCATTTTCGTACATTACAATAGTCACATTTCAAAAGTGTTTTCATTGGCCAGTATTGAGCTTTGGGACATCCGGGAAAGGCGCTATTTAAATGCAGTGTTGTTCATCGATCCACCCTGTGGTCTAACCAACACCCAAAGACAGAGATATCAGTGCGCGAATCCCCCACAGGGAGAGAATGGGAGAAAAGTGAGAGAGCTCTTGCTCTGAGCTTCAGTGGGAGATCAATACTAATACAGTCAATATTTAATCCCTTATCTTCAGTCTAAACGTCGCCTCGTGTTTTGTTTTAGTTTCTGCTACCCTCCAACCTGACCCTGCTGGGGTTTCTCGAGGAACCTTTTCTATTTCCGTCTGCTCCCCACTTTTTGTGGATTTTCCCTCACTTTTCGAGACCTTTTCCTCTGATGCGTTTGGCGCCCTCACGTGGCCAGATTGCTCCGCCGTGTTGTGTTAGGATTTTGATTGATTACTTGAAAATTTACAGAACTCGTTAAGCTGATGACGTTCCGACTGACAACGCTGGGTTGAGCAAACAAGACTGTTTACCTTTATATAAAGGTCCCTCTGGTGAAAGTCTTCCTCTGCAGGGTTGTTTTTGTTTCTTTGAGGGCAGATGTATTAGAATTACCATACAATCCACAGTATAAGGCACCCCTCTCGCATTGTGTCTTAGATTCCAAAGTATTTAATGAGCTGTAAAACGCTTTGAGGTGTTCACGGTAGCACGGCGCTTCACAGCTCCAGGGTCCCAGGTTCGATTCCCGGCTTGGGTCACTGCCTGTGCGGAGTCTGCACGTTCTCCCCGTGTCTGCGTGGGTTTCCTCCGGGTGCTCCGGTTTCCTCCCACAAGTCCCGAAAGACGTGCTGTTAGGTGAATTGGACATTCTGAATTCTCCCTCCGTGTACCCGGACAGGCGCCGGAATGTGGCGACTCGTGGATTTTCACAGTAACTTCATTGCAGTGTAAGTGTAAGCCTCCTTGTGACAATAAAGATTATTATTATTAGGTTGTTAAAGGCACTATACAAATGTAAGCCTTTGGGCGTGATTGTCTGGCCACGCTGCTCTGGAATAGCATCTCACCGCAGCGCAACGTGGGCGGTGAAAGCCAGGAGACTCCACTCCCGGGATCCACCCGGCTCGTAATTGCGTTGAATCTCGCGAGATGTTGCAAGGAGAATCCCGCCCACAATGGGCGGGGTCACGTTTTGGCAAATCTGCATATTTGCCCCGTGACTGACCATAATCGGTCAGTGAATAAGTCTGCCGAAATAAATTAACTTTCCCAAAAGGCCGAGAACCATCAGACACAATAAAATGCAATTATTGTATCACTGTAACCATATACAACAACCTGCATTTATATAGCACCTTTGATGTAGTAAATGTCTTCAGATGATTCTCAGGATCACTTAACAAACTATATTTGACACTGTTATAACCAGTTCGAGACCAACGGGAATGGGGCAATTAGTCTATCTATGAACCTCGTGGAATACGAGCTTCCCTGGAGGTAGGGTTCCAGGAATGTCTCGGAGGAGGGAGAGAGAAATGAGGTGTAGGGAGGTCATTCCAGAGCTCAAGGCTGTCAATGGCAGAGCCACTAAAATCGGGAATACTGAAGTAGCCGGCATTGGAGGAGTGCAGAAACCTTGGAGGTTGGGAGGTGTGGAGGAGATTACACAGATATTCTTGCTTTGGAAGCCGTGCCTGCAATTGTTCCTCTCTGTCCGCCCTTTCCTTGATTGCGAGCTGCACTTCCTGGAGTTGGAATGAGCTTTCTGGATCGAGAAGGCCCGTTGTCAATCCGCAGGCTGCACTGAGGTGGCTCGCCTGAGGTGAGGCAGTGATAGGAAGGTTTAAAAATGTTCTCAGTGTCTGGGCGACGGAAGCAAATGGTCCTGTTATACATTCCTGATGTGTGCATCAGTATAACCCCTTGCTGCATCTACATCCAGTGAAGACTGGGTTAGGCTGAGCCATGATTGTCATGATATTCAAACACCATATGTCAGAACACCCAACACCACATGGTACAGGAGTGGATCGATACCTGCCTACTAACCTGCCATTCTGGACATGGACCACACCGGCAAACCGCAGCCGATGCAAGTCACGGGGAACCTAGGCACCAACTGGAAGCTCTACAGGCAGCGATTTGACCTGTACATCCGTGCCACCGAAAAACAGAATGTCTCGGATGATTCGAAGATTGCAATGCTCCTCTTCTACGCAGGCCCGCACGCAACCGATGTCTTTAACTCACTGGTGTTCGAAGAAGGCGAAAACCAGGCCAAATATGACACGGTCATCCTCAAACTGGACCAGCACTTTCAAGTTGAAGTAAACGAAAGTTTTGAAAGATACATCTTTCAGCAACGCCTGCAAGGTAAGGAGGAGCTTTTTCAACCCTTTTTGACGCACCTCCGGATTCTAGCGCAGTCCTGCGGTTACGGCACCACTACAGAGTCCATGATCAGGGACCAGATTGTTTTTGGCGTTGCCTCTAGTGGCCTACGCCAGCAGCTTCTTAAAATGAAAAGCCTCACCTTAGCGTCTGCTGTGGAAGCCTGTGTCCTCCATGAAAATGCTACCTGCCGTTTTGCCCGATTTCAGGCGTCCGAGTTGGCACGGAGGGGGTCCCCAGCCGTCGAATCGGCAAGCCAGGCCGCCCACGACGTCGAACGCATCCAGGCCGTCGATTACTTCCCGACCCACGGCCCGGACGACAGCGGCCGCTTCCCGCGCTTTTCGCGGTCTCCCGCGCAGGTGCGCGCCAAAAATAACGGCCACAACGAGGGACGCAGGCGCGCCCACCGCAAGATCGCACTGCGCATGCGCAGTGGCGCAACGAACGCCGTGACGTCATGACGTGCAGCAATTGTGGAGGTCTACACTTAAAAGGGCAATGTCCTGCAAAAAACCGACAGTGCCACAGATGTGCCATGATGGGCCACTACGCAGCCCGCTGTCGTGCGGCTCAACCCATAGATCCGGCGCATCCTCGACAACCTCGCACACGAGTCAGGACCGTCCAGCCCACGCATCAAGACTTCCAGTTAAGTGATGCAGATGACCAGGATGCCTTCCGAGTTGCCGTCATTGATGTCAACAAGGTCAATGCCATCAATCCAGCCGATGAGTGGTGTGCCACCCTGACGGTCAACCCGAATTCGTCGCAAACCCATTAGACTGGACTTATAATACAGTTCATATGTTTAACAAGTTGCACAATTTTACATGATAACCTGTTGTTGTTTATCGTTCCAGATGTCGTCTGACTGGACAACTGTTCAAGTTTTTTTTTTCTTCTTCTCTCGTTCGCATTTCTGTTATGTTATGGTACAACTGGATTCATGTGACGCACTCGACATCGCCCCATGTACATAGTTCCGTCATAGACACATGCTGCACACGACACACACACACTCTTAGATGCACTCACGTCACGATCATATTTATTACCACGTAGGCACATATCTTTGTAAAAAGGGGGGATGTCATGATATTCAAACACACACATCATGATGGACACACTAACAGGCAAATCAGAGTACACAACACCACAACCAATCACAGACAAGAACACCAACCACATAAAAAGCACGAGCACGACACCTGGTGGTCAGTAGGTCTGGGGAGAAGGGAACAAGAAAGAGCTGTTGAAACACCACAAGCAGGGAGCCCCCCACGTGCAGAGTGCAAAGACCAAACTGTAAATAGTGAGTTTAAATAAAGAAGCGTTGTACCATATGCAACTGTGTTGGCTCATCTGTGTGTCAGAACACCCAACACCACAATGATGACTATCTTGGACAAATAGCCAATACGTCGGCTCTGAGATGAAGACTATCAGTTAGCGTCTGTGAAGCTGTACTTTGCCCTGTCATAAAAGCGTCAAGAACGAGAGGGCGCAGATTTAAAGTGATTTGCAAAATAAGCAAATAAAATGTGAGAAAATCTTGCCTGGAAGTTGTGGGGGCAGGTTCGATCGAGGCTTTGGAGAGAGACGGCGTTAGATGATTATTTAAATAGAAACAATGAGCAGGTGATACGGGGAAAAGGCATGGAAATGGCACTAAGTCACCATGCTCGTTTGGGCCTCCTGCTGCATAACAATTCTGTAAATAAAATAAGTAGAGAAAGAGCGTAAAATGATGGGTATAGATTAATTTGTTCTTAATCTGGGACAAACGTTCGGCACAATATCGTGGGCCGAAGGGCCCGTTCTGTGCTGTATTTTCTACGTAATACATTCTCTGGGGGCTGGTTTAGCACAGGGCTAAATAGCTGGCATTTAATGCAGACCAAGGCAGGCCAACAGCACGGTTCAATTCCCGTACCAGCCTCCCCGAACAGGCGCCGGAATGTGGTGACTAGGGGCTTTTCACAGTAACTTCATTTGAAGCCTACTTGTGACAATAAGCGATTTTCAATAAAACCTTTAAAAATATCACCCCGCTTTTCTATTCCTCCCCAACAGCTGGAGAAGAGCATCCGCAGGCTGAGGGAAACATTCCATGCGAGAGCCATTCCTGTCCCAAAAGCTGACTCTTTGATGAGGAGGTATGACAATGACTACGATCTGGTGACCCAAGAGATCCTGCGACTTATAGACCAGGCAGATGGTACGTTTGCAATCAAAAGATATAACCTGGGCGGGGGGTCACATTGTGCTAATTTCAGTCTACCCGTAATCCAGAGGTGCAGGCTAATGCCCTGGGGACAGATGTTCAGACCCCACCACGGCAGCTGGTGGAATTTTAATTTGGTTCATAAAATCTGGAAATGAAAGCTGGGCGACACAATGACGCAGTGGTTAGCACTGCTGCCTCACGCCGCCGAGGACCCGGGTCCCATCCCGACCCTGGGTCACTGTCTGTGTGGGGATTGCACATTCTCCCCGTGTCTGCGTGGGTCTCACCCCCCACAACCCAAAGATGTGCTGGTTCGGTGGATTGGCCACGCTAAATTGCCCCGTAATTGGGGAAAAAATAATTGGGTACTCTAAATTTATTTTTTGAAAAGTTAGTCTCGGTAACGGGTGTGTGTCTGCGTGTGTGGGTGAGTGTGTGTCTGTGTGGGTGTGCGTGTGGATGTGTGTGTCTGGGTGTGTGTGGGTGTGTGTGGGTGTGTGTGTCTGAGTCTGTGTGCTAGTGTGGGTGTCTGAGTGTGTGTGTGTGCGAGTGTGTGAGTGAATGTGTGTGTGTGTGTGGGTGTGAGTCAGTGTGTGGGTGTGAGGGTGTGTGTGGGTGTGAGTGAGTGTGTGGGTGTGAGTGAGTGGATGGGCGTGTGAGTGTGTGGATGTGTGTGGGTGTGTGTGTGAGTGGGTGTGTGGGTGGCTGTGACTGAGAGTGAGTGTGTGTGTGTGTGAGGGTATGAGTGTGTGTGGGTTTGTGTGTAGGTGTGTCTGTGGGTGTGTGTGTGTGAGAGTGTGTATGAGTGTGTGTGTGAGTGTGAGTGTAGGTGGGTGTGTGGGTGTGTATGGGTGTGGGTGTGTGTGTGGCTGTGTGTGGGTGTGTGTGGGTGTGTGGGGGTATGGGTGTGTGTGGGTTTGTGTGTAGGTGTGTCTGTGGGTGTGAGTGTGTGTGGGTGTGTGTGTGTGAGTGTAGGTGTGTGTGAGTGTAGTGGGTGTGTGTGGGTGTGTGTGTGGGTGTGGGTGTGAGTGTAGGTGTGTGTGTGGGTGTGGGTGTGAGTGTAGGTGTGTGTGTGGGTGTGTGAGTGTGAGTGTAGGTGTGTGTGTGTGGGGGGGTGGGGGTGAGTGTGTGTGGGTGTGAGTGTAGGTGGGTGTGTGTGTGAGTGTAGGTGTGTGTGGGTGTATGAGTGTGAGTGTAGGTGGGGGTGGGTGTGAGTGTAGGTGTGTGTGGGTGTGTGTGTGTGAGCGGGTGTGTGAGTGTAGGTGTGTGTGTGGGTGTGTGTGTGAGTGTAGGTGTGTGTGTGGGTGTGTGTGTGAGTGTAGGTGTGTGTGTGAGTGTAGGTGGGTGTGTGTGTGTGTATGGGTGTGGGTGTGTGTGTGGCTGTGTGTGGGTGTGTGGGGGTATGGGTGTGTGTGGGTTTGTGTGTAGGTGTGTCTGTGGGTGTGAGTGTGTGTGGGTGTGTGTGTGTGAGTGTGAGTGTAGGTGTGTGTGAGTGTAGTGGGTGTGGGTGTGTGTGGGTGTGTGTGTGGGTGTGGGTGTGAGTGTAGGTGTGTGTGTGGGTGTGGGTGTGAGTGTAGGTGTGTGTGTGGGTGTGTGAGTGTGAGTGTAGGTGTGTGTGTGTGGGGGGGTGGGGGTGAGTGTGTGTGGGTGTGAGTGTGAGTGTAGGTGGGTGTGTGTGTGAGTGTAGGTGTGTGTGGGTGTATGAGTGTGAGTGTAGGTGGGGGTGGGTGTGAGTGTAGGTGTGTGTGTGTGTGAGTGGGTGTGTGAGTGTAGGTGTGTGTGTGGGTGTGTGTGTGAGTGTAGGTGTGTGTGTGGGTGTGTGTGTGAGTGTAGGTGTGTGTGTGGGTGTGTGTGAACATGTTGGGACTGTGCTGCCTTGCTGACTGGTTGACTGGAGGGCTGCGCCCAGCAAAAAGCCAACAGCTTCAGACGAGAAGAGGCACAAGATGACTTTAGTTCAAACCAAACTCTCATCTGCCTCCCAGTGTCTTAATCCAGGCTTCTGTTTCCCAGGGTTTTTTTAATGGTAAAAATTAGCAGAATCACAGTACATGATCCAAAACACCAGTTAACAGTTCCTGGAACTCCTGAGTGGAGAGTAGAATTTAGCTTCTTCATTCCTGTGATGTGGGAGATCTGGGTTTGTTTTTACTGTTTTATGAGATATGAGCGTCGCTGGCTGGCTCAGCTTTCGTCGTCCATCCCTGACTTCCCTTGAACTGAGTGTCTCGCTCGGCCATTTAACTGAACAGTTAAGAATTAGCCACACTGCTGTGGGTCTGGAGTCACATGTAAGCCAGACCGGGTAAGGACGGCAGATTTCCTTCCCGAAAGGACATTCGTGAACCAGATAGGGTTTTACAACAATCGATGATTGGCCGGTAGATTGCGCCCTGTATGTGTGAACCGTACACATTTGACACAGTGATGGGATAACTGGTAGAGATGGTGGCTTCTCTCCTGGGTAAGATGGAAATCTGAGGAAGGAGGCAGTTTGCTCAGTATGGGCTGATCTAGCTGGGTGAAGCCTCCTCTATTGAAACAAAGGTAACCCCGATCGTTTGCTTTCATTTAGACGCAGAGGAGGGTGCCGAGAACCAGCTGATGAATGATGCAGCGGAGCCGGTAAGTTGCTTATTTTTGAGTGTTCCTTTCCAATGCTTTTGAAGGTTATTTGTTCAACAGGATCGAAACCTCTCCCTCAAAGCTACAAATGCCCACTCACGAAATGATGACTCATTCTGCTCGGCGAACAATCAGCCCAGTTTCCGTTGCTTAACAATTGACAAATGGCCGTTTGTAAGGTAAAGGTTCAGCCTTGCTGAGCTCCACACATGCATGTGTAGAGCACGACAGCACAGTAGCATGGTGGTTAGCACAATTGCTTCACAGCTCCAGGGCCCCAGGTTCGATTCCGGCTTGAGTCACTGTCTGTGCGGAGTCTGCACGTTCTCCCCGTGTGTGCATGGGTTTCCTCCGGGTGCTCCGGTTTCCTCCCACAGTCCAAAGATGTGCAGGTTAGGTGGATTGGCCGTGATAAATTGCCCTTAGTGTCCAAAATTGCCCTTAGTGTTGGGTGGGGTTGCTGGGTTATGGGGATAGGGTGGAGGTGTGGGCTTGGGTAGGGTGCTCTTTCAAAGAGCTCGGTGGGCCGAATGGCCTCCTTCTGCACTGTAAATTCTATGATTCTATGTGGACATTCTCTTCCAGAGAGCAAAGAGCTGACAATTGGGCTGGCAACTGTAGAGGGGCAGATAAGAGAGGCAGACGCTCGTCTTAAGATTTTTGATTACATTTCCTACGTCGTTTTGTCTTCAAGCTTAGCGGAGCCTCCATCTCCTTGCTACGTAACCAGCTTTTTAAGATGACAGAAAGTTTAGACACCATATCACGGAATTGTTACATTCAGAAGGAGGCCATCCTGCACTGCCTCTCCAAACGAGCATCGTGACTTAGTGCCCATTCCCCCGCCTTTTCCCTCTACCCCTGCACATTGTTTCGAACGCCCCGATTGAACTTGCCTCCACCACACTTGCAGACAGTGCATGCCAGACCCCACCCTCTTGCTGTGTGAAAATGCTGTTCCTCACATAACATCTGCTTCTTTTGCAAAATCACTTTAAATCTGGGCCCTCTCGTTCTTCCTTTCACAAGGGGGGGAACAGTTTCTCCCCATCTACTCTGTCCAGCCCCTCTCATGGTTTTGAACATCTTCCCAGCCTTTGCCTGCAGCGGTTCAAGAAAGAAGCTGACCGCCACATTCTCAAGGGCAATTAGGGACGGGCAATAAATGTTGACTGAGCCAGCAACGCCCATGAACAAATATAAAAAAGATGTTTCGACCAAGACTAGTGACTGTAAAGTAGATGCTCTTGTTTGGATGGGTAGTTAGGTTAAGGCCACATTTACCCTCTAAAGATCCCGTGGAGCTCTTCAAAAAAGAGCCACGGACATCTCCTGGTTATTCCTCAACCAGCACCAATGAAAGGAAAAGCAATTAGCTGCTCATCTATCTTGTTGCTGTGTGTGAGATCTTGCTCTGTGCCAACTGTGTGTTCCAGTGACTACACTCCAATACGTTTTCATAGAATCATAGAATTTACGGTACAGAAGGAGGCCATTCGGCCCATCCAGTCTGCACCGTCTCTTAGAAAGAGCACCCTACCCAGGCTCACATCTCCAACCTCTCCCCATAACCCAGTAACCCCACCCAACACTAAGGGCAATTTTGGACACTAAGGGCAATTTAGCATGGCCAGTCCACCTAACCTGCACATCTTTGGACTGTGGGACGAAACCGGAGCACCCGGAGGAATCCCACGCACACACGGGGAGAACGTGCAGACTCCGCACAGACACTGACCCAAGCCGGGAATCGAACCTGGGACCCTGGAGCTGTGAAGCAATTGTGCTGACCACTATGCTACCGTGCAGTTCTTGATTGGCTGTGCAGCACCCGGGACATCCTAATGACCTGGAGTAATACGAACATTGTGACTGTGTCAGCTGTGGCTCAATTCTAGCGCTCTCCCATCAAAGGCGCAAGGTTGTGAGTTCGAATCCCACCCTAGGACTTGAGTCCAAAGATCTACCCTGACACTCCATTGCAGTACGGAGGGAGTGCTGCACTGTCTGGGGTGCTGCCTTGTGGTTGAGGGACCCCCATCTGCCCCTTCCAAGTTTTCGTTAAAGAAAACCCACAGCACCATTTTGAAACTGGATAAGGTCTCCCTGGTGTCCTGGCCAAAGTGTATCCCTCAATAAACAGATTACTTCATCACCATCGCCCTGCTGTGGGTGTGGGATCTTGCTGTGCGTAAATTGGCTGCTGCAGTTCCTAGATTACAACACTAACTGCATTTGAAAATGATCTGTTTGAGTGTGAAGCACTTCAAGGTATCACCTGCTTGTGAAATATGCACTTTAAATGCAAGTCTTTCTTTTTGAAATGCAGTTTGAGAGAGTCTGAGTAACGAGGTTGTTGTATTTTGTTCCTCACAGGGTGAAGGTGATGATGACAATGATCTACAGGTACATGAATGATCAGCGGGCGTGTGTATTCAGCAGTCGGTTTGATATAAGTGGCATGAAGCCTAATGCATTATTCATTTTACCTTGTGTCTCTTAATTGAGATTAGGATGGCAGGATGGGGGACTTAAAAAACAGATTTTCATCGCTTCTCGGCCTTTTGGCTAAGATCAAGTGTAGTAGGAGCCTTTTGGCTCCGATCTGGTATGTCTCTTGTGGGGACCATGAATTGGATTCAATTTGAATTGTTTTTTGGAGCAGGCGAGGAGCTGGATTAGGGGTTCGCCCCTGACCCACACTCTGAGCCCTGGCTTGGTAACTCAGAAAAAGTAATTTAAAAAATGTTTTAAAAAAAAATTTTCATGGGGTGTGTGGCGAGGGCAACATTTACTTCCCATCCCTAATTGCCCCTTGAGAAGGTGGTGGTGAGCCGCCTTGTTGAGCCGCTGCAGTCCGTGTGGTGCAGGTACACCCACTGTGCTGTTAGGGAGGGAGTTCCAGGCTTTTGACCCAGCGACAGTGAAGGAACGGCGACATATTTCCAAGTCAGGATGATGTGGGGCTTGGAGGGGAACCTCCAGGTGGAGGTGTTCCCAGGTATCTGCTGCTCTTGTCCTTCTAGATGGTAGTGGCCGTGGGTTTGGAAGGTGCTGCCTCAGAAGCCTTGGTGAGTTCCTGCAGTGCATCTTGTAGATGGTGCACACGGCTGCCACTGTGCGTCGGCGGTGGAGGGAGTGAATGTTAAAGGTGGTGGATGGGGTAATGAATAGGTTAGTCCAGGATGGTGTCGAGCTTCTTCAGTGACTCTCCTCTCCTGGGTCTTGTCCAGTATTGTGGAAACTAGTCTACAATCTTGGAGACTCTGGGAAACTGATAACCTTAATTAAGCCTTGCGTAACAAATTGGGGCAGCAAATTGCAACAATTTGTGTAACAATTTGGGGCAACATCTTGGATTTCCAAGCCAGGGATTCTTAGACCAGTTATATCAGTTTACTCAATGAAGATGAGGTAATAGTTAGATGCATTACATGCCTGTGTCATCCCATCCACAGGGTTCTTGTGTGAATACAAACCCTTGCTCCATGAGAATTGGGTGGTGTGTTATGTCCAGATTTGCTCTTTTTATTTCTGCACTGTGATTGTGTTTCTGGTCTGTGTTCAAACAGGGAATAGTGGACCAGTTAAGGATGCTTCCCCTGACTGAGGAGAACTTACGAATGTTTAACTTGGCAAGGAACAATGAGATTCCTAGTAATCAAAGGCAGTTTGCATGCTCGCCCTGTGACAGAAATTGGTGGAGGAATGTGCCTGACAGGAAGCAGGTAATGTTGCTCCTAGCCATCAACGCCGTCCTAGTGGTGGAAGTGTCCTTATTTCATTGATTGCCAACGGAGCAGAAACTGACCCGGGGGCTTCGCTTGTCCTGGTCAGAGATATGAAAAGCCAGTGACAACGTGCGGCTGGCCAGGTTAATGAGGCCGTCACCAATTGCAAACTCAGGTTCATTTCTAGATGGGAAAGGAAGAGGCACTGGGCGAGATTCTCTGGCCTTCCTGCGTGGCCTGTTTCTCAGCTCTCCTGGTACCGCTGCTGCCCCACGGGATTTCCCACTGAATCCACCCCGGACTGACGGGAAACCCACGGACGGGACGCACCATCGGTGGGACTGGATGATCCTGCTTACGCGAACCGCTGGACGATCTCGCCCATTGTTGAACTTTGGTGTGGCCACACTCAGGACAACTGTGCACAGTTCTGATCTTCCTTTATATATATTGTTACAGGCCAGGGTTTAGAGAACACCAAAGTGTATCATAGAATTCACCTGACCCGCAACATTTAATAGATTTTGGTTATGGGGAGTACAAGGGCCCACTCTACAGGTGTGATGCAACAGAGATGTAAAGTACTTTTAAAACAAAACAATGTTTATTCTATGAATCCAGTTAACATTTTATAAACATGGGCAGCACGGTGGCGCAGTGGTAGCACTGCAGTCTCACGGCGCCGAGGTCCCAGGTTCGATCCCGGCTCTGGGTCACTGTCCGTGTGGAGTTTGCACATTCTCCCCGTGTTTGCGTGGGTTTCGCCTCCACAACCCAAAGATGTGCAAGGTAGGTGGATTGGCCACGCTAAATTGCCCCTTCATTGAAAAAAATGAATTGGGTACTCTAAAGTAAAAAAAAAACATTTTATAAACACACAGTAAACATCTTAGCAACTATCAACTCAAATACTCCCCCCAAAGAATACAGTACTCTATAAGTAACCCTTAATCTTTCCTCACAACATCCATAAGACAAATACCCTCTTTAACAAAGATAGTGGGTTTTAAATTCTCTACTGAGAGCAGTTATCACTTCTAAATTAGCAAGTGATCTGAAGGCATTCCTTTTCATGAAGCGAGAGATCAAAATTACACCTTGTTTGGCTGGATGCAGCTCCAACTCTGAAAACGAAACTAAAACACAGACACACACCAGCTTTTTGGTCAAAGCGAAAGTAAAAAGCAACAGACCAAAACCCAGCTCCACCCACACTCTGACATCACTGCAGCTATTGATAAACACCCATTTCTTAAAGGTACATCCACTACAGTTATTTGATAACCACCCATTTCTTAAAGGTACACCCAATACAGCTATTTGATAAACACCCATTTCTTAAAGGTACATCCACTACAGTTATTTGATAAACACCCATTTCTTAAAGGTACATCCACTACAGCTATTTGATAAACACCCATTTCTTAAAGGTACATCCACTACAGTTATTTGATAACCACCCATTTCTTAAAGGTACATCCACTACAGCTACTTGATAAACACCCATTTCTTAAAGGTACATCCACTACAGTTATTTGATAACCACCCATTTCTTAAAGGTACACCCAATACAGCTATTTGATAAACACCCATTTCTTAAAGGTATACGTACTACAGCTATTTGATAAACACCCATTTCTTAAAGGTAAATCCACCTGACAATATATACATACATATATATTATACCTATCGGGAAAGGTGAACATATTATGGTTCCCAACCTCTAGAAGAGATGGGTTGACCTGGAAATTTCATAGAATGGATGCACAGTAGGGACGTAGGCCGGAACCCTCTGACCGATCGCTGGTGGCGGGATTCGCTGTTCCTGCCGGGAGAGCACCCCCGCCCGCGGGGCTCCCAGTGGGGTGACCCACTGGGAATGCCCACTGACAGTGGCAGGAACAGAGAATCCCGCCGCCAGTGAACGGCGCGCCGCCTCCCGCAGTTGAGGAACACGCGGCTGGGAGGCCGGAGAACCCTGTCCCCAGTGCTTCCACTTCAGAGAGTGAATTCAAAATGAAGGATTGTAATTGTTCGCCAGTCATTAACAATACCAATTGGGAGTTCAGGAGAAGCCTTTTGACAAAAAGAGAGGTGAGAATGTGGAAATTGCGAGAGGTTTTTTAAAAACTATTTTAAAAATATTTTTATTCTCCTTTTTCACATTTTCTCCCAAATTTACACCCACCAACAATAAATAATCAGCAACAAATATGTCAATCCCCGTATCAATGACAACGATCCCATTCTCCCACCAAACCCAAAACATTAGCCCGCATGTTGACATAAACAAATGACAAAAAGGAATCAGGGATCACCCATAGTCACCCCATAGTCACCCTTAATACACACAGCCCCCCTTCCCCCCAACCCTCCCACCCACCCCACCCCCAACTAATGTTCGCTGTTATCCAGTTCTTGAAAGTGCACGATGATTAACGCCCATGAATTGTAGAACCCCTCCATCCTTCCCCTCAGTTCAAACTTAACCTTCTCAAGAGTCAAGAATTCCAACAGGTCCCCCCGTCACGCCAGGGCACTGGGTGGAGAGGCTGCTCTCCATCCCAACAGGGACCGTCCGCAGGGAGTGGTTGAGGGGAACAGTTTAAAGGCTTTTAAGGTAAAGCTATATATTTTAAAAATGTGGAAGAGAGGGCGAGAAGGTTCTGGTGATGGCGTGCGATGAAGTGGGCGCGAGTAGGGGCATGTAGAGCACAAACAACACAGGGCAGACAAGGGTTGTACATTCGATATAAATAAACATTTTATCAGAGTTTTTAATCTCCCAGTATTGCAGGATTTTGTCTTTATATTAGCGGCATGGAAAACTGGGTTAGCCGATAATGATGAGTTGACTCTCTCGCCAGGTCTCGCGATGTCGGAGATGTAAAAGGAGGTATGAGGCAGTGCCAAGGGACGAGGAGTGGGGTCTTGCTGAGTATATTTGCCAAATCTGCAATCATTCTTTCAGGTAAGATCTAGTCTCCGCGTAACTCTGCCTCGTGCACATCATGCAAAAGGACAAGAGGTATTAATGGGTGGTCTTTGCCCATTGCTGCCAGTCCGGTGATGATGGAGAATTTGGTACTTGGGGTATAGTTTTGGAAACCCTGCTGCCAACCCTTCATCAGCTTTGGCCTTCGAAGAATTGTTGTTCCGTTTCACTCTCGGGTTTGGAACGTTCACTGAGCTGTCATTCAAAGCTAATCATCCATCCGACACACCCGACGTGTCTTCTCCAAAGGGAGAGTGGATGTTCAGTGGTTTCCTGTTGTGTTCCTCACAGTTTTCATCTTCGACCCATGGCTGCCAAGACTAAAGAGTCCCGGACATGAGGAGGGGGAAAATTACTCTCAGCCACAGGACTCCCAGTGGACATCAGCCCAGCATTCAGAGCTCTCTCTGATCCCCTGGGCTGTCCAGAGTGGGGTTCGGAACCAACACTCCTGACTGTAAGGCAGGAATGCTACCACCGACCCAGTGGTCACTCGATTAGATGTTAGTTCCCCAGTAGTTAGGGACCAGTACACAGTGAGCCAATCTTTCCTTGCCTGTGTTATTTCAGAACTGGGTTACCCAAGTTTCTGCTAATAAAGTGAAACAGACCTGTTAAGATCTCCTAGAAAGGAGAGGGGCTTTGGTTTGGTTTAGTGGGAATGGCTTTCGCTTCCGAATCCCGGGAAATTGGTGCTGAGTCCCACTTCCGCGTTTGAGAACCTAACACAAACGTGCTGAAATTCTGGGTCAGTTGTCCCAACAATAATACCCTCCGCAGATAGTGGTTGCAACATGATGACTAGACACTTCCTCCATTTAGACATACACGATAGGCCTCAAATAGATAAATTGAAAAGTCGGAGAGTCATACCGAACGTGCATTGATCCTGGATCAGACCACACTTTGAGTACTGAGTGCAGGGTGGCACGGTAACACAGTGGTTGACACTGTTGCGTGGCACGGTCGCACAGTGCTTAGCACTGTTGCTTCACAGCGCCGGGGACCCGGGTTTGATTCGCGGCTTGGGTGACTACCTGTGCGGAGTCTGCACGTCCTCCCCGTGTCGGTGTGGGTTTCCTCCGGGTGCTCTGGTTTCCTCCCACAGTCCAAAGATGTGCGGGTTAGGTGGATTGGACACGCCAAATTGCCCCTCAGTGTCCAACGGTTAGGTGGGGTTATTTGGTTATACGGGGATGGGGGGGGGAGATGTGGGCTTAAGTGTGGTGCTCTTTCCAAGAGCCGGTGTAGACTCGATGGGCCGAGTGGCCTCCTTCGGCACTTAAATTCTATAAGAATTCCGGTCACCATATTATAAAAAGGATATTGAGGCACTGGAGAGGTCGCAAAGGAGATTTACAAGCACGATTCCAGAAATGTGTGGGTTTACACATCAGAAAAGGATCGAAAGGGCAGCACGGTAGCATTGTGGATAGCACAATTGCTTCACAGCTCCAGGTTCGATTCCGGCTTGGGTCACTGTCTGTGCGGAGTCTGCACATCCTCCCCGTGTCTGCGTGGGTTTCCTCCGGGCGCTCCGGTTTCCTCCCACAGTCCAAAGATGTGCAGGTTAGGCGGATTGGCCATGTTAAATTGCCCTTAGTGTCCAAAATTGCCCTTAGTGTTGGGTGGGGTTACTGGGTTATGGGGATAGGGTGGAGGTGTGGACCTTGGGTAGGGTGCTCTTTCCAAGAGCCGGTGCAGACTCGATGGGCCGAATGGCCTCCTCTGCACTGTAAATTCTATGAAATCTATGACAGACTGGATCTCTTTTCTCATGAGAGAAAAGGAGGGAGGCGACCTCATCAAATTTCTTTAAATGGTGAAAAGTTTTGATCGAGTTGAGAGAACGATTCCTCTTGTAGAGGATGATGTGGAGATGCCGGCGTTGGACTGGGGTGAGCACAGTAAGAAGTCTTACAACACCAGGTTAAAGTCCAACAGGTTTGTTTCAAACACTAGCTTTCGGAGCACTGCTCCTTCCTCAGGTGAATGAAGAGGTATGTTCCAGAAACATATATATAGACAAAGTCAAAGGTGCAAGACAATGCTTAGAATGCGAGTATTTGCAGGTAATTAAGTCTTTACAGATCCAGAGATGGGGTAACCCCAGGTTAAAGAGGTGTGAAGTGTGTCAAGCCAGGACAGTTGGTAGGATTTCGCAGGCCAGATGGTGGGGGATGAATGTAATGTGACATGAATCCCAGGTCCCGGTTGAGGCCGCACTCGTGTGTGCGGAACTTGGTTATAAGCTTCTGTTAGGAGATTCTGCGTTGTCGCGCGTCCTGAAGGCCGCCTTGGAGAACGCTTACCCGGAGATCAGAGGCTGAATGCCCTTGACTGCTGAAGTGTTCCCCGACTGGAAGGGAACATTCCTGCCTGGTGATTGTAACACGATGTCTGTTCATTCGTTGTCGCAGCGGACAACGCAGAATCGCTGAGCGTAAACTATAGCCAAGTTCTGCACACATGAGTGCGGCCTCAACCGGGACCTGGGATTCATGTCGCATTACATTCATCCCCTACCATCTGGCCTGGGCTTGCAAAATCCTACCAACTGTCCTGGCTTGACACAATTCACACCTCTTTAACCTGGGGCACCCCTATCTCTGGATCTGTAAAGACTTAATTACCTGCAAATGCTCGCATTCTAAGCATTGTCTTGCATCTTTGAATTTGTCTATATATATGTTTCTGGAACATACCTCTTCATTCACCTGAGGAAGGAGCAGCGCTCCAAAAGCTAGTGACATCGAAACAAACCTGTTGGACTTTAACCTGGTGTTGTCAGCCTTCTTCTTGTAGAGGAAGTGCAGAACTAGAGGCCATCAATATAAGACAGCCACCAAGACGCCCATAAGGGATTTCGGGAGAAACGCCTTCACCCAGAGAGTGGTGAGAATGTGGAATTCACTCTACACAGGGAGTGGTTGAGGGGAATAGTATAGATAGTTTTGAGGGCGATGGGGATAGAGGGTTACGCTGGTAGATTTAGATGAGGAATGATGAGAGGAAACTGGATGGGCTGAATGGCCTAGTTCTGTGCTCTGTATCCTATGTAAACAGGGCAAGTGGCATCACGCAGATGGGAATCGCTGCACAAGAAGTTGTCGAACTGTTGCTCTGTACTTTGATTGAACAAAACACATTCCTGATTCTCTTGGCACCTCGATTGGAAATTGGAGTGAAGAATTGTCTTTGTCTGTGCTTAGGGAGAGCTCTGAACTCCAGATAATGGACCGATATCAAACAGAGCAATTAATTCCTATCCAACTGTTATTCCCCCTGCCCCACACAGTAATTAGATCTGTTGGACTGCATGATGTTCCACACACTTGGCTTCTGAGCATTAACCCCTGATAGGAGTCATCTCTTGGATTGACCGAAAATCTCTGGGAACTGATTTCCTCACGGCGACAGGCAAGAAAAAGTCTTGGCCGTTTAAAAGCAAAGCTCTTTATTTTCTTTGCCCGCTTTCACTTCTCGTTCGATAAAATGATTCGAGAAGTGAAAATGTTTGTATGAGAGTCAAGAGCCCATCCGATTGGCTCATGAAGTTTGTTCGCTTCATCATTGGTCATGGGAAGGCGGGGCATCATGGGAATGGAATTACCCAAAGGTCAAAGGTGGGAGGGCAGGGGATAGGGTGTTTGGAGCCTGGAGGTCATGTGATGAAGCCTTCAGGAATATGGTATGTCCAAAGTTGGAAACTAACCCACCATTAAGTTGCTTCTCCCTCTCTCCCTCTCTCTCTCTCTCTCTCTCAGGAGCTATGGACAGATGGGGCTTCCTGCACCGTGCTACAACTGCCGGAGTGTTGTCCTACCCATCCACATCATCCCACCCAAAAGAAACCCGTTGCCCTTGGGAAACGAGAGACGGACTCCACACGGCTGCTGTGCTGAGGATTGTTACAACAGGCAAGGTAGCAAACTCTTGTCCCATTTTAATAATGTCACGTGTGTCCAGGCATCTCACCTCGGGTTGAGCATGAAGCGAGGCCCTTTGTTTGAAATGTCTACTGGAGCCCGTGTGCAGGTCAGCGCTTTCCAATGGTGTTTTACCCTAACAAGCTGCATTTATCTAGCACCTTCAACAGAGTAAAATGCTCCAAAGGTGAATGTCTTCAGACAATATGTGACACTAACTAAGCCACATAAGGAGACATTAGCGCAGGGTATTGTGACTGAGGCCTGTCTACCATCGACAAGTCACAGATCAGGATTGTGATGGGATACTCTCCCTTCGCTTGGGTGTGTACAGCTCCAGCAAGCTCAAGAAGCTCGACACCACCCAGGACATTGCCGCCCACTTTCTTGGCACCCAATCCACCACCTTAAACATTTACCCGCCCCAACATTGGGGCACAGTAGAGGCCGCGGGTTCCATCTACAAGGCGCGCAAAGATTAATATTTAAAAATAATAATCTTTATTGTTATTGTCACAAATAGGCTTACATTAACGCTGCAATGAAGTTACTATGAAAAGCCCCTAGTCGCCACACTCCGGCGCCTGTTCGGGTGCATAGAGAGAGAATTCAGAATGTCCAATTCACCTAACAGCACGTCTTTCGGGAATTATGGGAGGAAACCGGAGCGCCCGGAGGAAACCCACGCAGACACGGGGAGAACATGCAGACTCCGCACAGACAGTGACCCGAGCCGGGAATCGAACCTGGGACCCTGGTGCTGTGAAGCAACAGTGCTGACCACTGTGTTACCGTGAGGCCCATGTCACGGCGGCCAAGATTAGTAGATATATGGGAACACCACCAGCTGGAGGTCCCCCTCCAAACCACTCACTATCCTTCCTTGGAAATATATCACTGTCGCTGGGTCAAAATCCAGGAACTCCCTCCCTAACAACACGGTGGGTGTACCTACACCCCATGGACTGCAGCGGCTAAAGAAGGTGGCTCATCACCACCCTCCCAAATGCAATTAGGGATGGGAACGGCCACATCCTGAGAATTTGTTTCCAACGGTATCTGGCACTGTGGGCCTAGGCTAGTTAGCAGTCCTGAAACCAAATTAAACTAAACCTAGAACGGCTGACATGAACAAGATGTCATCCTAACTCACAGCAAGTCAAGATGGCACTGCCTTGGTGGTCGATATTCCACGATAACAAAGAATTTCCTTGTCTCTGGCAGAACCATACGTTGCTGGGACACACTGCATCCATCCCAGGACGCGACAGGTGCGTGGTCTACCCAAGGTGCTGTGCCCCAGCCAAAACCACGAGTCTACTGGGTCAACTGTCCCCAGCTGCATTGGCCAGGGCTCCTCGATGGAGTGTGACGTGGAAGATATCATCCAGGAGGATTTGATGGCAATCCCAGAAGAAGACGAAGATGAATGAATGACTCGGTGGGATGGTGAATGCATCACTTGAGCTGAAGATGCCTCCACGCTCAAAGTCCTGGTGCCTTTAATCTCGGATTATTGTGAGCCGAGAATGGATGATGAAATGGGCTTGGAGAAGGTCCCTTAGAGCATAGCTTATGTCAAACCCTGGTAAATGTGACTGAGACGCCTCCGGCCAGGGAATGCAGATTGGCAAGTAGCATTTTGTAGCTTTCAGTAAAACCATTTTTGCTTTTTTTATCCTTCCAGAAATTATTTTATTAAACAGTATTTCAATTATTAGTTGACTCCAGAATTATATTTTGCTTAAATCTTTACAGCTTAAAAGGTAAACATTATTTACAATCACAGAATAGGAAGTCAAAGAGAAGCAGGAGGAACGGGCGGCACAGTAGCACAGTGGTTAGCACTGTTGCTTCACAGCTCCAGGGTCCCAGGTTCGATTCCCCGCTTGGGTCACTGTCTGTGCGGAGTCTGCACGTTCTCGCCGTGTCTGCGTGGGTTTCCTCCGGGTGCTCCGGTTTCATCCCACAACCCAAACACGTGCAGGTTAGTGGATTGGCCACGCTAAATTGCCCCTTAATGGGAAAAAAAAATAATTGGGTACTCTAAATTTATTTTTTAAAAAGAAATTCCTCCTCGCCTCAGTCTTAACTGGTCAACACGATATGATGAAATGAGTAGCAAAATTGAAAGAATGTCTACATATGTGTGTGGTGAACCTGGATTTTGGGTCAAGGGTTTTCTCCCCAACAATTAATTCCCGGTAATGATTTCAATGCAATTTGAAAAAGAAAATTCCAAAAGGGTTATGACAAGATGTAACAAAATACCTGATTTTCTACAGCAAATGCTGGACAATCTCAGCAGCTCTGACAGCATCTGTGGAGAGAGAAGGAAGCTAACGTTTCGAGCCTGTATGGCTCTTTGTCAAGGCTGGGGAGAACTGAAAATAGGGTCAGACTTATATTGTTGTGGGGCGGGGTGGCGTTGCAGTATATCGAGGGCCAATGATAGATGGGGATTGACAAAGATGTGATGGAGAAAAGGGACAAAGGGAATAATAATAATCTTTATTGTCACAAGTCGGCTTACATTAACACTGCAATGAAGTTACTGTGAAAATCCCCTAGTTGCCACATTCCGGCGCCTGTTCGGGTACGCAGAGGGAGAAATCAGAATGTCCAATTCACCTAACAAGCACGTCTTTCGGGACTTGTGGGAGGAAACCGGAGCACCTGGAGGAAACCCACGCAGACACGGAGAACGTGCAGACTCCGCACAGACAATGACCCAAGCCGGGAATTGAACCCGGGTCCCTGGTGCTGTGAGGCAGCAGTGCTAACCACTGTGCTAAGTGGTGGTGATAATGACTAAGAAAGGTGCTGATAGCGGCACATTAAGAGATCAGAAAGTGTTAATGGCAGAACAGGGGTAAGCAGTGCGTCAAAGGACATCTTGGAACGGGGAACTGATGGCACTCGTGGGTTGGGATGGGGAGGGAAGACAATGGCGAGGGGAATTTTTTTTTTGCAGGCCTTCCAGCTGATGCTAGGATAATGATAAATAGGGCTCGTGTAGAGTGTCGTAGCCATCAACTCACTGTGGAGGACCCAGTCACAATTGAGTACATCACATTGTACATCGCCAGTTTGAAACAGCGTTACACTCAAAATAAAGGCACAGACGATTTGGCATTTCTACACTGATCGTGGGTTGTGATTTTGATGGAACTCCAAGACTGTACCAAACTGACCCATCAGGCACCCACCATGAATGGAAGGTCAATGCCACAGGAAGAAGTGGAAAGGCGGTCAGGGAATTCCTGGAGATACACGACACTGAAGGAGCCTGCAGAGAGGTTGCTTACATGGATTGGTCATTTCCCAGTAGTGTCCATAAAGGTTGGTGGGGTTACTGGGTTATGGGGAGAGGGTGCGGGTGTGGGCCTGGGTAGTTGCTTTTTCAGATGGTCGGTTCAGCTGGGCCGAATAGCCTTGTGCACTGTGGAGATTCTTTTTTTAAATAAATTTAGAGGACCCAATTCTTTTTTTTTTCCATTACGGGACAATTTAGCGTGGCCAATCCACCTACCTGCGCATCTTTGGGTTGTGGGAGTGAGACCCACGCAGACACGGGAGAATGTGCAAACTCCACACGGACAGTGACCCGGGGCCGGGATCGAACCCGAGTCCTCGGTGCCGTGAGGCAGCAGTGCTAAACACTGCGCCACCCTGCCGCCCCCCCACTGTAGGGATTCTTGCGATGGAAGAAATGAAAATAAATTGGTAGAAATAACAATGGGGTGAAGGTGGAGGAGAGAGGTCACAATCTGAAGTTGTTGAACTCAATGTTAAGTCCGGAAGGCTGTAACGTGTCCAATCGGAAGATGTGGTGCTGTTCCTCCAATTTGTGCTGGAACTCATCCCAGATTCAGCTCTCTCCAGCTTTGATGAAAAAGAGTCACCCAGACTCGAAACGTGAGCTCCCTTCTCTCTCCACAGACGCTGTCCGACCTGCTGAGATTGTCCGGCATTTTCTGTTTTAGTTTCAGGTTCCAGCATCCGCAGTAATTTGCTTTGACCATATTATCTCCCTGGCAGACGTTCGAGTTTCAGGAGAAGGGACATGAGTGGACCAAATGGGTTTTTACAACAGTCGATACTGGTTTCCTGGTCATCAGGAGATGACGATTCCACAGAAACCTCAGGCTGTAGGTCTTTTATGAAAGTTCTCAAAAAGGCTTCATAGGATAGATGTAGAGAAGATCAACCCTCTACCATCCTCTTCTCTCTTTCACCTGTTTCCACTTTTCTCCTCTCTCTTATCCCCTTCCCTTCTTCTTTTCGTTTCCCCTTCTACCACTTGCCCCATCTTCCCCTCTCTCCCTTTCCCACTCTCCCACCTTCGCTCCTCACTCCCCTCTCCCTTTTCCCCACTCCCTTTCCCCCTCTCCACCCTTTCCTCTCCCCCCCCCCCCCTCTTCCCACCGTTCCCCTTCCCTCTCTCTCTAATCCCCCTAACCTCTTTCACCCTGCCCTTCCTTTTGCTTCCCTCCACCTCCCTCAAACAGTACTGTCACTGGCCACCATGTGGTGCTGTTGAGCAGCCTGGGGAGGCAGCGACAAGCAGTAGTTCAGGCTCAAACTAAGTCCTAAAGGTATCTCCAGATTTGAGACTAATTTAACAACAATTATTTATGTAAAGAAAGCTTAGCTTTTAAAAAGAGGAGGGGAGCTGAATTTCCAGCCTTTTATCAATGTCCAGGCTGGATTTTAACTATTTCCAGGCACTTAGAGTGGGGATAAAAGTCAATTAGGCCTCAAAATCTGTCAAATCTGCAAATAATGACTTATTTGTATTTAAATGTAATTGAGAGTGTTTGTATGGATAAGTGATTTTAATATAATAGTGTCCTTGTTTATTAAACTGGTGATATCTTAGAATTAGGGGGTTGCACAGTAGCACAGTGGTTAGCACAGTTGCTTCACAGCTCCAGGGTCTCAGGTTCGATTCCGGCTTGGGTCACTATCTGTGCGGAGTCTGCACATCCTCCCCGTGTGTGCGTGGGTTTCCTCCGGGTGCTCTGGTTTCCTCCCACAGTCCAAAGATGTGCAGGTTAGGTGGATTGGCCATGCTAAATTGCCCTTAGTGTCCAGGATTGTCCTTGGTGTTGGGTGGGGTTACTGGGTTATGGGGATAGGGTGGAGGTGTTGATCTTGGGTGGGGTGCTCTTTCCAAGAGCCAGTGCAGACTCGATGGGCCAAATGGCCTCCTTCTGCACTAAATTCTATGATAGGTGGGGATAATGGGATACGGGAATAGGGTGGCGAAGTGGGCCTAGGTAGGGGGCTCTTACAGAGGGTAGAATTGATGGGCCGAATAGCCTTGTGCACAATAGGCATTCTATGGATGTTGAAAATTTGGAAATCGCAATTTCAAATTGTTCAATCATTCTGGGTCTCAGTCTCAAAATCTTAGTCTGTGTGTAAGGGACGAATGTTAAAACTCAGCAACAAATGGGTTAAAAAAGGGCAGAAATAGTAACAAAGCAAAGTTAATGGCTCTTTACTTCAATGCACGTAGCATTTGGCACACTAAAAATGAATTAATGGCACAGATTGAGGTTAATGGGTATGGTCTTATAGCAATTACAGACACGTGATGACAGGGAGATCAAATCTGCGAGCGAAATATTCCGGTGGAAGTGACTTTTTATAAGGATGGGAAAGAAGGAAAGGGAGGTGGGATATGTATGACAGCAAGAAATGACCTTGGATCGGAAGATGTAGGGCACGATCGAACAGCCTCGCTGCGCCTGAAAAGCAACGCACGGCGCAACGTGGCGAGAGAAGCAGGGAGACCCCACTCCCAGGATCAACCTGGCTGGCAACGCCTTGCGAGTTCCAACGGGACCTCTGGAGATGTCGCGATGTGAATGCCGCCATTGTGGACGGGGTCACTTTTTGGCAAATCTGTGTATTAGAGCGAGGCAGCCAGTCTCACTTTAATATGCAGTTTTCCGAGGCACCAGAAAGTTTGGGATCTATCTCCTTGGCCTCGGAGATCTGAGGCGGGGACCATCCAGTACTGGTCTCCCCAAACAGGGACCAGACGGAACGGCACTCCGGGGGGGTGGGGTGGGGGGGGGGTCACCCAGAGGTTTCTGCAATGAAACATGATATAACATTAAGAAACAAAATTTACAATATGAACAATTAACAACAGTCACTAAGTTAGATGTTTCTGAGGACGTTGATTCCTGTACGGTTGTCGGCGAACCTTCTCCAGATTGTGATTATGCCTCCCTCCGACCTCGCGCCTCTCCCCTCGAGGTTCACCCCGGTGTTTTAGGCCTGGGTTCTGGAATAGCACTTCTAACCTCTCCAGTTGAAGTTGTTGCTCCTGAGGATTTCCGAAAGGGTTCTCGCCCTGCAAGAACAAATCAAATGTAGCCTTTAGGGTTGCGTTGTTACGCAAAGTCAGGTTACAATAATTTTCCTTGCTGTTCATTTGAATTTGGAGGCTGCTGTACAGAGTGAAATAGGAAAGGGCTATTGGTGTTGCAGTCTGCACTCTGAGCAACTCCAAGTCTTTCTATTTGGTCACCTGGAACACACCCATCCAAACATACTTCATGAATTTCCGTGCTGGCTCCTGTTGTTGACCTTGTTTACAATCAGCGATCTTTTGATTCTTGTTGACCACTGATGCGTGAAGGGAGCCAGTAGCTCTATTTCCAAACTGAATGTTCATTCCAAAGAACTCAAGAGTTTCCTCATGGTCAGGTGTTCCGAGATGCGCCTCAATTTCTTGTTCCCCTGTGGTTAGGAATTTACAAACAGTCCCGAAATCCTCACCGAATGTTTCAGTCTGCTTTTGACCTGCATTTTTGTCAAAGTATTCATACACATCTTCCGTAAGCTTTTGTTTCTCGATTCTGAACCACATTTGTTGCATTAATGCTGAGCCTTTGTCGTCTTGGTCCCAGATCTTTTTAAAAATAAATTTAGAGCACCAATTCATTTTTTCCAATTAAGGGGCAATTTAGCATGGCCAATCCACCTAACCTGCACATCTTTGGATTGTGGGGGCGAAACCCACCCAAACATGGGGAGAATGTGTAAACTCCACACGGACAGTGACCCAGGGCCGGGATCGAACCTGGGACCTCAGCGCTGTGAGGCAGTGGTGCCAACTGTCATGATATTCAGGTGAACATCATAGCACATACATACATACATACTGATGGACAGATCAACGGACCAATCAACACACACACAACACGACAGCCAATCACAGGCAAGAGCATACACAGTACAAAACAGGGAACACGACACTTCCTGAGCACTCGAGCAGGAGACAGCTCAGGGCACAGAGCTCACAGCAAGCCACTCAGACATCCACCATGTGCTGAGTGCCACTACAAGATAGAATTAGGAATAGGTCCACAGATTCAAGGGTTATGATCGAACCTCAGTAAACAGTTTACCACTGTAAATAGATGTTTGAAATAAAACTGAGTTGTACCATTCGCAACCATGTTGGTTCGTCTGTGTAGCAGAGCACCCAACACATCACCAACCACTTGCGCCACCCGGCTGCTCTGGATATAGGTGTTTTAGGCGAGGCAGGGAGGAGGGAGAATTGCAATACCGGTTAGAGAACATTTTACATCTGGACAGAGGGAGGACACCATGGAAGAATCAAGTAATGAGGCACTGTGGGTAGAGCTCAGAAACAGGAAGGGGGCAGTCACTATGATGGGGGTATACAGCCTACAGAAGAACAGATATGTAAGCAGATTCTGGATAGATGTAGAAATAACATTGTTGTTGTAGTGGGAGACTTTAATTTTCCTCATATTGACTGGAAACCCCCGAGGGCTAGGGGACTGGATGGTGAGGAATTTGTTAAGTGTGCCCAAGAAGGGGGCAGCACGGTGGCACAGTGGTTAGCACTGTTGCCTCACGGCGCCGAGATCCCAGGTTCACTCCCGGCTCTGGGTCACTGTCAATGTGGAGTTTGCACATTCTCCCCGTGTTGCGTGGGTTTCGCCCCCACGACACAAAGATGTGCAGTGTAGGTGGATTGGCCACGTTAAATTGCCCCTTAATTGGAAAAAATGAATTGGGTACTCTAAATTTATTTTTAAAAAATGTGTCCAAGAAGGTTTTTTGGAACAATATGTGGATAGTCCGACTAGAGAGGGGGCTATATTGGACCTAGTACTAGGGAACGAGCCCGGCCAGGTCATCAAAGTTGAAGTGGGAGAACATGCGCCAAACAGTGACCACAATTCCGTAAGCTTTCAGATACTCATGGGAAAGGACGAGTGTTGTCCTAGGGTTAAGGTGCTAAATCGGGGGAAGGCTAACTATGATCAGATTAGGCAGGAGTTGGAGGCTGTTGTTTGGGAAGGGCTGTTTGAGGATAAATCCATATTTGGCATGTGGGAGTCTTAAGGAGCAGTTGGTGGGAGTGCAGGACAGGCATGTGCCGGTAAAAAGGAAGGTCAGGAAAGGCAGAATTCGGGAATCATGGATGACCAGGGAAATTGAGAATCTTGTCAAAAAGAAAAAAGATGCATATGTGAGGTACAGACAAATAAAAACTGATAAAGCACTTGAGGAATACAAGGAAAGTAGAAAAGAGCAGGGAGTTAGCAGGGCAAAAAGGGGTCACAAAATGTCCTTGGCAGACAAGATTGACGAGAAACCCAAGGCATTTTATACGTATAATTAGGAACAAGAGGGTAGCTAGAGAAACAGTTGGTCCACTCAAGGCCAGAGGAAGAAAATTATGCGCAGAACCAGAGGAAGTAGGTGAGGTCCTTGATGAGTATTTTGCATCGGTATTCGCAAAGGCGAGGGACATGTTGATTGGTGGTGTCTCAGAGGGATGTGTAAACACTTTAGAACAGGTCGTTATTACAAGGGAGGAAGTGTTAGGTGTGTTAAAAATCATTAAGGGAGACAAATCCCCAGGGCCAGATGGCATCTATCCCAGATTCCTGAGGGAGACAAGAGATGAAATTGCTGGGCCTCTGACTGAAGTCTTTGTTTCCTTGTTGGCCACAGGTGAGATCCCAGAGGAGTGGAGAATAGCCAATGTTGTACCGTTATTTAAGAAGGGTTGCAGGGATAATCCGGGTAATTATAGCTTGACGTCAGTGATAGTGAAATTGTTGGAAAAGATTCTTAGAGATAGGGGACGGGATTCTCCGACCCCCCACTGGGTCGGAGAATCGCCGGGGGGGGGGCGGCGTGAATCCCCCCCCTGCCAGCTGCCGAATTCTCCAGCGGCAGGGATTTGACGGGGGCGGGAATCGCGCCGCGCCGGCCGCTGGCAGCGGACCCCCCAGCGATTCTCCGGCCCGCGATGGGCCGAGTGGCCACCCGATTTCGGCCGGTCCCGCCGGCGTAAATCACAACAGGTCCTTACCGGCGGGATCTGGCTCTGTGGGCGGCCTCCGGGGTCCTCGGGGGGGGGGATGCGGGGGGATATGGCCCCGGGGGGTGCCCCCACAGTGGCCTGGCCCGCGATTGGGGCCCACTGATCCGCGGGAGGGCCTGTGCCGTGGGGGCACTCTATTCCTCCGCGCTGCCCGGTGTAACGGTCCGCCATGGGCGGTGCGGAGCCGAACCCCCCCAGCACACGCTGGGATGACGCCAGCACACGCTGGGATGACGCCAGCACACGCTGGGATGACGCCAGCACACGCTGGGATGACGCCAGCACACGCTGGCAGTCCCGCGCATGCGCCAACGCGCGCCGGCCGGCGGAGGCCCTTCGGCACCAGTTGGCGTGGCGCCAAGCCCCTTCCGTGCCGGCTGGCGCGACGCCAACCACTCCGCCGCTGGCCTAGCCCCTGAAGGTGCGGAGTATTCCTGACGCCAGAGTGGTTCACACCACTCCTTTGAGCCCCCCCAGCACACGCTGGGATGACGCCAGCACACGCTGGGATGACGCCAGCACACGCTGGGATGACGCCAGCACACGCTGGGATGACGCCAGCACACGCTGGCAGTCCCGCGCATGCGCCAACTCGCGCCGGCCGGCGGAGGCCCTTCGGCACCAGTTGGCGTGGCGCCAAGCCCCTTCCGTGCCGGCTGGCGCGACGCCAACCACTCCGCCGCTGGCCTAGCCCCTGAAGGTGCGGAGTATTCCTGACGCCAGAGTGGTTCACACCACTCCTTCGAGCCGGAGATTCCCGCCCCGCCGGTTTTCGCAGAATCCCAGGATCTATGCACATTTGGAAATGAATGGTCTCATCAGCAACAGACAGCATAGTTTTGTACGAGGGAGACACTAATTTAATTTATTTTGTTGAGGAGGTGACAAAAATGATTGATGATGGAAAAAGCAATTGATAAGGTCCCTCATGGCAGACTGGTGCAAAAGATTGGATCACATGGGGTCAGGGGTGAACTAGCGGGATGGATCCAGGACTGGCTTGGCCATAGAAGACAGAGGGTAGCAATGGAAGGGTGTTTTTCCGAATGGAGGTTTGTAACTAGTGGTGTTCCGCAGGGATCAGTACTGGGACCTCTGCTCTTTGTAATATATATGAAAATGACTTGGAAGAAAACGTAGCGGGTCTGATTAGCAAGTTTGCGGATGATACTAAGATTGCAGGAGTTGCGGAGAGTGATGAAGATTGAATATAATACAACAGGATATAGATAGGCTGCAGAATTGGGCAGAGAAATGGCAGATGGAATTTAACCTGTACAAATGCAAGGTGATGCATTTTGGTAGATCCAATTCAGCTGGGAGCTACAAAATAAACGGCAGAACCATCAGGAGCATAGACACACAGAGATCGGGGCGTGCAGATCCATAGATCCTTAAAAGTGGCAGCACAGGTGGAAATGGTGGTAAAGAAAGCTTCCGACATGCTTGCCTTTAAGACTTATCTGGATAGGCGCATGAACAGACGGGGTATAGAACGATCAGGGGTGAACTGGCAAGGTGGATACAGAACTGGCTAGGCCATAGAAGGCAGAGGGTAGCAATGGAGGGATGCTTTTCTAATTGGAGGGCTGTGACCAGTGGTGTTCCACAGGGATCAGTGCTGGGACCTTTGCTCTTTGTAGTATATATAAATGATTTGGAGGAAAATGTAACTGGTCTGATTAGTAAGTTTGCAGACGACACAAAGGTTGGTGGAATTGCGGATAGCGATGAGGACTGTCTGAGGATACAGCAGGATTTAGATTGTCTGGAGACTTGGGCGGAGAGATGGCAGATGGAGTTTAATCCGGACAAATGTGAGGTAATGCATTTTGGAAGGTCTAATGCAGGTAGGGAATATACAGTGAATGGTAGAACCCTCAAGAGTATTGAAAGTCAAAGAGATCTAGGAGTACAGGTCCACAGGTCATTGAAAGGGGCAACACAGGTGGAGAAGGTAGTCAAGAAGGCATACGGCATGCTTGCCTTCATTGGCCGGGGCATTGAGTATAAGAATTGGCAAGTCATGTTGCAGCTGTATAGAACCTTAGTTAGGCCACACTTGGAGTATAGTGTTCAATTCTGGTCGCCACACTACCAGAAGGATGTGGAGGCTTTAGAGAGGGTGCAGAAGAGATTTACCAGAATGTTGCCTGGTATGGAGGGCATAAGCTATGAGGAGCGATTGAATAAACTCGGTTTGTTTTCACTGGAACGAAGGAGGTTGAGGGGCGACCTGATAGAGGTATACAAAATTATGAGGGGCATAGACAGAGTGGATAGTCAGAGGCTTTTCCCCAGGGTAGAGGGGTCAATTACTAGGGGGCATAGGTTTAAAGTGAGAGGGGCAAGGTTTAGAGTAGATGTACGAGGCAAGTTTTTTACGCAGAGGGTAGTGGGTACCTGGAACTCGCTACCGGAGGAGGTAGTGGAAGCAGGGACGATAGGGACATTTAAGGGGCATCTTGACAAATATATGAATAGGATGGGAATAGAAGGATACGGACCCAGGAAGTGTAGAAGATTGTAGTTTAGTCAGGCAGTATGGTCGGCACGGGCTTGGAGGGCCGAAGGGCCTGTTCCTGTGCTGTACATTTCTTTGTTCTTTGTTCTTTGTTCATAGGACGGGGTATCGAGAATAAAAGCTCAAAAATAATGTTACAATTATATAGAACATTGGTTAGGCCACATTTGGAATACTGTGTCCAATTGTGGTCACCGCACTACCAGAAGGACTTTTTCAGCACCTGCTACTTTCTGTTCCTTCAGGCTTTTGGTCGGGGCAGCTTCACACTCCGACATGAGAGTCACCTCGGCCCAGTTTAGCTCGAACCTCTCAAGTCAACTCCAAATTCATAGTATTCACTTCATTTCTTTAAAGTGTGTGACTGATTCACCTTCTTGCTGGCTACATTTGAGGAACCTGAAGCTCTTGGCGTTGACTAATGAGAAATGGTTCTACAATACCTCCACTGTTTCATCAGTCCGTTCTGGTTTGAAGTTATAAACTCACCACTATTCTTAGAATTCCCTCTATACCAAAAAAGGGTCGATATTCTAAATGGTGAACAGGGATTCTCACTCACCGACTCCGATGCAGGCTTCAGTGGGTGCTATTCAGGTCAAACTATATTTTCAAGTTATCCCCCGGTATAATCCATACCTTCACCGAAGGATTTTACCTACTTACCCCTCAGTAGCATTGATATCCTGGCTCTTGCGTTGCTAAGTAAGTAAAGTAGGCTAATAACCACTGTTTCAGGTTAAAACTTTTATTATTATATATTTTTTTCTTTTTAAAAGATGCAATCACTGTCTTTACAGAAAAGTAAAAAGATCTTGCTTCTGGATCCTTCTGGTTGGTTGAAGGGACCTTCAGGCCCACCTTGACAATCAATCTCCTTTTTAAAATCTGGTCTTCTTTAGATGTATTCGCTGATGAGCTCGGTTGCTGTGTCCTATCTTTCCCATGTACCGAGCTGTGAGAGCTGGCTCTGCTGGCTGTCCCCTTTCTTCGGGTTTATATATTTTTCTAACAGTTATCTAGTTTTTATGACTTTATTGTAAAGTAACTCTTGATTTTCTTTGATTGTAAAAAAGTATCTTTGATCTAAACATTCTAATCCAACTAAGTATTCATTTTGACATAACCTCATCTCATAGATCTGATTACATTGTGTCCTTTGTGATATTCAAAAATGCTTTGACTTCAAGAGCTGTTACTTTTGGTTTGGTTCCTATCATTTCTATAGTTTTATTTTCCAATTGTGTCCTCGGCTCTTAACTTTGACTTTGATTTTGGCTGTGAATTCTGTTTCTCGTAGACTGATAGTCTCCAGTTTTCTTTAATTTACCTGGTATTAGCAAAATTTCACACCTAGAGTTGTCTCCAAATTCAACTGAACCTCATCCTTTCTTTTCCTGCTGCTTACTAAGATAGTTACTTTCAATGAAGGTGTGAGCCATTGTTTTTGGCTTCATTCACAATTCTGTGTGTTTGCTAAGCCTGCTTGACCAAGGCTATCTGCATTTTACAACCCTTCCCTGGCAGCTGCTGTTAACCCTTTGTGGGATCTTGCCCTGTATCCTCTCATGTTTCTCTCAGACCAGATATTGCCAGACTTCCATGTTTCAAATGACACATCTTTCCATATTTTCAAGAACAGGTTTTGACCGCGTAGGAAATTGGTCCAGTTTTCCACCGAGCACCGTCCCCAACATTCCGGTCGTGTGCTGCGTCCCCTGGTTTGAATCCTCTGTCCTGTTTCCGGTGGCTGCGATACCTCCTCCGGAGGAGGACCTTCCCACTGAGGTTTGAAAAATGTCGAGCTTAGATGGGTCCAGAGCTGTCGACCCACCAAGAACTCTGCCAGCGCCAACCCAATCATCGCAGGCAGTGTGGTTCAATAATTACATTTAAAACGTGCCAGTTTTGTATCACCTGATCCTGCAGTTTGCTTTCTCACGCCCCTCTTAAAGGTTTGCACTGCCCTCTCAGCTAGACCTTTGAAAGAAGGGTGATATGCGGCCGTTCGAATGTGTTTCACCCCCATTCTTTTGCAAAAATCCCTGAAATTCTTCGCTTGTTGAAGGGGTGCTGTTATTGGTGACAAGCGACTGTGGAGTACCGTAGGTGCTGAATGATTGGAGTAGCTTCTCTCTGGTGACCCGCAAAGTGGTGGAAGGCATCTGATGTATATCTAACCACTTTGATTGGGCATTGATTAGTAGCAAAAACATTGACCCTAGGAAGGGCCTGGCGAAGTCAGGGTGCAAACGCACCCAAGGGTGCCCCTGCCACTCCCACAGATGGAGCGAGGCTGATTGGGGGGGGGGAACATCTGATGTTCTTGGCAAGCCGCACACTGCTGCGTCAACCTCGAGTATCGCCATTGCGCCTTGGCCACGACATAAATCTCCTGGAGAGCATTTTCATTTTGGAAAACCCGAGATGTCCACTGTGCAAGTCCTGCAGAGTGGCTTTGACAAATCCCAAATTTCTTTACCCGTCAGTCTGGCCTCAATAAAAGTCGAGATGGATTTGCAGGTACAGCATTAGTTATTTTATTTGGCTTGCAAGCCTGACTCAGTTCACAGCGGTACAAAACACATCTTGCTTCGTACACCTCTGGAATCAAGTGAGTCTGTAGAACAAAGAAGTCTCTACTGATACATTCAAATGGCATCAAGTTTCACATACACGATTCCCATAGGTCATCCTATACCCCTCCTGACCTATCCATACACTCTAATTGGCTCACTTCCAATCCCTTCCTCTGGCCCCTATTACCCAGCATCCTTTTCTCCTCCTTTGGTGGACACACCTCTTCCTGCTTTGCCATGCGGTCTGAAATCCTTTGTCTGTGAACTCACCAGGATTAGACTGGCCTATCTCTACATTACATTAACTAATATCTCTAAAGTAACTATTTTATATCACATTCGTCATTCCCTCCTATTATCATTCCATGATAACCGAACTATCCAATCCATAGCTACGGTCCCTCATCTAAAAAGATCCGTCGCTGCATTTCCAATTCCTGGCGTAGCCCCCCTTCATCTGCTGCACCCTCATGGAGTTTGACAGCTAAGATTTTAGGGGCGTTGATCTGTTCCAGTGCACCCCGCATTCTACCCATCACACATTTAAGGATGGCTAGGCCCACAAAGATGCAGCCGATAGCCACCACTAAATACATGGCCATATTTATCAACCAGTCCTTCCAAACTCCAAATCCCCCGTTACCCCAAGTGCCAGGATCCTGCATTCCGTCCAGGTGATCCCGTATGTGATCCATAAATTTAGTGATGTTAGCGGTCAAGTCCTGAACTCCCATGATACACTTGCCCTGTACTCTGGCGCATACCCCACCCTCACGGGCCAGAAGATAGTCAAGAGCATACCGGTTCTGCATTGCAAACAACCGTAGCTGAGACAATTCCTTGGTTATTGCCCCGAGGGCTCCCAAGGTTTCATTTCCCAAGATGGTAAGGCCACAAATAAAATAATTCCTATTGCTGACAGCCAAGGAACCCCCCCACACCTCCCAGTGTCAAGACGCTCAGAATCCCCCATCCGGCTGAGTGGCCCCGGTTGGGTGCGAGAACCTGAGGTTTTTTCCAGTTCTCGCAAAATTCAGCCGAGACTGCCCGGCGTGCTAACTGATTATGCAGCATCCACGCCGAAGGGCAGGGGACTGTGGTAGGGACTAGAGTCCCAATAGCAATTTGGCAGGGAAATGGGGGTGACAAAACATTGGTCGCTGTGCCATTAAATAAAAAGTAGTATCCTTGCTCCGTGTGCAGGCTAGCATCACAATCAGTATATCGGTTGCGTAAGGATCCCCCAGTAGCCCAGTTTATCCAGCTTCGAAACGCCCATTCGGGCCGTCTAGCAATGCGGAAAGCCCTAGTCCCAACAGTGATATGAGAGACATTCGCCCAGCCACAAAGGAGCTGGAGGCCGGCGTTCAATGGAACGCAAGTGGTGTTGTAACAAACGCATTGGCCAGACGCCTGGGTGATATGACACCTCCTGTCCGTACATTTGGGGAACAGACATGTTATATTCGTTTCCACCTCTACCAGCAAACAGCCGTATCCTTCACTGCTGAAACAATTCTCGTACGACCGGGAATCCCTATTGGGAGTGAAGTGGCTAGGTATATACACCCTCCACCGTTGCAGCCTATCATACTGTGAATGGGAATTATCCCGAGGAAGGGGAAGGCAAATAGCCGGTGGTGCTGAACCCGGATCGTAAGGGTGACTTGCTCGGGCGGTGGCTCGGAACGCTGCCAATGAACCACCATTTGGAGAGTGCCCCAAAGCGGTGAAACAGAAAATAACCTAGACACCGCTGCGGGGTTCGGGTAGCAGACAACCCGTCCGTGGCCATACAAGCGGTGGTAAATCTGGTAGAAGAGATTCATACTACCCAGGTTTTCCTCAGTTTGGCCTTTAACTAAATTAAGTGTATCTCCCGGTAACCTACGTTCTCGCTGTACTTCCCTTCGCACACGCCCCGTCCTCTCTCTAGTCCCTCTCTCTCTCTCACAGCCTCTTCCTACGCTCTCCTGAAGGCCTGATGTTACCTTTATTGCACCAATCTTAACACATCCAAAATCAAATTTACATGTATTCCAAAAACAAGGCAATGTCCATATAATGTTCCCTTCCCATCGCCGGGACCGGTGCAATTGCTTCATGAGTCCTGCATTCTCCTTAACTTTGACGACCTTCCATGAGTTGATACCATGTCCTCGTATATGGGGGCAGCGAAGAACGTTACCTTTGCATAAGTGAAATATCCTTGTAGATTGGTTGGGGTTACAAATGTAGATAATATTCCCCTTTTCCATGTCCGTCGCCAATAACACTCCAAGCGAGGTGAGGCCGTAGATCACACAGGCGGTGCGTAGCCACCCCATCATATTCCACACCTGTAAAATGGCACTGGAGAAGGGAGGCAGGTTAGTAACCGACCTTTTACAGTAGTGGAGATTGACCCAATTTACAGTGATGAAGGTGGACCCAAGCACTTCGCCCCTCCACTTTAACTGCTGTGGGGGTGGTAAGGAGAACTTGGAAGGGCCCGTCCCATCGCGGCTCCGACCCCTTCCTAGTCCAATTTTTGACCATGACATAACTGCCGGGCTGAACTGAAAGTGAGCTAAGTACTGGGGGCGATGGCTGGTGAGCCGCCCGGACCTGGCCATGGAGCTCCTTGAGCACCTGCGTGAGGGCTAGAACATAGGTGGTCATCTCTTCAGTCATATGGTGAAACTGAACCAGTCTGGAAGCATGCAGGCCCCAGGGAGTTCTAAGAGGCCTGCCATAAAGAATCTCGGCAGGAGAGAGCCGGTCCGGTCCCGCAGGTGTAACCCGCAGCTGGATGAGGGCAACGGGGAGCAACTTAAGCCATGTCAGTCCCGTGTCTGCTCTTAATTTAGCCGATTTAGTTTTGAGGGTCTGATTGTGTCTCTCAACCAATCCGGCCGCCTGCGGTCTGTACACACAGTGTAACTGCTGGCGTATGCCCAGCTGGGAGCAAAACTCCTTGTTAATTTGTCCAATAAAATGAGGCCCATTATCAGAACTTAACTGAGCTGGTATACCGTACCGGGGAATGATTTCCCGCATCAAAACTTTAATCACAGTAGCAGCTTTAGTATCGATAGTCGGATACGCCTCGACCCATCTGCTGAACACATCCACAATGACCAAAACATATTTATAACATTGACACTTTTCCAACTCAATGTAATCCATTTGGAGCGTCTCAAAGGGACCACTGGGCAACGGGGTTTGCCCCATCCCACAAGGGATACCTTTTCCGGTGTTATATTGCTGACAAATCAAACACCGATTACTGATACTCTGGGCCAACCCCTGCATTTTAGGGTGCCACCAAGTGTCCAGCAACAAATCATTAGTCCCCCGAGCCCCACAATGAGTTGCAAAGTGTACACATTCGATGACCCATAAAGCCAGTACATCAGACATACAAGTCTGATGTGCTGGCGTGGTCCATAAAGAGGAAACAGAATCCTATGTACAACCTAACCGTTTCCACATTTGTTTATCACTCTCAGGAGCGTCCTCCTGTAACCTTATGACGTCTTGGATGGTTGGCATTGACTTGTCAGAAGCAGACATATTTATAGTAGATCGTTTAGTCTGACTTAACATTTTAGGCAATTCACTTGCTGAATTTGCGCGGCTGTCCGCGCTGCACAATCTGCTTGTTCATTACCAACGTCAACTGGGGTCTTACCATTTGTGTGGGCAGCGCATTTAATAACGGAAATCTGCGCGAGCATAAGAAGGGCCTGCAGTAGGTCATTAACTAAACCCCGGTGGGATATTTCCGTGCCTGCCGAGGTAAGGAATCCCCTATTCTTCCAGAGTTGTCCAAAGTCATGAACTACCCCGAAAGCATATCGGGAGTCAGTGTAAATATTTACCCGACGATCTACCCCAAGTATACATGCACGGGTGAGGGCAAAAAGTTCGGCTTGTTGAGCTGAATAAGAGGTCTGGAAAGCTGCCGCTTCTAGAATCAGACCATCTTGTTCTACGATTGCATAACCAGACAATCTCCGGCCAGTGGGGCTTACGAATGCACTGCCATCAACATACATAATCATGTCAGGTTGTTCTAACGGAATATCACTCAGATCGTCCCTTATTGTGGTAGTTTCCTGAATCAAGGCTAAACAGTCGTGACCAGGTGCGTCCTCATGGACAGGGGGACCGCTAAGAAAACAGGCTGGATTGATAGTGGTACAGTATTTAAATGTCAGACGTGGATTGTTCAAAAGGTATATCTCATACCTATTCTGACGAGCTGCGGTAAGATGCTGAGTCTGCAGTTGCCCCAATAGTGCGATTACCGAGTGGGATCTATACACCGTAATATCCTGTTGGAGAGTTATATTGGCAGCAGCCTGCAAACTATTGTATATCGCTGCCAAGATCTGGGTGCAAGCAGGGTGGCCCAACGCCACTGGATCAAGTTTGGAAGAGTAATATGCTACGGGCCAGTGCTTGTCCCCATGTTGCTGGGTGAGTACCGCTGTTGAACATCCTTCCAGAACAGTACAGTATATCTCGAATGGTCAGTCGTACAAGGGCCTCCCGAGGGCTGGTGCTTGTAACAAGGCCTGCTTCCCGCAACGGAAGGCCTCGAGTGCCTCGGTGGTGAGAGTAAAGTTCCCCTCTTCACTAGTGTAAGGCGTCAGCAGCTTTGTATAGACAGCGATGTTTGGTATCCACTGCCGACAATAATTCACCATACCCAGCCAATGATGGACCTCCTTGGCTATTGTAGGGGCGGGGAATTGGCATATTGGTTCAATCCTACTGGGTTCGAGACTTCTTTCTGTGGCTGTAAGTAAAACTCCTAAGAACTTAACCTTTCTCTGAGCCACCAAGACCTTTGCTTGTGAGACAACATAACCCAACGAGGATAGGTGGTTTAATAATTGGATCACATCATCCCTATTACTGGGCTCGTCAGGACTTGCTACCAATATGTCATCTACATACTGCACTAGAGTGGAACCATGCTCCAATGTCAAGGCCTGGAGTTGGGTCTGCAGACGTCTGGAGAAGAGTGTAGGTGAGTTGACGAGTTAATGAGTTGACGAACCCCTGTGGCAGTCGGGTCTAGGTATACTGCTGTCCATTGTAAGTGAAGGCAAACAAATATTGGCTTTCAGTTGCAAGTGGGAGTGCAAAGAAGGCGTGCTGAAGGTCAATTATGGCAAAGACCCGGGCTTGAGCTGGATTTTGAGCCAGTGTGTGGGCAGGGTTAGGGACGAGAGCATGTAACGGCTGTACAATGGCATTGATTGAACGTAAATCCTGTACTAATCGGTACTGGTCTGGTTTGGCTGGTTTAGGCACAGCAAGTATGGGGGTGTTACATTCTGATTGGCAAGGGACCAAAATACCCTGTTGCAACAGCTCTTGAATTAATTTGTCTATAGACGGAGCAGCTTGGGTTTTCAGGGGGTATTGCCGAATGGAAGGTAGCTTTACATGATCCTTAATCGTTACCTTAATAGGTGTAACATTTGTCTTTCCCACTTGTGATGGGTATTCCGCCCAGACCTGTGGATTGACATATTCCAAAACATCATGTCCCCAGTGATGCTGCAGTCGAGTGTTAATTGTTTCAGGGACCTCAAAATATTTTATGGCAGTGCCGTCCGGCATGACTTGAAGTGCGTACTCTGTTGGATCCGAATGATCCACTGCCCTCCTTACCATTTGCCCCAGATCCCTGGCATGGTACTGGTCGTGGACCTGACGTGTAATATGAGGGCTTACCGAAGCTGACTGTGGCCATAAATGTGGTGGTATTGTAACAAAATCGGCTGTACCTTCTTTTCCCGTGACTGTGGCTGTAACCTTGACTGGCCATTCGGTCCCAATTAATGGCCGGTATTTGTCCTCCAACTCCCTGTTTTGTCCGGTTCTGTCATAGGCCAGGGTAACGTGATGCAGTGAATGTTCAATGTCTAACGTCCACCACTGGGGGTGATAGAAATATAGCACTGTTGTCTCATCCTCCATGATTTAACCGTTACCCCCTCGTCTCCGTACTCTAGCTGTAGCTGGAAGATACACAGTAAATCTCGAGCCAACAAGTTACAGTCCAATCCAGTAGTCACTACAAACTGATGATCTGCAGACTTATTCTCGTAAGTGACTGTCACAGGTTCAGAAATAGGATACTCACACACCTGTCCTTGGAACCCCGACAATTGCTGCGTGTGGTCGGATAATGGTAGTCGAAGTTCTGATTGCACCGAAGACATGGCTGCTCCAGTGTCGATTACAAATGAGTGATGTTGATCTCCTATCTGCAGAGAGATAATAGGTTCCCTGTCCGATTGGAGAGTCCTTATGACTAAATTAGCTAGTCAATCCTGTGTTGGGAAAGGGTTTGCCTGGGAGAAGTCAGTGTATCTCGTCTGTCCTCCCCTTGGTGGGTAGCCCCTCCTTTGGGTCGGATAATCTCCTTCTACTGCCTGTCTTTTAAAGGGGCATTCCTGTTGCCAGTGATCTGCACGGCCGCAATTATAACATGCATTGCTCCCTCTATATCTGCCCCGTCTTCGTCTCCCAGTAGACCAATGGCCCCTCAGAGGGGGCGGCGGTTGTAAAGCTGTTGATGCATACGGTGGGCCATAAAAAGGAGCTGAGGGTCCCTTTGGGTGGGTTTGATATCCTCCCCCTCGCTGATCCACCCACCCAAAGTCACAATATTGGGGCTCCTGCTGGTAAGCTACCATTTCTGCCGCTTGTTGGGGTCGCAGATCATCCTTTTTCATTACATACTCAGTCTTAACCTTTGTAACTGAGCCTCCTTCCTGGCCTACACCCTCCTTCCAATAAAATCTGACTGCCCTTGCCATCTGGGAAGGGTCGTTCTCTGTCCAATTCATGTTATTACATTTCACAGCAGTAGCCACGGAAGGTGGTAGGCAATGCATTAACATAGCACAATATTGAGGGGAATTCCGACCATTTTGATATGGCAAGTCGCCTGACTGCCCACAGTAGATTTCATTAAAACGCTCCAGAAATTCCTCTGGCTCTTCAATCTTCTTAGGGTTTAGGTCTAAGATAGCAGAAATATTTCTGGGCTTTTGAAATGTGCTATTCAACGCATTCAGGATCTGTGTCCGTCTATCGTCGTCTAACGAATGGGCTTGCTGAAGTGCGGCGTGGCTAGCATAATTCAAGTGATTAAGATGATTGCGGTACTCTGCTGGGGTTAAAACCTGCTGGACTAGGGCCCAGAGGTCCCTAGAATCTGCGTGATAAATTGAGATGGTAGTTCTCAAGGAATCCACGAAAGCAGCAGGAGATTGTTTTCTATCTGGGATTGTAGCCATAATAGCCATCATCTCACTGGGTGTCCATGGGAAGTAAACGTCTATCGTGGGCTGGGCCCCGGCAGTCACCGCGTCCGGGTTTGGTATCTTCCTAATCGGCAACTGTCTCCGAGTCTCGCCAGGGGGCACTCTAGCTATTTCCTCTGGTTCTGCCAAGACTTCGACATCCCTCCCTGTCACGAGAGGGAATTCTTTCTCTTCAAAATCATCTGTTGCATCTCCCTTTGTTCTCGAAATTTGCGATTTCCCCTTGGTCTGGAGGGATTTAGGTGGTATGCTTAATTGTTTCTGGTTAGGATCAAGCCCTTCTCTCGCTGTCCGAGATCTGGTCCTAGAGCTAACTGGGCTTGCGGAACAGAGCTCCTCTTCCCCGACTGATCGTGAAGATGGTAAATCGGGACCCACACTATCAACCAAAAGGGCTGGAGTTACTGGCATGATTGGAATCTGGGGAGCAGTGACTGGATATAAATTATTATACTCTGGTGGTTCTGGAATTAGTGCAGACAATGCTACAGGTGCAGTCGGAACTTTTACTGACATTTTTAAATCATCGAATTGATCATTTTCTGTCAATTCAAGGCCAGCCATTGAACTACGTAGCCCATCTTTTGTTTGACCCAAGCCTTTCCTGTCTTTACTTGCGCGTTTTTTGAATGCACATTCCTTTTTCAAGACCTGTAATGTTTTTTGGTTACCCTGTTCACTAATTGGAATTCCCATTTTAAGGGCATTGTCCTGCCAACTTGATAACATGATCTTATCTCTTTCCTCTTGACAATATTGTCTCCATAATCCAATTAATTCTTTTGCTTTCATTCTTTGACTCTTTTTCCAGATGTGTCCCTGAATTTTCTTAATAATATCTAGGTCTTTGGTGCCCCCTAGTGGCCATTCATCCCCCATTTTACTCCTTAACGTTGCTGACATTTTCCTGAAATCTTTTGCTTTATCCGGATACATATCGCATAATATTTGCAGTGGCATGCCTGGATCATTTGTGCGATCCAAGGAATTCCCCATAATCTCAACTAGTCCTCAGAACTGCGTTTTTCGCCACTACAGTCCAAGGGTACAATTTTAGCTTAATCAACTATAGATTTAAAACACTCACACATGGAATTGAATCATCTTCAGATTTAAAAACACTTATTGAACTGAACCTTCATCTACTGAAGTCCCATCAGCCCTAAAAACACTTACTTAACTGAACCTCCATCTACTGATGTCACATCAGCCATAAAAACACTTATACTTGGAATTGAATCATCTTTTAGATGTCCCATCAACCCAAAACCTAACCCAAGCCGAATCAACAATATGAAATCCCATCAATTAAATTTCTAACCCCCAGACTGACCTTTGATTTCGTCGAGACGATCTTTCCGTACCAACCGCGAGTGACCAGACTAATCAGACGATAAGAAGAGGGGAAAAATCAATGCGCGGTCATTTTCCAGCTGTACATTGTGGGCCCCTTTTTCCTATCCTCCTGTTCATAATCAGTCTAATTCTGATTTCGCAGTTGGTCAGAACCGTCTTGCGAAATCCCGGGTTTTCGGCACTAAATGACAAATCCCAAATTTCTTTACCCGTCAGTCTGGCCTCAATAAAAGTCGAGATGGATTTGCAGGTACAGCATTAGTTATTTTATTTGGCTTGCAAGCCTGACTCAGTTCACAGCGGTACAAAGCACATCTTGCTTCGTACACCTCTGGAATCAAGTGAGGCTGTAGAACAAAGAAGTCTCTACTGATACATTCAAATGGCATCAAGTTTCACATACACGATTCCCATAGGTCATCCTATACCCCTCCTGACCTATCCATACACTCTAATTGGCTCACTTCCAATCCCTTCCTCTGGCCCCTATTACCCAGCATCCTTTTCTCCTCCTTTGGTGGACACACCTCCTCCTTGCTTTGCCATGCGGTCTGAAATCCTTTGTCTGTGAACTCACCAGAATGAGATTGGCCTATCTCTACATTACATTAACTAATATCTCTAAAGTAACTATTTTATATCACATTCGTCATTTCACCCGCCTTCCCTCGGGGCGACCACGCGGGCTCCCCACAGGAGGGAAGCACCCTCTGCAGCGAGCTCCTGTAGTTTTGTGGCGAATGCTCGCAGCTCTTCCGGAGGTTTCCTTTGTAGTTCTCCCATGTAGGATGGCATGGCGCAGTTTTCCCAATGTGTGAATTTGTGAGACCATGACAGGTAACATGTCCGTGAAATTTAGTGCCAACACAACTTTGTCCGCTACTGACGGGGACAGGGAGTGTACAGTAAGACTTTCAGATCAGACTGAAAGTTGGGGCTCCGTAGGCGATCAGCGGTGTTACCTCAAGCCGGTCATCTCCCCCAATACCATTCACCTGGATGAAATATCACATCCGTTCAGTATACTGGGCCCAATCTTCCACGCTTACATGAGAGGCCTCTAGCCTTCCAAAATGTAGCATTTTCAAAATCTCACCGACCTTGTTCTCGTGCTGAGGAATTCAAGTGCGATCCGGACGTCCGGAATCGCAGCCTTGTCACCAGTATAAAAGCTCGGGAGACCCGAAAAGACCGCAACATGGCGTACATAGGTCCCAACTTGACTCCCGAACATGCCGGTCCCAATCCAGGCCGGCTTTTAAGAGGGGCTATTAGCCCCAGCTGATGGGCCCCACCCGTTCGTGGGGAAGCTCATATTCCCTGAGCCCCATGGGGGGGTGGAGCAATCATCCCCATGGGACTCATGTGCGTTATTACAAAAGGCAAGTTACATGAGAGCGCTGGAACAAGGTGAACTTGGGCAGAGGAAAAGCTCAGAGTGTTTGCTTAGTGACTCATGAGACTGTTCTTACGACCTTACAACCTAAAAATGATAGTTTAAATGTTCTCCCTGTTCTGCATCAGCTCACGTAAGTCCTCAATCACTCGTGTTAAGTTCCTCCTTTCTGTTCACCTGGTCATGAGGTCTCCTTTTTGTTTATTTTGACACCACCATAAATCAGAAAACCAGGGAAATACTCTTGACCACGTCACACTGAAGCCTAACAACATCAATCAAACTGCGATGCTTTAGATTATAGAGTGTGTTTAATGTGAGCAACCCACCACAGTGAGCTCTGAGCCAGCTCCAGCGGAGTCCAAGCTTATGAGTTAAGAGAGAAAGATGGCGGGAGTAAACTACCAGGTAAGCGACCGCGTGGAAGCGATGTCTGTCAGAAAAACTCAAGTTTATTTTACTTACTATAATACAGCTGCTACTCCCTGTAGAGTCTGCCTTGCCCAGCCCACACTCGAGCCTGGGTATTTATGTCCCATGAGCCCCCTGGCTTAAAGGTGTATCTCCGCCCCCTCATCTAGAGCAATCGTACTCAGGTGAGGCCACATGAACTCTGGTGTCGCAGACCCATGGCCTCCGGCTGGGTTACAACAATGGGTTTTATTCAGTCAAGTAGAACAAGAGTGTGTTTATTTTTATCCCAGTTTGTTCATTCTTTTTTTCTTACGATCCGCGGTGAAATTTGCTGCCCGGGTCCCTCTGCGTCAACTCAATGGACGCCGGTCAGAGGCCACTGCCCGGGTTGGTGCGAGCCGTGTCCAATTGAGCTGATGTCCCATCAGCCTTTGTGGGTGCATCAACGTGGGCAAAGGCGGGAGACGAGGAGGGTTGGAGCTTGGGGCAAATGCACAAGTTCTCAAGTATCAAGTGGAGAAGGGTTTACAGGCAATGGGTCCAAGCGGTTAATGCAGTGAATAAACGCACTGTCCAACGTGGCCAGGAGCCCTCCAGACCCGGGAAGGGCCAGCTTTGAGCCATGATCAGTTTGCTGATCTTGGCGAATAAGGCGGCAAGGGTTTGTTGTTGGTGAATGGGAGGCAGTGCCTGAAAGGGCAGTGGGGGCAGGAACTGACAAAAGGAACTGCGGGATTGTGGGGAAAGTGGCACGAGGTGGGCCCACACAGGTACAATCGGCCGAATGGCCTGCTCCTGCACTGTATCGTTTTAATTCCATCAACAAAACACTGACTTTGGGCAGCACGGTGATGCAGTGGTCAGCACTGTTGCCTCACGGCGCCGAGGATCTGGGTTCGATCCCAGCCCTGGGTCACTGTCCGTTTGGAGATTGCACATTCTCCCCGTGGGTTTCGTCCCCACAACCCAAAGATGTGCAGGGTAGGTGGATTGGCCACGCTAAATTGCCCCTTAATTGGAAAAAATGAATTGGGTACTCTAAATTTTTTTTTTTAAGATTCACTACCTTCATGGTAAATCACAGAATCTCAAAATCGTTTTGAGGTGAGCATTTGACAGGAACGGCGGCCGTGACCCGTAGGTCTCCCCAATCTATACACCAGGCAACCCCCACCCCCAACCCCCTCCTGCGTTCACCCCATGTGTTCAGAGCTTTGGGATCTTTTTTTTCCAGAGCTCCATCCAAATAATTTTTTTAAAACCACGTTGATAGGAACCACCCCCCCTGCCCCCCACCCCCCCAATCCCCCCATACCCCCGACCCACCCTGCCCCCCATCCCCCCAATCCCCCTGAACCCCTGCCCCCCCATCCCCCTGCCCCCTGCCCCCATTCCCCTTGCCCCCCCACCCCCCCAATCCCCACACCCCTCGCCCCCCCACCCCCCGATCCCCCTGACCCACTGCCCCCCCGCCCCCCCACCCCCCCGATCCCCCTGCCCCCCACCCCCCTGACCCCCTGACCCCCTGCCCCAGCTCCCCTGCCCCCTGCCCCCCACCCTCCTGACCCCCTGCCCCAGCCCCCCTGCCCCCTGCCCCCCATCCCCCGCCCCCTGCCCACCCACCCCCCCGACCCCCTGCCCCAGCCCCCTGCCCCCCCCCACCCGCCCACCCCCCTCCCCCTGCCCCCCACCCCCCCCCGCCCCCCTGCCCCCCGCCTCCCCCCTGCCCCCCACCCCGCCCATGTACAGAAAAGCGATAGTGAGACCGGATTCCTCCTATCAATCCGTTTATCGAAAGTGTTCGCGCTCAAGCTTGATCATTTCCAGAATAGACCAATTTTACTCAGTCGTTTCTTGCTGTTGAGGTGTCGATGGGCCAGTAGTCAGGCATTCTGCCAGTGCTGGCTGTTGAGGTGGCGGTGAGTATGGAACCGTCCTCCAACAGTCCGTTCACTCTATCAACCGGCATTCCCTGATGTAAAAGCTGCCGTTAAAGTGGAGCAGAGAGAGTGCGAAGGGTTAACTCTCTCCCAGCTCAGCAAACCGCCTCAGAACAGGTGACATTCATGACTGTTCCTGAAGAAAACCGGCACTAAATAAAATAAAGAATGCTGGAGGGAGGGCAGATGTCATAACGTTCTAGGTAGTGGCTCTCGCCAGAACCGGGTGAGGGGAGTCGCTGATTTGGGCCATTTTATTCTCTTCCCACAGCCGTACCCTGCCCGATCTCATTCACACTGGTCTGCCACGCTTGTTAAGATGACAGCGCAGGTAAGAGCCACAAGTGGCAGTAAGTGTGATCGCTTTTAGTTGCTACAGGGGCAAGAGTTTTAAAAAAAGTTTGTGTTGCAAATGTGCCCCTTGTTCTCTTTATGCTGGAAAGTGGGCATCAATGTATCGAGCCTTGTGGTCAGTATCCTAGACCCCACCAGCAATGTGAAAGGGATAAAACACCAGAGGTGCGAGCTAAGAGCAGAAAGATGTCGGAAATGGACAGCAGGTTAGTTGAATCACTGAGGAGAGAAAAGGCAGGTTGCCCATCCCTAATTGCCCTTAAGAAGGTGGTGGGAAGAGGAGTGGGGGGGGGGGGCGCGGGGGTCACCGCTGCAGTTGATGTGCTGTGCATTTAGGGAGGGACTTCCAGAATTCCCAGCCACAGTGGAGATGTCGATATGGTTACCGGCCAGGGTGCTGCGTGACTTGGAGAGACATTGGCAGGGAGTGGTCCCACTCTGTGTCTGCTGCCATTTGTTCTTCAAAGCGTTGGAGGTCATGGGTTGGGGAGGCGCTGTCAAAGGAGCCTTGGCGAGTTGCCATGGCGTAACCTGTCGATAGCACGCACGGCTGCCGCTGTGCGTCGGTGGCAGATCGCTTGCCGATTTGAGAAACTCTTTAGTTCGGACCCTTCCAAGGGCAGGATTTACCTTCAACGTTAATCTGTGGGAAGCGGATCTGGCAGTCGCACGCTAATCACATTTTCCTTTTCTGGAACGAAATGGGTTCTCCAGCAGGACAATGGCAGACCAGGCCCAGTCAGCTCTGCCAAGTCCTTCTCACTAACACCCAGGGACTTGCGCCACAATTGGGAAAGCTGCCTCACAGGCTAGCCAAGCAATAGCCTGACATAGTCATACTCACTCAGTCATACCTTTCAACCGGTGCTCCAGACACCAGCATGGCCATCCTGTTTTGATATTGTTTGCTGTCTCGGTAAGAGACTTGGAGTCCTGTACGGTTAAACATAAACCTTTTATTGTTAACCGATGACTATAAACATATCTAAGGTACTCCCACGCTGGTTCCTTCCAGACTTTACTCCACAGACAGTCTACTATCGAGTGACATTCAACATCGCTACTCTGAGTGGTGCGGGCTGCATGGTAGAACAGTGGTTAGCACTGTTCTTCACAGCGCCAGGGTCCCAGGTTCAATTCCCGGCTTGGGTCACTGTCTGTGCGGAGTCTGCACGTTCTCCCCCTGTCTACGTGGGTTTCTTCCTGGTGCTCCGGTTTCCTCCCACAAGTCCCAAAAGACGTGCTTGTTAGGTGAATTGGACATTCTGAATTCTCCCTCTGTGTACCTGAACAGGCGCCAGAATGTGGCGACTAGGGGATTTTCACAGTAACTTCATTGCAGTGTTATTGTAAGCCTACTTGTGACCCTGATAAAGATTATTATTATTTATACTGTTCTCCAGTCTGACATTAATCCTTATGCTGCCCAACACCCTTATCCCCAGGCAGAACGGTGGCACAGTGGTAAGCACTGCTGCCTCAAGGCGCCGAGGTCCCAGGTTCGATCCCAGCTCTGGGTCACTGTCCGTGTGGAGTTTGCACATTCTCCCCGTGTATGCGTGGGTTTCGCCCCCCCCAACCCAAAGATGTGCAAGGTAGATGGATTGGCTACGCTAAACTGTCCCTTAATTGGAAAAATGAATTGGGTACTCAAAATTTATTTTTAAAAAACACGCTTATCTTACACCCACCATCATTTTTATTATTTTAAACACCTCAATTAGATCATGGCTCAATTAACCACAGACCAAACAGCAGAAGCTGAACCAGCATCTAAGGCAATTTTTTTTGGCACCAGAACACATGTTTGAGACTTTATTTGGTGGTAATGGTGCCCGTCCCATGTTTCAGCTAGTAGATACAGGTTTAGGGCTAGTCTCTCATTAGGAATAAGCCTCAATTTTCCAGCTTAGAATTACATATTTAGGATTGTCCTGACTTTCTGAGCTGGCACATGGGGTCGAACAGGCACCACGGGCTGTGCTGCCTCCGAGAGGCGCTGGAGTTTAAGACATGCTCAAACACAATAGCCCTCACGTGGCAGCTGCCGAACAGATATGGGCCCGCCAACACCAACACAGGATGTTCCCATTTTATACTTGGTGTATAGTGCAAACCCAGTTTTTGAAAAGATTGTTTGAAGCCACAAAGGTAGACTTATATACTGCGAATTACAGTAAAGTTAAAGAAATCTATGCAACCTCTTCTCGTAATTTAATTGCCAAAAGCGCTTGGCGTAAGTTCAGCCATTTTGGTTGCATGGTCAAGATGATTATCATAAATTATCGTGTTTCCCCCAGTGGCGAACTTTGGTTTTTTTTTTCCCTCTCTCCTTTGATTTGTTTTTTGGGGGCGGAAGGTCAAAGCCTTTCTGAGGGGTTCGCCAACGATCCTCATTTTGAAGATTGCAATGTTGCCAAACATTCTTAATCCTCCGCTTCATCCAAATGGACTATGCCGCCAAAGGATTGCTGAGGCATTGTATGGAAAATAAAACCAATAGTTTGGTGGGCTTTCGGGACCATGGCATCCGGGTCAAATTGGGGTCAGATGCCCATACGTTGGGTTTACTTTGGAATGGAAATTTAACCATCTCCCATGGTAGGAAGCGAACCTGGATCCCCAGAGCATTGCTCCAAGTTGTGGTTTCCCGGTTCAGGTGCCTCTACCACTAGGCCACAGGAGAAATGCGGTTTTGGTTATCCAGCAGTGAATTCCACAAATTGGTCAGTCAGTGGGCGGGGTGACTATTCAGCGAAGGACGGCATGGCAGCCACATGAAACTGAAGGGCCAATATGGACTCGTCCAGTAGCGGAGAACCTTCAGGCTAATTTTTCGGGTAAGCGAGAGAGAGAATGGGCCCTCCTCACCCACCCACACCAAGATTAATCACCCTCTCGCCCCTCCTTTTTAACTTTAACATTACTATAATGCCCTTAGTAGCTAGAAACGGGGTGGGGGTGGTCAGTGGGGTACCCTCCTCGGAGTCTAAACATCCAACCTTAGCTGAGAAGAAACTCAAACGTTATCTGGCTTTCACTGGTGAGATGGCAGACGTGAGGGAAAACGCATACGAGTCGCTTAGCTTGCTTGTTCGAAAAGAGGTGGGATAAATACCTGGTCCTCGGGACCAATTCGGTTCAGAGAGTTTATGACATGTCCCACTGTGTTGCAGTTCACCCTCGGACTCTGGCTGGCTGCTTTGCTCTGCAAGCAAGTCTCTGCGGTGCCCCGGGCTGACTGGAATGGGACTGGGCTGAAACCCCATCCTCAACACTCGACGCTCGACTCCGAAACCCTGGGTAAGCTGCGAGCAGGTTTTTAAAAGGAGCCACGAGCGTCTGAAAAGCACCGCGCTGCGCTGCTCAATCCGCGGGCTCTGTGATGCGTGACCTGGTTTGAGTGTGAGAGTTTGAATGACTGCATTGGAGCCGTGACCCTGTTGCAAGTCCGTGGATTTGAAGGGGAGGACGGGGGGGGAGCATCGAGGCATCATAGAACATAGAACATTACAGCGCAGTACAGGCCCTTCGGCCCTCGATGTTGCACCGACCTGTGAAACCACTCTAAAGCCCATCTACACTATTCCCTTATTGTCCATATGGCTATCCAATGACCATTTGAATGTCCTTAGTGTTGGCGAGTCCACTACTGTTGCAGGCAGGGCATTCCACGCCCTTACTACTCTCTGAGGAAAGAACCTACCTCTGACATCTGTCCTATATCTATCTCCCCTCAATTTAAAGCTATGTCCCCTCGTGCTAGACATCACCATCCGAGGAAAAAGGCTCTCACTGTCCACCCTATCCAATCCTCTGATCATCTTGTATGCCTCAATCAAATCACCTCTTAACCTTCTTCTCTTTAACGAAAACAGCCTCAAGTCCCTCAGCCTTTCCTCATAAGATCTTCCCTCCATACCAGGCAACATTCTGGTAAATCTCCTCTGCACCCTTTCCAATGCTTCCACATCCTTCCTATAATGCGGCGACCAGAATTGCACGCAATACTCCAAATGCGGCCGCACCAGAGTTTTGTACAGCTGCAACATGACCTCATGGCTCCGAAACTCAATCCCTCTACCAATAAAAGCTAACACACCTTCTTAACAACCCTCTAAACCTGGGTGGTAACTTTCAGGGATCTATGTATATGGACACTGAGATCTCTGCTCATCTACACTGCCAAGAATTTTACCATTAGCCCAGTACTCTGTCTTCCTGTCATTCCGTCCAAAATGAATCACCTCACACTTTTCTGCATTAAACTCCATTTGCCACCTCTCAGCCCAGCGCTGCAGCTTATCTATGTCCCTTTGTAAATTGTAACATCCTTCCGCACTGTCCACAACTTCACCGACTTTAGTGTCATCTGCAAATTTACTCACCCATCCTTCTACGCCCTCCTCCAGGTCATTTATAAAAATGACAAACAGCAGTGGCCCCAAAACAGATCCTTGTGGTACACCACTAGTAACTGGACTCCAGTCTGAACATTTCCCATCAATCACCACCCTTTGTCTTCTTCCAGCTAGCCAATTTCTGATCCAAACTGCTAAATCACCCTGAATCCCATGCCTCTGTATTTTCTGCAGTAGCCTACCGTGGGGTACCTTATCAAACACTTTACTGAAATCCATATACACCACATCAACTGCTTTACCCTCATCCACCTGTTTGGTCACCTTCTCAAAGAACTCAATAAGGTTTGTGAGGCACGACCTACCCTTCACAAAACCATGTTGACTATCTCTAATCAAATTATTCCTTTCCAGATGATTATACATCCTATCTCTTATAAACCTTTCCAAGATTTTGCCCACAACAGAAGTAAGGCTCACAGGTCTATAGTTACCGTGGTTGTCTCTACTCCCCTTCTTGAACATTTGCTATCCTCCAGTCTTCTGACACTATTCCTATAGACAAAGATGACTTAAAGATCAAAGCCAAAGGCTCAGCAATCTCCTCCCTAGCTTCCCAGAAAAACCTAGGATAAATCCCATCCGGCCCAGGGGACTTACCTATTTTCACACTTTCCAGAATTGCTTACACCTCCTCCATATGAACCTCAAGCCCTTCTGGCCTAGTAGCCTGAATCTCAGTATTCTCCTCGACAACATTGTCTTTTTCCTGTGTGAATACTGACAAAAAAATATTCATTTAGCACCTCTCCTATCTCCTCGGACTCCACGCACAACTTCCCACTTCTCACTTTCACTTCTCTGTGAAAGAAATCTACAGGATGTTCAGGAGTACAGAACCAGGAAAAGATTGGGGGGGGGGGGCGGGGGGGGGAGGTTGAACTTTAGGCCATGGTTTTTAACAAACACCAGAACTGCAAATTGACACCTTGTCAGGAAAGGATCAACAGGTGAAGTATCATCACACTTGAAAGGTTGAAGAGCTCTTTATTCACGGTTTGATAGATTAGACGAAGGAGGTGATCATTCCACATATATCCACTGCCAATCCTTTCCATAATGAACAAAGAACAATACAGCACAGGAACAGGCCCTTCGGCCCTCCAAGCCTGTACTGGGCATGATACCAACCTTGGCCAAAACCCTCAGCACTTCCTAGTGCCATATCCCTCTCTCCCCATCCTATCCGTGTGTTTGTCAAGCTGCCTTTTGAACCCCGTTAATGTATCTGCTTCCACAACCTCCCCTGGTAGCGCGTTCCAGGCACTCACCACCCTCTGCGTAAGAAACCTGCCTCGCACATCTCCTCTAAACTTTGCCCCATGGACTTTAAACCTATGCCCCCTGGTGACTGACCCTCCACCTTGGGAAAGAGTGCCTCCCCATCCACTCTATCCATGCCCCTCATAGTCTTGTAGACCTCCGTCAGGTCACCGCTCAACCTCCGTCTTTCTAATGATTCTGATTCTACATAGGGACTGGTCCGCGAACCTGGAAGAATGAACTTTTCAGGCTTGACCTTCGAATGGATTGTATGAATATTTATCAACAAGGATTTCACACGAGTGGGGTTTACCAGATCTACCCTTCCGGGCCTTTCCTTCCGCTAAGTGTTTATTGCGACATGGAGAGTGATGGTGGAGGGTGGACTGTAAGTTGAGTGTTTTTTAAAATTTGAACTGCTTCTTTTTTGTCCGTACACGTCCTCCCATCGGAAGTTGTCACTTTGTGCCTGGGTGCAGGTTATACAGTTTTTCACCAACTGGCCATGTAGCCCCGTTTGTCAGGTGGTGAAGGTTGACCGGCCTGGCACTCCCACATGTGTCCACGTGCGCATGTTGCCATGATGATCGCTGAACAAGTTATCTTTTCCTCTGTCGCCACTCTCGCCTTGGTTGAGAGTGGTGGACCGATCAAACCGAGCATCATCCTGCCGTTTCTTGCCAACTTTAGTTCCTCCTGCGGCACTTGAGAAAGCCATTTTGTCTTATTTCAATCCAATCGTAAAACAGGTTAGGGCATAGAAACTAGGAGCAGGAGGAGGCCATTCGGCCCTTCAAGCCTGTTCTGTCAGTCAATATGATCATGGCGGATCCTAATCTACATGCTGCGTTCCCTCTTTCTCCCCATACCACTTGATGCCATTAAAACCCACAAAATCCATCTCTTTCTTGAATACATTCGGTGACTGGGCCTCCACACCCTCTGTGGTCGCTACGCTCTGAGTGAAGAAATGTTTCCTCATCTCGGTTCTAAATGTTCTACCTCGTACCCTGACACTGTTTCCCCTGCTTCTGGATTCCCCAAGCAGGGGAAAATATCCTTCCTGCATCTAGGGGCGGCACGGTAGCACAGTGGTTAGCAATGTTGCCTCACAGCTCCAGGGTCCCAGGTTCGATTCCCGGCTTGGGTCGCTGTCTGTGCGGAGTCTGCACATTCTCTCCGTGTCTGCGTGGGTTTCCTCCGGGTGCTCCGGTTTCCTCCCACAGTCCAAACACGTGCAGGTTAGGTGGATTGGCCATGCTAAATTGGCCTTAGTGTCCAAAAAGGTTAGGTGGGGTTACTTGGTTACGAGGATAGGGTGGAGGTGTGGGCTTAAGTGGGGTCCTCTTTCCAAGGGCTGGTGCTGACTCATGTGGCTGAATGGCCTCCTTCTGCACTGTAAATTCTATGTCTATCTAGTCTTTCCAGCTCTGTTAGAATTTTATACGTTTCAATCAGATCTACTCTCATCCTTCTAAACTCTAATGAATCCAGGCCCAGTCGAGCGAATCCCTCCTCACAGGACTGTCCCACCAACCCCGGTATCAGCTCAGTGATCTCCCGCTGCCCTCCCTCTATGGGAAGTATTTCTTAGGTGGTGAGTAAACTGCACTCAATACTCCAAGTGTGGTCTCACCAAGGCCCTGTTTAACTGCAGTAAAACATCCCTACTTCTGAACTCAAATCCTCTTGCAGTGTCATCTCACACTTGGAGTTTGGGGTAGACTAATGGGATAAAAGTCTCCTCTTTTTAAAAAAGTTTTGCATTCCTACAATTCCGATCTCTTAAACCATCACTTACATGGCAGATACAGTATAACGTGGATCAGTGTGAGGTTATAGCCACTTCGGACTGAGAAACAGAATGGGAGTGTATGGTGATAGATTAGGACATGTTGATGTACAAAGGTGTCCTGGTGTACAAGTTACTGAAAGCAAGCATGCAGGTAGAGCAACACAGTTAGGAAGGCAAATGGTACATTGCCCTTCATCGCAAGAGGACTAGAGTACAGGATCAAGGATTTCTTACTGCAGCTGTACAGGTCCTTGGTGAGGCCACACCAGCAGTATTGTGTGCATCTTGGGTCTCCTTATCTAAGAAGGAGGGAGAGCAGTAAGGTTCACCAGTCTGATTCCTGGGATGGCGGGATTGTCGTACGAGGGGAGATTGGGTCAACTGGGCCTGTCTTGACTGGAGTTTCGAAGAATGAGAGGGAATCTCATTGAAACATATAAACTTCTGACAGAGCTGGACAGGCTGGATGCGGGGATGATTTTTCCCCTGGCTGGGGTGGGGTGCCTGGAACTAGGGTCACTCTTTCAGGATAAGGGATGGGCTATTGAGGACCGAGATGAGGAGAAACGTCTGCACTCGGAGGGAGCTGAACCTATGGAATTCTTCACCATGGAGGCTGGAGGCCAAGTCACTGAATATATTTAAGAAGATAGATAGATTTCTAGACACTAAATGCATCAAAGGGTATGTGGGGGGGGGGGGGGGGGGGGGGGGAGAGAGATGTAGTGTGGTGTTGAGATGGAGGATGAACCGTGATCATATTGAACGGGGGAAGAGACTGGGAGGAGCTGAGTGGCCTATTCCTGCTCTTGGTTCCACTGCCGTCAGTCCTGCCTCCAGCCACTGAGGTCGTCCCACAAGCAAATGTTGCCAAGACTCAGAAACATCTCCCCTGATTACAGAGCCATAACCCTAAAGGCAGGGTTAGTGGCGTGAACATTTCTGTTACTTTCACAGGATGTGGATGTTGTCAGCAGCTGACGCCCGTCCCTGGAAGGTTGAGAGATGAGCTGCTGTGACACGCAGAGACCTTACAGCACTGTGGCCGTACAGTTCAGTGCGACTCGAAAGACAACGGAGAAAATGTCCGATTTGTTTGAAATCCGTTGTGCGGGGTAACCCCGTGGGACAAGAAGATAGTGAGCGGGCTGCAGCTTAATTAACTTCCTTGCGACACTTCCTTGCGAATGCATTTCTCCCTTTCGATCTGTGCGGGCAAGGGTCAGTGACAGCATCTCACCTTCCACCACTTGACCTGGTCACGAATGCATCGCGGTTCGTAGGATCCTGCTGTGCACAGATTGGCTGCCGCACTTCCTACATTCCAACAGTGGTTGCTCCTCGGAAGTGTTTCGAGCGCTTTCAGGTGCTACCGAGGTTGGGGAAAGCGCGACAGAGATGCAAGCCCTTTCATTGTCTTCGTGAGAAGCTCCAGAGGAAGAATTTGTGACACAGCGCAAGTAACTCTTGTGTTTTAAGGTGTTTCAGACAAGAAAGGATGGCTCTGTCGACTTCTACAGAGGATGGGACGATTATAAACAGGGTTTTGGGACAGCAGATGGCGAATACTGGCTGGGTAAGTAGAGAATTGAGGGTTGCATACTCAACCATGGTTGGTGATTTTCATAGAATCAGCCAGCAAGGAGGCCATTCAACCCATCAAGCCTGTGATGGCACTTTGAAAGAGTTATCCAATTGGACCCACGCTCCCTCTCTTCCTCCATAACCCTTCAGCAGTTTTTATCTGATTCCCTTTAGAAAGTTAATATTGAATCTGCTTCCAGTGCTCTTTACAGCTAGTGCAATCCAGATCGTAACTCGTAGTGTCAAAAACAAATCCCTCATCTCCTCTCATGATCTTTTACCATTTATCTTTAATCTGGCACCCGAACAGGCGCCGGAATGTGGCGACTAGGGGCTTTTTACAGTCACTTCATTGCAGTGTTGATGTAAGCCTGCTTGTGACAATAAAAATCATTATTAAAATGAGGGTAAAGCATCCGGTGGACACCATATGGGTGACTCTCAGGAGCAGAAAAGGATCTAAAACTGTAACGGGTGTTGTGTATCGACCCCCTGGTAGCAGTTCTGAAATGCTAGATTGTATAAAGGCAGAAATTAGGCAAGTGTGTAACAAAGGCAGAGTAATATTAGATTTAGTTATGAATAAAGAGATTATATCGCTGTTATTGTTATAGAACATAGAACATAGAACAGTACAGCACAGAACAGGCCCTTCGGCCCTCAATGTTGTGCTGAGCTTTGTCCGAAACCAAGATCAAGCTATCCCACTCCCTGTCATTCTGGTGTGCTCCATGTGCTTATCCAATAGCCGCTTGAAAGTTCCTAAAGTGTCCGACTCCACTATCACAGCAGGCAGTCCATTCCACACCCTATCCACTCTCTGAGTAAAGAACCTACCTCGGACATCCCTCCTATATCTCCCACCCCGAACCTTATAGCTATTCCCCCTTGTAACAGCTACATCCACCCGAGGAAATAGTCTCTGAATGTCCACTCTATCTATCCCCCTCATCACCTTATAAACCTCAATTAAGTCACCTCTCATCCTCCTCCGCTCCAATGAGAAAAGCCCTAGCTCCCTCAACCTTTCCTCATAAGATCTACCCTCCAATCCAGGCAGCATCCTGGTAAATCTCCTTTGCACCCTTTCCAATGCTTCCACATCCTTCCTATAATGAGGTGACCAGAACTGCACACAATACTTCAAATGTGGTCTCAGTTGTATACAGTTGCGACATAACCCCACAGCTCTTAAACTCAAACCCCCACCTGTGTGGGGTGCGCACCAGATAGTGCCCCAGGAGCCTCTTCACTAAAGTGCCCAACTGAGGTGAGTGTCTATGGGATGATGGAGGGTGTTGGAGACAGCTAACACACTATCGGTCTCCTTCACGGCGCTATCCACTTTTAAAAAATATATATATTTTATTGAAATTTTTCATTCACAATTTTTTCCCCTTACACATCAAACATAAAGAAAATTTAACAGTACAAGTAACATGATAACTACAATCTAATAAAGAGTAACTAACTAACATGGTAAACGAACCAAATAACATAAAATAAAACTTCCCCCCCCCCACCCCCCCTCCCCCCGCCCCTCCCCCCTGGGTTGCTGCTGCTGGTCATCTATCTTCCCTCTAACGTTCCGCTAGGTAGTCGAGGAACGGTTGCCACCGTCTGGTGAACCCTTGAGCCGATCCTCTCAGTGCAAACTTAATCTGCTCCAGTTTTATGAACCCCGCCATATCGTTTATCAAGGCCTCCAGTCCGGGGGGTTTCGCTTCCTTCCACATGAGTAAAATCCTACGCCGGGCTACTAGGGACGCAAAGGCCACGACATCGGCCTCTTTCGTCTCCTGCACTCCCGGCTCATCCGCAACTCCAAATAAAGCTAACCCCCAGCCTGGTTTGACCCGGACCTTCACCACCTTCGAAATCACTCCCGTCACTCCCCTCCAATACCCCTCCAGTGCCGGGCACAGCCAAAACATATGTGTGTGGTTTGCCGGGCTTCCGCCGCACCTCCCACACTTGTCCTCCACTCCGAAGACCCTGCTCAACCTTGCTCCCGTTATGTGTGCTCTATGTAGCACCTTAAATTGAATCAGGCTAAGCCTGGCACACGAGGAAGAGGAATTTACCCTGCTTAGGGCATCAGCCCACAGACCCTCCTCTATCTCCTCCCCGAGCTCTTCTTCCCACTTTCCTTTCAGTTCGCCCCCCAGCTCCTCCCCCTCTTCTCTCATCTCTCGGTATATCTCTGACACCTTGCCCTCCCCGACCCACACCCCCGAGAGCATTCTATCCTGGATCCCCTGTGCCGGGAGCAGCGGAAATTCCCTCACCTGTTGTCTTGTGAACGCCCTCACCTGCATATACCTAAAGAAATTTCCCCGGGGCAGCTTATACTTTTTCTCCAAGCTCGCAAACATCCCGTCTATAAATAAATCTCCCACCCTCCTAATTCCCAACTGGTGCCAGCTCTGGAGTCCTCCATCCATCCTCCCTGGGGCAAACCTATGGTTGTTCCTAATTGGGGACCACACCAGGGCTCCCAGCACACCTCTCTGTCGCCTCCATTGCCCCCAAATATTTAATGTTGCCGCCACCACTGGGTTCGTGGTAAATTTATTTGGTGAGAACGGTAGTGGCGCCATCACCAGCGCCTCTAGACTCGTCCCTTTACAGGGCTTTCTCTCTAATCTTTTCCACGCCGCTCCCTCTCCCTCTATCATCCATTTACGGATCATCGCCACATTGGCGGCCCAGTAGTAGTCGCCCAAATTCGGCAGCGCCAGTCCCCCTCTGACTCTACTACGTTGTAAGAACCCCCTCCTTACCCTCGGGGCCTTCCCTGCCCACACGAAGCTCGTGATGTTCCTGTCTATTTTTGTAAAGAAGGCCTTAGTGATCAGTATAGGGAGACATTGGAATACAAATAGGAACCTCGGGAGGACCATCATCTTAATTGCCTGCACTCTGCCCGCCAGTGACAGTGGCTGCATGTCCCACCTCTTGAAGTCCTCTTCCATTTGTTCCACCAGTCGTGTCAGATTAAGTCTGTGCAAGGTTCCCCAGCTCTTGGCTATCTGAATCCCCAGGTATCGAAAGTTTCTTTCCACTTTCCTTAAAGGCAGGCCATCTATCCCTCTACTCTGGTCCCCAGCGTGTATCACAAAAAGTTCACTCTTTCCCATGTTAAGCCTATATCCCGAGAAATCTCTGAACTCCCTCAATATCTGCATGACCTCTGTCATCCCCCCCACTGGGTCCGTCACATACAACAGTAGGTCATCCGCGTAGAGTGACACTCGGTGTTCTTCTCCCCCTCTAATCACCCCTCTCCATTTTCTGGAGTCTCTCAGCACCATGGCCAGTGGTTCAATTGCCAACGCGAACAGTAATGGAGATAGCGGGCATCCCTGTCTTGTTTCCCTGTATAGTCGGAAATACTCCGATCTGTGCCGACCCGTGACCACACTTGCCATTGGGGCCCCATAGAGGAGTTTGATCCAGCTAACAAACCCGTCCCCGAACCCGAACCTCCTCAGCACCTCCCATAGATACCCCCACTCCACCCTATCAAATGCCTTCTCTGCATCCATTGCCGCCACTATCTCTGCCTCCCCCTCTGCTGGGGGCATCATTATCACCCCTAATAGCCGTCGCACGTTGACATTTAGTTGTCTCCCCTTTACGAATCCTGTCTGGTCTTCGTGCACCACCCCCGGGACACAGTCCTCTATCCTCGATGCCAGCACCTTTGCTAGCAATTTGGCGTCCACATTTAGTAGTGAAATAGGCCTATAGGACCCGCACTGCAGCGGATCTTTATCCCGCTTCAAAATTAGCGATATCATCGCCTCCGACATTGTCGGGGGTAGAGTCCCCCCTTCCCTGGCCTCGTTAAAAGTCCTCACCAACAGCGGGGCCAGCAAGTCCACATATTTTCTATAAAATTCCACCGGGAACCCATCTGGTCCCGGGGCCTTCCCTGCCTGCATGTTCCCCAGCCCCTTGGTAACCTCGTCCACCCCAATTGGTGCCCCGAGGCCTTCCACCTCCTGTTCCTCCACCCTCGGGAACCTTAATTGGTCCAAAAACTGCCGCATCTCCTCTTTTCCCTCCGGGGGTTGGGACCTATAAAGTCTTTCGTTAAAGGTCTTAAACACCTCGTTTATCTTCCCTGCTCTCCGCACCGTAGCTCCCTTTTCGTCTCTAATTCCCCCTATCTCCCTCGCCGCTGTCCTCTTTCGCAGCTGATGGGCCAACAGGCGACTAGCCTTTTCCCCATATTCATATCTCATCCCCTGTGCCTTCCTCCACAGCACCTCCGCCCTCCTGGTGGTCAGAAGGTCGAACTCCGCCTGGAGTCGTCGTCTCTCCCTGTACAGTCCCTCCTCCGGGGTCTCTGCATATTCTTTGTCCACCCTTAAGATCTCCCCCAGTAATCTTTCCCTTTCCTTGGCCTCTATTTTCCCTTTGTGGGCCCTGATGGAGATCAGCTCTCCTCTGACCACCGCCTTTAGTGCTTCCCATACCACTCCCACTCGGACCTCCCCGTCGTCATTGGCCTCCAGGTATCTCGCGATACATCCCCGCACCCTTCCACAGACTCCCTCATCCGCCAACAATCCCACATCTAATCGCCAGAGTGCACGCTGCTCCCTCTCCTCTCCTAGTTCCAGGTCCACCCAATGTGGGGCATGATCCGAGATAGCTATGGCTGAATACTCAGTTTCTTCCACCCTCGAGATCAACGACCTTCCCAAAACAAAAAAATCTATCCGGGAGTACACCTTGTGAACATGGGAGAAGAAGGAGAACTCCTTGGCCTTCGGTCTAACAAATCGCCATGGATCCACTCCCCCCATTTGGCCCATAAACCCCTTAAGCACCTTGGCCGCTGCCGGCCTTCTTCCGGTCTTAGGTCTGGATCTATCTAACCCTGGGTCCAGCACGGTGTTGAAGTCTCCCCCCATTATCAAGTTTCCTACCTCCAGGTCCGGTATACGTCCCAGCATCCGCTTCATGAATCCCGCATCAACCCAATTCGGGGCATATACGTTAACCAACACGACCTCCGTTCCCTCCAGTCTGCCACTCACCATCACATATCTGCCACCGCTGTCCGCTACAATGCTCCTAGCTTCGAATGATACCCGTTTCCCCACCAGTATGGCCACCCCTCTATTCTTTGCATCCAGCCCTGAATGGAACACCTGCCCCACCCATCCTTTCCTTAACCTAACTTGGTCCGCCACCTTCAGGTGCGTCTCCTGGAGCATAGCCACGTCTGCCCTCAGTCCTTTCAAGTGCGCGAACACTTGGGCCCTTTTAATCGGTCCATTTAGGCCTCTCACGTTCCACGTGATCAGCCGCACTGGGGGGCTACCTGCCCCCTTCCCGTGTCGACTAGCCATCACCCTCTCTAGGCCAGTCCCACGTCCCGGTTCCGCGCTCCCACTCGTTCCCCAGGTGGCGCATTCCAGCCCCGACCACCCTTTCTTTAACCAGTTCCTCTTTGATTTCTGCAGCAGCAACCCAGTTATCCTCCCCCCCCCTCCCCCGCTAGATCCCCATCTAGCGTGATTGCTCCCCCCATATTACTTCCGAAAGTCAGCTGACTTCAACTGACCCCGGCTTCTCCCGCTCACTCCTTGACCCCCCCCCCGTGTGGGGAACTCCCATCTACCTTGCGCCTATCTTCCCGCCATCACCTTTCTGGCGCGGGAACAAGGACAGTAGGCCCCATATTCTCTATAGTTGTCCCGCCCCTTGTGGCGCAGCTCCCTCTACCGCCCCACTCCCATTCCTCATCCTCCGCCTATGTCTCTTCTTTCCCCCCACCGGCGCCCAGATTTCTTAGTGTCTCCCCCTTTCCCAATTTACATCTCTATATACATCGACAGTGACATTTTCCTCTAATATCAGTCCCTCAGTTCCGATCCAGTTTCTCGTCTTTAATAAAGGTCCATGCTTCTTCCGCCGTTTCGAAGTAGTGATGTCTCTCCTGGTACGTGACCTATAGTCGCGCCGGCTGCAGCATCCCGAACTTCACCTTCTTCTTGTGTAGCACCTCCTTGGCTCGATTAAAACTCGCCCTCCTTCTCGCCACCTCCGCACTCCAATCCTGGTACACCCGTACCACCGCATTCTCCCATCTACTACTCCGTACCTTTTTGGCCCATCTCAGAACCACTTCTCTATCATTAAAGCGGTGAAATCGCACGATTGTCGCCCTAGGTGGTTCTCCCGCCTTTGGTCTCCTCGCAGGGACCCGATGAGCCCCTTCCACTTCCAAGGGGCCTTCAGCTCCCATCAGCGAGCTTAGCATCGTGATCACGTAAGCCCCGCAGTCCGCTCCTTCCACTCCCTCGGGGAGACCCAGGATCCGAAGGTTCTTCCTTCGTGCTCTGTTTTCTAGGGCCTCAATCCTTTCAATGCACTTTTTCTGGAGCGCCTCGTGCGTCTGTGTCTTGACCGCCAGGCCCAGGATCTTGTCTTCATTATCCGTCACCTTCTGCTCCACCACGCGGAGCTCTGTCTCCTGGGTCCTTTGTGCCTCCTTAAGCCCCTCAATTGCCTGTAGCATCGGGGTCAGAACCTCCTTCTTAAGTAGCTCCACACACCGTCTTAAGAATTCGTCTTGATCGGGCCCCCATGTCGCCTGGGCTTTCTCCGCCGCCATCTTGCTTCTTTTTTCCTCCTGTCCCTTTCATCGAGGATTCTTCGCGATGTAGCCGCCGCCGCCGATATTTTTCTCTTTCGTTGGGGGGGACTCCCTGTTAACTCACCCCACACCGGGTTTCGTCCTGAAAAAATTCCCCGTTGGGGCTCTTAAAAGAGCCCGAAGGTCCGTTTGAGCTGGAGCCGCCGAAACGTGCGGCTTAGCTGGGCATCGCCGCAACCGGAAGTCGGCTCTATCCACTTGAGTGGCAACCTTCAGAGATCTGTGGACATGAACCCCAAGAGCTCTCTGTTCCTCCACATTCCTCAGAACCCTGCCGTTGACCCTGTAATCCGCATTCAAATTTGTCCTACCAAAATGAACCACCTCGTACTTATCAGGGTTAAACTCCATCTGCCATTTTTCGGCCCAGCTCTGCATCCTGTCAATGTCTCTTTGCAGCCTACAGCAGCCCTCCACCTCATCCACTACTCCACCAATCTTGGTGTCATCAGCAAATTTACTGACCCACCCTTCAGCCCCCTCCTCCAAGTCATTGATAAAAATCACAAATAGCAGAGGACCCAGTACTGATCCCTGTGGTACACCGCTGGAAACTGGTCTCCATTCTGAAAATTTTCCATTCCATTATTCTAAAAACTTGCAAATACCTTAACAAAAATATTTGTTTTAAAAAGGAAGTGAAAAGCACGATTCAGATGCTAGAATTTTAGACTTGGGTAAGGCTGACTTTAACGGATGAGGCAGAGACTGTCCACTGAAACTGGGAAGATCTGTTAATGGGATAATTGACTGAAGATTAGTGGGGAATATTTAAAGGAACATTTAATGAGGTACAGAGCGAGTATATACCCCTGAGAGGAAAAGGCTCCGCTTCACAAAAAAAACATCTGTGGACAACAGGGGCTGGTTTAGCTCACTGGGCTAAATCGCTGGTTTTTAAAGCAGGCCAGCAGCACGGTTCAATTCCCGTACCAGCCTCCCCGAACAGGTGCTGGAATGTGGTGACTAGGGGCTTTTCACAGTAACTTCATTGAAGTCTACTCGTGACAATAAGTGATTTTTTTGTATTAGTGAGAGGCAGCACGGTTTTGTGAAGGGGAGGTCGTGTCTCACTAACTTGATAGAGTTTTTCGAAGAGGTCACTAAGATGATTGATGCAGGTAGGGCAGTAGATGTTGTCTATATGGACTTCAGTAAGGCCTTTGACAAGGTCCCTCATGGTAGACTAGTACAAAAGGTGAAGTCACACGGGATCAGGGGTGAACTGGCAAGGTGGATACAGAACTGGCTAGGCCATAGAAGGCAGAGGGTAGCAATGGAGGGATGCTTTTCTAATTGGAGGGCTGTGACCAGTGGTGTTCCACAGGGATCAGTGCTGGGACCTTTGCTCTTTGTAGTATATATAAATGATTTGGAGGAAAATGTAACTGGTCTGATTAGTAAGTTTGCAGACGACACAAAGGTTGGTGGAATTGCGGATAGCGATGAGGACTGTCTGAGGATACAGCAGGATTTAGATTGTCTGGAGACTTGGGCGGAGAGATGGCAGATGGAGTTTAACCTGGACAAATGTGAGGTAATGCATTTTGGAAGGGCTAATGCAGGTAGGGAATATACAGTGAATGGTAGAACCCTCAAGAGTATTGAAAGTCAAAGAGATCTAGGAGTACAGGTCCACAGATCACTGAAAGGGGCTACACAGGTGGAGAAGGTAGTCAAGAAGGCATACGGCATGCTTGCCTTCATTGGCCGGGGCATTGAGTATAAGAATTGGCAAGTCATGTTGCAGCTGTATAGAACCTTAGTTAGGCCACACTTGGAGTATAGTGTTCAATTCTGGTCGCCACACTACCAGAAGGATGTGGAGGCTTTAGAGAGGGTGCAGAAGAGATTTACCAGAATGTTGCCTGGTATGGAGGGCATAAGCTATGAGGAGCGATTGAATAAACTCGGTTTGTTCTCACTGGAACGAAGGAGGTTGAGGGGCGACCTGATAGAGGTATACAAAATTATGAGGGGCATAGACAGAGTGGATAGTCAGAGGCTTTTCCCCAGGGTAGAGGGGTCAATTACTAGGGGGCATAGGTTTAAGGTGAGAGGGGCAAAGTTTAGAGTAGATGTACGAGGCAAGTTTTTTACGCAGAGGGTAGTGGGTGCCTGGAACTCACTACCGGAGGAGGTAGTGGAGGCAGGGACGATAGGGACATTTAAGGGGCATCTTGACAAATATATGAATAGGATGGGAATAGAAGGATACGGACCCAGGAAGTGTAGAAGATTGTAGTTTAGTCGGGCAGTATGGTCGGCACGGGCTTGGAGGGCCGAAGGGCCTGTTCCTGTGCTGTACATTTCTTTGTTCTTTGTTCTTTGAAAGAAGTTAGGGACAGCGTAAAACTAAAGTAAAGGGTGTACAAAAATGCTAAATCTGGACAAATAGGATAGATACGAAGACCAGAACAGGGTCACAAAGCAGGTTACTAAAAGGGATCATGAAAGGAAACTTGTCAGGCACATCAAAATCAGTGAGAAGAAACCTAGTTATATAAAGTAACGTCGGGTGGTGAAGAGCAATGTAGGGTCACTAAAAGATGAAAATGGAAATATTGCAGTGATAATGGGCAAATGGCAGACATGTTGAACAATTACTTTGCCTTAGTGTTTACAGTTGATAACTTGCCAGAAGTTCAGAACAAATTAATAGTCGGTAGAGGACAGGGGATTGGGCCTCGATAGGGTGCTCTTTCGAGGGGTCGGCGCAGACTCGATGGACCGAATGGCCTCCTCCTGCACTGTAGGGATTCCATGATTACCCAGGGCCTTTATGTTGGGTGGGAAAAGCCAGCTGTTGTAAGTATGTTGTGACAAGCTTAAAAAAAAGGTTTGTCCTGATCTTTTAGACAGGTGAAATTTAGTTGTGCACAGCTTGTTCCTGGGACATAAATTGCCCTCTTAAAGGGCTTGTCATGTGAGCAGCTGCACTTTCCTGAGCTCCAGCTCTGTTCACCTTTCTTTTCTTTTGAATGTAAGTTCAGAGTACCCAATTCATTTTTCCCAATTAAGGGGCACTTTAGCGTGGCCAATCCACCTACCCGTGGGCACGCCTTTGGGTTGTGGGAGTGAGACTCACACAGACAGGGGGTGAATGTGCAAACTCCACACGGACAGTGACCCGGGGTCGGGATCAAACAGCAGCGCTGTGAGGCAGCAGTGCTAACCACTGCGCCACCTTGCTGCCCCGCAGGTCTATAATGTTGCCTGTATCGTGTTTGGGTGCATTGATCGCAATTATCTAATGCTGGTTTGTGCTCCGCCTGTTGCAAGCTGATACCTTAAGCTATCTTTTGGCCTTTGTTTGATGCAAAATTTGTTTAAAAAAAATAAATTGGAAATCCCAATCAATAGACATTTACAAAAAAAACCGACTCGACAATCAAGGAAAGTGTGTGTTCCTGATGGGGAGAGAGTTCACGGCCTATCCCATTGATTTCCTGCAATTACATCACTTTCGTTCTCTTATAAACAAGGTTGATGGTGAAATACAGAAACAACACAAAGTTACTTCTCTTCATAAAAAATATTTTTATTCTCCTTTTTCACATTTTCATTGTCAATCCCCGAGTCAACAATCTCTTTCTCCCACCTACCCCCAAACAACCCTCAACAATTTAAATACAAACATCAAAGAAAAGGAATCCAGAATCCCCCCGTCCCGCCCCCCCCTACATAGTCACCAATAACATACACAGTCCAAACCCCACCCCTTCCCAGGACCGTAAGAAACTTCAGAGAGTCGTGAACACTGCCCAGTCCATCACACGAACCTGCCTCCCATCCATTGACTCCGTCTACACCTCCCGCTGCCTGGGGAAAGCGGGCAGTATAATCAAAGACCCCTCCCACCCGGCTTACTCACTCTTCCAACTTCTTCCATCGGGCAGGAGATACAGAAGTCTGAGACCACGCACGAACAGACTCAAAAACAGCTTCTTCCCCACTGTCACCAGACTCCGAAACGACCCTCTTGTGGACTGACCTCATTAACACTAACACCCCTGTATGCTTCACCCGATGCCGGTGTTGTGTAGTTACATTGTGTACCTTGTGTTGCCCTACTTTCTGTTCATTCCTTTTCTTTTTATGGACTTAATGAGCTGCTCGCAGAAAAATACTCTTCACTGTACCTTGGTACACGTGGCAATAAACAAAATCCAATCAAATCAAAGCCTTCTGCCTCCATGAACGTCTCTGCCGCCTCCACCGTCTCGAAGTAGAAAATCCTGGCGTTGTAGGTCGCCCTCAGCTTCGCTGGATACACCACACCAAATCGCACCCCACTGTTGTACAATGCCGTCTTCACTCAGCCAAAAGCCACTCCCCTCTTTGCCAGCCCCACCGTCAAGTCCTGGTAAATTCGAACACCAACACAGCCCACTGCACCTCCCGCTTCTGCTTTGCCCAGTTCAATACCTTCTCCTTCATGTGGTACCTGTGGAATCAGGTGATCACTGCCCTGGGCGGCTCATTAACTTTGGCTTCGGCCTCAGTGACCGATGAGCTCGGTCCAGTTCATACCAAGAGGGCTCCTCTGCCTCCCCCAGCAGCTCCGTCAATATCTTGGCGAAGTACCTTGAGCCGTCCACCCCCTCGGGCAAGCCCACGATCTTCACATTTCGCCGCCTCGAACGGTTCTCCAAGTCCCTCCAGCTTTGCTCAAAGCCCCTTATTGACCTCCACCACCCTCCACTATTGACCTCCACCGTGCCGCGACGCGGCCTCCTCCACTCCCTTCATCTTCTCACCCTGCTCCCCTCACCTCGGCCGATGTCTTCGCCACATCCACTTTCACTGGGGCAGTTGCCTCCTCCACCAACGCCTTCAAAGCCACCGCCATCTCCTTTCTCAACACCTCCATGTGCTTCACAAACTGCTTCTCCAACTCCAAGGACATCACCTCAGTCATCTTCTCTGCTGTGAACAGTGCGCCCCCACCCAGCAGTCCAGCCTCCGCCATCTTGCCAGCTCCATGACTGTCCCTCTCAGTCGGCAGTGAACACTCACACCCTCCCTTCTTCACGGCTGTTTTCCTTAAACCTTTTAACATTCTTTGCCTTCCTTATATCTTCCTACATTCAATCATTTGCAAATTGCCCCCAGGACCAGACTATAAAACTCCTAAAAACAAACCTCAAGCAGGAGCCACCCAACATGTGACTTCCCCTCTAAGGCCGCCACCTGGAGTCAACAAAGTTACTTCTAATCGAGTACTGATTATTAATTATTTTCCTTCAATTACCAGAGTAATTGAGGTACTTCCTTTGAATGAAATTATCTGTTGCTAGTTTGTGACTGCTTTATGTTTTGGGCGCGGTGTCACAGTGATTGGCACTGCTGCCTCACAACGCCAGGGACCCGGGTTCGATTCCAATCTCGGGTGATTGGTGGAGCTTAGGGGGAGCCTGAAGGGGCGGCCACCAGGGACCCTATAACGGGGTGTCCTCACTTGGGGGGTGTGGGGTCGTGCCCAAATGTGTGGGGGTGGGCATTGCCCATGGGTGGGGGGGAGGGCCACAAGCTCACTTAGAGATAAGGGCACCCTTTCATAATGGCGGCCCGATCTCGGAGTTCATCTCACCAGCGCTAAAAAAAAATCCTGAGTGTGGGCTAAACCAGTGAAAAATACCCCAGGGCCCATAGAAGTGACTAAGTGTCATTGAATAGTGGTGGGGAACATGCCGGCAATGCCCTGAAAAACCCACCGCAAATTAACTTCGACATTTTTTGGGAGAATCGCGCCCTTAGTGTCCAAAGATTGGGTGGGGTCACGGGGATAGGGCAGGGGGGGATTGAGCCTAGAGTGGGTGGTCTTTCGAATGGTCGGTGTAGACTTGATGGGCCGAATGGCTTCCTTCTGCGCTGTAGAGATTCTGGGGGCGATTCTCCGAGCCCCGCGCCGGGCTGGAGAATTCCAGCCCCGACGCCGGCGCGCGATTCTCCGGGAATTGGCGGCATTTGCGCCGGCGCGTTTGACGCGGCGCTGGCCGCGGGCCGCTGGAATCGGCGGGGCCGTCGTTCCTCCGGCCCGGAAGGGCCGAGCGGCCTCGCGGATACGACAGGGTCCCACCGGTGCCGTTCACCCCTGGTCGCTGCCGGCGGGAACTCTGCATGAAGGGTCGGGGGGGGGGGGGGGGGGGGGGGGTGGGGCGGGGAAAAGCGATCCTTCACCAGGGGGGGGCCTCCGATGGGGTCATGGCACGCGATCGGGGCCCACCAATCGGCGGGCCAGCCTCTCTCCCCCCGGGCCTACTTTCTTGTGCGGCCGGCCCCTGAACCCCCACGCCATGTTGAGTCGGGGTTGGCGCGCTGAAGAAGTCCCCCGCGCTTGTGCAGGTTGGCGCGGCCCAACTGCGCATGCGCGGGTTGGCGCGGTGCCCATCTGGCGCCGGGAAAGGAGGCTGGAGCGGCGTGAACCGCTCCAGCGCCGTGCTGGCCCCCTGTGGGGGGGTCAGAATCGGTCGTCCCCGCGCCCGTTTCGCACCGTTGTGAAACGCGACGGCGTTCACGACAGCACGAACACTTGGGCTCCAGTTTGGAAAATCTCCCCCTCTATGCTTCTATATATGTTTGTTGTAAAAGGTTTAATAAGATCAAAATGGCCTCTTACCTCAAGTGTTAACCGTACAATGCTTTTTGAAACCTGCACTAGTTGCCATTCTCTGCAAAGAATGGTACCTAAAGAACAATGACCACATTGTCAGTGGGATGATGTGGAACCCTGTTCTATCAGCCACGCAGCAACAATTATCTCTCTCTCTGTTATCTATCCCCCACTATGCAGGTCTGGGGAACATACACTCATTAACAGCCAGGGGGCAGTATGAGCTGAGAATTGACTTGGAAGATTTTGAGAACACAACTGTGTATGCAAAGTACAAGGAGTTTGCCCTGTCACCCAACGCTATTAATGCCGAAGAAGATGGCTACAGGCTAAAGGTGCTGGGATTTATTGATGGAGGAGCAGGTATTTCATCTCTCGGAGAACTCCCATTAGACCCACTGTGTGTCCACCCTGCCTGGGTGTCAGCCGTGACTCAGTGGGTAGCACTCTCACTCCTGGGTCAGGAGGTTCTGTTCTCTAAATCCCCCTTTGGAGACTTGAACACAGGGCTGACTTTCCCAACGCGGAGCTGAGGGAGTGCTGCACTGCCAGACTGCTTTCTCTCTGACGAGGTGTTAAACATTCTCGGGTGAACATGGAGGATCTCTCGGAACTGTCAGCCAGGGCAGTATGGGGACTTCTCCCGGGTCTCCCAACCTATACTGATCCCGCAACTATCATGAAAACAGATTACTTCTTGCTAATTGTAATGCAGTGCACAGGGGGAGGGAGTGGCGTAGTGGTATTGTCACTGGACTAGTGATCCAGAGACCCAGGAGTAATACTCTGGGCACCGGGGGTTCGAATCCCACTGGAGCAGTTGGTGGAATTTGAATTCAATAAAAATCTGGAATCAAAAGTCCAATGATGACTGAAACCATTGCCGATTGTCGTAAAAACCCATCTGGTTCACTAATGGATTGGATTTGTTTATTGTCACGTGTACCGAGGTACAGTGAAAAGTATTTTTCTGCGAGCAGCTCAACAGATCATTAAATACATGGGAAGAAAAGGGACTAAAAGAAAAAAAGATTAGAGCGGGTATAAGTTAAGTAAAAAGTGGATCTGTTGGGGAGAGCTCGCAGAGAGTCGCCTCGCTCCGGCGCCATCTTGGTAAAGGTGATTTAGGGATTTAGTCCTTTAGGGAAGGAAATCTGCCGTCCTTACCTGGTCTGGCCTACATGTGACTCCAGATCCACAGCAATGTTAAATGCCCTCAGGGATGGGCAATAAATGCTGGCTCATAAACAAATAAAGAAAACAAAAAACCAGCTGCTTCATTTCCTATGTCAGAGCTGTAGCTACACTTCAAAAAGTGCTTTGCTGTTTGTAAGACATCTTGGGACATTGAGAAAAGTGGTTTGTGAATTCATGTTACACGGCCCGAATCATCCTCGATTGGGATTCAGTCTATTGACAGACCAGTGCAATTGGCCTGACGCTCCTCGGTGAAACTAATAACCCATTTTTTTGAGGTGGACAATGTGTGAAAGCTGGTGTTGCAAAAGCAGAAATCTAATCTCTGCGACCTGCTGCATGAACGTGGGGATAAATTGCTCAGGATCCCACCCGATTGCTGTCCAGTGATCCCCATTGGAAGGTGCACCTCTTAGATGTTGAGTAAGAATAGGGGACAGGCCGGTGCATCCGGTCAAATGGTTGATTGGGCTGGGACAAACTGCTGAAGATCGGAGGGAAGCAGGCCTCCACATGAGGGATTGGAGAGGGGGGAGGGGGGGGGGGGCAGGGGTCAGTTAACCTCGTGTCTGGATTAAATCGAGATCTTCTGTTTGTGATTAACTGGGCTCAATGTGATTTGTTGCAGGTGATTCCCTTGCCTATCATAACGGACTCAAATTCAGCACGTTTGACAGGAATCACCCGGGTTCCTTCAACTGTGCACGGAAAAGCTCCGGGGCCTTTTGGTACAAGTCGTGTCACACAGCGAACCTCAACGGTCTTTACTTAAAAGGAGCTCATCCATCTTACGCCAACGGTGTCCACTGGGCCACCTCGACTGGGTATTACTATTCCCTCAAAGCCACAGCGATGAAAATGAGACCGATCCCTTTGCCGTCCCCTCATTAGAAGGTGCAAGTGCTCACTGCCTAGTTTGCAAGCCACGATCGTTGCGTTCTACACTCTTTAGATTCATGTTCCAGTTTCTCTGAAGTTCCGCTTGTAAAATGTGGGCTGCAGTACTTGTGTCTGCCTCTGGGTGGTCAGGTGGCGCTACCGAGCACACTGTCAGACTGCCTCTCATTGATACTGCTACACATCGTAAAAAATATCCATTTCTTCCAAAAGTCTCCAAGGGTCAAATTGGTTATTTATTTATCTTGTGTAAATAATGCTTTTATCAGTGAAGCTATGGAAACGTTTCTCCTCTTGGTTCAGCAGTGTTCGTCGCTCACAGCTGCAGCACAGAAAGAATTTTCATTTCACTCTCAGTCTCTTCCTCCACAGCCAGTTAATTACTTCATGATGTAATGTAGCCAATTTGTGCACAGCAAGCTCCCACAAACTGCAACGTGATCAAATCAACTGTTTACATGATGTTGGGTGTGTGTTTGAATATTGGAAAGGACACTGAGGAGAACGCTCCTGCTGTTCCTCGAAATAGAGCCAAGGATCTTTTACTTTTACAAGCATCTTTTACAAGGGGCAGCACGGCGGCACAGTGGTTAGCACAGCTGTCACACCACACCAACGATCCTGGTTCGATTCTGGTCTTGGGTGACAGTCTGTGTGGAGTTTGTACGATCTTCCCGTGCCTGTGTGGGTCTGGTCGTGCTAAATTGCCCCTTAGTGTCCAAAGTTATGTGGGTTAGGTGGCTTGGCAGTGATCAATGTGCGGGTTTCCAGGGATAGGGTGGGGGAGGGGGCCTAGGTAGGGTGCTCTTTACGAGGGTCAGTACAGATTTGATGGGCCGAATGGCCTCCTACTGCACTGTAGGGATTCTGTAGATAATTTCACCTGTGAGGGCAGACAGGGCCTTGGCTGGAAGATGGCACCTCCGACACTGCGTCACCTCCGACACTGCGTCACCTCCGACACTGCGTCACCTCCGATACTGCGTCACCTCCGACACTGCGTCAACTCCGACACTGCGTCACCTCTGACAATGCATCACCTCCGACACTGCGTCACCTCCGACAATGCATCACCTCTGACACTGTGTCACCTCCGACACTGCGTCACCTCCGACAATGCATCACCTCTGACACTGCGTCACCTCTGACACTGCGTCGCATCCGACACTGCGTCACCTCTGACACTGCATCACCTCTGAAACTGCGTCACCTCCGACAATGCATCACCTCTGACACTGCGTCACCTCCGACACTGCGTCACCTCTGACACTGTGTCATCTCTGATGCTGCGTCACCTCTGACACTGCGTCACCTCTGGCACTGCGTCACCTCCGACACTGCATCACCTCCGACATTGCATCACCTCCGACACTGCGTCACCACCGACACTGCGTCACCTCTGACACTGCGTCACCTCCGACACTGCGTCACGTCCGACACTGCGTCACCTCCGACACTGCGTCAACTCCGACACTGCGTCACCTCTGACAATGCATCACCTCCGACACTGCGTCACCTCCGACAATGCATCACCTCTGACACTGTGTCACCTCCGACACTGCGTCACCTCCGACAATGCATCACCTCTGACACTGCGTCACCTCTGACACTGCGTCGCATCCGACACTGCGTCACCTCTGACACTGCGTCACCTCTGAAACTGCGTCACCTCCGACAATGCATCACCTCTGACACTGCGTCACCTCCGACACTGCGTCACCTCTGACACTGTGTCATCTCTGACGCTGCGTCACCTCTGACACTGCGTCACCTCTGGCACTGCGTCACCTCCGACACTGCATCACCTCCGACATTGCATCACCTCCGACACTGCGTCACCACCGACACTGCGTCACCTCTGACACTGCGTCACCTCCGACACTGCGTCACGTCCGACACTGCGTCACCTCTGACAATGCATCACCCATGACACTGTGTCACCTCCGACACTGCGTCACCTCCGACAGTGCGTCACCTCTGACACTGCATCACTTCCGACACTGCGTCACCTCTGACACTGCGTCACCTCTGACACTGCGTCACCTCTGACACTGCGTCACCTCCGACAGTGCATCACCTCTGACACTGCGTCACCTCCGACACTGCGTCACCTCTGACACTGCATCACTTCCGACACTGCGTCACCTCCGACACTGCATCACCTCCTACACTGCGTCACCTCTGACATTGCGGCACCTCTGACACTGCATCACTTCCGAAGCTGCGTCACCTCTGACACTGCATCACCTCTGACACTGCAGCATGAGTGTCAGCGTTGACCAGGTTAGAAGTTTAACTGCGTCACTTCCGATGCTGCGTCACCTCTGACAGTGCGTCACCTCTGACACTGCATCACCTCTGACACTGCGTCACCTCTGACACTGCGTTACCTCTGACACTGCGTCACTTCCGATGCTGCGTCACCTCCGACACTGCGTCACCTCTGACACTGCATCACCTCTGACACTGCGTCACCTCTGACACTGCGTCACCTCTGACACTGCGTCACTTCCGATGCTGCGTCACCTCTGACACTGCGTCACCTCCGACACTGCGTCACCTCTGACACTGCGTCACCTCTGACACTGCATCACTTCCGACACTGCGTCACCTCCGACACTGCGTCACCTCTGACAGTGCGTCACTTCTGACACTGCGTCACCTCTGACACTGCGTCACCTCTGACACTGCATCACCTCTGACACTGCGTCACCTCTGACACTGCGTTACCTCTGACACTGCGTCACTTTCGATGCTGTGTCACCTCCGACACTGCGTCACCTCTGACACTGCGTCACCTCTGACACTGCGTCACCTCTGACACTGCGTCACTTCCGATGCTGCGTCACCTCCGACACAGCGTCACCTCCGACAGTGCGTCACCTCCGACACTGCGTGACCTCTGACACTGCGTCACCTCTGACACTGCGTCACTTCCGATGCTGCGTAACCTCTGACACTGCGTCACCTCCGACACTGCGTCACCTCTGACACTGCGTCACCTCTGACACTGCATCACTTCCGACACTGCGTCACCTCCGACACTGCATCACCTCCTACACTGCGTCACCTCTGACATTGCGGCACCTCTGACACTGCATCACTTCCGATGCTGCGTCACCTCTGACACTGCATCACCTCTGACACTGCAGCATGAGTGTCAGCGTTGACCAGGTTAGAAGTTTAACTGCGTCACTTCCGATGCTGCGTCACCTCTGACAGTGCGTCACCTCTGACACTGCGCCACCTCTGACACTGCGTCACCTCTGACACTGCATCACCTCTGACACTGCGTCACTTCCGACACTGCGTCACCTCCGACACTGCGTCACCTCCGACAATGCGTCACCTCTGACACTGCGTCACCTCCGACACTGCGTCACCTCTGACACTGCGTCACCTCTGACACTGCGTCACCTCCGACACTGCGTCACATCCAACACTGCGTCACCTCCGACACTGCGTCACCTCTGACACTGCGTAACCTCTGACACTGCGTCACCTCTGACACTGCGTCACCTCTGACACTGCGTCACCTTTGACACTGCGTCACCTCCGACACTGCGTCACCTCCGACACTGCGTCACCTCCGACACTGCGTCACCTCTGACACTGCATCACTTCCGACACTGCTTCACCTCCGACACTGCATCACCTCTGACACTGCATCACCTCTGACACTGCGTCACCTCCGACAATGCATCACCTCTGACACTGCGTCACCTCTGACACTGCGTCACCTTTGACACTGCGTCACCTCTGACACTGTGTCACCTCTGACACTGCGACACCTCCGACAGTGCGTCACCTCCGACGTCACCTCCGACACTGCGTCACCTCTGGCGCTGCGTCACCTCCGACAGTGCGTCACCTCCGACACTGCGTCACCTCTGACACTGCGTCACCTCCGACAGTGCGTCACCTCTGACACTGCATCACTTCCGACACTGCGTCACCTCTGACACTGCGTCACCTCCGACACTGCGTCACCTCCGACACTGCGTCACCTCCGACACTCCGTCACCTCTGACACTGCGTCACCTCTGACACTGCATCACTTCCGACACTGCGTCACCTCCGACACTGCGTCACCTCCGACACTGCGTCACCTCCGACACTGCGTCACCTCCGACACTCCGTCACCTCTGACACTCCGTCACCTCCGACACTGCGTCACCTCTGACACTGCGTCACCTCTGACACTGCGTCACCTCTGACAATGCGTAACCTCTGACACTGCGTCACCTCTGACACTGCATCACCTCTGACACTGCATCACCTCTGACACTGCGTCACCTCCGACACTGCGTCACCTCCGACACTGCGTCACCTCTGACACTGCGTCACCTCCGACACTGCGTCACCTCCGACACTGCGTCACCTCCGACAGTGCGTCACCTCCGACACTGCGTCACCTCTGACACTGCGTCACCTCCGACACTGCGTCACCTCTGACACTGCGTCACCTCTGACACTGCGTCACCTCCGACACTGCGTCACCTCCGACACTGCGTCACCTCCGACAGTGCGTCACCTCCGACACTGCGTCACCTCTGACACTGCGTCACCTCTAACACTGCATCACCTCTGACACTGCATCACCTCTGACACTGCGTCACCTTTGACACTACGTCACCTCTGACACTGTGTCACCTCTGACACTGCGTCACCTCCGACACTTCGTCACCTTTGACACTGCATCACGTCTGACACTGCAACACCGCCGTTACTGCGTCACCGCCGACACTGCGTCACCTCTGACACTGCGTCACCTCTGACAGTGCGTCATCTCTGACACTGTGTCACCTCCGACAGTGCGTCACCTCTGACACTGCGTCACCTCCGACACTGCGTCACCTCCGACACTGCGTCACCTCTTACATTGCGTCACCTCCGACACTGCATCACCTCTGACACTGCGTCACCCCCGACACTGCGTCACCTCTGCAACTGCGTCACCTCTGACATGTGTCAACTCTGACACTGCGTCAACTCTGACGTCACCTCCGACACTGCGTCACCTCCGACACTGTGTCACTTCTGACACTGCGTCACCTCTGACACTGCGTCACCTCCGACACTGCGTCACCTCTGACACTGCATCACCTCCGACACTGCTTCACCTCTGACACTACGTCACCTCTTACATTGCGTCACCTCCGACACTGCATCACCTTTGACACTGCTTCACCTCTGACACTGCATCACCTCTGACACTGCATCACCTCCGACACTGCTTCACCTCTGACAGTCCATCATCTCTGACACTGCGTCATCTCTGACATGCATCCCCTCTGATACTGCATCACCTCCGACCTCACCTCCGACACTGCGTCACCTCCGACAATGCGTCACCTCTGACACTGCGTCACCTCCGACACTGCGTCACCTCTGACACTGCGTCACCTCTGACACTGCGTCACCTCCGACACTGCGTCACATCCAACACTGCGTCACCTCCGACACTGCGTCACCTCTGACACTGTGTCATCTCTGACGCTGCGTCACCTCTGACACTGCGTCACCTCTGGCACTGCGTCACCTCCGACACTGCATCACCTCCGACATTGCATCACCTCCGACACTGCGTCACCACCGACACTGCGTCACCTCTGACACTGCGTCACCTCCGACACTGCGTCACGTCCGACACTGCGTCACCTCTGACAATGCATCACCCATGACACTGTGTCACCTCCGACACTGCGTCACCTCCGACAGTGCGTCACCTCTGACACTGCATCACTTCCGACACTGCGTCACCTCTGACACTGCGTCACCTCTGACACTGCGTCACCTCTGACACTGCGTCACCTCCGACAGTGCATCACCTCTGACACTGCGTCACCTCCGACACTGCGTCACCTCTGACACTGCATCACTTCCGACACTGCGTCACCTCCGACACTGCATCACCTCCTACACTGCGTCACCTCTGACATTGCGGCACCTCTGACACTGCATCACTTCCGAAGCTGCGTCACCTCTGACACTGCATCACCTCTGACACTGCAGCATGAGTGTCAGCGTTGACCAGGTTAGAAGTTTAACTGCGTCACTTCCGATGCTGCGTCACCTCTGACAGTGCGTCACCTCTGACACTGCATCACCTCTGACACTGCGTCACCTCTGACACTGCGTTACCTCTGACACTGCGTCACTTCCGATGCTGCGTCACCTCCGACACTGCGTCACCTCTGACACTGCATCACCTCTGACACTGCGTCACCTCTGACACTGCGTCACCTCTGACACTGCGTCACTTCCGATGCTGCGTCACCTCTGACACTGCGTCACCTCCGACACTGCGTCACCTCTGACACTGCGTCACCTCTGACACTGCATCACTTCCGACACTGCGTCACCTCCGACACTGCGTCACCTCTGACAGTGCGTCACTTCTGACACTGCGTCACCTCTGACACTGCGTCACCTCTGACACTGCATCACCTCTGACACTGCGTCACCTCTGACACTGCGTTACCTCTGACACTGCGTCACTTTCGATGCTGTGTCACCTCCGACACTGCGTCACCTCTGACACTGCGTCACCTCTGACACTGCGTCACCTCTGACACTGCGTCACTTCCGATGCTGCGTCACCTCCGACACAGCGTCACCTCCGACAGTGCGTCACCTCCGACACTGCGTGACCTCTGACACTGCGTCACCTCTGACACTGCGTCACTTCCGATGCTGCGTAACCTCTGACACTGCGTCACCTCCGACACTGCGTCACCTCTGACACTGCGTCACCTCTGACACTGCATCACTTCCGACACTGCGTCACCTCCGACACTGCATCACCTCCTACACTGCGTCACCTCTGACATTGCGGCACCTCTGACACTGCATCACTTCCGATGCTGCGTCACCTCTGACACTGCATCACCTCTGACACTGCAGCATGAGTGTCAGCGTTGACCAGGTTAGAAGTTTAACTGCGTCACTTCCGATGCTGCGTCACCTCTGACAGTGCGTCACCTCTGACACTGCGCCACCTCTGACACTGCGTCACCTCTGACACTGCATCACCTCTGACACTGCGTCACTTCCGACACTGCGTCACCTCCGACACTGCGTCACCTCCGACAATGCGTCACCTCTGACACTGCGTCACCTCCGACACTGCGTCACCTCTGACACTGCGTCACCTCTGACACTGCGTCACCTCCGACACTGCGTCACATCCAACACTGCGTCACCTCCGACACTGCGTCACCTCTGACACTGCGTAACCTCTGACACTGCGTCACCTCTGACACTGCGTCACCTCTGACACTGCGTCACCTTTGACACTGCGTCACCTCCGACACTGCGTCACCTCCGACACTGCGTCACCTCCGACACTGCGTCACCTCTGACACTGCATCACTTCCGACACTGCTTCACCTCCGACACTGCATCACCTCTGACACTGCATCACCTCTGACACTGCGTCACCTCCGACAATGCATCACCTCTGACACTGCGTCACCTCTGACACTGCGTCACCTTTGACACTGCGTCACCTCTGACACTGTGTCACCTCTGACACTGCGACACCTCCGACAGTGCGTCACCTCCGACGTCACCTCCGACACTGCGTCACCTCTGGCGCTGCGTCACCTCCGACAGTGCGTCACCTCCGACACTGCGTCACCTCTGACACTGCGTCACCTCCGACAGTGCGTCACCTCTGACACTGCATCACTTCCGACACTGCGTCACCTCTGACACTGCGTCACCTCCGACACTGCGTCACCTCCGACACTGCGTCACCTCCGACACTCCGTCACCTCTGACACTGCGTCACCTCTGACACTGCATCACTTCCGACACTGCGTCACCTCCGACACTGCGTCACCTCCGACACTGCGTCACCTCCGACACTGCGTCACCTCCGACACTCCGTCACCTCTGACACTCCGTCACCTCCGACACTGCGTCACCTCTGACACTGCGTCACCTCTGACACTGCGTCACCTCTGACAATGCGTAACCTCTGACACTGCGTCACCTCTGACACTGCATCACCTCTGACACTGCATCACCTCTGACACTGCGTCACCTCCGACACTGCGTCACCTCCGACACTGCGTCACCTCTGACACTGCGTCACCTCCGACACTGCGTCACCTCCGACACTGCGTCACCTCCGACAGTGCGTCACCTCCGACACTGCGTCACCTCTGACACTGCGTCACCTCCGACACTGCGTCACCTCTGACACTGCGTCACCTCTGACACTGCGTCACCTCCGACACTGCGTCACCTCCGACACTGCGTCACCTCCGACAGTGCGTCACCTCCGACACTGCGTCACCTCTGACACTGCGTCACCTCTAACACTGCATCACCTCTGACACTGCATCACCTCTGACACTGCGTCACCTTTGACACTACGTCACCTCTGACACTGTGTCACCTCTGACACTGCGTCACCTCCGACACTTCGTCACCTTTGACACTGCATCACGTCTGACACTGCAACACCGCCGTTACTGCGTCACCGCCGACACTGCGTCACCTCTGACACTGCGTCACCTCTGACAGTGCGTCATCTCTGACACTGTGTCACCTCCGACAGTGCGTCACCTCTGACACTGCGTCACCTCCGACACTGCGTCACCTCCGACACTGCGTCACCTCTTACATTGCGTCACCTCCGACACTGCATCACCTCTGACACTGCGTCACCCCCGACACTGCGTCACCTCTGCAACTGCGTCACCTCTGACATGTGTCAACTCTGACACTGCGTCAACTCTGACGTCACCTCCGACACTGCGTCACCTCCGACACTGTGTCACTTCTGACACTGCGTCACCTCTGACACTGCGTCACCTCCGACACTGCGTCACCTCTGACACTGCATCACCTCCGACACTGCTTCACCTCTGACACTACGTCACCTCTTACATTGCGTCACCTCCGACACTGCATCACCTTTGACACTGCTTCACCTCTGACACTGCATCACCTCTGACACTGCATCACCTCCGACACTGCTTCACCTCTGACAGTCCATCATCTCTGACACTGCGTCATCTCTGACATGCATCCCCTCTGATACTGCATCACCTCCGACCTCACCTCCGACACTGCGTCACCTCCGAAACTGTGTCACCTCTGACACTGTGTCACCTCTGACACTGCGTCACTTACAACAGTGCGTCACCTCTGACACTGCGTCACCTCCGACACTGCGTCACGTCCGACACTGCGTCAACTCCTACACTGCATCACCTCCGACACTGCATTACCTCTGACACTGTGTAACCTCTGACACTGCGTCACTTACGACAGTGCGTCACCTCTGACACTGCGTCACCTCTGACACTGCGTCACCTCCGACACTGCGTCACCTCCGACACTGCGTTACCTCTGACACTGCGTCACCTCCGACACTGCGTCACCTCTGACACTGCGTCACCTCCGACAGTGCATCACCTCCAAAACTGCGTCACCTCTGACACTGTGTCACCTCTGACACTGCGTCGCCTCTGACACTGCGTCACCTCTGACACTGCATCACCTCTGACACTGCGTCACCTCTAACACTGCATCACCTCTGACACTGCGTCACCTCTGACACTGCATCACCTCTGACATTGCGTCACCTCTAACACTGCGTCACCTCTGACATTGCGTCACCTCTAACACTGCATCACTTCTGACACTGCGTCACCTCTGACATTGCGTTACCTCTGACACTGCGTCACTTCCGATGCTGCGTCACCTCCGACACTGCGTCACCTCTGACACTGCATCACCTCTGACACTGCGTCACCTCTGACACTGCGTCACCTCTGACACTGTGTCACTTCCGATGCTGCGTCACCTCTGACACTGCGTCACCTCTGACACTGCATCACCTCTGACACTGCGTCACCTCTGACACTGCGTTACCTCTGACACTGCGTCACTTCCGATGCTGCGTCACCTCCGACACTGCGTCACCTCTGACACTGCATCACCTCTGACACTGCGTCACCTCTGACACTGCGTCACCTCTGACACTGTGTCACTTCCGATGCTGCGTCACCTCTGACACTGCGTCACCTCCGACACTGCGTCACCTCTGACACTGCGTCACCTCTGACACTGCATCACTTCTGACACTGCGTTACCTCTGACACTGCGTCACCTCTGACACTGCATCACCTCTGACACTGCGTCACCTCTGACACTGCGTTACCTCTGACACTGCGTCAATTCCGATGCTGTGTCACCTCCGACACTGCGTCACCTCTGACACTGCGTCACCTCTGACACTGCGTCACCTCTGACACTGCGTCACTTCCGATGCTGCGTCACCTCCGACACTGCGTCACCTCCGACAGTGCGTCACCTCCGACACTGCGTCACCTCTGACACTGCGTCACCTCTGACACTGCGTCACCTCTGACACTGCGTCACTTCCGATGCTGCGTCACCTCTGACACTGCGTCACCTCCGACACTGCGTCACCTCTGACACTGCGTCACCTCTGACACTGCATCACTTCCGACACTGCGTCACCTCCGACACTGCATCACCTCCGACACTGCGTCACCTCTGACACTGCGGCACCTCTGACACTGCGTCACTTCCGATGCTGCGTCACCTCTGACACTGCATCACCTCTGACACTGCAGCATGAGTGTCAGCGTTCACCAGGTTAGAAGTTTAACTTGAACCCATGACCTTCTGACGCAGAGAAAGATCAAACTGTGCCAGGGCTGAGCCTTGCAACTGAGCTGGAAATGTGGCTCTCAGAGTGTTCATGTTACAGGTATTGAACCAGAGTCTGGATTTGGACACAAACTGATTTAACAAAGTCTCCTGTCTTTTCACCCTGACTCAGCTGAACGATGGTCTTTGTCTGTGTGTCTGTATGTGTGTGTCTGTATGTGTGTGACTGTATGTGTGTGTCTGTATGTGTGTGACTGTATGTGTGTGTCTGTATGTGTGTCTGCATGTGAGTATCTGTATGTGTGTACCTGTATGTGTGTATCTGTGTGTGTATGTGTGTGTCTGTATGTGTGTATCTGTATGTGTGTGTCTGTATGTGTGTGTCTGTATGTGTGTATCTGTATGTGTGTGACTGTATGTGTGTGTCTGTATGTGTGTATCTGTATGTGTGTATCTGTATGTGTGTGTCTGTATGTGTGTGTCTGTATGTTTGTGTCTGCATGTGAGTATCTGTATGTGTGTACCTGTATGTGTGTATCTGTGTGTCTGTATGTGTGTGTCTGTACGTGTGTATCTGTATGTGTGTTTCTGTATGTGTGTGACTGAATGTGTGTGTCTGTATGTGAGTATCTGTATGTGTGTATCTGTATGTGTGTATCTGTATGTGTGTGACTGTGTGTATCTGTATGTGTGTGTCTGTATGCGTGTATCTGTATGTGTGTGTCTGTATGTGTGTGTCTGTATGTATGACTATGTGTGTGTCTGTATGTGTGTATCTGTATGTGTGTGTCTGCATGTGTGTGTCTGTATGTGTGTGACTGTATGTGTGTATCTGTATGTGTGTGACTGTATGTGTGTGTCTGTATGTGTGTGTCTGTATGTGTGTGTCTATGTGTGTCTGTATGTGTATGTCTGTATGTCTGTATCTATATGTGTGTGTCTGCATGTGTGTGTCTCTATGTGTGTGTTTTTATGTGTGTGTTTGTATGCATGCTTATGTGTGGCTGTGTGCATGCATGTCTGTGTGTGTCTGTGTATTTGCGTGTGTGCACACACGCGTTTCTGTGCGCGTATGTCTGCATCTGTGTGCCCGTGTATTTCTGTGTGTCAGTCTACCTCTATGTCTGTGTCTGTGTATATGTGTCTGCCTCTGTACATATGTGTGCCTGTCTGTGTATTTGTGTATATGTGTCTGCCTCGGTGCGTGTGTCTATCTATGTATGTGCACGTGTATATATGTGCGTGTGCATGTATGTGTCACTATCCATAAACAGAAAAAGCAGGCTCATGTTTTAAGGTTCTTCAAGAAGATTCATACGAACTAGGAGCAGGAGTGCCCTTTGTGTAGGGTGGGGTTACTGGGTTATGGGGATAGGTGGAGGTGTGGATCTTGGGTAGGGTGCTCTTTCCAAGAGCCAGTGCAGACTCGATGGGCCGAATGGCCTCCTTCTGCACTGTAAATTCTATGACAATCTATGAGTAGGCCATCTGGCCCCTCGAGCCTGCTCCGCCATTCAATGAGATCATGACTGATCTTTTGTGGACTCAGCTCCACTTTCCGGCCCGAACCCCATAACCCTTAATCCCTTTATTCTTCAAAAAACTATCTATCTTTATCTTTAAAACATTTAATGAAGGAGCCTCTACTGCTTCACTGCGCAAGAAATTCCATAGATTCACAACCCTTTGGGTGAAGAAGTTCCTCCTAAACTCAGTCCTAAATGTACTTCCTCTTATTTTGAGGCTATGCCCCCTAGTTCTGCTTTCACCCGCCAGTGGAAACAACCTGCCCGCATCTATCCTATCTATTTCCTTCATAATCTTATATGTTTCTATAAGATCCCCCCTCATCCTTCTAAATTCCAACGAGTACAGTCCCAGTCTACTTAACCTCTCCTCGTAATCCAACCCCTTCAGCTCTGAGATTAACCTAGTGAATCTCCTCTGCACACCCTCCAGTGCCAGTACGTCCTTTCTCAAGTAAGGAGACCAAAACTGAACACAATACTCCAGGTGTGGCCTCACTAACACCTTATACAATTGCAGCAGAACCTCCCTAGTCTTCAACTCCATCCCTCTAGCAATGAAGGACAAAATTCCATTTGCCTTCTTAATCACCTGTTGCACCTGTAAACCAACTTTTTGCGACTCATGTACTAGCACACCCAGGTCTCTCTGCACAGCAGCATGTTTTGATATTTTATCATTTAAATAATAATCCCTTTTGCTGTTATTCCTACCAAAATGGATAACCTCACATTTGTCAACATTGTATTCCATCTGCCAGACCCTAGCCCATTCACTTAGCCTATCCAAATCCCTCTGCAGACTTCCAGTATCCTCTGCACTTTTTGCTTTTCCACTTATCTTAGTGTCGTCTGCAAACTTGACACATTGTCCTTGGCCCCCAACTCCAAATCATCTATGTAAATTGTGAATAGTTGTGGGCCCAACACTGATCCCTGAGGGACACCACTAGCTACTGATTGCCAACCAGAGAAACACCCATTAATCCCCACTCTTTGCTTTCTATTAATTAACCAATCCTCTATCCATGCTACTACTTTCCCCTTAATGCCATGCATCTTTATCTTATGCAACAACCTTTTGTGTGGCACCTTGTCAAAGGCTTTCTGGAAATCCAGGTATACCACATCCATTGGCTCCCCGTTATCTACCGCACTGGTAATGTCCTCAAAAAATTCCACTAAATTAGTTCGGCACGACCTGCCCTTTATGAACCCATGCTGTGTCTGCCCAATGGGACAATTTCCATCCAGATGCCTCGCTATTTCTTCCTTGATGATAGATTCCAGCATCTTCCCTACTACCGAAGTTAAGCTCACTGGCCTATAATTACCCGCTTTCTGCCTTCCTCCTTTTTTAAACAGTGGTGTCACGTTTGCTAATTTCCAATCCGCCGGGACCACCCCAGAGTCTAGTGAATTTTGGTAAATTATCACTAGTGCATTTGCAATTTCCCTAGCCATCTCTTTTCGCACTCTGGGATGCATTCCATGAGGGCCAGGAGACTTGTTTACCTTTAGCCCCATTAGCTTGCCCATCACTACCTCCTTGGTGATAACAATCCTCTCAAGGTCCTCACCTGTCATAGCCTCATTTCCATCAGTCACTGGCATGTTATTTGTGCCTTCCACTGTGAAGACCGACCCAAAAAACCTGCTCAGTTCCTCAGCCATTTCCTCATCTCCCATTATTAAATCTCCCTTCTCATCCTCTAAAGGACCAATATTTACCTTAGCCACTCTTTTTTGTTTTATGTATTTGTAGAAACTTTTACTATCTGTTTTTATATTCTGAGAAAGTTTACTCTCATAATCTATCTTACTCTTCTTTATAGCTTTTTTAGTAGCTTTCTGTTGCCCCCTAAAGATTTCCCAGTCCTCTAGTCTCCCACTGATCTTTGCTACTTTATATGTTTTTTCCTTCAATTTGATACTCTCCCTTATTTCCTTAGATATCCACGGTCGATTTCCCTCTTTTTACCGTCCTTCCTTTTTGTTGGTGTAAACCTTTGCTGAGCACTGTGAAAAATCACTTGGAAGGTTCTCCACTGTTCCTCAACTGTTTCACTATAAAGTCTTTGCTCCCAGTCTACCTTAGCTAGTTCTTCTCTCATCCCATTGTAATCTCCTTGGTTTAAGCACAAAACACTAGTGCTTGATTTTACCTTCTCACCCTCCATCTGTATTTTAAATTCCACCATATTGTGATCGCTCCTTCCGAGAGGAACCCTTTTCGCCACCCTTTTCTCTTTGCACAGCTTGACAGGCCTCTTCCCTGCTTCCAACATTCCCTGCCTCCGAACTGGATCATTTATTTGTATTTTCCTTCATCCCTGGCCATTCCTGGTACTTTGTGCTGTTGCAGCCTTCCCATCAATTCTTGGCCAATAATGGCGGATGCCAGTTTTCCAACTGAGCCGTGTGTGAGAAACCGGAGCCGGGATAATGATGTTCATTGGTGCCTTACAGTTAGCGAAAGGTTAGGGTTTATTTTCAAATTAGCCAATAAAGTTATAGAGCAGCTATAGCACAAAAACAGACTATTTAACCCAATCAGCTTAGTAGAATAGTGGTTATGTTAGTGGGCTAGTAATTTGATAGATGGCAGCTTAAATCCCTCTTCGCTTGTTTAAGAATTTGAGTTCAGTTAACAAGTGTTGAATTAAAAAAACTGCTAGTATCAATAATGACAATTGTGAACCAACCTGCCATTAAGATAAAAACTCCATCTGATTCACTGATGCCCCTCTGTCATACCTCCTCAGGGTTGTGTCCTAGGCCCAACCATCTTCAACTGCTTCATCAATGACCTCCCTTCCATCATAAGGTCAAAAGTGGGGATGTTTGCGGATGACTGCACAATGTTCAGCACCATTTATAACTCCTCATATAATGAAGGAGTCCATGTCCGAATGCAGCAAGACCTGGACAATATCCAGGCTTGGGCTGACAAGTGGCAAGTAACATTCTTGCCACACAAGTGCCAGGCAATGGCCATCTCCTACAAGACAGGATCTAACCATCACCCTTGACATTCAGTGGCATTACCATCGCTGAATCCCCACCATCAGAAACTGAACTGAAATAGCCCTTTTACTACTGTGGTTACCAGGGCAGGTCAAAGGCTAGGAATCCTACAGGGAGTAACTCACCTCCTGACCCTCCAAAAGCCTATCCCCATCTACAAGGCACAAGTCAGGAGTGTGATGGAATACTCTCTCCTTGCCTGGATGAGCACAGCTCCAACAACATGCAAGAAGCTCAACACCATACAGGACAAAGCAGCCCCGCTTGATTGCTCCCCCTTCCACAAACATTCAAACCCTCCACCACCGACGAACAGTGGCAGCCGTGTGTACCATCTACGAGATGCACTGTAGGAACTCACCAAGGTTCCTTAGACAGCACATTCCAAACCCACGACCATTACCATCTAGAAGGACAAGAGCAGCAGATACCTGGGAACCCCACCACCTGGAGGTTCCTCTCCAAGTCACTCACCGTCCTGACTTGGAAATATATCACCACTCCTTCACTGTCCCTGGGGCTGGAACTCCCTCCCTAACAGCACAGTGGGTGTACCTACACCTGAAGGACTGCAGCGGTTCAAGAAGGCAACTCACCACCACCTTCGGAAGGGCAACTAGGGATGGGCAATAAATGCCGGCCTAACCAGCGACGTCCACATCCCATAAATTAATTTTTTTTTAAAAACTTACCTAGCCCACATGTGACTCCACATCGACAGAAATGTGATTGAATCTTAACCACGATCTGAAATGGCCTAGCTGAATCAAAGAAAGATTAATCCTTTACAATGTGGATTGCGCTGTGGTCACAGGATGCAGTACGGCAACTTGCTAAGGCACCTTCCAAAGCTTGAATTTGCGACCTTGAACAGCCTGGATGAAGAAAGGAAAGAATCCATTAGGGTCCCTCTCCTGACCTAACCACTGCTGTGGCAAAATGTAGCCGTGGATACCAGGTGAGCACAGTACTGCACTTCACAGTCGAATAGCACGTTGACACTCACTGGTCAGGCTCACTGCATGAGGAATGGGGTTGGGAATCGCACAATATCTTCAGAATCATGAAAGCTTCCACCTACAGAAGGGCAAGAGAGAAAATGCCAAGACTCCAGAAATTAATACTTCCTGACTTGGAAATATATCGGCCGTTCCCTCACTGTCAATGGGTCAAAATCCTGGAACTCCTTTCCTAACAGCCCTGAGGGTGTACCTACACTGCATGGACTGCAGCGGTTAACGAGGGCGGCTCACCACCACCTTCTCAGGGGGCAATTAGGGATGGGCAATGAATGATGGCCCAGCCAGCGAGGCCCACACCCCATGAACGGATTTCTTAAAAATTGGATGGGATGCGCTGTGGGGCTTAGAGCCAATCCAGCTGGTGCAGCATCAACAACAACTTCCCTTTCTCAAGCACCTTCCAAAGAGGAAATGGCCTAAGATTATTTCCAGGTATTTCACTAAGCAAGCTCCTGGGTTCTTGGTGAGTACACCCAAGGTTTCTAGAAGCAGCAGGATATTGACTTTGTGAAAAGAGCAGTCAAGGGATAATGTAACGTTTGGACGGAGGCAACATCATCTCTACCCAGTGAGATCAAGGGCATAAACATCCAATGAATGCATATCTCTACCCAGCCCCCACTCCTGCCTTTGCAAACCTCTCAATTTCTGTCAACGTAGGGAATGGAAATCCTGGGCCTTATCCACAATTCGGGCTGCACGGTAGCACAGCGGGTAGCACATTGTTGGTTCACAGCTCCAGGGTCCCAGGTTCGATTCCCGTCTTGGGTTACTGTCTGTGTGGAGTCTGCACGTTCTCCCCGTGTCTGCGTGTGTTTCCTCCGGGTGCTCCGGTTCCCTCCCACAGTCCAAAGGTGTGCAGGTTAGGTGGATTGGCCATGCTAAATTGCCCTTCGTGTCCAACAAATGTGAAGTGGGGGTTACAGGGTTCGGGTAGATACGTAGGCTTCAGTGGGGTGCTCTTTGTAAGGGCTGGCGCAGACTCGATGGGCCGAATGGCCTCTTTCTGCACTTAAATTCTATGATTCTGGTATTGAGGTTTGCCAGCGTGGGTATATCAGATTGCGGAGTTCTTTTATGTTCATTCATAGAGGGGGAGGGGGAGGGGGGGGGGCCCTGGCGAGGCCAGCATTTCTTGCCCATCCCTAATTGCCCTTGACAAAGATGGCACGTTGATGCAGTGCACTGCTGCCTCACGAAGCCAAGAACCTGCATTCGATCCTGGCCCCAGGTCACTGTCCGTGTGGAGTTTGCACATCCCCCCCCCCCCCCCCCCCCGTGTCTGCGTGGGTCTCACCCCCACAACCCAAAGATGCGCAGGATAGGCGGATTGGCCGCGCTAAACTGCCCCGTAATTGGATAAAAAGAAGGTGGTGGTTGAACCGCCTTCTTGAACCCGCTGCAGTCCCTGAGGTGTAGGTACACCCACAGTGCTGTTAGCGAGGGAGTTCCAGGATTTTCGACCCAATGACAGCACAGGTACAGCGATATGCTTCCACGTGAGGATGGCGCGTGACTTGGAGGGCAACCTGCGGCAGTGTACCTGCTACCCTGTCCTTCTGGGTGGTAGAGGCTGTGAGTGATGTGGAGTATCGAAGAACACTCAACACGAGACAGCTGTGGAATGAATCAGCCGGCAGGGGAGGGCACACTCAGACTGGTCCTAAAGACAGCTCAGGATCACAGCATTCCTCCCATATGTTTATGCCATTCCTGTGAATGTTGTTAATTTGACACTAGAGTCAGCTCCCTCCCAACGTCCGCCATGGACACAACATTATTAGTGGACAAGAGGATTTGTGAGCCCAAGTCCACTGCCATTGGGAACTATACAAAATGTAATAAAAGTAAGTCAATCTTGCTGCGGGAAGGCCTCTGCCTTAAGGCGGTCGCCTGGGTGGAGTTGTTGGCAAGTAGGCAAGCAGACACAATTCGAGCTATTGCCAGCAGACAGAGCGATGGGCTGGCTGCGACGCTCGAGGGGCATGTTTTATGAATACAGGGAGAAGACCTTTTAGCTCACCAGCTTAAATGGCAGGCGGCTTCCCGGGAGCTCGTAAAGGTACGCAACTCGAGTAGCAGCCTGGCCTCCGCCCTTCCTCAGGGTAATCAGGCTTTTGGATCGTTCTAAGGGGTCTCTATAGATTGGAGCGGGGCATGGTCGGAAATCACAGTCGCTCAGCAGCCACCATAGGAGGGAGGAGAGATCTATCCAGCTCAAAAAAATCTATCCGCAAGTATACCGGATGCACATGTGAGAAAAATGAAAAATCTTTTGGCCCTGGTGCGAAAAGCACCAAGGATGTATCTCTCCCCCCCCCCACCCCCACCCCCCTCCCCACTCTCCCCCCACCCCCCTCCCCACTCCCCCCCCCCCCCCACACACACCCCCACACACACTCCCCATCCCCTCCCTCACTCCCTCTCCCCCCTCCATGGAAAACAACAAACCTCTGGCCACCCCTGATGGAGTCATAGAATCGTAGAATTTACAGAAGGAGGCCATTCGGCCCATCGAGACTGCACCAGCCCCTGTAAAGAGCACCCTACTTAAGCCCGCACCTCCACTCCATCCCGGTAACCCGTAACCCCACCAACCTTTTTGGATACTAAGGGACAATTTAACACGGCCAATCCACCTAACCTGCACATCTTTGGACTGTGGGAGGAAACCGGAGCACCCGGAGGAAACCCACGCAGACACGGGGAGGACGTGCAGACTCCGCACAGACAGTGACCCAAGCCGGAATCGAACCTGGGGCCCTGAAGCTGTGAAGCAATTGTGCTATCCACAATGCTACCGTGCTGCCCTTAAGAACAAATAAATCTACACTATATAATTTTACCGTAATCCATGTACCTATCCAATAGCTGCTTGAAGGTCCCTAATGTTTCTGACTCAACTACTTCCACAGGCAGTGCATTCCATGCCCCCACTACTCTCTGGGTAAAGAACCTACCTCTGATATCCCTCCTATATCTTCCACCTTTCACCTTAAATTTATGTCCCCTTGTAATGGTTTGTTCCACCCGGGGAAAAAGTCTCTGACTGTCTACTCTATCTATTCCCCTGATCATCTTATAAACCTCTATCAAGTCGCCCCTCATCCTTCTCAGTTCTAATGAGAAAAGGCCTAGCACCCTCAACCTTTCCTCGTAAGACCTACTCTCCATTCCAGGTAACATCCTGGTAAATCTTCTTTGCACCTTTTCCATAGCTTCCACATCCTTCCTAAAATGAGGTGACCAGAACTGTACACAGTACTCCAAATGTGGCCTTACCAAAGTTTTGTACAGCTGCATCATCACCTCACGGCTCTTAAATTCAATCCCTCTGTTAATGAACGTGAGCACACCATAGGCCTTCTTCACAGCTCTATCCACTTGAGTGGCAACTTTCAAAGATGTATGAACATAGACCCCAAGATCTCTCTGCTCCTCCACATTGCCAGGAACTCTACCGTTAACCCTGTATTCCGCATTCATATTTGTCCTTCCAAAATGGACAACCTCACACTTTTCAGGGTTAAACTCCATCTGCCACTTCTCAGCCCAGCTCTGCATCCTATCTATGTCTCTTTGCAGCCGACAACAGCCCTCCTTACTATCCACAATTCCACCAATCTTCGTATCGTCTGCAAATTTACTGACCCACCCTTCAACTCCCTCATCCAAGTCATTAATGAAAATCACAAACAGCAGAGGACCCAGAACTGATCCCTGCGGTACGCCACTGGTAACTGGGATCCAGGCTGAATATTTGCCATCCACCACCACTCTCTTACTTCTATCGGTTAGCCAGTTCGTTATCCAACTGGCCAAATTTCTCACTATCCCATGCCTCCTTACTTTCTGCAGAAGCCTACCATGGGGAACCTTATCAAATGCCTTACTAAAATCCATGTACACTACATCCACTGCTTTACCTTCATCCACATGCTTGGTCACCTCCTCAAAGAATTCAATAAGATTTGTAAGGCAAGACCTACCCCTCACAAATCCGTGCTGACTATCCCTAATCAAGCAGTGTCTTTCCAGATGGTCAGAAATCCTATCCTTCAGTACCCTTTCCATTACTTTGCCTACCACCGAAGTAAGACTAACTGGCCTGTAATTCCCAGGGTTATCCCTAGTCCCTTTTTTGAACAGGGGCACGACATTCGCCACTCTCCAATCCCCTGGTACCACCCCTGTTGACAGTGAGGACAAAAAGATCATTGCCAACGGCTCTGCAATTTCATCTCTTGCTTCCCATAGAATCCTTGGATATATCCCGTCAGGCCCGGGGGACTTGTCTATCCTCAAGTTTTTCAAAATGCCCAACACATCTTCCTTCCTATCAAGTATTTCCTCGAGCTTACCAATCTGTTTCACACTGTCCTCTCCAACAATATCGCCCCTCTCATTTGTAAATACAGAAGAAAAGTACTCGTTCAAGACCTCTCCTATCTCTTCAGATTCAATACACAATCTCCCGCTACTGTCCTTGATCGGACCTACCCTCGCTCTAGTCATTCTCATATTTCTCACATATGTGTAAAAGGCCTTGGGGTTTTCCTTGATCCTACCCGCCAAAGATTGTTCATGCCCTCTCTTAGCTCTCCTAATCCCTTTCTTCAGTTCCCTCCTGGCTATCTTGTATCCCTCCAATGCCCTGTCTGAACCTTGTTTCCTCAGCCTTACATAAGTCTCCTTTTTCCTCTTAACAAGACATTCAACCTCTCTTGTCAGCCATGGTTCCCTCACTCGACCATCTCTTCCCTGCCTGACAGGGACATACATATCAAGGACACGTAGCACCTGTTCCTTGAACAAGTTCCACATTTCACTTGTGTCCTTCCCTGACAGCCTATGTTCCCAATGTATGCACTTCAATTCTTGTCTGACAGCATCGTATTTACCCTTCCCCCAATTGTAAACCTTGCCCTGTTGCACGCACCTATCCCTCTCCATTACTAAAGTGAAAGTCACAGAATTGTGCTCACTATCTCCAAAATGCTCCCCCACTAACAAATCTATCACTTGCCCTGGTTCATTACCAAGTACTAAATCCAATATTGCCCCTCCTCTGGTCGGACATTCTACATACTGTGTTAGAAAAGCTTCCTGGACACACTGCACAAACACCATCCCATCCAAACTATTTGATCTAAAGAGTTTCCACTCAATATTTGGGAAGTTAAAGTCACCCATGACTACTACCCTGTGACTTCTGCACCTTTCCAAAATCTGTTTCCCAATCTGTTCCTCCACATCTCTGCTACTATTGGGGGGCCTATAGAAAACTCCTAATAAGGTGACTGCTCCTTTCCTATTTCTGACTTCAACCCATACTACCTCATTAGGGTGATACTCCTCGAACTGTCTTTCTGCAGCTGTTATACTATCTCTAATTAACAATGCCACCCCCCCCCCCCCCCCCACCACTTTTACCACCCTCCCTAATCTTATTGAAACATCTATAACCAGGGACCTCCAACAACCATTTCTGCCCCTCTTCTATCCAAGTTTCTGTGATGGCCACCACATTGTAGTCCCAAGTACCGATCCATGCCTTAAGTTCACCCACCTTATTCCTGATGCTTCTTGCGTTTAAGTATACACACTTCAACCCATCTCCGTGCCTGCAATTACTCTCCTTTGTCAGTGTTCCCTTCCCCACTGCCTCATTACACACTTTGGCGTCCTGAATATCGGCTACCTTAGTTGCTGGACTACAAATCCGGTTCCCATTCCCCTGCCAAATTAGTTTAAACCCTCCCGAAGAGTACTAGAAAACCTCCCTCCCAGGATATTGGTGCCCCTCTGGTTCAAATGCAACCCGTCCTGCTTGTACAGGTCCCACCTTCCCCAGAATGCGCTCCAATTATCCAAATACCTGAAGCCCTCCCTCCTACACCATTCCTGCAGCTACGTGTTCAACTGCACTCTCTCCCTATTCCTAGCCTCGCTATCACGTGGCACCGGCAACAAACCAGAGATGACAACTCTGTCTGTCCTGGCTTTTAACTTCCAGCCTAACTCCCTAAACTTGTTTATTACCTCCACACCCCTTTTCCTACCTATGTCGTTGGTACCAATGTGCACCACGACTTCTGGCTGCTCCCCCTCCCCCTTAAGGATCCTGAAGACAGGATCCGAGACATCCCTGACCCTGGCACCCGGGAGGCAACATACATTCCGGGAGTCTCGCTCGCGACCACAGAATCTCCTATCTATTCCCCTAACCATTGAATCTCCTACAACTATTGCTCTTCTATTCTCCCCCCTTCCCTTCTGAGCCCTAGAGCCAGACTCAGTGCCAGAGACCTGGCCGCTAGGGCCTTCCCCCGGTAGGTCATCCCCCCAACAGCATCCAAAACGGTATACTTGTTTTGAAGGGGAACGGCCACGAGGGATCCCTGCACTGTCTGCCTGTTTGTTTTTTTCCCCCTGACTGTAACCCAGCTACTCTTGTCCTGTACCTTGGGTGTGGTTACCTCCCTGTAACTCCTCTCTATCACCCCCTCTGCCACCCGGATGATCCGATGTTCATCCAACTTCAGCTCCAGTTCCCTAACACGGTCTTTGAGGAGCTGGAGTTGGGTGCACTTCCCGCAGGTATAGTCAGCGGGGACACCGGTGGTATCCCTCACCACCCACATCCTACAGGAGGAGCCACTGGTCAATACCATTCAAAAAGACCTTAAGGACATGACGCCGCGCCTGCGGCGCATTCTCCTTAAACTCAGGCGGTACGACTTCGAACTCGTCTACACTCCGGGTAAGGAGCTCATCGTCGCTGATGCACTCTCACGATCTGCCACCGCACCCTGCGACCCAGCGGGCTTTGTGTGCCAAATTGATGCTCAGGTGGCATTCGCCGCATCCAATCTGCCCGCCACGGACGAACGACTCATCCAGATTCGTCGTGACACGGCCAACGATCCCCTGCTCCAACGTGTCATGCGCCACCTGACAGACGGATGGCTCAAGGGCCAATGTCCTCAATTCTATAACATTAACGATGACCTGGCGGTGGTAGATGGAATTCTACTAAAACTGGACAGGATCGTCATTCCGCACAGCACGCGGAACCTCGTCCTTGAGCAGCTCCATAAGGGCCACCTGGGAGTGGAGAAATGCCGCCGCCGGGCCCGTGAGGTAGTGTACTGGCCTGGAATCAACGAGGACATTGCCAACGCCGTTCTTAACTGCCCAACATGCCAGCGTTTCCAGCCTGCTCAGCCAAGGGAGACCTTGCAACCCCATGAGTTGGTCACGTCCCCCTGGACCAAAGTGGGCATCGACCTGTTCCATGCACTTGGCCGGGACTACGTCCTCATAGTGGACTATTTCTCAAACTACCCAGAGGTAGTTAGGCTACACGACCTCACCTCAACTGCGGTCATTCAGGCGTGCAAGGAAACCTTCGCTCGCCATGGCATCCCGCTCACGGTCATGTCCGACAATGGCCCGTGTTTTGCCAGTCAGGAGTGGTCCAATTTTGCCAAATGGTACAACTTCACACATGTCACGTCCAGTCCCCTTGAAATGAAAATGAAAATCGCTTATTGTCACAAGTAGGCTTCAAATGAAGTTACTGTGAAAAGCTCCTAGTCACCACATTCCGGCGCCTGTTCAGGGAGGCTGATACGGGAATTGAACCGTGCTGCTGGCCTGCTTTCAAAACCAGCGATTTAGCCCTGTGCTAAACAGTCCCTTTACCCCCAATCCAATGGCAAAGCTGAAAAGGGGGTGCACATTGCCAAACGACTCCTGTGCAAGGCGGCCGATGCAGGATCCGATTTTTACCTCGCCCTGCTTGCTTACAGGTCAGCTCCATTGAGCCTGTCACCGGCTCAATTGTTGATGAATCGCACTTTGCGGACGACAGTGCCGGCCATTCATGTCCCGGACTTGGACAACCTTCCGGTCCTTCGTCGAATGCAGTTGTCTCGGGCCCAACACAAATCGGCGTACGACGCCCGCGCCACGGATCTCCTGCTCTGGCTCCTGATGACAAGGTCCGTGTCCAACCTCCCAATGGTGGTTGGTCCGCCACCGCTGTGGTGCTCAGACAAGTGGCCCCCAGGTCATTTTTGGTTCGTCTACAAGAAGGCTCTCTTCTTCGCCGAAATATGTGGGCACTACGGCTCCTTCCTCGCTCGCCACCAAATCATCATGTCCTACCCCGCCGTCACGACGAACCCGTCTGACACAGTCCCGCCCATTCCAGAACAGGCGGCTCCTGACCCACCCTTGAGGTGGTCAACCAGAATTCGTCGCCCACCTCAGAGACTGAATTTATAACTGCCTGAATTCATGGACTCTTTGAACTCATGAACTGATTACCCTGTTTGATTAACTCACTGGTTTGTACATACTGATGTTCTAGTTATATTTTGTGTTACATACTGTCCATCTGCACTAGACACCTTCCAATGTAAATATCTTAGAGTTTCTGTACATAGTCCTGTAAATATGCTCACATGTGCCACACATAGTTAGGAACATTCGCATACTACATTATTTATTGCCACGGACACATTTTTTTTAGAACAGGAGGATGTCATAATATGCACATCAGTATATGATGGTGCAGAGACACACACTGACTGACACACTGCAAGACCAATCAACACACACAACATAGCAGCCAATCACCAGTGAGGGCACGGTCACTATAAAGACAGAGGGCACCAGTTTTCCCGCTCATTCGGGATGCAGCCTCTGAGACAGACAGAGCCCGCAGTCAGTAGCACAAACATCCACCATGTGCGAGCAGTATAGGCTGGTCAGGTTAGGCATAGGTCTTCAGTCAATCTAACATAGTGTCGGCCCACAGTGCAAGTATTTTTAACAGATCTTAGTTAAATAAAATATTACAAGTGTTGGGAGTCTGTCTATGTTACTGCTAAGGTAAACGCAGTCTCCACAGATCCAGAGTATCCAACACATCACAAGGTACGCCCCCACACAATGGGCAAAGGTTAATAAGTGTGACCGTTTTTCCGCCAATCAGCTTCACACAAGATGTGGAGAGTTTAGATAAACTTATTTAATTCCTCGTAATATTTAGTCATGTAATTTAATGACATTTTCCCCTCAGTGGCACACAATAGGGAGCACACTGACCTACACTGCGTATCTATGCACGGTAGCATTGTGGATAGCACAATTGCTTCACAGCGCCAGGGTCCCAGGTTCGATTCCGGCTTGGGTCACTGTCTGTGCGGCGTCTGCACATCCTCTCCGTGTGTGTGTGGGTTTCCACCGGGTGCTCCGGTTTCCTCCCACAGTCCAAAGATGTGCAGGTTAGGTGGATTGGCCGCGCTAAATTGCCCTTAGTGTCCAAAATTGCCCTTAGTGTTGGGTGGGGTTACTGGGTTATGGGGATGGGGTGGAGGTGTTGACCTTGGGTAGGGTGCTTTTTCCAAGAGCCGGTGCAGACTCGATGGGCCGAATGGCCTCCTTCTGCACTGTAAATTCTATGATGACAATCACTGGGAGGGGAGAATGAATACTTTGTGACTGCCTGTGCACATGGTAATCTCTGTTGTAGTGGCACAGCGTGAGGGAAATTTGGAATCGTTATGGAAACTAAGTGGCAGTGGCAGCTGGTAAAATAACCCAATTTCCAAGGGCTGAGCCAATGGTACATGCCAGACACATGTCTGCCAACTAAAGAAATAAGCATCAGTTAACCTGTTGCACTCCCCCACCCACCCCACCTTTCCAAATGGCATCGCGGGCTAGACCAGCATGTGTTCCCATTCCCTAATTGCCCCTTGAGAAGGTGGTGGTTGGCCGCCATCTTGAACCGTTGAAGTCCACGTAGTGTAGGTACACCCAGAGTGCTGTTAGGGAAGGAGTTCCAGGATTTTGACCCAGCGACAGCGAAGGAATGGCCGATATATTTCGAAGCCAGGATGTTGTGACGAGGCTTGGAGGGCACCTTGCCTGTGGTGGTGCTGCTTTTCCTCCTAGAGGGTAGCGGCCCCGGGTGTGGAAGGTGCTGCCAAAGGAACCGTAATATCCCGCACGGGACTTACGGGGGTGGGAACGATTATCTTCCTCGTCATTCTCGCGGAGTATGAGCTCGAAATCCATTTAGCAGTGTATAAGAGGTCGAGCAGCAAGACACAGAACCAGGAGTGGACCCGGTAGGGATCTAGCGCAAAGCGTAAGTACTGTAATTGTAAATAAATCAAAGTTCTTTATTTTACTCCATGTGGACTCCCCGTGTCCTTACTAAAGGAGCCTTGGTGAGTTGCGGCAATGCGTCTTGTAGCCTGTGCGTCGGAGATGGAGGGAGTGAATGTTTGTGGAAGGGGTGCCAACCAAGCGGGGCTGCTTTGTCCTGGATGGTGTCCAGCGTCCTCAGCGTCTCGGAGCTGGGATCACAAAAGCAGATGGCGAGAGAGAGAATATTCCATCGCCCTCCCGACGGGTGCCATGCAGATGGTGAGCAGGCCTTTGAGTCCAGTTCAGTTTCTGCTCAATGGTTAACCCCTCCCAGGACTCAAATGTGAAAACAAAAAAATGTATTCCAACTATTATTCGAAATAACCAGTCGTGGGCAGATTGGCAACGTTGCAGATTTTGGAACTTAAATGTTTAAGCCTCGTCACTTTGATGCAGTTGTTTATTCAAAAGCTGCCCGCCAGGGATAAAGTTGGCCCGTCACTTCTTTAAACCGCGGGCTCCGGAGATAGTCACGAAACTGAAAGTAAATAGAATCAGGAAATTGCGTTGGATGAACAGGACAAGGCAGAAGGGACGGTGCAGATTAAACCTCAGGGGTTGCTTTGCTATTCTAACATGGCTCGCCGCGATTTGAGGGAGAGAGTGGAGGTGATTTCTGTAGCTTTACCCCGGGGGTCGATGTGGGGGGGGGGGGGGTTGAGATATTCAACACTTGTGTTTTGCTGAATTGAGTAATTCCAGCGAGCGGTGTGTGTGTCTTTGACCTAATTCTGCCTTTGTTTTGGTCTCTTCCCCCTCCCTCTCTCTCCTCTCCTTCCTTCCCTTCCCTAATCCTTTGTATGCCCTCAAACAACTGGATTTCAGCTGGAGAAGAGTGTCAGGAGGTTCCGGGAGACGTTCCAGGGAAAGGTATCCCTGGATCTAGCAGTCTTGCTCATGAAGAGGTACCACAGTAACTACCAGCTGGTAACCAAACACATTGTCCTGATGGTCACAGATCAGGACTCTGATGGTAAGTGGTTTCCCCCCTCTGCACCTGTGTCAACCTGCCCAACCCCACCCCCCCAAAAAAAAAAGTTATGGCAAAAGTTTTTCCACTTGCTACAATAGAAGCATAAGAATCTCTACATTGCAGAAGGAGGCCATTTGGCCCATCTGCAATGATCCTAGCTAGAGCATCCCTACCTAGTCCCACTCCCCCATGCCCTATCCCTGTAACTCCACCTAACCTGCACATCTCTGGACACTAAGGGGCAATTTATCGTGGCCAATCCACCTAACCCGCACATCTTTGGACTGTGGGAGGAAACCGGAGCACCCGGAGGAAACTCACGCAGACACGGGGAGAACGTGCAGACTCCGCACAGACAGTGACCCAAGCCGGGAATCAAACCCGGGTCCCTGGTTCTGTGAGGCAGCAGTGCTAACCACTGTGTCGCTCTTACACCCTGTCATCCTGCCTCTCCAATCCCTCTGTTCTTGTCCCCTCTCTACTCTGCATTGCCTTGCGACCATTTCTCCAAATCCTGTGGCCCCCATCCCCCCCTTGGTGGCCATACCTTCTGCTGTAGCCCACCCCACCCCCTCCAGATTCTTCTCTAAACAACCCCGCCCCTCTCTAGCGCCTTAAGATGCTCCTTAAATTCTACCTCTTTGGTCACCCGCCCTCATTGCCCCTTTGGCGAAGTATCGAGTTGTTTCTGATTGAGCTGCTGCGTAGACCCTCGGAATGTTTCACTGTGTTAAAGACACTCTCTATAGGTGGAAAAGAGAAGGCGGCACGGTAGCACAGTGGTTAGCACTGTTGCTTCACAGCGCCAGGGTCTCGGGTTCGATTCCCGGCTTGGGTCACTGTCTGTGCGGAGTCTGCACGTTCTCCCCGTGTCTGCGTGGGTTTCCTCCGGGTGCTCCGGTTTCCTCCCACATGTCCCAAAAGACGTGCTGTTAGGTGAATTGGACATTCTGAATTCTCCCTCTGTGTACCCGAACAGGCGCCGGAATGCGGCGACTAGGGACTTTTCACAGTAACTTCATGGCAGTGTTAATGTAAGCCAACTTGTGACAATAATAAAGATAAAGATTATAGATCTTATTTGCAGAGCAAGAGCAGAGTAAGAGAAATTTGTCTTACTGATCATAACAAATTGTGACAATAAAGATTATTATTATTATTAATTATTATTAGGATGCTCTTTCCAAGGGCCAGTGCAGACTCAATGGGCCGAATGGCCTGCTTCTGTCCTGTAAATTCTATGATTCTTTGAAATGCTCCCGGGTGCTGGAAAATTGAAATATAAACAATAAATGGTACTCTGCAGGTCAGACGGAGCAAGAGAAACAGAGTTAAAGGTTAAGGTTCCATATAAAGGTTCGGGGTAGCTGGACAAGTCGAATAGGTGATACACTGCCAGAGGCAGAGAGATTACCATTGCCTTCAAGGACAGAGCCCCTCCCAAACTCACCACCCTGCAAACTCACCACCACAAATTAATTTGGAAATAGTTCTGCATTTCCAACTCAGACTTGGTTTTTTGCTTTAAGAAAGTGAGTCCTATGCTTGTGTGACATTGGAAGGTTTTGAATATTCTGTGTGATACTTTACCTTATTTGTTTGGTAAATTTGAGGTTATTTCACCATGGGGCTAGGCCGAAGGGTTCTGTCTGAACGTCCCGTGGCGTGAATTTGAAGAAGAGCGTGGCTGGGTGGGGGAGGGCTTACCTCCTGGTGTCCCGACCAATATTCATCCCTCACACACCAGCCCAAGAACAGACCATCGCGATCATAGTTTGTATCTGGGAGCGATTACCGTTTGCAAACTGGGCTCTGTGTTTTGTACCTTTCCACTGTGACTGTACCTCAGGAAGTATCTCACGGCCTGTGAAGCGTGTTGAGATAGCCTGAGATCATGAAAGGCGATAAATGCAACTCTTGCTTGGAGCAAATTTTGCCAGAGAGATCAAATAAGCAGCGGGAATGTTTCTGTCAGCTTTGGTCAGTGAACAACTGTCGGGCTTGAAGTTGAAAACATGCTCCAGAAACGTAACACTACTGAAGTTTTTCAACATCCCCACAGGTTAAGGAAAATGGCGTGGATGTTTATTTTAATTGAATTTGAATTGGGCAGAACTAGGTACGGTATTGTAATTACTCAGCCAGTGCCCAGGCTACATACAATCTCTAATTTATTAAGGTAATGAAATGAGCCATGGTGTACAATGTTCCCGTCCCAGCCAGGGACCATCAGGAATGCCAGTCCGGGTATGGGCTGTAGGTTTTAACACCCGCCGAATAGTTCCTACACAATAGGGAACATCATAGTCCACAAACCCCATGGGGAAATTTGTTGACGATCCCCCTTGGTCTACATGGTCCTCACGACATCCCTCCCCCCTCCTCAAGTCCACTTCACCCTCGCTGCTTCCATGCCCAGGAGATCTCTTCCGCCTCTTCCCACTTGGCCTCGAGCCGGTGGCAGGTGGAGCCGGATCGGGAGCTGTGAAACAAATGGTCGATCTTCACTTCCGCGGAGAGCGCCTAAGGGTCACAGATGTCGGTCCTTCTTCGGTATTGGCTATCGGGGGAACCGCCAATTTTCCCCCCTCCAGATCTGAATCTGAGTCCTCACAATAATAATCTTTATTGTCACAAGTAGGCTTACATTAACACTGCAAGGAAGTTACTGTGAAAAACCCCTAGTCGCCATGCTCTGGCGCCTGTTCGGGTACACAGAGGGAGAATTCAGAATGTCCAATTCACCTAACAAGCACGTCTTTCGGGACTTGTGGGAGGAAACCGGAGCGCCCGGAGGAAACCCACGCAGACACGGGGAGAACGTGCAGACTCTGCACAGACAGTGACCCAAGCCGGGAATCGGACCCGGGTCCCTGGTGCTGTGAGGCAGCAGTGCTAACCACTGTGCTATTGTGCCACCCCGAATTGGTAGAGACGGGCAAAGGGTCCTCTGCAGGTGGTAGCCCACCTGCGCCAGTGACTGTGACGGGTAGTGAGGCTTCAACAGGTGCAAGCTCCCGACTCCTGAAGTGGTCCAGATGCTAACTCAGGACTTGGTTTTGGAACTTTGCCTTGTGGGATACAATCCCCGTTTTTTCTAATATGACTCCAGGGATCCACTGGAGCCATCTCTGAAATTCCATATCGTGGACTGAGTCACCTGTGGTAAACACGCTCTCAGATTTATGGCTTTGGGATTTCTTTTTTGATTTTCCTGTCGGGACTCCATCCTTCCCGGCATACTCGGAACTAACAAATATAACCTGGTGTGCAACCATCATCCCATCAGGAGTTCCTCCGGGGTGACTCCTGTCGTGTTATGGGGAGTGATCCTGTCGTGGTACGGGGAGTGATCCTGTTGTGGTACAGGGAGTGATCCTGATGTGGTACAGGGAGTGATCGTGTCGTGGTACAGGGAGTGATCCTGTTGTGGTACTGGGAGTGATCCTGTCGTGGTACAGGGAGTGATCCTGTTGTGGTACAGGGAGTGATCCTGTTGTGGTACAGGGAGTGATCCTGCCGTGGTACAGGGAGTGATCCTGTTGTGGTACAGGGGGTGATCCTGTTGTGGTACAGGGAGTGATCATGTTGTGTTACGGGGAGTGATCCTGTTGTGGTACTGGGAGTGATCCTGTCGTGGTACAGGGAGTGATCCTGTTGTGGTACAGGGAGTGATCCTGCCGTGGTACAGGGAGTGATCCTGTTGTGGTACAGGGGGTGATCCTGTTGTGGTACAGGGAGTGATCCTGTTGTGGTACAGGGAGTGATCCTGTTGTGGTACAGGGGGTGATCCTGTTGTGTTACGGGGAGTGATCCTGTTGTGGTACAGGGAGTGATCCTGTTGTGGTACAGGGGGTGATCCTGTTGTGGTATAGGGAGTGATCCTGTTGTGGTACAGGGAGTGATCCTGTTGTGTTACGGGGAGTGATCCTGTTGTGGTACAGGGAGTGATCCTGTTGTGGTACAGGGGGTGATCCTGTTGTGTTACGGGGAGTGATCCTGTTGTGTTACGGGGAGTGATCCTGTTGTGGTACAGGGAGTGATCCTGTTGTGTTACGGGGAGTGATCCTGTTGTGGTACAGGGAGTGATCCTGTTATGGTACAGGGGGTGATCCTGTTGTGGTATAGGGAGTGATCCTGTTGTGGTACAGGGAGTGATCCTGTTGTGTTACGGGGAGTGATCCTGTTGTGGTACAGGGAGTGATCCTGATGTGGTACTGGGAGTGATCCTGCCGTGGTACTGGGAGTGATCCTGTTGTGGTACGGGGAGTGATCCTGTTGTGTTACGGGGAGTGATCCTGTTGTGGTACGGGGAGTGATCCTGTTGTGTTACGGGGAGTGATCCTGTTGTGGTACGGGGAGTGATCCTGTTGTGGTACAGGGAGTGATCCTGTCGTGGTACTGGGAGTGATCCTGTTGTGGTACAGGGAGTGATCCTGTTGTGGTACAGGGAGCGATCCTGTTGTGGTACAGGGAGTGATCCTGTCGTGGTACTGGGAGTGATCCTGTTGTGGTACGGGGAGTGATCCTGTTGTGTTACGGGGAGTGATCCTGTTGTGGTACGGGGAGTGATCCTGTTGTGTTACGGGGAGTGATCCTGTTGTGGTACGGGGAGTGATCCTGTTGTGGTACAGGGAGTGATCCTGTCGTGGTACAGGGAGTGATCCTGTTGTGGTACTGGGAGTGATCCTGTTGTGATACAGGGAGTGATCCTGTCGTGGTACGGGGAGTGATCCTGTTATGGTACGGGGAGTGATCCTGTTGTGGTACAGGGAGTGATCCTGTTGTGGTACTGGGAGTGATCCTGTTGTGGTACAGGGAGTGATCCTGTTGTGGCACGGGGAGTGATCCTGTTGTGGGAAAGGGAGTGATCCGGTTGTGTTACGGGGAGTGATCCTGTTGTGATATGGGGAGTGATCCAGTTGTGGTACAGGGAGTGATCCTGTTGTGGTACAGGCAGTGATCCTGTTGTGGTACGGGGAGTGATCCTGTTGTGGGAAAGGGAGTGATCCTGTTGTGTTACGGGGAGTGATCCTGTTGTGGTAGGCGGAGTGATCCTCTTGTGTTACGGGGAGTGATCCTGTCGTGGTACAGGGAGTGATCCTGTTGTGGTACGGGGAGTGATCCTGTTGTGGTACGGGGAGTGATCCTGTTGTGGTACGGGGAGTGATCCTGTTGTGGTACGGGGAGTGATCATGTTGTGTTACGGGGAGTGATCCTGTTGTGGTACAGGGAGTGATCCTGTTGTGTTACGGGGAGTGATCCTGTTGTGGTACAGGGAGTGATCCTGTTGTGGTACAGGGAGTGATCCTGTCGTGGTACGGGGTGTGATCCTGTTGTGGTACAGGGAGTGATCCTGTTGTGGTACGGGGAGTGATCCTGTTGTGGTACGGGGAGTGATCCTGTTGTGGTACAGGGAGTGATCCTGTTGTGGTACGGGGAGTGATCCTGTTGTGGTACAGTGAGTGATCCTGTTGTGATACAGGGAGTGATCCTGTTGAGGTACAGGGAGTGATCCTGTTGTGGTACGGAGAGTGATCCTGTTGTGGTACTGGGAGTGACCCTGTTGTGGTACAGGGAGTGATCCTGTTGTGGTACAGGGAGTGATCCTGTTGTGGTACAGGGAGTGATCCTGTTGTGGTACAGGGAGTGATCCTGTTGTGGTACAGGGAGTGATCCTGCTGTGGTACAGGGAGTGATCCTGTTGTGGTACAGGGAGTGATCCTGTTGTGGTACAGGGAGTGATCCTGTTGTGTTACGGGGAGTGATCCTGTTGTGGTACAGGGCGTGATCCTGTTGTGGTACGGGGAGTGATCCTGTTGTGGTACGGGGAGTGATCATGTTGTGGTACGGGGAGTGATCATGTTGTGGTACGGAGAGTGATCCTGTTGTGGTACTGGGAGTGATCCTGTTGTGGTACAGGGAGTGATCCTGTTGTGGTACGGAGAGTGATCCTGTTGTGGTACAGGGAGTGATCCTGTTGTGGTACAGGGAGTGATCCTGTTGTGTTATGGGGAGTGATCCTGTTGTGGTACAGGGAGTGATCCTGTTGTGGTACTGGGAGTGATCCTGATGTGGTACAGGGAGTGATCCTGTTGTGGTACAGGGAGTGATCCTGTTATGGTACGGGGAGTGATCCTGTTGTGGTACAGGGGGTGATCCTGTTGAAGGGAGCCGGGCTCGTGTGTAGTGGGAGATGGCTCGAGGCGACTGCATTGGCTGTTCGCGAACCAAGGTGACACTCTAAGGAATATTCATAGCTGCCAATAGCGAGGCCCAACTCTGTATCCAGGCAGAGGTGTTCGGAGGGATTGGCTGGTCTTCCTTAATATGACCCAGGTGGATGGTTTAGCACAGGGCTAAATCACTGGCTTTTAAAGCAGACCAAGGCAGGCCAGCAGCATGGTTCAATTCCCGTACCAGCCTCCCCGGAATGTGGAGACTCGGGGCTTTTCACAGTAACTTCATTTGAAGCCTCCTTGTGGCAATAGGCGATTTTCATTTTCATTTCAATAAAAGCTCGTGGTCTGTTACTGTCACAAAATAGCTGCCATAGACGTGTGAATCTAATTCAGAGTAGTGTAATAAATTAGCTTTGTTTGTTGAAAATTGTTTCCTGTTCTCTGTCGGTCGACACTACAACCCTCACCAACCTGACGAACAATAGAACACAGCAGGGTGTTGGCCTTTTTTGTCTATCCAGTAGTTTAGATGGGTTACTTCATTTGCCTGGAAGACACAGTTTTCTCTTGTGTTCAAGACAAGATTGTCTGGAATGCTTTTAAACTCCCGCCCAACCATCCCCATTGGACGAGCCTAAGCCTGCTCAATAGGGGAACTCACATTCCACAAATCCTTCAATGATCCCCCGTGGCCTCGCCAATCAGCCTTATAAACATTCAACGAACGGCCCCCTCTGCTCTCTGGAGAAGTGAGTTTTACAGACTGATGATGCTCCGGGCGAAAATCTCTCCGCATCGCTGTCATTAATGTTTTCCCCAGTTCTCGTCTCTCCCACAAGGTGGAATATCCTTACTGCATCCCCATGCCAAGTCCCTGCAGGATCTTCTATGTTTTAATACGTTCACCTCGCATTCTTCGCAGAATCATAGAATCCCTACAGTGTAGAAGGAGGCCATTCAGCCCATCGAGTCTGCACCGACTCCCTGAACGAGCACCACAACCCAGGCCCACTCTCCCATGCCCTATCCCTGTAACCCCCACCTTACCTTTTGGGCACTAAGAGGGAATGTAGCGCGGTCCATCCACCTAACCTGCACATCTTTGGACTGTGGGAGGAAACCGAAGCACCCGGAGGAAACCCACGCACACACGGGGAGGATGTGCAGACTCTGCACAGACAGTGACCCGAGGTCGGAATTGAACCCGGGTCCCTGGCGCCGTGAGGCATCAGTGCTTGCCACCGTGCCCACCCCTTCTAAGCTCCAATGGATAAAAGCCCAGCCTGTCGAACCTTTCCTCATAGGATAACCAACCCCATCCCAGGTATCCATCGAATGAACCGTCTCTGAATTGCGTTTCTATCCTTAAGTAAGGAGGCCAAACTGTACAAATGCTCCAAATGTGGTCCCACCAAAGCTTTACAACTGGAACGAAACAGCCCTACTTTTAGATTCCAGTCCCCTTGCAATAAACAACAACAATCCATCGGTTTTTCTGATCACTTGCTGCACCTGCAGACTAACCTTTCCTGATCCATGCACCAGGACGCTCAGATCCCTCTGTACCGCTCACAGCCAGCCCCATCTTCACCGTCTGCCCAACCGCAGGCTGCGTTTCTAGCAGGAGGAACCCTGGTTGATTCCTAGTCCCTCATCCCCCCTCCCACATTAGACCGGAGACCCCAGAGGCTGCCTCAGCTCAGCTCGCATCAGCTAAACTCGGCCTAGCGGTCTAACCTGGGTTTTCCCCATTCAATCCCACACCAGGCAAAGCCTTCACCAATTGCTCGAGCAGTTTTGGCCCAGGGATCTTGCGATTCGCTGTGTCAAACATGTAAACATGCAATGTGCAAACACAGGATGATTTATTGACTGTTCCATAAGGACACTTTGTTCTTTGAAGTGTAGAAGATCATGATTTAGTCGGGCAGCATGGTTGGCACGGGCTTGGAGGGCCGAAGGGCATGTTCCTGTGCTGTACTTTTCTTTGTTCTGTGACTCATTACCATTTGGCGCCTGCAATAGGGGAATGTAATCTGGGGATTGCGGTGAGTCTCTGCTAATGGTTAGGGTTCCACAGCCTCTGAAAGGAGTCATTGTAAAGCAACAATTAAGTGTGCGCTTACTCTTTAATTAATTACGTTAACCTGAAACAGGCAAAAATCTGGCAACCCGCACACTTGCAGTAATTTATGCTTCTCGGTTTCCCTCTCCTGTAATAAATCTCACTAAAGGGTAACAGTTACTAATTAACTCTTATAGCACTGAGTGCATGTGTGTGTCTGTCTCTCACCTGCTTCTTCCTCAATGACCGCCCATAATCACGTTCAGCCCTCAGCTCGTAATACTCATGTTTCGCCATTGTGTGTGATTGTGTGTCTCAGTATCATTGGCTGTATGTGTACCGAATAAACAATTGGCTAATAAGTAAACTCAGTTCCACTCACTTGTATCTGACTGGGATCAAGGTCAGTGATTCGACTGGACAGTTAGAGCTGGAAAGAAAGCTGTGGTTTCAGCAATTCATTTAAGGTGGTGTATCAATAGTTTTGACTCCTCCAATCTTAGCACGGTAGCATTGTGGATAGCACAATTGCTTCACAGCTCCAGGGTCCCAGGTTCGATTCCCCGCTGGGTCACTGTCTGTGCGGAGTCTGCACATCCTCCCCGTGTGTGCGTGGGTTTCCTCCGGGTGCTCCAGTTTCCTCCCACAGTCCAAAGATGTGCAGGTTAGGTGGATTGGCCGTGCTAAATTGCCCTTAGTGTCCAAAATTGCCCTTAGTGTTGGGTGGGGTTACTGGGGTATGGGGATAGGGTGGAGGTGTAGACCTTGGGTAGGGTGCTCTTTCCAAGAGCCGGTGCAGACTCGATGGGCCGAATGGCCTCCTTCTGCATTGTAAATTCTATGATAATCTATGATGATAATCTTGCGCAGCAGGATCATGACGCTCAATTGGCGCGATCTATCCGAATGGGGTCACCGAGATACACCCCGCTATCTAACCGCCATCCGGGTACATCAGGGGCATTCCCGACAAGGCCGCACTGAGCCCCTTTTCCTCACCGAGGGGCTCTGGTGGCCGGAACTCCCCAGTGCAGTGCAAGATTGGGATGCCATTTTTAAATGCCCCTTAACCTCCCGAATCCCCAACTCACTATAGGGTGGCGGGCCCAGCCCATTCACCACCGTGCAAAAAGGTGCCACCCAGGTGGCACTGCCAAGGTGCCCAGGTTACACCAGTAGTGCCAGGGTACCACCCGTCCCACAAGGCATGCACCAGGGGCCTCCAATCCCCTGGGAGAATCCCTCACCTGTGCCATTCCGTCTGGTCTCTGTTTGTGGAGATCAGCATTAAACAGCGCTCATCTGAGGTCTCCGAGGCAAGGGTGTTAGATCCCACACCTTGGTTAGATCTTGGGAATGCACATTAGAGTGAGACTAGCAGTGATCATCATCCCTCCCAGTGTTCCATCGTACTCTGCCCGGCTGGGTCAGCCCTGAACCTTGTTTGTACTGTGCATTTCTTTACACTTGCCACTAAGAGCAACAAACAAACTTTGAAAAATTCTTTCACGAAATGTGAGCATATCTGGCTCTCGCACCAATTATTGCCCATCCCTAATTGCCCTCGCGAAGGTGGTGGTGAGCTGCCTTCTTGAACTGCTTCAGCCCATGTGGTGTAGGTACACCCACTGTGCTGTTAGGGAGGGCATTTCAGGTTTTGACCCAGCGACTGTGAAGGAGCGGCCAATGTATTTCCAAGTCAGGGTGATGAGTGACTTGGAGGGGACCTCCAGGTGGTGGGGTTCCCCATGTGTCTGCTGCCCTTGCCATAGGTTTGAATCTGCTGTACAAGGGGCCTTGGTGGCGCTTGTAGATAGAATCCCTATAGGGCAGAAGGAAGCTATTTGGCCCATCATATCTGCACCGATCCACCCTGCCCTATGCCTGTTATCCCGTAACCTAACCTGCACGTCCCTGGCCAACTAAAAGGCAATTTATCGTGGCCAATCCACTTAACCTGCTCATCTTTGGACTGGGGGAGGAAACCGGAGCACCCGGAGGAAACCCACGCACACACGGGGAGAAAGTGCAAACTCCACAGTCACCCAAGGCCGGAATTAAACTTGGTCTCTCCGGTGCTGTGAGGCAGCAGTGCTAACCACTGTGCCGCCCCACATTGACGTCACTCTGCTTCGATGGTGGAGGGAGTGAATGTTTAGGGTGGTGGATCGGATGCCAATCAAGTGGGGCTGCTTTGTCCTGGATGGTGTCGAGCTACTTGAGTGTTGTTGGAGCTGCGCTTATCCAGGCAAGTGGAAAGTATTCCATCACACTCCTGATTTGTGCCTTGTAGATGGTGGACAGGTGTCCCCTCTGATACTTCTACCAATCACCTTAGATTTATGCCCCCTGGTTACTGACCCCTCAGCTATGGGGGAAACAAGAATTTCCCGTCTATCCTATCCAGGTCCCTCATAATTTTGTACACGTCAATTAGGTCACCTCTTAGCCTCCTCTATTCTAAGGAAAACAACCCCAGCCTATCCAATGTCTCCTCATAGCTGCAATTTTCCAGCCCTGGCAACATTCCTGTAAATCTCCTCTGCTCTCTCTCTGGAGCAATTGTGTCCTTCCTGTAATGTGACCAGAACTGTACACAAAACCTCAGCTGTGGTCTAACCAGTGTTTTATACAGTTCCAGCATTACATCCCTGCTTTGTATCCCAAACCTCGCCCCAGAGAGGAAAACATTCCATATGCCTTCTGGACCACCATTGATTGGGGGATAAATATTGGCCAGAACACTGGGGATAAGGCAGCACAGTAATGCAGCGGTTAGTACTGTTGCCTCATGGCGCCGAGGTCCCAGGTTCAATCCCGGCTCTGAGTCACTGTCCGTGTGGAGTTTGCACATTCTCCACGTGTTTGCGTGGGTTTCGCCCCCACAACCCAAAGATGTGCAGGCTAGGTGGATTGGCCACGCTAAATTGCCCCTTAATTGGAAAAATGAATTGGGTACTCTAAATCTATTTTAATAAAAGAACACTGAGGATAACTCCCTCACCCCCTCCCCACCCGGCCCTTCTTCAAAATAGTGCCATGGAAGCTCTTGCATCCTGAGAGAAGAGACGGGGCCTCAGTTTAACATCTTGTCCGCAAGAGGGACGCCTCCGACACTCCCTCAGTATTGCCTCGGAGTGGAGTTTTGCAGTCCAACCTTGGAGTGGGACTTGAGCTCCAAACCTTGTGACTCAGAGTGCTACCCAGGGTTGACAGATAAATCCAATTGGGAATTTCCGCAGAAACTGTCTACCCGGGGAGTTTGGGTCTTATTGACAGCTGCTGGCCACTTCAACAATGCTAAGTTCTTTCTGCTGTTAGAAAAGAGGAAGTGCACCCACTCAGCTATTCTGATTTGAACAGGTGAGAATCCCGGCCTATAGATGTTGCCTTTGGGATCTGTCAGGTGGTTGCCTGTTACAGGCAAGTTACCCAATGAACAGACGGGTCTCTGGGCAGCGCATTTTCCGGCTGGGTCTTCAGGCCTCCCCCACTGTCAGCAGACCTACCCTTTACTCGCACCCTCCATCCCCACGGAACCTACGGCGGGGGGCGGGGGTTGCCGTCATCGGGACCGGAAGACAGGAATGCCCAGAAAACCCCACCCTCTGGGCATTGGTAATTCCAAAGAGACGTAGACCTGAGCATCCCCTGACAGGAGCACCGTATATCGTGAACCCGATTGCTGTGCTTGTTATTATGTGGAGGTGTTTAAAGTTCTGAAGGGATGGGACAGGTTTGGGGCAGCCAGCCGCTCTTGGAAGGCTGTCCGACACGAGTGCACAGCTGCTGCAGTTAGCGATTGAAGCAGAGAATCGGTTAAGGTACAAAGAAAAAGGAGGGTAAAGTGACATAGGAACAGGGTGGGGGCATGCGGTTGGGACTACTGCTGATGTGGAGGATAGGCACCAATACAGATTGACTGGGTGTAGTGACCTCTTTCCGGGTTTCCGTTTCTATAAGATTACACAGCAGAGAAACGGCATTCGGCCCAACTCTCCCAGGCCAGTGTTTACGCTCCACCTCCTGCTATCTCACCCTCTATCCCCTTCTCCCTCATGTGTTTGTTCAGATTACCCTAAAGTCGATCAATATGGTTCCCTGCAGCCATTCCCAGCGGTAGCGAGTTCCACGTTCTCTCAATCTCTGGGTGAAGACATTTCTTCTGAATTCTCAGCGGCTACCTTATATTAATGGCCTCTGATTGATTGATTTATTGTCACATGTACCGAAGTACAGTGAAAAGTATTTTTCTGTGGTCAAGGGAACATACACAGTACGTACATAGTAGACAAAAAGAATAATCAACAGAGAACATTGACAAATGGTACATCGACAAATTGGTTACAGTGCGGAACAAGGGGACAAACAAAGCAAATTCATGAGCAAGAGCTGCATAGGGCGTCGTGAATAGTGTTCTTACAGGGAACAGATCAGTCCGAGGGGGAGTCGTTGAGGAGTCTTGTAGCTGTGGGGAAGAAGCTGTTCCTATGTCTGGACGTGCGGATCTTCAGACTTCTGTACCTTCTGCCTGATGGAAGGGTCTGGAAGAGGGCAAAGCCTGGGTGGGAGGGATGATGCTGCCCGCCTTCCTGAGGCAGCGGGAGGTGTAGACAGAATCAATGGGAGGGTTTCTTGCGATCTTGGGCCGAGCAGTTGCCATACCAGGCTGTGATGCAGCCGGATAGGATGCTCTCTATGGCACATCTGTAGACGTTTGTGAGAATCGAGAGTCTGGTTCTGCTGTTGCCACACAAGAGGAAACCTCTCTGTCAAAACCGTCCATCATTTTAAAGAACTCGATAGGGCCACCTCTCAGCTGCCTAGTTATAAGAGAAAACTGTCAATCCTTTTATCTTTTGCAAAAATATATTTTGTTCGTAAAATATCTGAAAGAACATGATAAACATTTCAAATCCCCTCCCTCCCCTGCCCCCTTTCTAGTGCCTCAGTCTCCTTTCTATATGGTGACCTGAACTGCAGGCAGTGCGCCAAGTGTGGGCTAACCCAGGGTCCATACCGGTTTAGCCTAACCTCCCTACTTTTCAATTCTATCCCTCTGGAAACAGAGCCTCGTCCTTTCCCATTACGGCCTTGCTAACCCATGGTACAAGGTTTAGTGGTTCCTTGCTGATACACGCCAATTCAGCTTAACTGTGAAGCGAGGGCGCAGTGGTGAGATGCCATGCTGGTGAGAGGTGACCGAGTCATTGGTCAGAGGAGGAAAAGGCAGGGGAAAAATGCAATTAATTAAATGCTTCAGTCACATGACACGGAAGCGAGGATAAGGGGTTCTTGGGTGTTGGGAAGAAATTATTTGTGTTCGCAAAGTTCCTTTCATAACCTGCAGAGATCCCAAAGCACTTCAGTCAAGGAAGTTCTTTTGGAATTGTGGTCACTGTTATGTCACAAATCTCTCGAGTGAGTGACACGTAAATCTAGGACCCTCTGATCCAGTGGTGAGAGTCAGACCCACAGGTGAGAGACCCAGAGAGGGAAAAGGGTTTCGAAAGGCTGTGGAACAGACATTAAAGGAGCTTTTCACTTTATGACTTCCAGGTCTAGATGCTGACGACAGGAGAGAGATAGAGAACAGCCCAGATATCCAGGTGAGTGGGAACTCTGCGTTCTCTTTTGTCAATCAGACGATCTGAAGCTGTGAAGGTGAGTTCTCGACCTGGGACACCCGTTGAGCTCGATGGTGGAGGGACCAGTCCAGAGACACTCCAGACCAGGCTGCCCCCCCCCCCTCAACCCTCACACCCCTCCTGGGAAATTCCACCTTTCGAAACGGGTTCACCTTGTTCTCAATTCATGGCTCACCTTTGCTAACGGTTGAGCAAATGGGGCAGCGTTACAGGTTAACAGTAGGCCCTCACCTGCTTTCTTTCAGTAAGTGTTTGACTTGACCTGACTGCCTGTCTGAGAGAAACTGAACTCCAGGCTCACTGTGTGGAGACCCACGGACATGAACAGCATGTGCCAGTGTGGCCAATGGGAGATCGTCACTTTACATACAACGAACAGAATAGTCAGGCAGGCAAACACATCACCCCATGTGTCACTGAGGTGGACAGCCTAGACGCTTGTGTGTGTATGTATATATGTGTGTGTGTCAGTGTGTATGTGTGTGTATGGCATACATGTGTGCGCGTGCATGTAATAATAATAATCTTTATTATTGTCACAAGTAGGCTTACATTAACACTGCAATGAAGTTACTGTGAAAATCCCCTAGTCGCCACACTCCGGCGCCTGTTCGGGTACACAGAGGCAGAATTCAGAATGTCCAATTCACCCAACAAACACGACTTTCGGGACTTGTGGGAGGAAACCGGAGCGCCCGGAGGAAACCCACGCAGACACGGGGAGAACATGCAGACTCCACACAGACAGTGACCCAAGCTGGGAATCGAACCCCGGTCACTGGCGCTGTGAAGCAACTGTGCTAACCACATGTCTTCGTGTGTGAGTCTGTGTGTGTATGTGTGTACATACATGTGTCTATGTGTACGTGTGTCTAAATGTATGTATGTGTGTGTATATGTGTGCATGTCAATGTGTGTGTGACTGTCTGTTAGTGCATGTGTCAGTGTGCATGTGTGTCTGTATAGGAGTGTGCACACGTGTTCATGTTCCACATGATTCCCCTCCCAGCCTAACTCCATAGAATTCCTACAGTGCAGAAGGAGGCCATTCAGCCCATTGAGTGTACACCGACCCCCTGAAAGAGCATGCGACCTAGGCCCTCCCCTGCCCTATCGCTGTAACCCTGCGCATTGATCATGGCCAATCCCTCTAACCTGCACATCTTTGAACTGTGGGAGGAAACCGGAACACCCGGAGGAAACCCACGCAGACACGGGGAGAATGTGCAGACTCCGCACAGACAGCGGATAATTATCACTGTCAACATTTTATTCCTTTCTCCCTTATGTTCCGCCAACTTCCTCTTTAGATGTTCACTGTGGTAGCGAGTTCCACATTTAGCCTGAGTGGTAGCAGTAAGATCGGAAATGTGCTTCAGGAGCCCGTGGGCAGGAGGTTTTTGACAGCAAGGACAGGGGTATCAAAGACAAGGGCCGGAATGTTCTGGATCATCTGGTCCTTCCGGCGGCGGCGGGGATGTGGGGGTGGCAGTGGGGTCAGAATTCGGCCCAAGGTGTCCAGTTGAGCCTCTGTGACCAGTCAGGGGAAGGTGCGTGTGAGCATCACAGCTGGAGTGACCCTCCCAACGTGGCGATCCGTCACTTTAAGTGAGTAGACTTTAACTACACCGGCTCGGTGATGTTAGTCATCTGTTGCTGCTCGAGACTAAACCACTAATTCCCTATTTTTCCGCAGAGTGTTATTGAGTCGCTCCGGGCTGAAGAAACGAAGGAAAAGAGTAAGGTGGGTCTAGAATGTGTTTACTTGGGAGCTGGAAATGGCCAACAGATGTGAGCCTCTGTTGGACTGTCCAATCCCGTCCTATTGCCTCCCCACTTGACCCCTCAGTCCAAAGAGATTGAAGCCAAGTGGCAATCAACCTATCAGAAATCTGGGTGTTACGACTGGTTGAGGGGGGAATAAGTTGGCTCCCCTATTTTCCACCTCCTCAGTTAATCGCAACAAAGATTTGTTTAAAGTCCTTTCCTGTGGCTACCTTTTCCCAGTCCAAGGCATTTACTTCTTAAAATGAGTTAATTTAACTCGGCTTTCTCATTTCAAAAAAAGTATTAGTTACTAAAGCCCGAGGAAAAATATTAAAGGCGCAACACACACACATATTAAAATAAAAGCTTAAAAAGAATATACAAATCTGTTCTTGGCTTGTCTGAGGTGGTACGCTGCGGCCATTAAGTTGGATGATTCCAGTAGATTTTGGAGCTGTTCTTGGGTTTGCAGTTTATTGGAGACACTTAATGGCTCCTGCCAGAGGGTGCGATGACCTGGTTATCGACGCAGGGTGTTATTGAAAATATGGAAAGATGTGTCATTTGAAACATGGAAGTCTGGCAATATCTGGTCTGAGAGAAACATGAGAGAATACAGGGAAAAATCCCACAAAGGGTTAACAGCAGCTGCAAAGAGCAGGATTGTAAAATGCAGATGTCCTTGGTCAAGCAGGCTTAGCAAACAAGACAAGCAGAATTTTTGTTTGAAGCCAAAAACAATGCCTCAGACCTTCATTGAAAGTAACTATCTTAGTAAGCAGCAGGAAAAGAAAGGATGAGGTTCAGTTGAATTTGGAGACAACTCTAAGTGTGAAATTTGCTAAACCAGGTAAATGAAAGAAAACTGGAGACTATCGGTCTACGAGAAACATAATTCAAAGCAAAATCAAAGTCAAAATTATGAGTCGAGGACACAATTGGAAAATAAAACTACAGAAATGATAGGAATTAAAAGTAACACCTCTTGAAGTCAAAGCATTTTGAATATCACAAAGGAAACAATGTAATCAGAGACTGGAGAGCTGAGGTTATGTCAAAATGAATACTTAGTTGGATTAGAAGGTTTAGATCAAAGATACTTTTTACAATCAAAGTGAAATAAGTTACTTTACAATAAAGTCATAAAAACTAGATAACTGTTAGAAAAATATATAAACCCAGAGACTAGGACAGGAACTACTAGAGCCAGAACCAGCACCAGAACTCAGAGGGAGAGAGAGAGAGAAGCAGAGAAGGAACAAGCAGCTCAGAGTCAGATTACAGTCAGCTCGGCCATGGGAAAGAGACAGGGCAAAGCAGCCGAGCTAAAATAGCTAATACATCTAAGGAAGACTAGAATTTAAAGAGTAGGCAGAGTCAGCTCAGAGACAGCCAGCAGAGCCAGCTCTCACAGCTCGGTACATGGGAAAGATAGGACACAGCAACCGAGCTCATGAGCGAATACATCTAGAGAAGACCAGACTTTAAAAAGAAGATTGATTGTCAAGGTGGGCCTGAAGGTCCCTTCAACCAACCAGAAGGATCCAGGAGCAAGATCTTGTTACCTTTCTGTAAAGACAGTAATTGCAGCTTTTAAAAGAAAAAATATAATAATAAAATAACTTAATTTAACCTGAAATAGTGGTTATTCCAAAGTCTACTTTACTTACTTAGCAATGCGGGACCCAGGATCGATACTACTAAGTGGTAAGTAGGTGAAATCTTCGGTGAAGGTATGGGTTATACCGGAGGATAACTTGAAAACATAGTTTGACCTGAATAACACCCACTGAAGCTTGCATCGGAGTCGGGGAGTGAGAATCCCTGATCACCATTTAGAATGTCGGACCTTTTTGGTACAGGGGGACTTCTAAGAATAGTGGTGAGTTTTCAACAACAAGGGTTAACTGAAGTGGCAATTTGCATTGTCCTCACAAACCCAGGGCTTTAGTCCAGCCTTTTGCATTCTCCATACCTTTTTTTCAAGAGTCTCTGTTTGAAGTGGGCCTTGTCACCTCTTCAGGTGCGGAATTCCATGTCTGCCCAGGAAGGGCTGTCAGTATAACCCACCTAGGAATTTTGCCGAGAGTGGCCACTTTTGCAATGTCAGCCAGATTTTGGTCAGCGATCTTCCTGAACAAGTTCAATATGCCCACAGGTAGTTGGGGAAACTGTCGCACACTTTCAATTGTTAAATGTAAACAGTTGGGAGTCCAGGAATCTGTACCGCGTATCTCCGTCCCCTGGCACAGTTTAACATTTTCCAATATTTTAACACAATCTAAGTAACCATAATGGGCGATTGGTGGTGTGGAGGTAATGTCACTAGACCAGTAATCCAGAAGCCTAGCTTAATGCTCTGGGGATGGGGGGGTTTCAACTCCCACCATGGTAGCTGGTGGAATTTCAGTTAAATTCGATGAATATAAAGCTAGCGTCAGTAATGGCGTCCATGAAACATCGATTGTGGTAAAAAGGGAAATCTGGTTCACTCATGTCCTTTAGGGAAGGAAATCTGCCGTCCTTACCTGGTCTGGCTTACATGTGACTCCAGACCCCAGAGGCTGACTGAAGCGGCCCAGCGAGTCACTCAGTTCAAGGGCAATTAGGGATGGGCAACAAACTCTGACCCAGCCCAGCGACACCCACATCCCATTAGAAAATATCAAATCTTTCCTTTGACGCAGGACCTTGTTCATCAGAACAGTTATGGGTTCTTTCAAAGAAAATGCTTTCAAAATGGTTACAATCACCAGCGTTGCTACACATCCTTTTGTTTAAAAAAGTATAAAGTTTGAAGATCATTTATCTTTTTTTAAAATAAATTTAGAGTACCCAATTCATTTTTTCCAATTAAGGGACAATTTAGCGTGGCCAGGCAGCACGGTGGCGCAGTGGGTTAGCTCTGCAGCCTCACGGCACCGAGGTCCAAGGTTCGATCCCACCTTTGGGTCCTATATTGTCCCTCAATTGCTTGGGTACTCTAAATGTAAAAAAAAAATTGGGTACTCTAAATGTTAAATTTTTTTTTACCGTGGCCAATCCACCTACTCTGCACATCTTTGGCTTGTGGGGGCGAAACCCACGCAAACACGGGGAGAATGTGCAAACTCCCCACGGACAGTGACCCAGGGCCGGGATCGAACCTGGGACCTCGGCACCGTGAGGCAGCAGGGCTAACCCACTGCGCCACCGTGCTGCCCTTTAAAGATTCTTTATCATGGTGGATCTTCCGGCCCGTTGTGGGGTGGGGGTTAGAGTAACTACGGTGAGGTTTTGAAAGGTTTTTCCCACGGGGGTGACTCGTTTTGTGGCGGCGGCCCAATGAATGAGACCCAACAGACTGATTCTCTCGACCAGCAGAAGGCCGTGGGCGATGTTACTCCCTCACCCAGTCAACAGGCTTGCCAAATATCCAGGATTATTCTCCAGGGTACCGCTGTCAGTATAAGCCCGAGAGAAGAAATAATTAATTGCAGTTTGAGACAATATTTTTAATTTTTAAAATTTTCATCGGCTCACCAAACCCAAAAGAAAAGGTTGCCGTGCAATCGGGAAATGGAGTCTATTTGCTTTTCCGATTGGCCATGGGAAGACGGTTGTCGTGACGATGCACGTGATGGCAGACCAGTGAGGGAGGGGGTGGTCTCGGAGGCAGGAGGCCGCCTGATGACAACCGGCCCAGGAATGCGTCCAGTTAGAAATGGCGGACTGTTGGCCAAGGCCTCAGGTCAAAGAAATGGCCACGTCTGCAGGGAGCCATCCCTTCTTTTGCCGTTCTAGACCTTGTTACTGACGTTTGATCAAATGTCCTCTTGTTGCAGGGTCCGAAAGTGAAAATTAAAGAGGATCCTGCTGTGAAGGTAAGGGCGGGTCCGACTCGCTTGGGGTGGCGGATGTTATGGATGGTGTCGCGGTGGTTCACTGACCGCTTGCTCCACGGGGCTTTGGTCACCCCCCAAGATGAGTAAGGCCGCAGGCTTGGGTTTATGGCATGCAGTCGGTGAGTGCTGAGTGAAGCTGTTCCGTGAATTCATAGCAGTGCAGCTATGGAAGGTAACCAGCCAACTATCTTGACGCACGCACCCATAGATTGCTAGGAAGCTCCTCCATATTATCTCTCATGTGCTGTGCTCCAAATGGCCAACGTGTAGCTTGGAAACACAAGCCCATTTCGTGGGATTTGTCATTTGGGGGGATTTGGCCTTCGCTGGCTAGGCCAGCATTTGGTGCCCATCCCTAACTGCCCCTCGAGAAGGTGGCAGGTGCGCTGCCTTCTCGAACCGCTGCCGTCCCATGTGGTGCAGGTACACCCACAATGCTGTTAGGGAGGGAGTTCCCGGGGTTTGGCCCAGTGACAGTGAAGGAACGGCCAATATATTTCCAGGTCAGGATAGTGGATGGTCTGGAGGGGAACCTGCAGGTGGCGCCGTTCCCCATGCCTCAGCTGCCCTTATTCAAGATGGTGGTGATGGTGGGCCTTGGAAGGTGCTGAAGGAGAGATGGGTGTCTAAACTTTGGGACTTTGTGAGCCAGGATAGATGGAATTTTAGTCCATCGAGCACAATGGAATGTTAGCTCCGTGATGTGTTTTCCTAATCCTGGATTTGTCCCATGGCAGAGGGAGAATCACCCTACTTTGGCCTTGTTATTTTTCTCCTGCCTTTCTTCACTGGATCCACATGTGGAGCTCAAACCAAAGAATAATAGTCATGGAGCAGGAATGATGTTTCGGGAATACCCTTGCAGCCAATCCAAGATTGAAAACCACAGTCTTGAGTGCTATTTGGCTTTTGGTGGCCTCACAGTCCTGTCTGGCACCTGGACGGCGGGACAGGGAAATTGGCAGAGAGATAGAAATTGGTAAAGATGGCGGCACAGTGGTAATGCCGTTGGGCTAGTAATCCCGAGGCCCAGGCTCACGCTCTGGGGTACACGGGTTCAAATCCCGCCACGGCAGCTGGTGGAATCTGAATTCATTTAATAAGATCGGGGATGGAACGGCAGTCTCAGAAATGGCGGCCTTGAGACTATCATCAATTGTTGTTTAAAATAAAGGTCTGGTTCATTGATGTCCCCTTGAGGGAAGGAAATCTGCTGTCCTTACCCGGTCTGGCCTACATGTGACTCCAGACCCACAGCTGATTCTTAACTGCCCCGCTCTGAAATGTCCAAGCGAGAAACTCCGTTCACAAGGCCAAGAAATGACCACATCCCACCAAAGTATCAATATGGAATATTGCCGGTTGTACGCCTGCTGGAACTGAGAGCAATGCAGGTGTAATTCCACAGAACAATTCACCAGGGAATATACCAGGAAGGTGACGGCATGTTGGCACAGTGGTTAGCACTGCCACCTCACAGCGTCAGGGACCCGGGTTCGATTCCCGGTTTGGGTCACTGCCTGTGCGGAGTCTGCACGTCCTCCCCGTGCGTGCGTGGGTTTCCTCCGGGTGCTCCGGTTTCCTCCCACAGTCCAAAGATGTGCAGGTTAGGTGGATTGGCACGCTAAATTGCCCCTTGGTGTCCAAAATTGTGCAGGTTAGGTGGGGTTCCGGGGATAGGTCAGGGGATTGAGCCTAGATGGGGTGCTCTTACGGAGGGTCCGTGCTGACTCCATGGGCTGAATGTCCTCCTTCTGCACTGTAGGGGGCACTGTAGGGGTTCCAAGTCTATTGGAAAGGGATCGGGAAAGGCAAGGGTCGATCGCGGACCCTGTGAAATGGGAAGTTGAAATAAAACCTTTGATATTTTCCTTCTCCTTTCCCCATTTAATCCCCAGAAAGTGGCATCGAGGCTGTCCCAGCAGAACCTGAAGCAGTTCAATCAGGCTAATGCCAAACTGATCCCGTGGGAGGAGAAGCAGTTTGCTTGCAGACAGTGTGATAGCTACTGGTGGAGGAGAGTACCTGAAAGAAAACAGGTAGGGGGGCTGCTGTCCATATCCCGAGATGTTCTCAATAAAGTGCCAGTCGATGGGCTTCCTACCAAATGGGCGAATGGACTACCAGAATACTGGCCCGGCTGACTAGGGCGGTCTCAGCCTTAACCTTTGACCGTAGACAGGAATGGCGATTGGGCTGCTGTGTGTATCCCTTCTTTCGGAGTCGCGGTGGCGAGTGGCGAGGAGGAATAAAATTACCCAGGTTTCTTGTTTCTGATCGCCATGAAGTGAGTCTCTGAAGGGGGAGGGGGGGGGGGGGACGGGACGCGTTGATCAATGAGAGCGATCGGGACTGTGATCCCCCCCCCCTCCCACCTCCTGGATGGTCAACCTACCCAGACTGCCCGGGTTCAAGCTCGATGGATAATGTTCACGCCCCTCGCGAGCCGGACCTTTCATCAGGGAAGGAAGATGGGGGCGGGGGTTACATAGGGGGTTTGAGAACATCTTATTAAAGCGACCAGTGTTGCCCAGATTCTCCTGAAGGCCTTTTCTTCTTGTTAGTTAACATTGGCGGGTGAAATTGGAGGAGGGCATCACTATATGGGAGTGGGGGGTAGGGGAGGATTGGGCACCAGTACGTGGAGGGGGGGCAGTAAAGAGTGGGGGAAATGGTTGGGGGTGGGAGGGTGGTGGTTAGCAGTAAACTCTAGGAATCAGTATAGCTCCTGTGGTTGGACATTAAAGTGCGAGTCTCCGACAAAACATGAGGAGGAATCTCTTCACGCAGAGGAGTGCGAATGTTTGGAATTCTCTGCATCGTGAGTATATTTAAGGCTGGGATGGAGAGATATTTGGTCTCTCGGGGAATTAAGGTATATGGGGAGTGGGGTTGTGGGGGGGGGGGGGGGGAGGGGGGGAATGAAGTTGAAGCTCTGGATCTGCCCTGGTCGTATTGAATGGCGGAGCAGGCTCGACGGGCCGAATGGCCTACTCCTGCTACTATTCCTCGTGTTCTTGGATTGTCTTAGAAAACAGGGAGGGATGCTCCAGTGCAGATATTTTATACAAGGCTGTGGACCAAGTGCTGGGATTAGAATAGATAGGTGTTTGATGATGCAGACAGGATGGGCCGAATGGCCTCTTTCAGTGTTTCACTCTCTGATTCCCCCCCCCCGCCGATTGTCACTTGCTGGTTGAGGGTGCTGACCCCCCCGATTGTCACTTGCTGGTTGAGGGTGCTGACCCCCCCCGATTGTCACTTGCTGGTTGAGGGTGCTGACCCCCCCGATTGTCACTTGCTGGTTGAGGGTGCTGACCTGGGGGACTCTTGTCTTTGTCTCCCTCTCTGCAGGTCTCGAGGTGTCGGAGGTGCAAGAAGAAGTATGACCCTGTGCCCCGAAACAAGATGTGGGGCTACGCTGAATTTCACTGCCAGCAGTGTGGCAACGTCTTCGGGTAAGGTGGGCGAGTGGGGAGGGTCAGCAGCCTGAATATCCAGGGTATCGTTCTGAGGGAAAGCTGATTCGAACGGAGACGCCCTCTGTTCCATCACGGAATGGTCTGCCGCTCCTGTCCCATCGCTCATCCATACGGAGGTCCCATAACATAGTGGCCAGATGTGAACCACGGCGTAGCTCCTTTTACTGACTGACCCCAGTGAAGCCGTGCCATCCATCAGTGGGCGGAATCTCCTCATTTATTGCCTAAGCGTCAACTTAGACAAATAAAATTAAGGAGGTGGGTCCCACCCACTACAGCAACCTTGACAGAATTTGTACCCCAATGTCAGAACAATAAAAACTAGACAAAAGGAACCCCATCATGGAATCCCCCCCCCCCCCACAACACAAACCCCTCCCCAAGGACACGGACTCTACCCCCCACCCCCCACACAGACCCCCCTCGTCCCCACAACCACTGAATTCCCCCACAACAGAGCCCCCCCCACTGACCCCACCCCTCCCACCATGGACATGGACCCCACCTCGTCCTCCCACAGAAGCCCCACCCCGACACTGCATCACTAGCGATCGAGGGGTGGGGGGGAGTTTGGGGGGGGGCGATTTCATAGACAATCGAGCGACAAATCCCCGACAGCGTGAAAGCGGTTTTGGGTCTTCCTCTCTATTACCTGCACCCCCCCCCCCCCCCCCCCACCACCGTCATGCCCGCCTGCCGAAGAGAGGGGTGGAAAATCCTACTAATCCCCCCCCCCACAATATGGCGGACTGATTGCATCACCCTTCACTGCACTTTCTCCTCTATTTCCAGGGGTTTTGGACAGATGGGCCTGCCGGCACCTTGCTACCTCTGCTGCAGCCGCGTCGCCCCCACTTGTATCCTTCCGCCAAAAAAGGGAGTGGGTCCTCGCAGTCCGAGACCTCACAGCTGCTTCGCCGAGGACTGCTACAACCGTAAAGGTCAGCGCCTCCCCCTCCAGCTTCACGAGTTGGTTCCTTCCGTCTCTTCTTGTTCGTTTTTTTTTGTTGTGGCATTTCCCCCATCCGATGTCCTGTTTCCTCGCTGGAGTCCGGTTCTGCCAGCCCCGGGTCTCGGGTAAGCGGACAATCACGTGTGAGTCTTGTCAGCGAGCGTCAGAAAGTCATTCATCTCCAACGAGGGAAGGGCGGAATCCACGCTTCAACCTAATCCTCAGCAGGGTCAAGTCAACTCACTGAATAGTCCTCAAGGATGGGCACCATTGCCCCCCCCCCCCCCTCCAATGTCGGGAAGGTCTGGGAACGATGCCCGCCATTCTCCTTCCCTGAGAGTCATCGCTGGGCCAAGGGTTAGGGCAACGAGTTCTTATGCCCAGGAAGCCAGGACTGACATTCCATGGGGAATTCTCCACCCCAGCTGAAACCTCAGCTCTTTCCCACCCTTCCCTTGCTCTCCCTTCTTCCCGCCCTCCCTTCCCTCCACTTTGTATTCCTTACCCCCTCTCTCTATCCCCCCCCCTCCCCCCCCCACCCCCCGCCTCCCCTTTGTAAGGGAGTCTGCCCCACAATCTTCAGATGTCAGGGATGATCACTTCAAGATGCCGCTACCCCTGCTTTCTGTTCCCCCTACTGACCTCCAATGTTTTGCCAGATCGAGGCAGTGAGGCTCCATTGAGGGAATAAGTCATCCAACCAGGGTCCCAGCTGCCCTCTTCGGCAGATATGAAAGACCCCGTGGCACTATTTTGAGTTCTCCCTGGTGTCTTGGAGATGATTGATTCCGTCCAGTCTACATAATTAAGCAATCGGAGGACCTGGCCATGACCACATGGCTGTTATTGGGTTCTCGCTGTGCACAAATTGACTGCCCCGTTTCCCCACAGCAGTGGCGCTACGTCATTGGGTGTGAAGCGCTCTGGGCCATCCCATGGTCTCAAAAGGTGCTATGTAAATGCAAGTTTTTGTGTGTAATACTCAGGAACAAATTGTCTTTTCCACCCTCCCACGCCCCCAGAACCCCACATCCCCGGGACCCATTGCGTCCACCCACGCAGCCGTCATCGCAAAGGGCTCCCCAAGGTCCTGTTCCCAAGTCTGGAGCACGACAGCACCGGATCCACCATTGCCACCTGCCTGAGTCAGGGCAGCCTGATGGAGTGCCACGTGGATGATATCATCGAAGAGGACATCTTGGAGGAGGAGGAGGAGGACGATGACGGTGACACAACCGAGGGAGACGAGGACTCGACGGAGAGGTCCGATGATGGGACCGGTGACAACGGGGACTAAAATGTCCGAGGGGTGTCCCAGAGCTAAATAAGTGTAGATGTTGGCCTATTCCTTCACAATGCCTCTCCATCCCGGGGGCTCCCCTGGGTGAGGGGAAAGATTGATGGGGGAGGGGGAAGGGGGGGGGGGGGGGGGTGGAATGGGCAGGGGAGGAATTTGAACAACTCGGAATTTTAAAAAATGTTCCATTCTGAAGAAGCTCTTTTCGAACCCGCCCATTTGACAACCGAGAAAGAAAATTTCGCTTTGATTCTGTGTCATTCAAAATGAAGGAAAAAAAACTTTGGATGTTATTTCTGGTGGAAGATGCCTTGAGCTGATCCACAGTGGGTGGCATCACTGCCTTGAGGGCCCCTCCTTATGATTCTACGTGGTGTGTGTGTGTGTGTGTGTGTGAGAGCATGTGTGTGTGTGAGCGTGTGTGTGTGTGAGCGTGTGTGTGTGTGTGTGAGTGTGTGTGAGCGTGTGTGTGTGAGCGTGTGTGTGTGAGCATGTGTGTGTGTGTGTGTGTGAGCATGTGTGTGTGTGTGAGTGTGTGTGAGCGTGTGTGTGTGAGCGTGTGTGTGTGAGCGTGTGTGTGTGTGTGAGCGTGTGTGTGAGCGTGTGTGTGTGTGAGTGTGTGTGTGAGTGATGGGCATAGGGTTATTTGTGCTTTAGTTGACTGCATTAAGGAGATAGTTAGGGCTTTGAATCTGAATCATAGGCCCATCTTAAATATCGACTTAAGGCAGTGCCTTATCAAGTCGGGGCCTTGTGTGCGACAAGGTATGGCCTTGGGGAACATACGCTTCAGGTGCCGAGTTCCCCTGGAGTTTTATTTTCTTTCAACTTTGAGGCAATGGGAGAAAGAGCAGCTATTAATAGAACTATCAGTCTTACTGCACAGATGGGCCATTGCACCAACTCTCGGAAAGAGCTTGTCAATTAATTCCCCCAAACCTTATTGTCACCAGCTTTTATGAATCCTGCTCCCACTGTTGTCCCTTGGAGGGAATTTTATATCCTTGTGAATTTGCTTCGGAAATTACTTCCTCTTTTGTCCTTTTGATGACCCTGAAAACTGCTGCCCATTGTCCGAACTCACACCAGGTCCACAGTCTGCACCGATCCTTCGAATGAGCTTTCTACCCGTATCCACACCACCCTATCCCTGTAATCCCACAACCTAACCTGCACATCCCTGGACATCAAGTGGCCAATCCACCTAGCCCGCGCATCTTTGGAGTGCGGGAGGAAACCGGAGCACCCGGAACAAACCCACGCAGACACGGGGGAGAACGTGCAGACTCCGCACAGTCACCCGAGGCCGGAATCGAACCCAGGTCCCTGGCGCTGTGAGGAAGCAGTGCTAACCACCGTGCTGCCCAGATCCTCTGTGATCTCTGGACTTGGCCCATTCTGGCCCCTTGCACTCCCCACCCCGTCCCGCAACCCGATTTTAACTCAAGCCGCCTGAATCGTTCAGTGTTCAGCTCTGGAATTCCCTCCATAACCGTCTCCGTCTATCCTCCGTTAAGTCATGTCTGCCGCTATGTTCTGGACACACCTTACAACCTACCTCTTTGACCGAGCTTATGGTCATCTGTCCTAACCCTTCTCTACTTCACTGTCACATTATTATTTCATAAATGCTCCTGAGAGGCTCCTTGGACATTTTACTACGTTAAAGGTGCCATATAAATTCAAGTTCCAGTTGTTGTTGGATTAATTTCTGTTAATCGCTCACTCTACACACTTGAAATAGATTGTTGCCACTTAATCCCATGTTTCTGAATGGCTCCGTGTCAGTGGACTGGACAACTCTGAGCTCAGACTGTCTGACTGCCAATCCCAATTGGTCCTCAGTGGTCTGGTCAGAATCTGGACCTCGGTGCCCGATGAATGGTTCCCTTCGCCACTGGATACAGCATTCCCGAGAGCGGGCAGCCCAGGAAGACGTACGTTCCCGATGCCAGTGGAGCAGAAATCGGAGCCGATTTCTTTTTCATCCGTCCAGGTTTCGGGAACGCTGAGCCCTTCACATCTCCCCGACTCCACGGAGGGGATATAACCAAGCGGGCCACGTGTCAGGCAGTGCTCAGCGGGCAGCACTCCTGCCCCTCAGTTGAATGGTTATGGGTTCCAGCCCCCCCCCCCTCAAAAGACTTGAGCGGGAAAATCCATGCTGGCATTCCAGCCCAGGGCCAAGGGAGTGCGACCCTGTTGGAGGGCCGCCCTTTCAGATGAAGCATGAAACTGAGGCCCTTTTGACCGGGTAATTTTACCACCGGGGGTGGGGGGGGAGGGGGGGGGGGGCGCGGAGATAGGCACAGTGGTTAGCACTGCTGCCCCACAGTGCCAGGGTCCCTGGTTCGATTCCCCGCTGGGTCGCTGTCTGTGCGGAGTCTGCACGTTCTCCCCGTGTCTGCGTGGGTTTCCTCCGGGTGCTCCGGTTTCCCCCCACAGTCCAAAGATGTGCAGGTTAGGTGGATTGGCCATGATAAATTGCCCCTTAGTGTCCAAGGGTTAGGTGGGGTTACTGGGATGGGGGGGGGGGGGGAGTGAGTCTAGGTAGAGTGTTCTTTCAGAGGGTCGGTGCAGATTCGATGGGGCGAATGGCACAGTAGGGACTCCGCACTGTAGGGATTCTATGAAGTGGGTGCAAAAGACTCCACAGTCATAGAATCATAGAATTTACAGTGCAGAATGAGCCCATTCGGCCCATCGAGTCTGCACCGGCCCTTGGAAAGAGCACCCTACTTAAACCCACACCTCCAACCTATCCTCCAGTAACCCCACCTAACCCTTTGGACACTAAGGGCAATTTAGCATGGCAAATCCACCTAACCTGCACACCTTGGGACTTTTGGAGGAAACCGGAGCACCCCGAGGAAACCCACGCACACACGGGGAGGACGTACAGACTCCGCACAGACAGTGACCCAAGCCGGGAATCGAACCTGGGACCCTGGAGCTGTGAGGCAGCAGTGCTAACCATGATTAGAAGATTGTTGCTGAGGTTTAACTTTACTCTATTTGTTGTGTCACTGTCAGAACTGTTAATGTCGTCACTCTGTTATTGATTACAGAGACACAGACATGCCCTGCCTCCAACAACCCATTCAACTGCAGAGTGTGGCAACAGCACCATCCGGTGGCTGCTGGCTCGCACTGCGACAGCAATACACTGACCGTCCGTATTTCTTTGCAAACTGAAGTCTTACTCTCAGGGATTGCTTTGGCCTTCCACTGTATCCTTCCTGACCCCTCCCCTCCTCCCCCCGCACCTCTGAAATGCACTCTCTCTCAGGTGAAATGATTCCTACTTAGGAGAGGGGTTGACGGGGTGGGTGCTTTACTCCAAGAAGTTGCCCGTTGCAATAATGGGTGGGGCAAGAACGTGAAGATTGCGTTTTAAAGGAACGATGCCATGTCCCTTTCGGCAAACACGTCTCCCGCCCGCTGGACACAGTCCACAGCCGCCACGCCGGGTTCCCGACCTCTGAGACCAGACGTCAACCGCGCGGTCGGGAACTCGGCCCATTGGGGGCGGAGCATCAGGGGAGAGCCTTCAGGTTCCTGCGGCGCGCAAAGCAATGGCGCCGTTTCGGAGGGGGCGGAGCATACGAAACCTGCGTCAAACAGGCGCCGGCCCCCGATTTCGGCGTCAAAAGGGAATCTCCGCCCGATCACCGATTACGAAATCGGCGTCGGAGAACGGTGAATCCCGCCCCGTGTTCGTCAAACCTCTCCCGACCATTCACCAAAGTGCCATTCACCGGTTCCGCCTACGAGATCTTGTCTCCCTCGGATTACCGACAGCCCTGAGACGTGTGTTGCCCACCTGGGTAAACCTGAACCTTTCAGCGAAGGAGGGGGAATAATTTCAACAGCGGTAAAACCCGGAGCTCTCCGAACTGTCTGCGCTGTGCGCGTCTCACACAGTCGGGTTAGAGCTCGCAGTCCTGCGCTGCAGGCTGAGACTATGATCCTGTCACTTTAACAAGTAGCCGATTTATTTTCGGAGGGTGGGCGGGTGGTTTCTATGCGGGAAAAGCCTTTGGTGTAACCTTTACTCTCTTCCTGTGAATGCACGTTGTGTGATCGTCCAGCAGTCCAATACTTTATGAAGGTCTGTAGATTAAACACAGGAATCTTGTAAAGCCTGATGCCAAAAATAAAGAGAATAATTGTTGCATTGGAGTCGGTGGTTTGGGTGAAGCGTTGAATTGTTTCACCCTGAAGGGGATGTTTTTCATCACATTAAAGCTGGAGTCCTTAAATCTCTCTGTTGTCTGCTTTCCTTTCGAATATCACAGAATTGATAAGGTGCAGAGATGGTCATTTTGGCCAATTGGGTCTGTATTTGCTTTCCAAACAAGCATCGTGACTTACAGCAGTTCCCCTGTCCCGACAAGATTGAACGCCTGAAATTCCCGCAGCAGTGGGATTCGAACCCATGCCTCCATGGAGACGAAACCCAGCGTCTTAGCCCTCAGGGACATTTTGGCTTAAGTCAGTTGATGTAATGTCTGCCTTGGTGCCTGCAGGTGAGTGAATGAGCGCCTGAGGGTGAGAATAGTTCGACAATCGAGGTCTTTCTCCTCGGAGAAGGGAAGGTTGAGAGGAGGTTTGATGGAGATGTTTCACAACAGAGTAAATGGGGAGAACAAGGGTCAAGAACCAGGCGACACAGATTTAAAACGATTGGGGAAAGAGCCAAAGGCAACGAGAGGAAAAATATTTTCATGCAGCATGTGGTTAGGGTCTGGAATGCACTGTCGGAGTGCGCGGTGGAGGGTAGGATCAATCGAGGCATTCAGGAGGAAATTGGATAAGCACTTGGAGAAAGACAAATGGGGGGCAGGAGAAGAACCAGGGAGTGCGACCAGCTGAATTGATCCAGCACAGGCTGGATGGACTGAATGGCCTCTTGTGCTATACCTATTCTGTGAGTGTCAGAGCGCCGGAGTGTTGACAGCTAGATGCTGCCCGGTTGTTAGAGAAGGCCAACTAACCCAGCGATTCGCTGGCGGGGAGGGGGACATCCTTGTGTGGCCTGGAGAGCACCTATTGGCCACAGTGACACAATTATCAGTCAAGTGGAGTCCGTGTTTCTTGACCACTGAACAGTTTTGATTAGGAAGAGGCCTGGAAGAGCAAGCAAGCAACAGGACTGTGAAGAACTGAAGATGGAATGTTTTAAACAAAGAAAAAACTGAAATCAGGAACAAAGTAGTGTAAAGATGATTTCTTGCACTATGGCTTTGTTAATTGTGCCAACACAAGTCAGGATGCAAAGCCCAAGTGTGTTAAATGCAGGGAAATACTGTCAAAGATAGGTTAAAACCATCAACATTACAAAGTCATATGAAAAAACTAAGCATGGTGAGTTTGAGGGCACACCTCTTTTTTCAAAGGATGCAGCGTGAACTTAAATCATCAGCGGAAGTCCTTAGCAGAAATGTTACATTGAATGACAAAGCAAGAGAGAGCATGAGCATTCAAGGTCAGCGAAAATGGTCGGCCGGTTGGTAGAAGTGGGCCCCGGGGAAAAAAGTTTGAAAAGCACTTCCTTCGTGTCATTCTCAGCCTTAAAGTGATGGCATGGGACCATCTAAATAAAGCCCATCTCCAGCTGACGGTTGCAGCAGTTCCCATTTTCACTCAGCAGGTGGTGCTGTTGCTTTAACAGGGCAGCTCCCTTCACCACACTCCTTCAACGACCAATTCAGCGATGCTAACCAGTGGTGGCAATAATAATTCAATAATCGGCAATAATAGTTGACTTAAACATGATATTTAGGAGCAGTCCATCCTTTGCATTTCTGAAGAAAAAAAAATGTTGCATTTTATGAACTATTTTAAAAGCATCCTGAGAAATTCATACAAGCAAAATACCTGGGGGTTCTGGAGATTCGAAAAGAGAACAAAAAATGCTGGAAAAGCTCAGCGGCTCTGGCTGCATCTTTGGACAGAGAAACCGAGGAAACATTTCGAGTCCAGTATGGAATTTTGAATTTTAGAAAGTGGGAGCCCATTCGGCCCATTGTGTCTGCCAGCCCTTTCAATTAGTCTGGACTCCCCTGCTCTACCCCATAAATCTGCAACATATTCCTTTTCGAGTACACAACTGTGGTGTTATCACAACAATCAGCATTGCAAGGGTTAATGTAGTGTCGCGAGAAGCCACTAGAGGGAGCTACAGTTACAACTATATAAGGCAGTGCTGCCAGACCTTAGGGGAGGAGTGTATGCTGGAGATAGCGAGAGAAGGTCGGAAGAGCAGATAGTGCAAGTGAGGTTTGATCATAGTTTAAACCAGTAGTGAGATTAGCAATAGATGAGTGTAGTTAGATATTATTGATCAATTGTGTATACTTAAGGACTACGTGATGAATCCAAGTTAGTAGTGTAAATAAAATCATAGCTTTGTTTAAGTTAATGCTATTTTGTGGTCTTTGTGAACACTACGCCAAACACCCTGAAATAAGCAACACAAAGAACACCACAACAACCTGTTCCTTTTTGTGACTTGCATTTGCACAGAGGCCCATGTGACCTCAGGCCTGGCAACGCTTGTGATAGTTGCAAATTGTAGTCCGTGTTCTCACGCAGGAAAGATCAGGAGCCAATTTGCGCACAGCAGGCTCGCCCAAACAGCCAGGGCAGTGGGGGGGGGGGGGGGAGGGGAGACCCCCCCCCACCCCCCCCCCGTGGCCATCGCCAAAATCGTGGCCGGGGGATCTTGATACATCCACCCGAGGGGGCCTGGGGTTAATGTCAGATAATGCAAAAGGTGGAAAATCAAGCTTGTCCGAAGCTGAACTGAGGTTAGCATCAGGAGGGGGGGTGGGGGTGTTGGAGGGGGAGGGGTATATTGCGCATGAGGGCCTCTACCTCATCCAACCCTCGTGATGGCTAGAACTGAATTAGAATATTTCCAATGTGAGAGAGCTGAAATAAAAAACAGTGCTGGAAAAAACCCAACGGGTCGGCAACGTCTGTGGAGGGAGAGAGAAACAAGAGTTAACATTGTGGGTCCAGTCTGACTCCTTTCGGAACTCAAGTGATGGACTCAGTGTCGGAGCGAAGTTGTGTCAAAGAACAACAAAGAACAAAGAAATGTACAGCACAGGAACAGGCCCTTCGGCCCTCCAAGCCCGTGCCGACCATACTGCCCGACTAAACTACAATCTTCTACACTTCCTGGGTCCGTATCCTTCTATTCCCATCCTATTCATATATTTGTCAAGATGCCCCTTAAATGTCCCTATCGTCCCTGCTTCCACTACCTCATCCGGTAGCGAGTTCCAGGCACCCACTACCCTCTGCGTAAAAAACTTGCCTCGTACATCTACTCTAAACCTTGCCCCTCTCACCTTAAACCTATGCCCCCTAGTAATTGACCCCTCTACCCTGGGGAAAAGCCTCTGACTATCCACTCTGTCTATGCCCCTCATAATTTTGTATACCTCTATCAGGTCGCCCCCTCAACCTCCTTCGTTCCAGTGAGAACAAACCGAGTTTATTCAATCGCTCCTCATAGCTTATGCCCTCCATACCAGGCAACATTCTGGTAAATCTCTTCTGCACCCTCTCTAAAGCCTCCACATCCTTCTGGTAGTGTGGCGACCAGAATTGAACACTATACTCCAAGTGTGGCCTAACTAAGGTTCTATACAGCTGCAACATGACTTGCCAATTCTTATACTCAATGCCCCGGCCAATGAAGGCAAGCATGCCGTATGCCTTCTTGACTACCTTCTCCACCTGTGTTGCCCCTTTCAATGACCTGTGGACCTGTACTCCTAGATCTCTTTGACTTTCAATACTCTTGTCCAATGGTGGCGAGGTTTTTCAGACACGATGGGCTGATTGTCCTCCTTGTACGGCAGGATTCACAAGGCTGCCTGTTCAGAGCGCGACTGTCGAGGAAGACTGGGAACAATTCCGCATGGGGCAAACCTCCATGACGTTGCCCCGCGATAATTTAAACCTGGAGCAAAGGTTTGGAAAAGGAGAAAGGTTTTTAGCGAGGTTCTGGCTGACAGTCAAAGGTACTTTGTAAAAATGTTGGGGCGGCACGGTGGTTAGCACTGCTGCCTTGCAGTGCCAGGGACCCGGGTTCGATTCTGGCCTCGGGTGACTGTGTGGAGTCTGCACGTTCTCCCCGTGTCTGTGTGGGTTTCCTCCGGGTGCTCTGGTTTCCTCAGTGCAAGGATGTGTACGTCAGGAGGGGTGGCGGGGGGAGTGGGCCTATAAATGGTGCCCTTTCAGAGGGTCGGTGCAGACTCGATGGGCTGAATGGCCTCCTTCTGCACTGTGAAATCTATATCCCTCTATCTAGGCTGATGTCACCAGCTCTGTAAAACAGCCAGAGTGTGTGTGGTGGTGGGTGGTGGGGAGGGGTCTACGCATGTAGACACTCCCTAGATTGAGTAGAAATGATGCTATGTACAGGCACTGCTTTCCATTGCAAATAGCTCATGCCACATCTGATCCCCAGGTAACCAGGGCAACCTTTTCCAAGTGCCTGCAGAATTAGGCATGATTTCAGGGCTCTCAAAACTGCAAGTTAAAAAAATATAGATTGTTCCACCTCGCCCTCTTCTACATTCCTTACTGCTCCTGGTCATTTTCGCTAATTGGTTGTTGCCACACTTGCTGGAGTTTGAGAGCATCGACCTGGCAACACTGCAGGAGTGGGAGTTTACCGCACCAGATTTCACCTAGACTACAACAACTTGCCTTTGTGCAGCACCTTTACCCCAATGGCCAGGGTACAAGGCTCCCTCACAGCCCCAGGGACCCGGGTTCGATTCTGACCTCGGGTGACTTGTGTGGAGTTTGCACGCTCTCCCCCCGCCCCCCCCCCCGTGTCTGTGTGGGTTTCCTCCGGGCACTCCGGTTTCCTCCCACAGTCCAAACATGTGCGGGTTAGGGGGTTGGGGTGCTCTGTCAGAGGGTCAGTGCAGACTCGATGGGCCGAAAGGCCTCCTGCAGTGTAGGGGTTCCATGATTCATGATAACCTTGGGCACTGAGATATTGAGGACCCCTAGTGCAAAAGAGTGGGGAGGGGGAGAGAGAGGTTAAGGAGTGAGGTTGGGTTGTGGATGGAATTCGAATTTTTATGGGATTGAAGGCAGACAAGCATTCCTGTTTATTTCTGATCCATGTTCTGCGAATGAGCACGATCTGCTGCCCTCCCTGCTGTGTTCCTCTATCGATTGATCTGTGAGTGGCTGGTGTGTGTTTTTGGGTGGATGATGTGGGGAGTTGATTGCTGAGGTCTGCTGTTAAATCAGTCACACCTTCCCTGTGTGTGCAGATCCGGGTGGGAAGGAGAACAAGAGAGTCAATTACCAGCTCATAGACAGACAGAGGGAGAGAGGGAGGTAAGAAAACTCCGAGCTTTATAAACACCGGGGTCCCTAAATAGGCAACAACCCCCTCTTTATAAAGTTCATCTGCAATTTTAAATGTGGAAATTATTTATTTAGTTCAATCTGAATTGCAATGCAGCATTAGGCAAGGAGTTGGGATAATGGCAAATGTTTAACAGGGATTAAGGTGCATTTATACTAAATGTATCAGATGTTAAGACACACGTTGGAAATACCCAAAGTTTCCATTTTTGCTCAATCTATTTCTTGCTAAATAATATCAATCGGGCTGCTGTAAATGACATTTTGTATTTCTAAAGTGGATCTTCGCTGGCGTCCTTACACCATCGATTCCAGTCCCTTCAACGTTTCTGGCATTTTTCACCTCCAGAAACTCAAGTTGCAGCAGCGACACTTTGGGGGGCTGCCTGTCCTGCTTCCTGTGTGAATGCTGCAACTCCGCCTTGCTCGTTTCCCAAAGCTGTAGGGATGTTTCGGCAACGTGTAAAATTCGCCAGCAGCTGTTAGCCTGAGCAGCAGTCACACCTTGTCTGTGATGCAGGGTTTCATCTGACTCTGTCCCCCAGGGTCAGGCTGACTCTCCGGTGTCCTGTCCAGTCTGGAGGGGTGGGGCACAGACTGGGGGGGACACTCTGGGGCGGGGGGGACACTGGTCACCCCCTAAAAGCGACAATTTTTGAACCAAAAGTTTTCAAAATAAAAGCAACTTGGAGATTGGGAGCAAGAAAGTGTGTGTGGGGAGAGGCTGCACCCCATGTTCTTATTAACCTGTCAGGAGGGGTAGTTAAAGGGGACAGGAGTGGGGGGGGTAAAGGGGACAGGAGTGGGGGGGGTAAAGGGGACAGGTGGGGGGGGGGGGTAAAGGGGACAGGTGGGGGGGGTAAAGGGGACAGGAGTGGGGGGGGTAAAGGGGACAGGAGTGGGGGGGGTAAAGGGGACAGGTGGGGGGGGGGTAAAGGGGACAGGTGGGGGGGGGTAAAGGGGACAGGAGGGGGGGGTAAAGGGGAGTGGGGGGGGTAAAGGGGAGTGGGGGGGGGTAAAGGGGACAGGAGTGGGGGGGGGGGGTAAAGGGGACAGGAGGGGGGGGTAAAGGGGACAGGAGGGGGGGGTAAAGGGGACAGGAGGGGGGGGTAAAGGGGACAGGAGGGGGGGGTTAAAGGGGACAGGTGGGTGGGGGGGGTTAAAGGGGACAGGTGGGTGGGGGGGGTAAAGGGGACAGGTGGGGGGGGGGTAAAGGGGACAGGAGTGGGGGGGGTAAAGGGGACAGGTGGGGGGGTAAAGGGGACAGGTGGGGGGGTAAAGGGGACAGGTGGGGGGGTAAAGGGGACAGGTGGGGGGGGTAAAGGGGACAGTGGGGGGGGGGTAAAGGGGACAGGAGTGGGGGGGGGTAAAGGGGACAGGAGTGGGGGGGGGGTAAAGGGGACAGGAGTGGGGGGGGGGTAAAGGGGACAGGAGTGGGGGGGGGTAAAGGGGACAGGAGGGGGGGGTTAAAGGGGACAGGAGGGGGGGGTTAAAGGGGACAGGAGGGGGGGGTAAAGGGGACAGGAGGGGGGGGTAAAGGGGACAGGAGGGGGGGGTAAAGGGGACAGGAGGGGGGGGGGTAAAGGGGACAGGAGGGGGGGGGGTAAAGGGGACAGGGGGGGGGGTAAAGGGGACAGGGGGGGGGGTAAAGGGGACAGGGGGGGGGTAAAGGGGACAGGGGGGGGGTAAAGGGGACAGGAGGGGGGGGGGTAAAGGGGACAGGAGGGGGGGGTAAAGGGGACAGGAGGGGGGGGTAAAGGGGACAGGAGGGGGGGTAAAGGGGACAGGAGGGGGGGTAAAGGGGACAGGAGGGGGGGGTAAAGGGGACAGGAGGGGGGGGTAAAGGGGACAGGAGGGGGGGGTAAAGGGGACAGGAGGGGGGGGTAAAGGGGACAGGAGGGGGGGTAAAGGGGACAGGAGGGGGGGTAAAGGGGACAGGAGGGGGGGGTAAAGGGGACAGGAGGGGGGGGTAAAGGGGACAGGAGGGGGGGGTAAAGGGGACAGGAGGGGGGGGTAAAGGGGACAGGAGGGGGGGTAAAGGGGACAGGAGGGGGGGGTAAAGGGGACAGGAGGGGGGGGTAAAGGGGACAGGAGGGGGGGTAAAGGGGACAGGAGGGGGGGGTAAAGGGGAGGGGGTGGGGTAAAGGGGAGGGGGTGGGGTAAAGGGGAGAGGGGAGGGGAGGGGGTGGGGTAAAGGGGAGAGGGGAGGGGAGGGGAGGGGGTGGGGTAAAGGGGAGAGGGGAGGGGGTGGGGTAAAGGGAAGAGGGGAGGGGGTGGGGTGGAGGGGGTGGGGTAAAGGGGAGAGGGGAGGGGAGGGGGTAGGGGAGAGGGGAGGGGAGGGGGTGGGGTAGAGGGGAGGGGGTGGGGTAGAGGGGAGGGGGTGGGGTAAAGGGGAGAGGGGAGGGGGTGGGGTAAAGGGGAGAGGGGAGGGGAGGGGGTGGGGTAAAGGGGAGAGGGGAGGGGGTGGGGTAAAGGGGAGGGGGTGGGGTAAAGGGGAGAGGGGAGGGGGTGGGGTAAAGGGGAGAGGGGAGGGGGTGGGGTAAAGGGGAGAGGGGAGGGGAGGGGAGGGGGTGGGGTAAAGGGGAGAGGGGAGGGGGTGGGGTAAAGGGGAGAGGGGAGGGGGTGGGGTAAAGGGGAGAGGGGAGGGGGTGGGGTAAAGGGGAGAGGGGAGGGGGTGGGGTAAAGGGGAGAGGGGAGGGGGTGGGGTAAAGGGGAGAGGAGTGGGGGTGGGGTAAAGGGGAGAGGAGTGGGGGTGGGGTAAAGGGGAGAGGAGTGGGGGTGGGGTAAAGGGGAGAGGAGTGGGGGTGGGGTAAAGGGGAGAGGAGTGGGGGTGGGGTAAAGGGGAGAGGAGTGGGGGTGGGGTAAAGGGGAGAGGAGTGGGGGTGGGGTAAAGGGGAGAGGAGTGGGGGTGGGGTAAAGGGGAGAGGAGTGGGGTGGGGTAAAGGGGAGAGGAGTGGGGGTGTGGGAAAGGGGAGAGGAGTGGGGGTGGGGTAAAGGGGAGAGGAGTGGGGGTGGGGTAAAGGGGAGAGGAGTGGGGGTGGGGTAAAGGGGAGAGGAGTGGGGGTGGGGTAAAGGGGAGAGGAGTGGGGGTGGGGTAAAGGGGAGAGGAGTGGGGGTGGGGTAAAGGGGAGAGGAGTGGGGGTGTGGGAAAGGGGAGAGGAGTGGGGGTGTGGGAAAGGGGAGAGGAGTGGGGGTGGGGTAAAGGGGAGAGGAGTGGGGGTGGGGTAAAGGGGAGAGGAGTGGGGGTGGGGTAAAGGGGAGAGGAGTGGGGGTGGGGTAAAGGGGAGAGGAGTGGGGGTGGGGTAAAGGGGAGAGGAGTGGGGGTGGGGTAAAGGGGAAAGGAGTGGGGGTGGGGTAAAGGGGAGAGGAGTGGGGGTGGGGTAAAGGGGGACGGGAGTGTGGAGGGGGGGTTAAGGGGGCGGGAGTGTGGAGGGGGGGTTAAGGGGGACGGAATTGTGGGGGGGGGGGGTTAAGGGGGACAGGATTGTGGGGGGGGGGTTAAGGGGGACGGGATTGTGGGGGGGGGGTTAAAGGGGGACGGGATTGTGGGGGGGGTTAAAGGGGGACGGGAGAGTGGGCGGGGGGGGTTAAAGGGGGACGGGAGAGTGGGGGGATGGTTAAAGGGGGACGGGAGTGTGAGGGGGCGGTTAAAGGGGGACGGGAGTGTGAGGGGACGGTTAAAGGGGGACGGGAGTGTGAGGGGACGGTTAAAGGGGACGGGAGTGTGAGGGGACGGTTAAAGGGGACGGGAGTGGTGTGGGGGGGGGGGGGTTAAAGGGGACGGGAGGGGGGTTAAAGGGGACGGGAGGGGGGTTAAAGGGGACGGGAGTGGGGAGGGGTAAAGGGGACGGGAGTGGGGCGGGGGGGTTAAAGGGGACGGGAGTGGTGGGGGGGGGGTTAAAGGGGACGGGAGTGGGGAGGGGTAAAGGGGACGGGAGTGGGGAGGGGTAAAGGGGACGGGAGTGGGACGGGGGGGTTAAAGGGGACGGGAGTGGGGGGGGTTAAAGGGGACGGGAGTGGGGGGGGGGGTTAAATGGGAAGGGAGTGCTAACTCGGGTCGCTGGCACTGTGGGTCAGCAGTGCTAACCCGGGTCCATGGTGCTGTGGGGCAGCAGTGCTAACCCGTGTCCCTGGCGCTGTGGGGCAGCAGTGCTAACCCGTGTCCCTGGCGCTGTGGGGCAGCTGTGCTAACCCGTGTCCCTGGCGCTGTGGGGCAGCTGTGCTAACCCGTGTCCCTGGCGCTGTCGGGCAATAGTGTTAACCCGGGTGCCTGGCGCTGTGGGGCAGTAGAGCTAACCCGGGTGCCTGGCGCTGTCGGGCAGTAGTGCTAACCGTGTCCCTGGCGCTGTGGGGCAGCAGTGCTAACCCGGGCCCCTGGCGCTGTGGGGCAGCAGTGCTAACCCGGGCCCCTGGCGCTGTGGGGCAGCAGTGCTAACCAGTGTCCCTGGCGCTGTCTGGCAGCAGTGCTAGCCACAATGCCGCCCGTGGGTGCGGTTTCCGCACTGTTTCTGCTGCTTTCTTTCAGCCCTCACTCTCACCAAACCATTAGGCCCTGGTTCGTGTCACGGTGTTAGCCTGACAGGGATGCCCGGCTGTCAGTCTGGTAAACCTGGAGTCTGGGAAAGCTCATGGAGTGTCGGAGTTAAGCAGAGTATGGTGAGAGAATGAGGAAAACCGTACCTTTCTTTAGCACCTTTCACAACTTTTGGACATCAGTAAATGTTTTTTTGAAGCGCGGTCGCTGTTGGAAATGTTCAGGAACATGGCAGCCAATTTGTGCACAGCAGGATCCCGCAGATATGATAATGACCCGATTTTCCTATTTTGCCGATGTTACTTGAACGATAAATATTGTCCGAAGTGCCTGCTGTTCTTCACAATTGCAGGATTTGATTTGACGTCCCATTCCAAACTCAGACGAGGCTCAGTTAGTTGGGAGTGCATTTGCCTCTGAATCACCAGCTTCAAGGTCCACTCCGTGCTTTGAGCACAGAAATCCAGGCTCATACTTCAGTGCCGCACTGAGGGAGTGCTGCACTATTGGAGGCCACACCTTTCCAACGTGATATTAAACCGAGTCCCCATCTATCTACTCGGGTGGTTGTGAAAGACCGCATGCCGCTATTTTTGAAGAAGAGAAAGGGAGTTATCCCCGGTGTCCTGGCTAATATTTATTCCTCAATCAGTGTCACAAATAAAAATGGATTACCTGCTCATTAGCATGTTGCTGCCTCTCGGAGTTCACTGTGGGCAAATTCGCCACCATGTACATCAAAGCTTCAAGACTGTTTCATTGGTGGTAAATCACTTGGTGTTCATGAAAGTCGCTATATAAATGCAAGCCCAACCATTCTTCTTCAGTCCTGCACTGGGAGTGTCAGCCTGGAATTTGTGTACCAGTCTGTGAGGTGAGTGCTAACCCCCTCCCCCAAGAGGTAGCACAGTGGTTAGCACTGTTGCTTCACAGCTCCAGGGTCCCAGATTTAATTCCCGGCTTGGGTCACCGTCTGTGTGGAGTCTGCACATTCTCCCCCGTGTCTGCGTGGGTTTCCTCCGGGTGCTCCGAAGGACGTGCTTGTTAGGTGAATTGGACATTCTGAATTCTCCCTCCGTGTACCCGAACAGGCGCCGGAATGTGGCGACCAGGGGATTTTCACAGTAACTTCATTGCAGTGTAAGCCTACTTGTGACAATAAAAGATTATTCTTGTTAGAATGTGGAGATGTCAGCAGCGAACTTGTGTTTGAAAAGCATGTGGACGGATTGCAGCTGGCGAAAGCTTTTCACATGTTGTCTTTCTCTCTTTCTACCTGCTTCCTGCCTATGGATAATTATAGTGTTGCTCCCGAGAGAAATTGGCTGTGATCGGAGCTCCCGCACCCTAGGTGTCCAACTTTTTGAAGTGGTGTGTCAACTGCATGTACTTTTGTATGTACATTATGCCATGAATAAATTGATTGTCCTAAGAAGTGGTTTCGAGATGCTGTGCTCCCAAAAGTCTTGCCAAGAAATTTGACCTAAATTTTGCCGATAAATTCGACCTATTTGTGTTTTCAAGGCAGCAACTTAGTTTTGTTGAACACAAAGTAAAACTGGATAGGTGTTGGAGGGCACCTAGCCACTCCCTAGCCTGAGGGCTGTCAACCTGATTGCAGCTCTTATGACTATAGCCCTGACTGAAATAGGCCAACTCATCCCAAAGTAATGAGTGAATCAGAGGCCTGCGTGAATTGGTGCGTATTGCCCAAATCTGAGGATTATGTGAAACATTAACTACAAAAGCAAAACACTGCAGATTCTGTAAATCAGTCACAAATAAATAAGTTGCTGGGCGTACGCAGCTAATCCGTCTTGGGACTTTTCCCGAAGTCCCCAGCACCATAGAAGCCAGTTTTCAGCCAATTCGATTCACCCCCATATTATTTCAAGATACTGCAAAGGCTATGGACCCTGACAATATTCGGCAATAGTACTGAAGACTTGTGCTCCAGAACTTGCCGCACCCCTGGCCAAGCTGTTCCAGTACGGCTGCAACACTGGCATCTACCCGGCAATGTGGAAAATTGCCCAGGTGTGTCCAGTACACAAAAAGCAGGACCAGTCCAATCCTGCCAATTGCTGCCCTATCCGGCTACTCAATTCTCAGTGAAGTGATGGAAGAGGTCATCTTCAGTGCTATCAAGCGGCACTTACTTACTTAGCAATAAGGCGAGGCAAAGGCGTAACTGTATTGTCACTGGACTAGTAATCCAGAGGCCCAGGGCAACGCTCTGGAGACCCTGGTTCGAATCCCACCAGGGCAGATGGTGGAATTTGAATTCAATACAAAATCTGGAATGATATGTCTAATGCTGACCATGACACCATTGTCGATTGTCAGCAAAACCCATCCAATATGTCCTTTCCGGAAGGAAATCTATCATCCTTACCTGGTCTGGCCTACATATGACTTCAGACCACCAGCAGTTTGGTTAAATGCCCCCAGGGGTGGGCAATAAATGCTGACCCAGCCAGCGATGCTCACATCCCATTGTACAAATACATTTTAAAAAAAACTATTGACTGATGCTCAGTTTGAGTTCCACCTGGCTCACTCCGCTCCATGTATTAGTTCAAACATGAACAATAGAGCTGAACTCCAGAGGTGAGAGTGACTGCCCTTGTCGTCAGGGCAGCATTTGACCGAGTGTGGCATCAAGGAAGCCTAGCAAAACTGGAGTCAATGGGAATCAAGGGAAAACTCTCCACTGGTTGGAGTCATACCTGGCACAAAGGAGGATGGTTGTGGTTGTTGGGGGTCAGACATCTCAGTCACGGGACATCACTGCAGGTCTTCCTCAGGGCAGTGTCCTAGGCCCAACCATCTTCAGCTGCTTCATCAATGATCTCCCTTCCATCATAAGGTCAGAAGTGGGATGTTCATGTTCAGCATCATTCGCGACTCCTCAGAAACTGAAGCAGTCCACCTGCAAATGCAGCAAGACCTGGACAATATCCAGGCTTGGGCTGACAAGTGGCAACTTACATTCACAAGCACCAGGCAATGACCATCTCCAATAAGAGAGAATCAAACCATCACACTTGACATCCAATGGCATTACCATCACTGAATCCCCCAATATCAACATCCTGGGGGTTACCATTGATCAGAAACTGAACTGGACCCAACCATATAAATACTGTGGCTACAAGAGCAGGTCAGAGGCTGGGAATCCTGCGGTGAGTAACTCACCTCCTGACTCCCCAAAGCCTGTTCACCATCGACAAGGCTCATGTCAGGAGTGTGATCAAATACTCCCTACTTGCCTGGATGAGCGATACTCCAAAAACACTCCGGAAGCTCAACACCATCCAGGATAAAGCAGTCGCTTTATTGTTAACCCTTCCATGAATGTTCACTCTCTCCACCACTGCACCATAGCAGCAGCGTATACCATTTCAACTCGCCAAGGCTCCTTCGGCAGCACCTTCCAAACCCACGACCACTGCCCTCTAGAAAAAAAGGCCAGCAGATACATGGGGTGCCATCATTTGGAAATTCGCTTCCATCCGTCACTTCTTCCTGACTTGCAAATATATTGCTGCTCCTTCACTGTCGCTGTGTCAACTCCCTCCCTAACAGCACTGTGGGTGTATGTACAACACCGGGTCTGCAGCGATTCACCAACATCTTCTCAAGGGCAATTAGGGATGGGCAACAACGTCAAATGAAAATTAATTTAAAAAAGAAAAGTGGCGAGCTCAGTAGCAGGAGTCAGAGTCTTGGGTCAGCCATTCACAACTGAGATTATTGTTAATAATAATAATCTTTATTGTCACAAGTAGGCTGTCATTAACACTGCATTGAAGTTATTTTGAAAAGCCCCTCGTCGCCACATTCCGGCGCCTGTTCACGTACACAGAGGGAGAATTCAGAATGTCCAAATTACCTAACCGCGTCTTTGGGGACTTGTGGGATGAAACCGGAGCCCCCGGAGGAAACCCACGCAGACACGGGGAGAACGTGCAGACTCCGCACAGACCGTGACCCAAGCCGGGAATCGAACTGGGACTCTGGAGCTGCGAAGCAACAGTGCTAATCATTGTACTACCATGCTGCCCGCTAGATTGCAAGCTTTTTAAATCCGGTTTTAGGGGTTCTCTACCCCAAAGGGCTTTGGATACTCCATTATTGAATATATTCAAGACTTGTCCAATAAGCAGATCATGGGAAAGTGGAATGGAGATAGAAGATCAGTGGAGGGCAGGCTCGAGGGCTGAATGGTCCCTATTGTGTCCTTTCACTAAACCACCTCCTTGGGACCACGTAAGCCAAGACGCATGTTTCCTGTGCTAAATTCAACATGGAAGGATGTGAGATTGGATTTTTTGAAACAATATTTTTGGAATAACTGGGTTCAGAGAGGTGCCGAAGACAAAGGGATTGAAGGGGAAATAGGATATTGAAGGAGAGCTGTTGAGTTGTGTTGGCTGTGTGGGGATGATGTCTGGTTGACTGCTCTGTGTTGAGAGACGGTACAAAATCTGAAACAGCCAACCAGAAAGCAGGGATGTCTTTGTGTCAGAAAGCAGACTCTGAATTTTCTGGATCCCCGCAGTGGAGTGGAAGAGTTGGAGAAGTTGTGTTGTGTCTCTTTACTAAAGTGATAGCAGTTCTGGATTTTACAAATCTCGAGGGCAGTGTTATCAAGAAGTTCACTTGTGTGTTCTAACTAAGTGGGTTTTTTGGGTGGGATGTTCTGTATGATTATTTAAACAGTGTAACTTTCATCTTTTTATTAATAAATTTAGAGTACCCAATTATATATATTTTTTCCAATTAAGGGACAATTTAGCGTGGCCAATCCACCTAGCCTGCACATCTTTGGGTTGTGGGGGTGAAACCCACGCAGACATGGGGAGAATGTGCAAACTCCACACGGACAGTGATCCAGGGCCAGAATTGTAACTTTAACTTTGTGCTTCAGATTTTCTTTGTGTAAAAATGTTACTGGGATTCTATGCTCCTGGGATCAGTAGCTTTCTGCCAAAAATTGGCTATGATCAGGAAGACAAATTTCTCTTGCTCTGCAAATGACATCTATTATCTTTATTAGTGTCACAAGTGATTTGTTATGTTGTAGGTGTAACATAAGCGGTTTCCTTGTGGTGCACTTGACAAAGGAAGGTTCAGACGTGGAGATAACTTCAACACGTTTATTAAACTATTTACACTTCTATTACTCGGGTTTGTGAAAATCCCCTAGTCGCCACATTCTGGCGCCTGTTCGGATACACTGAGGGAGAATTCAGAATTTCCAATTCACCCAACAGCACGTCTTTCGGGACTTGTGGGAGGAAAGCGGAGGAAACCCACGCAGACACGGGGAGAACGTGCAGACTCCGCACAGACAGTGACCCAAGCCGGGAATCGAACCTGGGACCCTGGCGATGTGAAGCCACAGTGCTAACCACTGTGCCACCGCCTGCTGTGGTCATGACACTAGAGCTGAATGCTACAATGCTCCGTAATGTCTTGGTTGTCTTGACTCAAGCTGTTGAACATGGGGGTTTTGGTGCAATGAACGTATCAGTTGGATGAGTCGAAGTCAGCAGCAGCCTATCTTGAATTGTGAAGTCCACCTCCGATTTGGTATCGGCACCTCTTGGCTTCAATTGTATGGACTGTGTTCCCCCCACCTCCCACAAAGAATATTTGAATATCTCTGTCTGCGTGTGCACCTATGGCCTCAAACAGCTCTTTAGCCAGCTGCTTTTTTAAAGGGGCTTGGAAATATAAACACTGTTCAATTTAAGGAGACACTGCCATGGCGCGGGAGATTTTGCTCTTTGGATGCAGAGAACTGTCTGCTCTGATGTTTCTGATATATAACGGTGGCTGCACAGGTGTTAGCACTGCTGCCTCACAGCGCCAGGGACCCGGGTTCAATTCCGACCCTGGGTGTGACTGTGAGGAGTTTGCACGTTCTCCCCGTGTCTGCGTGGGTTTCCTCCTGGTGCTCCGGGATCCTCTCACAGTCCAAAGATGCGAGGTGGATTGGCCATGTTAATGTGCCTCTTAGTGCGCAGGTTGTGTGTGGTTGCGGGGATGGGGAGGGGGGTGTGGGCCTAGGTAGGATGCCCTTTCGGAGTGTCGGTGCTGACCCGATGGACTGAATGGCCTCGTTTTGCACTGTTGTGATTCTGTTGTTCTATAACACTAATTGAACCCACAACCCAGTAAAGGTACATGGGGCAATGGCAGCTTGGTTGTTGTATTAAAAGTTCTCAACCATGATTGTGCCACAATATCACGGCTAATGGCTCTGTTCTTCTCATTTTAAACTGCGCTGTCACTCTCTCTCTCTCTCTCTCTCCTCTTTGGCCACAGATTGGGTCACCTCTCCCAGTATCTTTGGCTCAGTATCAAAATTTTGCTAACACTCCCTGAGGACTTTTAATATGTAAACTATGCTGGTTTAGCACAGTGGGCTAAACAGCTGGCTTGTAATGCAGGACAAGGCCAGCAGCACGGTTCAATTCCCGTACCAGCCTCCCCAAACAGGCGCCGGAATGTGGCGACTAGGGGCTTTTCACAGTAACTTCATTGAAGCCGACTTGTGACAAGCAATTAGTATTATATTATTATGCTCAATAAATGGAAGTTTTATCACTAAAATATCTCCCCAAGAGCATTTATTACGCAAGAGATTCCCTTCTAAGCTCTGTCCTGTTGGAAATAAGGTTGTTAAAACGGGAAGACTGGTTGTCCAGGTGCTGTCGCAGAGCGCAACGCTGCCTCCTTCTAAACCTTTGTTTGTCGACTTTGCTGGCGAAAGATTCTTCATGTAGGCGAACCACCCAAGGGCTAAAAAACTCCAATTCCACCACTGGACGTCTCCAAGGCCGCTTTACAATCAACGACGTACTTTTTTGAAGTATGTTCACTGTTGTAATGGGACAAAGGTGGCAGCCATTTTGTGCACTGCAAGATACCACACACAGCCATGCAGCAATGAGCAGGTGATCGTTTTTTAAAAATTTAGAATACCTAATTCATTTTTTTCCAATTAAGGGGCAATTTAGCATGGCCAATCCACCTACCCTGCACATCTTTTGGGTTGTGGGGGCGAAACCCACGCAGACATTGGGTGAATGTGCAAACTCCACACGGACAGTGACCCAGAGCCGGGATCGAACCTGAGGCCTCGGTGCCGTGAGGCAGCAGGGCTAACCCACTGCGCCACCGTGCTGCCCGTGCGGGGTTGATCTTTTTTTAATGACGTTGCTCGAGGGGTAAATATTGTCCACGGCACGTGAAATAACTTCCCTGCTCTCCCAATTGGTGCCGCAAGATCCTTTTTTTTTAAAGAGAGCAGATAGGACCTCGGTTTAAGTGACACCTCCTACGGTGCGCCCCCCCCCCCCCCTCCCCGGTGCTGGGTTGGAGCGTCAGCCGAGAGTTCTGTCATCGGGTCCTCGAGTGGGACTTGAACCCAGCAGCTTGTGACTCCGAGACGCGAGTGCTGTCAGCGGACTCCGTTGCCCCAGGTGTTTTGCGACAGAGTCAGAAGCAATGATGCCATTCTGTTATTTGAATGCAGCTTTTACAGAGGAGCACTATTTTAAAAACTATTTGATTATTGTTGCCAAATGCAACAAACCTTATTGCCTTGAGTAACCAGGCGTCGGCCTGATTCCTGCATTCGCAACTCTTCCCTGCTTTAAAATAGTGACTACACCTTAAAAGAAAAGTCCTCCATTGGCTGTAAAGCACTTTACGGCAGCCTCTCCCTCCCAGCTCATGAAAGACTCGCTATAAGGTGCAAGTCTTTCTTTTGAATGCCAAGAGTTGGCACAGTTTATAAAAATGCCCCATTGGCCTTTGTGTGAAGTTGAAGTACGTCCTTACAAAATTCTTACTCTTCAGTGGCAGTGGATACCGTAATATCATGCTGTCGTATTAGACCACCCACAAGTCCTGAAAGATGTGCTGTTAGGTGAATTGGACAATCTGAATTCTCCCTTCGTGTACCCGAACAGGCGCCGGAGTGTGGTGACTGGGGGATTTTCACAGTAACTTCATTGCAGTGTTAATGTAAGCCTACTTGTGACAATAAAGATTATAAAGATAAAGAATTGGGTTCCTCAAATGTGGTCAAGTCTCTGTTCAGTAGAATTCTGGACAAAAATGGGCTCAATTTCAGAAAATCCACTTATTGAGAAGAATAAAGTGGAGCCTAAGAACATATAGGAGGTAGAGTAGGCCACAAGGCCCATTGGGACTGTTCCATCATTCATAATCTTTTAGTTGGGCAGCACGGTGGCGCAATGGTTAGCACTGCTGCCTCATGGCACCAAGGTCCCAGGCTCGATCCCGGCTCTGGGTCACTGTCCGTTTGGAGTTTGCACATTCTCCCCGTGTTTGCGTGGGTTTCGCCCCCACAACCCAAAAGATGTGCAGGGTAGGTGGATTGGCCACGCTAAATTGCCCTTTAATTGGAAAAAAATAATTGGGTACTCTAAATTTATATATTTTTAAAAAATAATCTTTTAGTGTCACAAGTAGGCTTGCATTAACACCGCAATGAAGTTACTGTGAAAATCCCCTGGTCGCCACATTCCGGTGCCTGTTGGGGTACACGGAGGGAGAATTCAGAATGTCCAATTCACCTAACAAGCACGTCTTTCGGGGCTTGTGGAAACCCACGCAGACCCAGGGAGAACATGCAGACTCCACACAGACAGTGACCCAAGCCGGGAATCGAATCTGGGACCCTGGAGCTGTGAAGCAACAGTGCTAACCACTGTGCTACCGTGCCACCCTATACATGGTTGATCTTAGGGCTCCGACTCCGTTTTCCCGCCTGGTCTATCAATTCCCCTGAGAGACCAAATGTCTCTCCAGCCCAACCTTAAATATGTTCAGTGATGGAGCATCCACAGCCCTCTGGGGTACAGAATTCCAAAGATTCCCAACCCTTCGAGTGAAGAAATTTCTCATCTCCGTCCGAAATGTTTGGCCCCCTTACCCCGAGACTCTGGTTCGACTTATTAGAACGTAACCGCCAACTCTAACCGCACCATCCAAACCTCTGCTTCCCACCTTCAGGACCAATAAACTGAAATTTAAAAAACAATCCCACAATGATTAACTCTGGGCTTTCTTGTGACAGTGACCTGGAGATTAATTTTTAATTCCAGGACAATCCTGGAGCGTTGCAAATCCATTAAACCCTTGAACTGGTATCCTTCTCGAAGGCCGCCACTTTGCTGTAGAAACGGGCGAGCCTTCATCAGGCCTTTGGCATGCAGCACTTGGAAATTCTATAGATCTCTGGACTCTTCCAGTGCTGTTTGGTGCTTTGCAGGTGCACAGCCCATCAGCAGTCTGAAGTCTAACTGGGGACGTGTAAAGATGTGAAGAAAAACGGCACAGTCTGGCCCCTGTGTAGTACATGTTTCACTATCGTACTGCAGCCCTCTTACTTCCAAGGTTCACTATTTCAATAATCCTCCTTGTTCATCTGCTCCTTTCGAGTCTTCCTAAATTAGAGCTCACAAACTCTGCCTCCCTATCCTAACTTGCGACTTGTCCCACCTGTCCATCACCCCAGTGTGTGCCCACTTACGTTGGTTTCTGTACGTGCAAAGACTTGATGTTAGAATTCTCATCGAGGTTAGGTGGATTGGCCGCAAGAAATTGCCCTTCGTGTCCAAAAAAGGTTAGGTGGGTTATGGGGATAGGGAGAAGGTGTGGGCTTGAGGTAGGGTGCTCTTTCCAAGGGCTGGTGCGGACTCGATGGGCCGAATGGCCTCCTTCTGCACTGCAAATTCTATGTGTTTGACCCCCCCCGTGACCTTTGCCAGCCCCACAAATCATCCCCCCACCACCTCCAAACAATTTTATTAAAAAATATATTTTCAGCAAGGTCTGACTGATAGTCAAATGAACTTTGTAAAAAATCACCTTTTAATGTTGGGGGTGGCACAGTGTTTAGCACTGCTGCCTCAGCGCCAAGGACCCGGGTTCGATTCTGGCCTTGGGTGACTGTATGGAGTTTGCACGTGCTCCCCGTGTCTGCGTGGGTTTTCTCCGGGTGCTCCGGTTTCCTCCCAGAGTCCAATGACACATGCAGGTTCATAGAATTTACAGTGCAGAAGGAGGCCATTCGGCCCATCGAGTCTGCACCGGCTCTTGGAAAGAGCACCCTACCCAAGGTCAACACCTCCACCCTATCCCCATAACCCAGTAACCCCACCCAACACTAAGGGCAATTTTGGACACTAAGGGCAATTTATCATGGCCAATCCACCTAACCTGCACATCTTTGGACTGTGGGAGGAAACCGGAGCACCCGGAGGAAACCCACGCACACACGGGGAGGATGTGCAGACTCCACACAGACAGTGACCCAAGCCGGAATCGAACCTGGGACCCTGGAGCTGTGAAGCAATTGTGCTATCCACAAGGCTACCGTGCTGCCCATAGGTTAGGTGGATTGGCCTTGCTGAAATTGCCCCTTAGTGTCCAAAGATGTGTAGGTTAAGTGGGGTTACGGGGCTTGGGTGGGGTGCTCAGCCGGAGGGTCAGTGCAGAGTTGACTTTGACCAGCTTTTTGGTCAGCTGCCCTGGTATATCTTTATGTGGTGTGATACGTGTCAAATTGTGTTCACCTCCATGTGTATTGGGATATTTTCTCATTCGCCTGGTTAACTCGTGGCGTTTCTGAATCAGAATGTGAAGAGAATTTGCTTTGCTGAAATCAATCTTCCTTCCAACCGGCCCCTCCACAGGGTTCACTGCATTTGGTCTCCTAGCCTGTGGACCTGTTCACACATGAGATAAGTCAGGAGAATGGATAAGGCCGGTCCGACTTCCAGGATATTATCTCTCTTGAGAATATCATGGCACTCATAGGACCTTAAAGCACAAATGGAGGCCATTTGGCTCATCTCACCAGTGCCAGCTCATTGAAAGAGCGGTTGAATTAGTTTCACTGCTGCCATGGAAAGTCTCTCCCATTCAGCTATTTATCCAGTAAGTTACGTTGGAATCTATTTCCGCCACCTTTTCAGGGAGCTCCCTCAGGACCGCAACAATTGAATCCCGAATGATCCCGACCTTTTAAGGCCTCTGGTGTCCCACTGTCAGCCCATTCTCAATCTTGGGAGTATGGCTCATTCGCCCTCCTGACCCCAGCGCAGGTTTCAATAGAGACATTTCGAAGAAGCGAGCTGGTGCGAGAGACTTCTAATTGGACTGGAACACCGACAGCCATCGTCACATCATTTGAGGGGCTGCTGATTTTTTTTAAATGTCCACCCTTCCTGCCACTGTAGCCGATCGATTGCTGGAGTTTTCGAAAATTGAGCGAGTGTTTTAAGTTCATTAGAATTGATCGACAATGCCAAGCAGTTGCTGATGATAAATACTGGCCAGCATTTCTGCTTTTGCTCCGAGTGTGGGAGTGTGACAGTCTTCAGTAACTGATGATTTTGTTCAATCTGGTGCCAGCGAGCTGTGTCAGTAATGCTTCCTGCTGTTTTATATTGAGGGGATGGGATGCTGCTCTGCTCTCTCAAATAGAACAAAGAACAAAGAAATGTACAGCACAGGAACAGGCCCTTCGGCCCTCCAAGCCCGTGCCGACCATACTGCCCGACTAAACTACAATCTTCTACACTTCCTGGGTCCGTATCCTTCTATTCCCATCCTATTCATATATTTGTCAAGATGCCCCTTAAATGTCCCTATCGTCCCTGCCTCCACTACCTCCTCCGGTAGTGAGTTCCAGGCACCCACTACCCTCTGCGTAAAAAACTTGCCTCGTACATCTACTCTAAACTTTGCCCCTCTCACCTTAAACCTATGCCCCCTAGTAATTGACCCCTCTACCCTGGGGAAAAGCCTCTGACTATCCACTCTGTCTATGCCCCTCATAATTTTGTATACCTCTATCAGGTTGCCCCTCAACCTCCTTCGTTCCAGTGAGAACAAACCGAGTTTATTCAATCGCTCCTCATAGCTTATGCCCTCCATACCAGGCAACATTCTGGTCAATCTCTTCTGCACCCTCTCTAAAGCCTCCACATCCTTCTGGTAGTGTGGCGACCAGAATTGAACACTATACTCCAAGTGTGGCCTAACTAAGGTTCTATACAGCTGCAACATGACTTGCCAATTCTTATACTCAATGCCCCGGCCAATGAAGGCAAGCATGCCGTATGCCTTCTTGACTACCTTCTCCACCTGTGTTGCCCCTTTCAATGACCTGTGGACCTGTACTCCTAGATCTCTTTGACTTTCAATACTCTTGAGGGTTCTACCATTCACTGTATATTCCCTACCTGCATTAGCCCTTCCAAAATGCATTACCTCACATTTGTCCAGGTTAAACTCCATCTGCCATCTCTCCGCCCAAGTCTCCAGACAATCTAAATCCTGCTGTATCCTCAGACAGTCCTCATCGCTATCCGCAATTCCACCAACCTTTGTGTCGTCTGCAAACTTACTAATCAGTGCAGTGAAAATGTGTTCCAGTGACGATGGACTTGTCAATTGTCCAAAATTGGCCTGGAATCTCTGGGAGTCGAACGTTAACCTCTCGGACACTGCTTGGAGCAATATACACCAGAACGTACAAATTAGGAGCAAGGGTAGGCTATTTGCCCCCTCGAACCTGCTCCTCCCTTTGATGAGATCATTCTGATCTGTTTGTGGCCTCGCCTCTAGTTTCCTGTCTTCCCCCTTTACCGTTTGACTCCTTTGTCCGTCAAGAATCGACCATGACCCAGTCTCTGCTGTTCGCTGGCGAATAGAATTCCCCCAACTACCCTCCGAGAGAAAAGAATTCTCCTCATCTCGGTCTTAAATGGGTGACCCCTTATTTTTAAACCGTGACCCCTATCATAGAATCGCCGTCAAGTCTGCACCCACCCTCCGAAAGAGCACTGTACCTAAGTCCACCCCTCCCCCTCCCCTCTCCTATTCCCGTAACCGCATATAATCTGCATATCTTTGGACACTAAGGGGGAATTTAGCATGGCCAATCCACCTAACCTGCACATCTTTGGACTGTGGGAGGAAACCAGAGCACCCGGGGGAAACCCACGCAGAGAAAGAGGGCAGCACGGTGGCGCAGTGGGTTAGCCCTGCTGCCTCACGGCGCTGAGGTCCCAGGTTCAATCCCGGCTCTGGGTCACTGTCCGGGTGGAGTTTGCACATTCTCCCCGTGTTTGCATGGGTTTCGCCCCCCCCAACCTAAAAAGATGTGCAGGGTAGGTGGATTGAACATGCTAAATTGCCCCTTAATTGGAAAAAAAATGAATTGGGTACTCTAAATTTATTTTTAAAAAGACATGGAGAGAAAGTTTAAACGCCACACCCAAGATAGTCACCCAAGGCCAGAATCGAATCCGGGTCCCCAGCACTGTGAGGCAGCAGTGTTAACCACTGTGCCACCCTAGTTCTAGTCTTCTGTAAGGGGCACGATCTCTCAGTGCCCCCCTGGGATTTTTCATGCTTCAACAATTCCCTCTCATAACTTCTAAACTCCAATGACTATAGGCCCAACCTGCTGAACCTTTCCTCTTCCGCTAACCCCTTCCTCCCAGGAATCAGCGTGCACCCCTTCTAGGAGCCGTTTTGTAATAGGAGCGGTGCCATAGTGGTACTGTCGCTGGACTAGTAATTCAGAGAAGCAGGGTGATAATGATCTGGGGTCCCGGGTTCAATCCCACCTTGGCAGATGGTGGAATTTAAACTTAAAAAAAAAAAAATTTAGAGTACCCAATTCATTTTTCCCAATTAAGGGGCAATTTGCCGTGGCCAATCCACCTACCCTGAACATCTTTTTGGGTTGTGGGGGCAAAACCCACGCCAACACGGGGAGAATGTGCAAACTCCACTCGGACAGTGACCCGGATTCGAACCTGGGACCTCGGCGCCGTGAGGCAGCAGTGCTACCCACTGTGCCATCATGCTGCCCTGGAATTTAAACTTAATAAAAGTGTAATGATGACGATTAAACCATGGTCTATTGTCGTAAAACCCATCTGGTTCACTAATGCACTTGAGGGCAGGAAATCTGCCGTCCTTACCCGGTCTGGCCTACATGTGACTCCAGACCCACAGCAATGCGGTTGACTCTTAACTACCCCCTCAAGGGTAATTAGGGATGGGCAATAAATGCTGGCAAAGCCAGCGATGTCCACGTCCCTTCAACAAATTTTTAAAAAGTCTTCTGATGAAAGTTATCAGGATGTTAACATCATTGCTTTGAACAATTTTGCAGGCTAGATACTGGAGTTGGGACTGGTGGTCAGAAATGATCCAGTAATTAAACCTGTCAATTTTCAATTGGCCAAGGGAAGATAGTGCACTGTCCTTCAAACTGTCGCAAAAGCTTAAACCTTCTTCCTAGTTTGAATGTTAATAAAAATTAGATGGTAATAAAGAAACCACCAGTGTATAAATCGAACAACATGGGTACTGGCAGGGTATGTCCATTGCAAATTATATTTAAACCATCATCACGGTATTCAACTGTTCTGCATCTTTGGAGTGCACATTTCTCAAATGAATGGTCTCAAAAATGATTTTTTTTTTTAAGGGAAGACCATCTAGAATAACTTAAAACAAATGTGGATTCTTTTCAACAGAAACTGGGAAACAAATTACTTGCCATGAAAAGTTAGTAGCCTGCAGTTATGCAAGGTTGGTGATGCTCAACATTCTTGCTTTTAATCTCGGACGATCACTTTTTCAATTGATGACAAGCTTTTCATGTGCCTAACATTAGGCATACGGGGTGATCAAGGTGAATAGCATTGAAGTATTTACAGGGAAGCCAGTACACGGGGAAGGATACGGAGATGCAGGCGTTGAAGCAAGCTGGGAGGAGGCATGAGCAGAACCGAGAGTGGCGTGGACCTGTTGGACTGAACGTGGACAATTCTCTACGAATTTCAGGAGGGTGGACGTTTGGGGTGAGCAATGGCTCGTGGGGGCAGGGTAGAGCGGTTAGAGACGAGACCTCGTGTAAGGAAACATCCAGGAATATATCCAACCAGAATTGGCAACCCCACAGAGACGGGTGTGTCACCAGCATTGCCTTCCCACATTCTCCTTCATCCAAAGGAACGAGAGTGTACTAATGGAACTCTGGGAGAGAGACAGTGAGGTTCTTGAGCAAATTGTCATGACACGGTTTTGGGAGTGTTGGCAGGCTTAAAAGTGGACAAGTCTCCAGGTCCAGAGCTATTGTGCCCCAGAGTGCTGTGGGAGGCGAGGGAGGAGATTGCAGGGGCTCTGATCCAAAATTTTAATTCTTCTCTGGCCACTGGTATAGTGTTCAATTCTGATTGCCACACTTCCAGAAGGATGTGGAGGCTTTAGAGAGGGTGCAGATGAGATTTACCAGGATGTTGCCTGGAATGGAGGGCATTAGTTATGAGGAGAGGTTGAATAAACTCGGTTTGTTCTTACTGGAACAACGGAGGTTGAGGGGCGACCTGATAGACGTCTACAAAATTGAGGGGCATAGAGACTTTTTCCCAGGGTAGAGGGGTGAATTACTAGGGGGCATAGGTTTAAGATGCGAGGGGCAAGGTTTAGAGGAGATGTACGGGGCAAGTTTCTTACACAGAGGGTAGTGGGTGCCTGGAACTCGCTGCCGGAGGTGGTGGTGGTAGCAGGGACGATAGTGACGTTTAAGGGACATCTTGACAAATACATGAATAGGATGGGAATAGAGAGATACGGACCCCAGAAGTGCAGAAGATTTTAGTTCAGATGGGCAGCATGGTCGGCACAGGCTTGGAGGGCCGAAGGGCCTGTTCCTGTGCTGTACTTTTCTTTGTTCTTTGACTGGAGAACAGCTAATATAGTCCCACTATTTAAGAAGGGTCGTAGAGATGAGCCATGGAACTACAGAGCAGTGAGTCTCACACCAGTGGTAGGGAAACTACTGGAGAAAATTAATCCCTACTTGGAGAGGTAAGAGATTGTCAGCATAGCTTTGTCAGGGGGAGGTCATGTCTAATAAATTCTATTGCATTTTTTGAGGAGGTGACCAGGTGTGTAGATGAGGTTGATGTAGTTTACATGGATTTCGGCAAAGCCTTTGACAAGGTCCCACATAGGAGACTTATAAAGAAGGCAAATTAGGGCAGCACGGTAGCATAGTGGTTAGCATAATTGCTTCACAGCTCCAGGGTCCCAGGTTCGATTCCCGGCTTGGGTCGCTGTCTGTGCGGAGTCTGCACGTTCTCCCCGTGTGTGCGTGGGTTTCCTCCGGGTGCTCCAGTTTCCTCCCACAGTCCAAAGATGTGCAGGTTAGGTGGATTGGCCATGCTACAATTGCCCTTAGTGTCCAAAATTGCCCTTTGTGTTGGGTGGGGTTACTGGGTTATGGGGATAGGGTGGGGGTGTGGGCATGGGTAGGGTGCTCTTTCCAAGAGCCGGTGCAGACTCGATGGGCTGAATGGCCTCCTTCTACACTGTAAATTCTATGAAAATGCCAAATTCACATGGGATATGGGGTAAGGGTAATTTGATAAGGTGGATTCAAAGTTGGCTTAGTGTAGGAAACATAGGGTGATGACAGACGGCTGCTTTAGTGTCGGGAAGCCAGTGTCCAGGAGCTTACCACAGGGATCTGTGCTGGCTCCCCTATTGTTTGTCATTTATACAAACGACATAGCTGACCATGTGGGGGGTGGGATGAGTGCGTTTGCGGATGACACAAAGTTTGGCCGGGTGGTTAACAGTGAGGTTGAGTGTCTGGGGTTACAGGAAGATACAGACGGGATGGTCAAATGGGCAGGTAAGTGGCAGCTGGAATTTAATCAGAAAAGTGAGTTGATATACTTTTTGGAAGGAATAATGTGACGAGGAAGTATTCAGTGAATGGCCTGACACTGGGAAGTTCCGAGGAGCAAAGGGATGTTGGAGTGTTTGTCCATTGATCTCTGCAGGCGGGAGGGCAGGTTAATAGGGTGGTGAAAAAGCTATATGGGACACTTGCCTTCATCAATCGAGGCATCGATCACAAAAGCAGTGAGGACACGTTGGAGTTGTATAGAACTTTGGTGAGGCCACAGCTGGAGTACTGTGTGCAATTCTGGTCGCCACATAATAGGAAGGATGTGATTGACTGCAGGGGATGCAGAGGCAATTCACCAGGATGTTGCCTGGGACGGAACATTTAAGTTATGAAGAGAGGTTGGATAGGCTTGGGTTGTTTTCGCTGGAGCAGAGAAGACTGAGGGGGCGACCTGATCGAGGTGGACAAGATTAGGAGGGGCATGGACAGGGTGGATAGGGAGCAGTTGCTTCCCTAAGTTGAAAGGTCAGTCATGAGGGGACACAAGTTCAAGGTGAGGGGCAGGAGATTAAGGGGGGGTGGGAAGGGAAATGTGTGGAAAAACAGTTTTACCCAGAGGGTGGCGATGGTCTGGAAGCACTGCCTGGGAGGGTGGTAGAGGCGGGTTTCCTCACATCCTTTAAGTGCCTGGATGAGCTCGTCATAACATTCAAGGCTATGGGCTAAGTGCTGGCAAATGGGATTAGGTAGGTAGGTCAGGTGTTTTTCTCGTGTTGGTGCAGATTCGATGGGCCGAAGAGCCTCTTCTGCACTTGTGAGATTCTGTGATTGTGACGCTTCAGAGAAAAAAAACCCTCGTGGGCAAAAAGCTAACTCCAGGATTTGCAACAAGTGTCTTATGTGAGGCACTTTGAAGGTCCGAGGGCCTGTAGGATTTTCAAGAAACGGGGTCGCATTGCTGGGCTGGTGTAGAAATCAATGAAATGAAGGAGGAGAGTTCACTCTGCAAAGCATTGGGTAATTTGACAGGACCTCCTAATCTGTGAGGAATTTGTGTATCAGGTTTTGTTTGGAGGTGTCCCTGGCTGGGCTTCGGTGGGGGTGTAGGTTAACTGACTGGGTGCCTTCTATCGTGGTGTGAGTTTCCATCCTGCGACTATTTAGTACAATCGAGTGACTAGGCCATTAACTGGGCAGTTCAAAATGAAAGTAAACAAATTGCATTATGCGGAGCATGTACCACATTTGCACAGCAAACATACCAAAGCCTTGACTTAGCAATTCAATTCGATTGCAGCCTTCAAACAACAGGATTCGCATTTGATAGGCACTGGTTTTCCGAGCTTTTAACATGCTCTTTTCAAATGTAGAACCTTTCGGTGCGTTAAGAGGCCATTGACTCATCACTGCAACATAGAAGCAGGCGGCGGCCACTCGGCCCTTCAAACCTGCTCTGCCATTCATTATCATCATGGCTGACCATCAAATTTAATACCCTGATTTCATACCCTCCTACCCACAATACTCTTGGATCCCTTTAGCCCCAAGAGCTCTATCTAATTCCTTTTTGAAATTACCACAACGTTTTGGCCTCAACTACTTTCTGTGGGAGTGAATTCTACAGATTCACCACTCTCTGGGTGAAGACGTTTCTCCTCTCCTCAGTCCTAAAAGGTTTACCCCTTATCCTCAAACTATGACCTCTAGTTCTGGACTCCCCCACCATCTGGAACATTCTTTCTGAATCCACCCTGTCTATTCCTGCTAGAATTTTAAAGGTTTCTACGATATCCCCTTTCACTCTTCTAAACTCCAATGAATATAATCCTAACCGATTTAGTCTCTCCTCATATGACAATCCCCCCATCCCAGGAATCAGTCTGGTAAACCTTCGCTGCACTCCCTCCATAGCAAGAACATCCTTCCTCAGAGAAGGAGACCAAAACTGCCCACAATACTCCAGGTGTGGCCTCACCAACACCCTATACAAATGCAATAGAACACCTCTTGGTTCCTATTCTCTCATCCTCTCGCTATGAAGGCCAACATACCATTTGCCTTTTTTACTGCCTGCTGCACCTGCGCGCTTACTTTAAGCGACTGATGCACGAGGACACCAAGGTCTCGCTGAGTATCCACCCCTCTCAATTTACACCCATTCAAATAATAATCTGCTTTCCTATTTTTGCTATTGAAGTGGATAACCTCAGATTTATCCACATTCTACTGCATCTGCCATGCATGTGCCCACTCACTCAGCCTGTTCAAATCCCGCTGAAGCATCTCTGCATCCTCCTCACAGCTCACTCTCCCACCCAACTTTGCATCATCTTCAAATTTGGAGATAATACATTTAGTTCCCTCGTCCAAATCATTAATATATAATGTGAACAGTGGGGTCCGAGCACAGGTCCCTGCGGTACCCCACTAGTCACTCTCTGCCAATTGGAAAAAGACCCATTATTCCAACTGTTTGCTTTCTGTCTGCTAACCAGCTTTCTATCCATCTCAAGACACCACCCGCAATCCTGCGCGCTTTAACTTTACACAGTAATCTACTATAAGTGACCTTGTCGGAGGCTTTCAGAAGTCTAAATAAACCACATCCACCGGTTCTCCCTGGTCAACTCTACTAGTAACATCTTCAAAGAATTCTAGTAGATTTGTCAAGCATGATTTCTCTTTCGTAATTCCATGCCGATTGCTTTCCAAACCCTGTGCAATGCAATCTTTGATAATGGACTCTAGCAACTTTCCTACTCCCGACGTTAGGCTCACTGGTCTATAGTTCCCTGTTTTCTCTCTGCCCCGTTTTTGAATAGTGGGCTTATATTAGCTACCCTCCAATCTGTAGGAACCATTCCAGAGTCCAAAGAATTTTGGAAAATGACCACCAATATCTCGGACCACTTAAGTACTCTGGAATGAAGATTACCTTTAATCCCATTAATTTCTCCAAAATTATTTCTCTACTAAAGCTGATTTGCTTCAGCTCCTCACTAAAACTTGTGTTACTCAGAACTCCGTACATTATTCATGTCTTCCTTTGTGAAGTCCAAATTAAGTTCCTCAACCATTTTTTTGTTCCCCGTTATGAATTTTCCTGTTTCTAACTGTAAAGAATCTACCTTTTGTTTTTGTCAATCTTTTTCTCTTCATGTTCTTTTATGTTCCCCACTAGCTTTCATATTGTATTTTCTCTTTCTTAATCAATCCCTTGTTCTGCCTTTGATGAATTTTAAACTGTTCCCAATCCACAGGTCTATTGCTATTTTTTGCTAATTTGTATGCTTCTTCCTTGAATCTAACATATCTCTAAATTCCCCTGCAAGCCAAGGTTTGGCCACAGTTCCTCTTCAACTCCTACGCCAAGTAGGAATAGGGCTACATGGTAACACAGTAGTTAGCACAGTTGCTTCACAGTGCCAGGGACCCGCATTCGATTCCCGGCTTGGGTCACTGTCTGTGCAGAGTCTGCACATTCTCCCCGTGTCTGCGTGGGTTTCCTCCGGGCGCTCCAGTTTCCTCCCACAAGTTCCGAAAGACGTGCTTGTTAGGTGATTTGGACATTCTGAATTCTCCCTCTGTGTACCTGAACACCCGGAATGTGGAGACGAGGCGCTTTTCACAGTAACTTCATTGCAGTGTTAATGTAAGCCTGCTTGCGACAATAATAAAGATTACTATTATTAAAGCTTGGTGAGTAACGTTCTCGCCTGTGTTGCCAATCGGCACCAATAATGTTGCCAATTAATAATGATGCTTTTTAAAGTCGCCAGGTATCAAATGATACCACCACAAGGCTTTCCCGGATATCGATCAAAGGACCACACAACCAATTGTGTGGGCAGCACGGTAGCACAGTGGTTAGCGCAATTGCTTCACAGCTCCAGGGTCCCAGGTTCGATTCCCCACTGGGTCACTGTCTGTGTGGAGTCTGCACGTTCTCCCCGTGTGTGCGTGGGTTTCCTCCGGGTGCTCCGGTTTCCTCCCACAGTCCAAAGATGTGCAGGTTAGGTGGATTGGCCATGCTAAATTGCCCTTAGTGTCTATAATTGCCCTTAGTGTCCCAAAATTGCCCTTCGTGTTGGGTGGGGTTACTGGGTTATGGGGATAGGGTGGTGTGGGATTGGGTAGGGTGCACTTTCCAAGAGCCGGTGCAGACTCGATGGGCCGAATGGCCTCCTTCTGCACTGTAAATTCTATGAAATTAGTCAGCTCAAGTTCAAAGATGGTTTATTTACACACAAGGATTACTTCGACAGGCAACACAAAACACTACATGTTAAACTACACCTAACAACTACAATAACCTATACTTAACTTCAGGGCAGCTGGCTCTATGCAGATGGACAAGGCCTTTGTCCGGATCTTGCGTGGCTGGGTGGAAGAAGTGACTCTGTTTCTGCTGGGCTCATCCGTTTGGCAGCGATCGCTGGTCTTGAACTTGTCTGTCTGGTCGTTATGCTGCACTTGGGTTGGCACAGGCCGGATCCAAGAGAGACCGAGCACATGGCTGTATCACTTATCCCTCTGGGATTTCACGCTCTTTGGGGCGGTCCTTAACTTGGACCCAATAATTCGACAGGCTTCGGTCACTGCCTTCGATTTTGGCCAATAAAGGGGTGGGTGCCTTGATGGCTGGGCGTGTCCTGAGCGGTCATTGACCTTGGCTGATTGGGCTTTCTTAGCAAAGGGAGTGGCGCCGGTTAGTCTGCATCTGTATCGGTTACCTGAGTACAGTCCTTATGTTCTGGGGAAATGGGCCATTAGAATGCAAACGAGCGGGGGTTTCGATCGCGTCAGCTATCTGGGTTGCAAATACACACACAAGCTCTGAGTCTGTCTGAGTCCTGGGATGGCCATAATTCCCATGGTCCTTTGCAGGTGGCCATCTGAGATGGCTACACCTGTGAGTCAGAAGGGTCGCAGTTTCAAGTCTCTCCAGGGACTTGGACACAATAGACTGAGGGAGCGTCACACTGTCACGTGTGCGTTCTTTCACATGAGATTTTGAAATGCTCCCTCGGGCAGATATAAAAGGTTCCCATGGCTCACCAGGTATTCTGTGGCGAGTGACTTAATTCCTGCCTTCCCAAAACCTTTGCACATTCTTTAAAGTGGGAGTGTGATGCAATACTCTGCACTTAACCTGGGTGACTGCAGCTCTGACACCACTCCAGAAGCACAACGCCATACAGCACAAGCATCCCACTTGGTCAGCGCCTCATTCACTCCCACCAACAGTGGCAGCAGTGTGTACCACCTACATTACGCACTGCAACAACTCGCCAAACCTCTTCCAACAGCACCTTCCAACGCATAACCTCTACCATCTGGAAGGACAAGGGTGGCAGATGTATGGGATCACCATTGCCTCCCAAGTTCCCCTCCACGTCTCACACCCTGGCTGGAAAATATATAATAATAATCTTTATTGTCACAAGTAGGCTTACACTGCAAGAAGTTACTGTGAAAAGCCCCTAGTCGCCACATTTCCGGCACCTGTTCAGGTACACCGAGGGAGAATTCGGAATGTCCAATTCCTCTAACAAGCACGTCTTTCGGGACTTGGGAGGAAACCGGAGCACCCGGAGGAAACCCACACAGACACGGGGAGAACGTGCAGGCTCCGCACAGACAGTGACCAGGGAATCGAACCTGGGACCCTGGCGCTGTGCAGCAGTTCTTCCATCGTCGTTGAATCAAACGCTCCCAAACGACACTGTGGGTGTCCCTACACCACATGGACTGCAGCAGTTCCCAAAGGTTTGCCCGAGGGAAATTGGGAATGGACAACAATTGCTGGCCTTGCCCGCACTGACCGCGCCCATAAATTAATTTTTTTAAGACTCTTCCCAGTGTTCCGGCTAAACCTTTTTATCCCATTTCTGTTTGTGAGGGGACTGCTTGCACAAATTGTCTGCCGTTTTCCTTGCATGACAATAACTTCAAAGGGCACACGGAGCCATCCTGTGGCCATGAATGATTATGGAAATAAATGTCTTTTCCCCAAGTTTGTTGGGCCTCCACAGAAATGTGGCTGAGATGTGGCGAAGCTGGGAAGGAAGCTATTGTTTGCCTTTTCCTGTCAGCATGCTCTGAGTGGCGTCCTCCAGATCCGTGTCTAAAACACGCTTCAATTTCCTGTAAATCGTGAGGGGAAGAGCGCAGTGCTGATCCTCATAGTGAAGCTTCCGGAATGTTCACATCTCAGTCTTTTGGAAACTTGAACAAGCAGCACAGCAGCCTTGCATGGTGTGTAAGAGTGTTGCAGGGATAATAGGAAATGGTCCCTAATTTCCGCTGGGCCTGTCTATTCCTCTGTGTTGATGCAGCGAGGAACACGTGACACTTTTTTTTTCTCAGAAAATGTTTTGCTTGAATCAGGATGTTGACGGAGTGCAGAGGGAGGGACGAGCCAGCTGGCAAATCTCCTTTGTTGCAGTCCACCCAATCAATCCACCAGTCCACCAATCAATCAAGATAGACAACCTAGCGGAGTGGTGCAGCGACAACAATCTCTCCCTCAATGCCAGCAAAACTAAAGAGCTGGTCATTGACTTCAGGAAGCAAAGTATCGAACATGTCAGCATCAACAGGGCTGAGATGGAGATGGTTAACAGTTTCAAATTACTAGGGGTGCACATCTCCAAAAATCTGTCCTGGTCCACCCACGTCGACGCTACCACCAAGAAAGCACAACAGCGCCTGTACTTCCTCAGGAAACTAAGGAAATTCGGCATGTCCACATTAACCCTTGCCAACTTTCACAGATGCACCATAGAAAGCATCCTATCTGGCTGCATCACAGCCTGGTGTGGCAACTGCTCGGCCCAGGATCGCAAGAAACTTCAGAGAGTCGTGAACACTGCCCGATCTATCACACAAACCTGCCTCCCATCCATTGACTCCGTCTACACCTCCCGCTACCATGAGAAAGCGGGCAGCATAATGAAAGACCCTCCCACCCGGCTTACTCACTCTTCCAACTTCTTCCATCGGGCAGGGGATACAGAAGTCTGAGAACACGCACGAACGTACTCAAAAATAGCTTCTTCCCCGCTGTTACCAGACTCCTAAATGACCCTCTTGTGGACTGACCTCATTAACACTACACCCTGTATGCTTCATCCGATGCCGGTGCTTATGTAGTTACATTGTATACCTTGTGTTGCCCTATTATGTATTTTCTTTTATTCCCTTTTCTTCCCATGTACTTAATGATCTTTTGAGCTGCTCGCTGAAAAATACTTTTCACTGTACCTCGGTACACGTGACAATAAACAAATCCAATCCAATCCTCCGGTCGTCTGCGGTGACAAAAAGCCAATGCTTTTTTGATCTCTGATGCAAGGGGGCTGTCAGATCCTGGGCAACTTCAGAATGGACTTGGATCAGAATTTAACATTCTGAGGGGTTGCGGGGGAATCTCCTCTTCCCCCCCTCCAGAGCTTGGACTCTTGACTCCTGGAAAGAAGGCAGTTTGTTAAAACAATGCAGGGGTTTCTTGGGATGGAGAAAATGGTGACTGAGACATGGCCGCTTACAGATTAAGTAAATCGGAGGATCTTATTTCTGTGGAGAATGCTGAGAATGTGGAACACATTAAAGTGGAGAGAGCATTGGTGCGTTTGTGCTCAGTACATCCATGGTAGAGAGGCCAGACGGGTGGGAGGGTGGGGTAATGGTGCAGAATGGGAAAAGTCAAAGAACAATACAACACAGGAACAGGCCCTTTGGCCCTCTGAACCTGTACCGGTCATGATACCACCCTTGGCCAAAACTCTCAGCACTTCCTTATGCCGTATCCCTCTACACCCATCGTATCCATGTGATGCACGATCAATCACTACTGAAGCGAGATTGTAGTCCAATTGAAGGCTTTAATGGACAAGTAGTTACCCCAGGAGCTCCGGTACAGAATGACTGCTGTGGGTGAAACACAGACTCTTATTCTCCGCCTGCTGGGCGGAACCAGCAGGCAGGTTCCACCACTCATACTACAGTATAAGGTACATCCCACCTAGGTACCGCGATACCCCTAATATCGCTTACCACACCATGTATTTGTCGAGAGGCCTTTTAAACAGAGTTAATGTATCTGCCTCCACAACTTCCCCTGGCAACACGTTCCTGGCATTCACCATCACCACTGTGTTTTTTTAAAAAAAAAACCTGCCTCGCACATCTCTAAACTTTGCCCCATTGGACCTAAAACCCCCTGGTGACTTACCCCTTCAACCTGGGAAAAAGTGCCTGCCCATCCACTCTATCCATGCTCCTCATCTTGTAGACCTCTATCAGGTCACCCCCTCAACATCCGGCGTTCTAATGAAAACAGCCCGAGTCTATTCAGCCTCTCTGCATAGCTAACACGCTCCAGACCCGGCAACATCCTGGTAAACCTCCTCTGCACCTTCACTAAAGCCTCCACATTCTTCTGGTAGTGTGGCGACCAGAATTGTGCGCAAAATTCCAAGTGCAGCCTTACCAAGGCTCTATACAACTGTAGCAAGTCCTATTGGAATCATATGTTACAGATTGGGATCATATGTTAGAGTGATGCAGCACAGGAGACATTCAGTCGACTGCGATTGTGCTAGCTCTTTTAAAGATCTATCCAATTTGTCACATTCCCCTGCTCTTTCCTGATAGTCCTGTAATATTTAATTTCCTTTTAAAGTCTTTATCTAATTCCTGTTTGAAAGAGTTACCATTACGGTTTCCAACGCCCTTTCGGACAGCGTATTCCAGGGAACAAAACTTGCTGCGGGGTTAAATACAAAATGTTTCCTCGTGTTGCCTCTTTTGCCAATCCCTTTAATCTGGTTACCCACCCTCTGTCAGTACAAACCGTTTTCACTCATTTATGTCAAGGCTTTGAACACCTTCCTTAAATCTCCCCTCTGCCTTCTCTGCCGTAAGGAGAACCGCCCCAGGTATCTCCAGTACCTGGTGCCATGCGAGTAAATCTCTACTGTCCATCCCCCGAGGTCTTTACATCTTTCCCCAGTGTGATGTCCAGACGTAGCCACAAATGCTCAAATTGGAACAGGAGGAGTCTCCTGTGGGGCTAGCAGCAGCCGAGACAAGTTGAGCCGAATGGCTTGTTTCATATTCAGCCAGTGCCATCAGTGGAACTTCCGATGTCTACCTCTGTGGCATTGCTCGACTTGGTCCCTATCTCCACTCATCTGTATGCTGAAACCTTCCTCCATTCCTTTGTCACCTCTAGTCTCAGCTATGTGACTGTTCTCCCGCATTTTCCCCTCCATAAACTTCAGGCCATCCAGAATGCCCGTGTCTTATCTCTCCGCAAGCCCCCATTACCCCTGTCGCTCAGTAACCTCCTCCCGCATGAGCAACATCTTTCTTTTTCGGTTCTCATTCTTGCGCCTCCTGGTCTTACCCCTCCCTGACTCTGCAATTAACCCCCAACCCTCTGATACCTGTGCTCATCCAATTCTGAGCACCCCCCGATTTTAATCACTCCAGCATTGGTGGATCCTTAATACTCCGCTCTCACCATACGTCTCAATGCCTTTAGACTCTGTTGCTCTGTTTCTCTGGTTCGAAATGTGGCGGTCAATATGGTCGCCTTCCTTAATCCTAATTATGTTTGCTTTAGAGTCGCCAGGTATCTCTCGATACCGCCACAAGGCTCAAACCCGAATACTGATCAGAAGAGCCGATACACCGGTTAGTTCAAAGTCAATACTATTTATTTACACACACAGTAATATCTACTCATGCACAAAATACTACAAACTAAACTATCTCTAACGCTAACGCCTATACTTAACCCACTCAGTCAGAGGAACAATGGCCATTGTTCGGATCTGAGGCTGTTGGGTTCGAAGTGGTACGGGAGAACAGCTAAGGCCGTCCGTCTGGAAGCGAGCGTTGACCTTGGACTTACTTGCTTCTGGTGGAAGGGTCTCTCCGCTTTGAGAGCCAATTCCAAGAGAGCGACTCTCTCGGGACCGCCTTATACCCGAAGGGGCTTCGCATGCTTTTGGGTGGGCCTTGAACTTGGCCCCAATTAATTGGGCCCTTTCCTGATCACTCGTATTGATCTTGACCAATAAAGGGATGGGTGCCCTGTTGGCTGGGCGGGTCCTAGGTGACCGTTGGCCTGGCTTTGCTTACGCTTTCGGTTTGGGGAACTGGCGCCACGATGTCTGGAGCTAGATCGGTTGCTTGAGTGTCTTTCCTTTTTTCCCGGAGATGGGCCATCAATATGTTAATTGACCTACAGTTTCAGTCCCGTCTGGGAGCTGTCTCTTCAATATGCATACAGGCTTTGTGCCTGCTTGCTCTCTCAACATTGTCCATAGTTCCCTTCAGTCTTTGCGAGCATCCATTTTGCATTCTGGAAGTGGCCATCCCAGATGGCTACAACTGTAGAACAAAGAAAAATTACAGCACAGGAACAGGCCCTTCGGCCCTCCAAGCCTGCGCCGATCCAGATCCTCTATCTAAAACTGTCGCCTATTTTCTAAAGATCTGTATCCCTCTGCTCCCTGCCCATTCATGTATCTGTTTAGATACATCTTAAATGATGCTACCGTGCCCGCCTCTACCACCTCCGCTGGCAATGCGTTCCAGGCACCCACCATCCTCTGCGTAAAGAACTTTCCGCGCATTTCTCCCTTAAATTCCCCTCTCATCTTGAACTCATGACCCCTAGTAATTGAGTCCCCCACTCTGGGGGGAAAAAGCTTCTTGCTATCCACCCTGTCTATACCTCGCATGATTTTGTAGACCTCAATGAGGTCCCCCCTCAACCTCCGTCTTTCTAATGAAAATAATCCTAATCTACTTGACCTCTCTTCATAGCTAGATAGATACATTCTAGAAATGTATCTATTTCCTTCTGAAGAGATTTAAGACAGTCCTTTATCTTTATGATCGAGTTTATGGTTAACTGACCTAATCTCTCCTTAAGTGGCCTGGTGTCATCCTTTGCCTTATAACACTGTTGTGAAGCATCGTGGGACATTTCATGACATTGAAGGTGCTACATAAATATAGGTTTGTTACATGTGCTGTAGATGTTATGTAATTGCCTCTTTAAGTTGTGCATCGTGACGGCAAACTATTCTCCAAACCCGCCCCTGACCTAATATTTGTACTTGAGGATTCATATTTTCTGGGTTATGTAATGTGTGTGGATCTCCGTGTCAGCACTGGGTGTAGTATGTGGTTGGAGCAATGGAGGTGTTCAGATCCCCTGCTCGCTGGTCTGACTGCTGCAAAGTTAACATTGTGAAACTACTGAGAGTGGGGACCAGGAGCTGCAGGATTTCTGGTGTTCCTGGGTGCGTGCACGGGTCCGGTAACTCCGCAGTTTCAACCTTAAAGGTTTCCCTTTGTCGTTGATTGCTGTAAATCCAGAACGCAGATGGTAAGATTCACAATTTGAAAAGAATGCCTGATATTTTTTCCATTGGAAAATCCTTAAAACTGGGCCCTCAGCTGGGTCGCTGCCTTTTCCCCTGGGTGCCAGAAACAGGAAGATTCCTTGGTTCAAGGCTGGTCAGTGTTGAGCTATCTAATCTTACTGGGACACCATTTTGGCTCATTAAAGAGAAAATAACTTTCATTTCTATAGCACCTTTCGAGACATCCCAAATCCCTTTTACAGCCAATGAATCGCTGCTGAAGTGGAATGATTGTTGGACGGTTCGATCGGTCTGAAGGACCCTTCTTGTCCTACTTCGGTTAACTGTAAGTCTTTATTCACTCTTGGGTACAAGCTAGGATCTGTCTCCATGTTGGCTGGTACACTCGTCCAACACTAGACTGTTCCTGGGTGTGAGTTGTGTTCTCTTGCATCGTGGTGTGGGCGTTACTGTACTCAGTCCCATTTGCCAGATCCTTGTATGACCGTCATGTAGGGAGCGCGGCAGATAATTCTGCACACAACCAGCTCCCACAAATGGCAATGTGGAAATGAGCAGGATATCTATTAGTGACATTGGAGGTATAATTATTGATGATGACTCCAGAGAGAACTCCTTCGCTCTTCTTCAGATTTTTAATGCCTGCCTGAGAGTGAAAACAGGGCCTGGTCTAGTGTCTCAATCCAAAGTCAGCACCTGTGGCGTTGCAGTGCTCCCTCAGCGCTGTTCCCGATTTTGAGCTCCGGTCTCTGAAGTGGGACATGAAACCGCAACCTTCTGTCACGGCCCCCTGGGCTAGTGCGCGGTCAATTCCAGCCCCACTTGACCCGGAGGTACAACACAAGTGAAATTAGATGTTATTTTCAAACACCTGACGAACTTGGCTGAGCCCAATAAACTGCAGTCATGCGGTTTGTAAATTTAACACGTTGTCTTTCATTATTTAACAGTAATACAATTAAACTGACAAAAATGTAACTGACTACCCTTTACCCAACACCCCACTTTTTTCCAACTCTCCCCACAACATAAGAGGGAAAGGGTAGTGGAGAGGGAAGAAAGATTATGATGATGTGAAAAGGATAACAAATCTCTGATGCACTATGATGGTTTCCAGTTAAAGTCTTTCAGGAGTTCAACCTTTTGCTTTGATGCCTCTTCCTTCTAAGCTTGAGAGGGTTTTCTCTGGCAAGGCTGACTACTTTCTTTGTATATTCAAGATCACTTCAACTATATAGTAATGATGTGCCAGGCACTCACTGGTTCTAGAACCATAAAACAGTGCTTTCATTCAGCAGAGACCGAGAGATCCTACTCCCTTCAAGGTCAAATCACTTCTGACCAGCTCCCTCGGAAGCATCCTGCAGGAACCAATCACTGACTGTTGTCAGCCAGACCACTGTCCCTGACCATCAGGTTGCCAGCCAGCCGGCCGATCGAACCAACTTTATCCGAAGCTGGTTCTTCAGATTCTCACGGGTCTGTATTCTCCACCCCCCCCAAAACCGGATCCTGGAACACACTGTCCTGACTAGCAGGCTGCCTCAGCCTAAGTCCACTGCTTAATGGCGCATTCTGATTATGAGTCCACGGAGCAAAAATAATAAAATAAAACAAAAAGAAATGGGAACAAAGGGAAATCAAAAGGATGGACTCTAACACTTCTGACTCCGACTAGAGAGATCCCTGCTGAGACAACAGCTGCCATTATAATACCCTGTAGGTGCATGAACACAGGATATTCCTGATCAGGAGTCATTGGGGAGCAAAGTATTGTGCCACTGATGTTTGCTGTTGACGACTTAGCTTAAACACTGTCTTTTTTGAGTGGGAAATCATTCTTTGTGGATGAAGGGAACCATTCAGATTAAAGGATTGAATGCAAAATGGAAGCCACAAGTCTCCCTGAAGCTTTGCAGTTTATTTTTCATTCAACGGAACAAGTTCAACAAATACCGCTTCAGTTTGTACCGAGCTGTGATTTGAAACTGAGGCCATGCTTTTGGAGTTGAATTATTCTGTGTGGCCTTTGTGTAGGTTTGAACTGGTAACTTCGCCCCTCTGAGTTGGCACAGGCGATGCGGGTGTTGCAGCAATGGGCACCCGTGAATCCCGTCGCATTCCGGGCGGTTTCAGTACACAACTTCCTCATCACCAGCTTGCCCCACCCCCCCCCCACGCACTCTCCCATGATTTGTCACCCAACATGCCCACCTTTGTGATAGCCCGCCTGCCTGCACCAATCAGAACCCTCTCTGCGCGTGACTGTTGTCAATATTTTCCCAACACACAAACGAGCGAAAGAAAGTGCCACTTTTCTTAATGCCCCAATGATTTATTTTGCCCTGGAATGCACAGGAGAACTAACCTTTTAATTCCTGGAACCAATCCTGGAAATTCGCAATCCTGATGGGAACCAAGTTTCAACGAACTCCAGTATATTCCTATCTCATGTAGAACCAGATAGAATTGAAGTTAGATAATTGCTTGAGGGGGAATAGAAGGATATGCTGACGCTAACGGATTGAGGAGGCTTGTGTGGAGCGCAGATATGGGCATAGAACAGTGCTGTATAGAATAGTTACAGCACAGGAGGTGACTGTTTGGCCCATTGCGCCTCTGCTGGCCCTCTGCAAGAGCATCTCCGTTAGTTCCACTCCTTAGTCTTTTCCCCTTGGAATTGCAATTTTCTTCTCTTCGATTATCCGGTTCTCTTTTGAGAGCTGCGAGTGAATCTGCATCCAACGCGTGTTTAAAGCCAACCCTTTCCTCCTCCTCTCTCCTCCTTGTTCTTAAATATCCTGTTACTGTGGTGTAAATTCCATTCCCTGTCATTAACTAAATTGCAATGTGTGAAGCTTTGATTTCCGCATTCAACCTGCTCTGGGCTTCAGAGTGCAGGGCAAGCCCTATTTGAAAGGAAAGGTGGCCTGGCCTTCTCGCAAACGTTAATAAACAAACCCCTCTGTCTCTGACCTTTGTCCCCGGCAGATGGCCTCCGCGAATGAGTCAAAACAGAAAGATGCTGCGGACCAGAACTTTGACTATATGTTCAAGTTGCTGATCATCGGAAACAGCAGCGTTGGCAAGACCTCCTTTTTGTTTCGATATGCGGACGACTCCTTCACGCCTGCCTTTGTCAGCACGGTAGGAATCGACTTCAAAGTGAAAACCGTCTACAGAAACGAGAAGAGGGTGAAGCTGCAGATATGGGTATGTGTTTTTGAATTTGCTCCCTTGAAAGTTTAATCCTCCTTGTCCCGTGTTTTTTTTTTTTTTGTTGCATTGGTCATTTTTGTTTTTCAGACTTTTATTAGACATTTGCATTTGGGCCAACTCCCCTGATCCTCTTCAAATGGTGCCTGTGGGAAGCTTCACATTTACCCCTGAGGGCTGATGGAGCCAGAGTTTAGCGTCTTATCTGAAGGATGGCACCCCCCCCCCTACTCCCAAATTGGGTGTGTCAGCCTGGGTTTTGTGCTCCAGCCTCGAGGAGCGTTAACCCTTGATCCTCCAAACGGGGGCTGATTGTCTAGTCATGTTGCTGGATTAGTACTTCAGAGGCCTGGGTTAATGATCGAGTGAAAAAGGTTCAAATCCTACCGAAGAAGCTGGGGAGTTTAAATTCAATTAATTGAATAAATCTGGGTGACACACTTGTACCGGGGATGGTCTTCTGGAAAATCATAAAAATCCTGGTTCAATAATGTCCTTCAGGGTCGGAAACCTGCTGTCTTGACCCAGCCTGACCAACAAGTGATTGACTTTTGACTGCCCTCTGCAGGTATTCAGCGTTACTCCAGGCAGAGGCTCAGTAGGTGTCATCCCTGCCCCTGAACCAGAAGTTTCAGGGTCAAGTCCCACTCCAGGACTAGATGGTTGTAACACAGCCAAACAGGTTGAGTATCGACTTGTAAATGCTTTCACTGCACACCGATGGTCGGCGGTAAGAGTTGTAGAGATTCCTTGTCGGCCATGTCATGGAAAAAATTGGAGTCTTTCCAATCACTAGTCATAGCTCCAGATTACAACTTGCCAGTGTCATGTTGCCACAGCGACATGGACTCTTTGGGTGGGGGGGAGGAGGAGGGGGGGGGGGGTGGCTGCGGCTTGGTTGGATGGCTGGTTGTGAGTCAGATTGGCACCAGCAACTTGGGGTTCGATTCCCGTTTTGGCTGGGATAGATCCTGGACCTGTCTCCTCGACCTCCCCTTGGCGGAAGATGCGGCCCTGCGGGTCGGGCCTGCCTTTTGTTAACTGGAGAAGAATGAACGTCAGCCCTGCCAATGACACATCCCCTGAATAAATTTAACAGAAACTCGGGTGCAAGTCCCGGAGAAATGGGAGGTAGATCTTGAAGGAATGGTCCCGGAGATCTTCGGGAACCTTTTAAAGGTAGTGGGGAGGTGGGTAAGTGAAGCTTCAACATGATTCTGGACCACAAACATACAATAATTTGCAAAAAGTTACTGATCAAGGTGTTAGGATTCATAACAAAGACATAAAAAACAGCATAAGTGTACTTTACCTGAATGCTCGTAGTATACGGAATGAGTTGATGGCGCAAATCATCGTGAATGACTATGATTTAGTGGCCATTACTGAAACATGGTTAAAAGATGGTCACGACTGGGAGTTAAATATCCAAGGGTATCAAACTATACGAAAGGATAGAATGGACGGTAAGGGCGGTGGTGTAGCTTTGTTGTTTAAGGATGGCATCCGGGCAATAGTAAGGGATGATATTGGTGCTATGGAGGACTAGGTTGAATCAATTTGGGTGGAAATCAGGAATAGTAAGGCGAAAAGGTCACTGATAGGAGTAGTCTATAGGCCACCAAATAGTAACAGGATGGTAGGGCAGGCAATAAGCAAAGAAATAACGGATGCATGTAGAAATGGTACAGCGGTTATCATGGGAGATTTTAATCTGCATGTCGATTGGTTTAACCAGGTTGGTAAAGGCAGCCTTGAGGAGGAGTTTATAGAATGTGCCCGGGATAATTTCCTGGAACAGTATGTAATGGAACCTACAAGGGAACAAGCGGTCCTAGATCTGGTCCTGTGTAATGAGGCAGGATTGATTGATGATCTCATAGTTCGGGATCCTCTTGGAAGGAGCGACCACAATATGGTGGAATTTAAAATACAGTTGGAGTATGACAAGGTAAAATCAAACACTAGTGTTTTGTGCTTAAACAAAGGCGATTACAATGGGATGAGAGAAGAACTAGCTAAGGTAGACTGGGAGCAAAGACTTCATGGTGAAGCAGTTGAGGAACAGTGGAGAACCTTCCGGGCGATCTTTCACAGTGTTCAGAAAAGGTTCATACCGACAAAAAAGAAAGACGGTAGAAAGGGGAAAAATCGACCGTGGATATCTAAGGAGGTGAGGGAGAGTATCAAATTGAAGGAAAAACCATACAAAGTGGCAAAAATTAGTGGGAGACTAGAGGACTGGGAAGTCTTTAGGGGACAACAGAAAGCTACTAAAAAAGCTATAAAGAAGAGTAAGGTGGACTATGAAAATAAACTGGCTCAGAACATAAAAGCAGATAGTAAAAGCTTACACAAATATATAAGACAAAAAAAGAGTGGCTAAGGTAAATATTGGTCCTTTGGAAGATGAGAAGGGAGATTTAATAATAGGAGACGGGGAAATGGCTGAGGAGCTGAACAGGTTTTTTGGGTCAGTCTTCACAGTGGAAGACACATAACATGCCAGTGAATGATGGAAATAAAGATATGATGGGTGAGGACCTTGAGATGATTGTAATCACTAAGGAGGCCGTATTGGGCAAGCTAATGGGGCTAAAGGTAGACAAGTCTCCTAGCCCTGATGGGATGCATCCCAGAGTGTTAAAAGAGATGGCTAGGGAAATTGTAAACGCACTAGTGATAATTTATCAAAATTCACTAGACTCTGGGGTGGTCCCAGAGGAATTGGAAAGTAGCAAACGTGACACCACTGTTTAAAAAGGAGGTCGGCAGAAAGCGGGTAATTATAGGCTGGTAAGTTTAACTTCGGTTGTAGGGAAAATGCTGGAATCTATCATTAAGGAGGAAATAGCGGGGCACCTGGAGGGAAATTGTCCCATTGGGCAGACGCAGCATGGGTTCATAAAGGGTAGGTCGTGTCTGACTAATTTGGTAGAATTTTTTGAGGACGTTACCAGTGCAGTAGATAACGGGGAGCCAATGGATGTGGTATATCTGGATTTCCAGAAAGCTTTTGACAAGGTGCCACACAAAAGGTTGCTGCATAAACTAAAGATGCATGGCATTGAGGGTAAAGTGGTAGCATGGGTAGAGGATTGGTTAACTAACAGAAAGCAGAGAGTGGGGATAAATGGGTGTTTCTCTGGTTGGCAACCTGTAACTAGTGGGGTCCCTCAAGGATCAGTGTTGGGCCCGCAGTTGTTCACAATTTACATAGATGATTTGGAGTTGGGGACCAAGTGCAATGTGTCAAAGTTTGCAGACGACACTAAGATGAGTGGTAAAGCAAAAAGTGCAGAGTCTGCAAAAGGATTTGGATAGGTTAGGTGAATGGGCTAGGGTCTGGCAGATGGAATTCAATGTTGCCAAGTGTGAGGCTATCCATTTTGGGAGGAATAACAGCAGAATGGATTATTATTTAAACGGTAAGATGTTAAAACATGCTGCTGTGCAGAGGGACCTGGGTGTGCTGGTGCACGAGTCACAAAAAGTTGGTGTGCAGGTGCAACAGGTGATTAAGAAGGCTAATCGAGTTTTGTCTTTCGTTGCTAGAGGGATGGAGTTCAAGACTAGGGAGGCTATGCTGCAATTGTATAGGGTGTTGGTGAGGCCACATCTGGAGTATTGTGTTCAGTTTTGGTCTCCTTACCTGAGAAAGGACATATTGGCACTGGAGGGAGTTCAGAGGAGATTCACAAGGTTGATCCCAGAGTTGAGGGGATTAGATTATGACGAGAGGTTGAGTAGACTTGGACTGTACTCATTGGAGTTTAGAAGGATGCGGGGGGATCTTATTGAAACATATAAAATTATGAAGGGAATAGATAGGATAGATGCGGGCAGGTTGTTTCCACTGGTCGGGGAAAGCAGAACTAGGGGGCATAGCCTCAAAATAAGGGGAAGTAGATTTAGGACCGAGTTTAGGAGGAACTTATTCACCCAAAGGGTTGTGAATCTCTGGAATTCCTTGCCCAGTGAAGCAGTTGAGGCTCCTTCTTTAAACGTTTTTGAGAAAAAGATAGATACCTTTCTAAAGAATAAAGGGACTTGGGGATATGGTGTACGGGCCGGAGAGTGGAGCTGAGTCCACAAAGATCAGCCACGATCTCATTAAATGGCGGAGCAGGCTCGAGGGGCCAGATGGCCGACTCCTGTTCCTTGTTCTTATGTTCTTAATATAGGAGCAGAGGTCGGCCATTCGGCCCCTTGAGTCTGCTTCGCCATTCAATAAGATCATGACAGTTCAGTTTGGGTTTTTGAATTCCACATTCTCACCTACCCCCCGGATAACCGTAGATTCCTGTTAGGCAAGGGAATCCGCCTTAAAGATATTCAGTGATCCTGGCCTCCTCCGCCTTCTGAGGCAGGGTTCCAAAGTTTCACAACCCTCTGAGAGAAATAAATTCTCCTCATCTCCATCCGAACAGGGCGATCCCCTAATTTTAAAACCGTGCCTCCCCCCCGGTTCTGGACTTGCCCACAAGAGGAAACATCTTTTCCACGTCCACCTTGTCGAGATGGTTCAGTATCTGATAGACTTCAATCTAGTCGCTCCCGCTCACTCCTCTGAACCCCAGTGGAAATAAACCCACTCAGTCTAACCTTTTCCCAGAAGGCAACACATGTTGGATGGATTGGCTATGCTAAATTGCCCTTCGTGACCAAAAAAGGTTAGGTGGGAGGTGGGGTTACGGGGATAGAGTGGCGGTGTGGGGATAGGGGTTGAGGTATGGGCTTGGGTTGGGTGCTCTTTCCAAGGACCGGTGCAGACTTGATGGGCCGAATGGCCTCCTTCTGCATTGTAAATTTTATGATTCTATGTCGGTCAAAAGATCTTTGGCCCATGATGAAGGTGACCCCAGTCTCGTGTATAAGGCCGCACGTTTCAGAATGGGATATTTACCGGAGGCTCTCCAAGTTCAGTGAAGTTTTACAACTCTGTTTCTGAGCTATGGGGTGGGTTTCTTAGGCCTCCCAGCCGCGTGTTTCTCGTTGGGTGGGAGATGGGGCACCGTTTGCTGGCAGCCTCCGCCGCTGTCATTGGGAATTCCCGTTTAAGGCACCGCGCGGCGTTGGGAATCCCGTCGGCGGGGGTGGGCTGCCGGCGGGTCCAGAGAATCCCGTTGCCGGCGAAAGGCCGGAGTATTCCAGCCAAGGCTCGAGTTTAATCACTGGCTGGACTGGAGGAATAACGCAAGGAGCCATTTGACCTCGATGTGAGACTGTTTCCTCATCCGACTGCCCCGCTGGCACCGTTTTACTTCTGGAGCTTTGTGCTGTCAGGTTCAGAGGTCGCTCTGATTCTGCATTGGTTTTGTCGCAGCCCCATGTGACTGCGAGAGGCAATTTGAGTGTTTCAGATGTCGACAGGCAGTGGTGGCTGTAATCCAGGAAGTTAACAACAGAATGTGCGGAGGCCCTATCAATCCACCCAAAAAATAAACCTGTAATTGTCTTGGCTGATGGGCGGGTGTGTGAAATTCCAATCTGACTCACTCACTAAACACTCGAGAAGCTACCAGCGTGTGTGTGTGTGTGTGTGTGTGTGTGTGTGTGTGTGTGTGCATGCAGAGGGGGGAATAGGAGGGGGCTGTACCTGCATGGGACTTGATAGTGCCCAGTTCCCCAAGTAAGGTTCGTGCAGCTGGATCGAGGGACAAATGGGATTAAATTTTGAAGGAGGCGGTTCTGTTTTTTTTCTTCCTGCTTTGTGACTCTCCTGCTCGCTAACTCTTGTCGATGAAGCACGCAGTTTCCTTGGCTAAGGGCCCAGTTGCCATTGGTAATAGTGCTTTACAAAGCGGAAGCTTAGCAAGATGTAGCTCGTTCATTAATACCAGCGCTGAGGCAGCAAGGGGACAAGAACATGTGTATCTTGAGGCCTGCCCTGCTGTTGGCCTGCAGATTAAAACTTGTTGATATTGGGAGGCAGGAACTCCCAATTTGAGAGGGAATGGGCATTTGAGGAGGGGGGGGGGGGGGGGGGGCGGTGACGTAGCAGATGTGTAAGCAGCTTGTCAATGTCAACCAATGATTGCCAGAGAGGGGTACGTGGGTTCGAAATTAGTGCGGACCGGGGAAAGAGAGACTGGAGTTTAGAATGGCTGGAATTAATTGGATGCCTAATTGGCGGTCCCAAGGGTGGATGCCACTGCACTGCTGGTGAACTGGTTTAACCAGGAGCTGGGTAATCACCTGGTTAAGAATGAGCTTCAAGCATAAGTTCACGATAACGTGATTTCCCTGTGCTGCGTTGACTGACCGCCCCAACGTGACATTCAAAAACTACAAATATAGAGAGACAAGTAAAGGGGGCGGCACAGTGGTTAGCACTGCTGCCTCACCGTGCCAGGGATCCGGGTTCAATTCCGGTCTTGGGTGACTGTGTGGAGTTTGCATGTTCTCCCCATGTCTAGGTTTCCTCCCACAGTCCAAAGATGTGCAGGTTAGGTGGATTGGCCTTGCTAAATTGCCCATTAGTGTCCAGGGGTCTACGGGTTAGGTTACAGGGATAGGACGGGGGAGTGGGCCTAGGGAGGGTGGTTTTTCAGAGGATCGGTGCAGACTCGATGGGCCAAATGGCCTCCTTCTGCACTGTAGAAATTCTATGATTCTATGACCTGCAGTGATCATCGAGTTTTCGAACACGGTTGCTGTTAGCCACAACAGTGTGCACTAGGAAGGGTTGAGGGCGAGACGGTGGCATAGTGGTAATGCCCCGGGTTTGGCAATCCAAAGGCCCAGGCTGTCGGGCCATGGGTTCAAATCCCACTGTGGCAGTTATTGGAAATCTAATTAATTTAAAAGATCTGGAATTGAACACAATAGTCTGAGTAATGGTGACCATGACAACTTTCATTGGTTCGCTAATGTCCTTTAGGGGAGGAAATCTGCCGTCCTTATCTGGCTTGGCCTACATGTGACTCCAGACCCACAGCGATGTGGTTGAACTCTTAACTGCTTTCAAGGGTAATTAGGGATGGGCAATAAATGCTGGCCTTGCTAACGGTGCCCTTGTCCCATGAGCATGGAAACATTTGATGTTGGCGCCATGTAAATGCCCTCCCTGAGCTATATTTATTCACTGTTGGAAGATTAGACTAAGTTGGGGAGAATTTTCAGATCTTTCATCCTCCGATGGGCTGAATCACCTATTCCCATTTATCTTTTCATTTCACTAAATAGATCAATAATGCATTGGCTATGAAGTAAATGAGCAGTGACAGCTGCAGGCCATTGATGTTTAATGACTTAAAACTGATGTTATCAGTATGTAAAAATGGAACAATTGAGAGAGTCACAAGCTACCTCTCGTAGATTGAAGAGGACACTGCCTGCAGAAGAGGTTCAGGATTTTCTTAAAACTAAATCTGCTTCCCGTTGCTTTTATTATTAATATGATGCTGTACAGTGACCAAATTCTCTCCTCTCCAAATTGCTTCAAACGTCAAAAGCAGAAACACAAGCATTGGAAGCATTTTTAGAATGTAAAGCACGTCACAAAGTTCTAAACTCCACTGTGCGCTTCCTTGGAAGAGATGCAATATCTTCCCGCTCCCCTCCCCTGAATACAAACAGCAAGAGCGGGATTCTCTGAAAATGGGGCTATGTCCTCACGCCGGTGGGAAAACCGACGACAACTATTCCGGCGTCAACGGACCCCCAAGGTGAGGAATTCTCGCCTTTCTAGGGGGCTAGGTGGTTGGCGGAGGGGTTGGCGCTGCTCCAGCAGGCGATAAGGGCCGGCGCGAGTTTGCGCATGCGCGGATCGGCAGGCATATTTCCGCGCATGCGCAGACCGGCCAGCGTATTTCCGCACATGCGCGGGGGTTCCCATCACTGCACCCGGCCCCCGGGCAATATGGTGGAGCCCTACAGGGGCCCGATGCGGAGGAAAGAAGGTCCCCACAGAAACAGCCCGCCCGCAGGATCGGTAGGCCCCGATTGCGGGCCAGTCCACCGTGCCCCCCCCCCCCCCCCCCCCCCGGGATCAGGTCCCCCCGCGCCTCCCCGAGGACCGCCCCCACACACTTACCTGCCAGGTCCCGCTGTGCGTGAGTAGAGTAATTCACGCCGGCGGGACTGGCCAAAAATGGACTGCCGCTCGGCCCATTGAGGCCCGGAGAATCGCTGGGGGGGGCCTGCTGTCAACGGCCCCTGACCGGCTTGGCGGGAATCCCACCGCTCCCTGAAAAACGGCGCCGGAGAATGGGGCAGCCGGCGACAGGGTGGGATTCGCGCCTACCCCCGGAAATATTGTCCAGTACGCCGGGGATAACTCCCCTGCTCTTCTTCAAAAGAACGGAGGCGGAACGGGAGCACAGTGGTTAGCACTGTCGCTTAACAGCACCAGGGACCAGGGTTCGATTCCCGGCTTGAGTCACTATCTATGCGAAGTCTGCATGTTCTCCCCGTGTCTGCGTGGGTTTCCTCCAGGTGCTCCGGTTTCCTTGTTAGGTGAATTGGACATTCTGAATTCTCCCTCTGTGTACCCGAACAGGCGCCGGAATGTGGCGACTAGGGGATTTTCACAGTAACTTCATTGCAGTGTTAATGTGAGCCTACTTATGACAATAATAATGATTTATTATTATTATTATTATTAGTGCCATGGTTTCTTATGCATCCATCAGAACAGGCGGATGGGGCCTTGGCTTAACATCTCATCCAAAAGACGATACGTGCTTCAGACAATGCAGCACCCCCTCAGTACTGCACTGCCTTGACCTTTGTGCCCAATCCCCTGGGGTGGGACTTGAACCCAGAACCTGGTAACATGGAAGAGAGACAACTGCGGCATGGCTGACACTAAAGTGTGGTCAGTGGTGGCCAAACTGGGTCAGAAGCTAACGTATCGGACAGGGTAAGATTCAGAATGTATTGATTGTTCATGTTGGAATCTGGTCAGAAAGAAGGGCTTGCTTTAGTTTGCAAGAGGGCAGTTATTACTAATTGGGGAAAGAATAGGGAATTATTCTTAAGTATACGAGAGCTGGTTTACACCGGTAAAGGGGAAGGAAAAGTGGAGTCCGTGCCTGTAATTGTTGTTTTTGTAAATAAGCCTGTGTTAAGGAAAAGAATGGTTCTGGATTAATTCTTTACCCAATGCATGAAGAATAAATTTAACATTGATGTATCAAAAGATTTTGTTGTTTGCCGTCTGAGTAAATTCCCGTAATTCTTTTCCTGATTGGCAGGTTAGTGGGTGATCTGTTCTTGAACCTTGGCCACAGCTGGATCGTGGCATCACTGTAAACTATGGGATACCCATCCACTGGCTGAATTTTCCCCTTCTCTAACCTGTTGTGGATTGGGTGAAGAGTGGGGAAGGGAGCTGGGCTCGGGAACCTGCAGCATTGGGCTCCCATCCTCGATCCCATATTGCAGAGGTTCCGAACCGGTGCACCGTGAGGACCGCCACAAGTGTGCCGCAAAATAAGGTTCAAACTGATGACACGTTTTAAATGTAAATGTGCACAATGTAAATAAACTAAATCTAATCCATGTTTGCAGCTCCGCCATCGGCATCTCCAAATCCCGCTGAACCTCGGGCCTCCCCGGCTGGGAATTGCCCGGGCATGCGCGGTTCACAATTTTTAACATCGGTCATGTTCACGGGCCTAACCGATGTCGAACTGCACACGCGCGGCCCTTTCCCCGTGCACGGTTCAGATTGCCAACATAAAACATTCTGAACATGTGCGGCCCTTTCCTGGCTGACACATGCACAGCAGATCCCAGCTTCTTTTGGGAATTGGGGATGCCGACCACGGAGTTGAAGACAAAGATCCCGTGCGCCTGCGGATAGAGCAAAAACACGCAAAGGGCGCAAAAGCCTGGGAGAAGCGAGGGAGACGGGGAGAGGTTGGGGATAAAAAAACAGGAGGGAAGACCGGAAGAAGGAAAAAAAAACATTCTTCCCAGGAAGTGAAGAGGCCGAGGTCAGACACAGGAACCAGTAAAGTGAAGAAAAGGAGAAACAGGCTCCAATATTGATACGTGAACGGTGATGAGGTTGACGTTGTGAACTTCTTAAACTATTGACAATTGAATTAAATGGAGGTGTCACATGTTTTTAGGAGGTTTTAGAGATAAAAGGCTTTTGCAGGAGGGCATTTTAGTTGGAGAAAATAGGAGATGTGCCTCAAAACCTTTTACACTATAGAAGTATGCCATGGGAGCCACTGCTGTATTGTGTGCTGATAGCTTCTCTTCCAAGTTAGTCCTGATCATCTGGACAAGTCATTCTTGCATTCTTTCCTCTCTTTTCCGCTCACTCATAGATCATCGAATCCCTACAGTGCAGAAGGAGGCCATTCGGCCCATCTAGCCTGCGCCTATCCTCTGAAAGAACACTCCGCCCACTTCTCCGCCCTATCCCTACATCTCCTTAACCTAACCTACACACCCCTGGACACTAAGGGGCAATTTAGTGTGTTCAATCCACCTAACCTGCACATCTTTGGGCTGTGGGAGGAAACCGGAGCACCCGGAGGAAACCCACGCAGACACGGGGAGAACGTGCAGACTCCACACAGTCACCCAAGATTGGAATTGAACCCAGGTCCCTGGATCTGTGAGGCAGCAGTGCTAACCACTATACCACCCTGTCATCCTGTCACCCTCCAGCATGGAGAGCTGCACCTTTCCACTTGGTGACTTGCACGCTCTCTTCCTGAGTCAGGAGGTTGTGGGTTCAAATCCCACACCAGAGCCTTGAGCACAAAAGCTGTACTGACCAGTGCGGTGCTGAGGGAGTGTTGCACTGTGCAAATGAAGTATTTTGATGAGATGGTAGACCGATCTCCTGGGAGGATGCAAAATATCTTGCGATACTCTTTCAAGGAAGTTCAGTGTTGCTCTCCGATGTGACATGATCGATGTTAATCTCTCAAACAGCATCGCTCAGACGGATTATCTCGAATTGTTTGCGGGAGCTTGCTTTGCTCACATGAAGGTCACATTTCCTACATAACAGTGAATGAATGTATTTCTAGAAGTCTCATCACATAACCTGTCCCACGCTCCAGCCATTAGTTGAGCAACAGATCCATCCTTTTGACCAAGTCGATTGGAAAGAAAAAAGACTCATTATCCAACTGGGTAATACTTGATTGACAGACAAACGGCCCTTTTCCCCTCGATTTTCAATATTCCTATATCTGGTAAAGAGACATGTTCAAACAAAATGGCAAAATAAAACTATGGCGGGGGGGCGGATTTTTGACCGTTCTGGTCAGCGGGTTCTTCTGGTCACGGCGATGGCCACCTTCCGCTGCGGGTTTCCTGGGGGGTGGAGGAGGCTGGATCCAATGGGAAATCCCATTGGCAGTGGAGGGGCCTAGAAATCCTGCGGCTGGCCAATGGTTTTGGTAGATATTTAGTCTGGATTCATCTCTTCCATTTTCCCCCCCCCCCCCAAATCTTTTTTTAAAGTCCCAATGACTTTTCTCCGGGGTCGCATGCAGCAGTGTCCTCTGGGAGATTGATCTTCAATTCCTGGAGACCCCAGGCCTAATCCAGGAGGGTTGGCAACCCGATGACGGATGGTTATTAATGTTTTTCTTTTTTAAAAAATATATATTTATTAAAGTTTTTTAACACAAGGTTGCTGCTGCTGCTGACCGACCTTCCTCTAACGCTCCGCGAGATAGTCTAGGAACGGTTGCCACCGCCTGGAGAACCCCTGCACAGACCCTCGCAAGGCGAACCTAATCCTCTCCAACTTTATGAACCCAGTCATATCATTTATCCAGGCCTCCAGGCTGGGGGGGCTTCGCCTCCTTCCACATTAGCAAGATCCTTCGCCGGGCTACTAGGGACGCAGAGGCCAGAATGCCGGCCTCTTTCGTCTTATTAATGTATTTCATTGGCTGCAAAGCACCGTGGGACATTCTTGAGATCATGAAAGAAATGCAAGCCATTCTTAATTCCTCGTTCTGCTGTATCCCTGGTGTCAAACCGCCAGCTTCCGTTTACTTGCAAACGTGGTTGGTTGGAAGCCAGCTACCTGGTATCAGGTTTAATGGTTTTGCTGCTTTTAGTGGAGCACCTTCCTATCTTCTTGTTGGGCCACCGGCTTTGTCACACTGGTGACTGAGCCACAGCTCAAAGGATTGATCATAAGATCTCACACTTGCTGCATTAATAGAGCTATTATGTAAACTCTGATTGTTGTGTTAAGATATTATTTAATCATTTAATGACTGTCTACTCTGGTATTTACATTCAAAAGAGCAGCTAATCCTTATGTTGTAGTAACCCATAATATGAAGTTTCCAAACGTGAATGGCTTTAATACTTTAAATATGATCTAGAGTGTTTTAACCAATGCTGCCTCAATGTCAAACTAACCCACCCTGGATAGGATTAGGATTGGATTTATTCCTGGAGGCACCCCCTTCCCATTCCACACTCCCACTGTTGAATGTCCAACAGGTCTCTGGATGCCCCAACCTTCCCAACTGAAGACGATGCTCTTTGATATCCGATTGGCTGATTGTGTCTGCCCGTCAAATAGCCCTTTACCCTTGTCAGGTATTTTTGTCATTAGTGAGGAAAAAACAATATCAGAATCTTTTTTTAAATAAACTTTTTTTCCCCCAGTGCATATCCCTCTAATTTTTCTCCTGGAGTTTCTCCCAGCATTCATTCTTGGAGACACCTGGGCAATCCTGGGGAGGATTGGCAGCCTCGAAGTGTCCATCTTCAGCAGCAGTGATTTCCCAAGTTGAAAGGTTGACTCAATAGGCCCAAATAAAAGCCCATCGACTTGGTGTGTCTGATCTGCCTCAACCCCTTCCTGTCCGCCAGGTTCGATTTAATATTGGGGTTCAGGGACGTGTTTCTTACCTCGGGAAGGATCTGTTTTGAGTTGGAAGAAGCCGAACAGCAAATTAATTGGGACGATATCAGTCAGGAAAGTAGGAACTGAAGACTTGGTAGACTTTGGTTAGAGTAAAGTTTGATCAGGAGGTTCAATAATTTTCTGATTCAGGTAATAATCTTTATTATTGTCACAAGTTGGCTTACGTTAACACTGCAATGAAGTTACTGTGGAAAGCCCCTACTCGCCACATTCCGGCGCCTGTTCGGGTACACAGAGGGAGAATTCAAAATGTCCAATTTGCCTAACAAGCACGTCTTTCGGGCCTTGGGGAAGGAAACCGGAGCACCGGAGGAAACCCACGCAGACACGGGGAGAACGTGCAGAGTTCGCACAGACAGTGACCCAAGCCGGGAATTGAACCTGGGACCCTGGCACTGTGAAACAACAGTGCTAACCACTGATGGTGTATCGACCGAGTGTCTGATGAATCTGAGCGATCTGGCCAGAACCAGTAATAGTTAAATCGATAAAATGTCTCCACGGGAACAGGCCTGAATGCCTTCCTCCTGTCCCTAATGTTTCTGGAATGTGGAACACGCTTTTCTCGACTCCACAGATGCCAAACCAGTCGGTGCATTCACAGGGTAGACCGATAAAAGTTTAGAAAAGTAAAGATATAACGGAAATGAACAACTGCCTCAGACGAAGTGGTGTTGTCACGTCAACTCTGACCTGTATTTCTTGCTCCAGGTTCTATGTTACAAACAAGAGTGTTAGTTTCTCAGGTAATCTTTTGAAGTATTTTTAGAAACTGGTTAGCTTAAAGGTGTGATATAGTGAAATGTTGCCGTAATGTTCATCTTGACATTTTAGATTTTGTTTGCCCCCCGCCCCCCCTCCACCGCCCGCACAACTTGGGTCTCCATCTGTGAGGCGATGTGGTTTGAATTTCAAATTCCTTTCAGATTCAGTTTCAAATTCCTAGGGGTGCACATCTCCAAAAATCTGTCCTGGTCCACCCACGTCGACGCTACCACCAAGAAAGCACAACAGCGCCTATACTTTCTCAGGAAACTAAGGAAATTCGGCATGTCCACATTGACTCTTACCAACGTTTACAGATGCACCATAGAAAGCATCCTATCGGGCTGCATCACAGCCTGGTATGGCAACTGCTCGGCCCAGGACCCCAAGAAACTTCAGAGAGTCGTGAACACCGCCCAGTCCATCACACGAACCTGCCTCCCATCCATTGACTCCATCTACACCTCCCGCTGCCTGGGGAAAGCGGGCAGCATAATCAAAGATCCCTCCCACCCGGCTTACTCACTCTTCCAACTTCTTCCATCGGGCAGGAGATCCAGAAGTCTGAGAACACGCTCGAACAGACTCAAAAACAGCTTCTTCCCCACTGTCACCAGACTCCTAAATGACCCTCTTATGGACTGACCTCATTAACACTACACCCTGTATGCTTCATCCGATGCCAGTGCTTATGTAGTTACATTGAATATGTTGTGTTGCCCTATTATGTATTTTCTTTTATTCCCTTTTCTTCCCATGTACTTAATGATCTGTTGAGCTGCTCGCAGAAAAATACTTTTCACTTTACCTCGGTACACGTGACACCAATCCAATCCACTTGACGGACTATTTAATGATGGAGGTTCATCGTTGGCGAGATCGATCTTGACCTCCGAGTGGGCAATTTGCCTCACTGGTCTCCAACCTCCCCCTTGCCCACCTCCCTAGCGATGACCTGTTGAAGCTCCCCGGTTACATCGGTTGTGGTGGGGGTGGGGCTGTCAAATGAGTCAGGATTGGCGATCAGGTTAGGACTTCCTGCACCACAGTGGCAGCACCTTTCATCAGAGCCGCCTTCATTGGAGCCTGCCCAGGAAAACTGGCTTGTGCTGCTGGTTTTGGTTGGGATTGCTAATACTCAAAACTGATGTGCTGCTCACCTCGGGCATGTTACCGATTTGCTGCACCAGCTCTGAAATGGAGTCAAACCGGTTTTGTCACCAGGCAATGTTTTGAATTAGGGAAATAACTTCTTTCTAAAAGATCTGAGCGAGCAGCTTAAAAGACGCTTGCCCCAAGCTGGCCTTGAACACTGGGAGACCTCGGGAAAGGTCTGTAACCTGTTGCTCCTGTAGATCGTTGGGCTCGACAACAACATGTCTGCGGCAATTGGGTCGCAGCGGGGCAAAAAAAACATTTAAAAAAAATAAGTTGAGAATAGTAGTCGTGAGTTTCTTATGGGGTTAAAAAGCTAAGCATTCTGCAGCACCTTGTTCATTCAAATTACTATTTTAATGAAAAACATCACTGTGCACTTAAAAAAAAAAAATCCTGTTTGACTGTCATAGCTACAGATTAAAGATGAAGCCTTTTCTTGTCGAACAGCTACTATGGCTATGACCCCTGTTGTTTCTATGTAGCTAAACTGAAAATTATTCCGAATGTGCTTGGAAACTTTATTTTTCTCTTTTTGTTATGAGTTGTGGACGTCGCTGGCAAGGTCGGCACTCATTGCCTGTCCCTTATGATCCTTGCACTGAGTGACCTAAATGCAGCCGGCAACATTGCTGTGGGTGTGGTGTCACGTGTGGGACAGACCAGGGGAAAACAAAATGCTCGATGGGCGGCACGTGGCACAGGGTTTAGCACGGAAGCCTCTCAGTGCCAGGGGCCCGGGCTCAATTCTGACCTCGGGTAACGCTCTGTGTGGAGTGTGCAGTTGATGTGGGTTTTGTCCAGGTGCTCCGGCTTCCTCCCACAGTCTAAAAAGATGTGCAGGTTAGGTGAATTGGCCAATGCTAAATTGCCCCTTAGTGTCCAATGGTTGGGTGGGGTTGCTGGGACGGGGAAGGGGATTGGGCCTAGGTTGGGTGCTCTTTCGGAGGGCCGGTGCAGAGTCGATAAGTCGAATGGCCTCCTTTTGCACTGCTGGAATTCCATGATTTCCCTGCCTTTTTAAAAATAAATGTAGAGTGCCCAATTCATTTTTCAAATTGAGGGACAATTTAGCCTGACCAATCCACCTACTCTGCACATCTTTTGGGTTGTGAGGGTGAAACCCACGCAAACAAGGGGAGAATGTGCCAACTCCACATGGACAGTGACCCGGAGCCGGGATCGAACCTGGGACCTCTGCGCCGTGAGGCAGCAGTGCTAACCACTGCGCCACCGTGCTGCCCCATGATTTCCTTTCCTGAAAGACATTAGTGAACCAGATGGGTTTTTGCAAGAATCGCAAGCGGTTTCACAGTCGCCATTACTGGGTTTTCAATTCCAGATTTTATTAATATAACTTAAATTTGACCAGCTCCTTTAGTGAGATTTGAACCCACATCCCCAGAGCATTAGCCTAGACCTCTCGGCTACTAGCTGGTGACAATGGGCTACAATTGGTACAATGCCACATGAATCAACAGCTGAAAAAATTGTCTTAATTCAACACACCTTTTAAAAATATATATTTTTATTGGAATTTTGCAGTTTATACATGGTTTACAAAAAGTGATCATCGTGTATTTACATATGTATAATTTGGTGCCCTCCCTCCCCTGTTTAGTGGTTCCCTTGCCGTCTTGGTCTGTTTTACATGTTTGCTTGCGTCGGCCCTGTAACTGGTAATTCAACACATCTTAATTTAAAGTTTGCGTTAAAGATGGTTCCACTCAAAAACGTAAAGAAAACAAAAATAAAAGCCACGGTAATTTTGAGTCCGATATATTTTAATTTGTTTTCTATTGATACATGAATAAAATGTATTGACACGTATTGAATTTATTATATACGCACATTATGCATTCCACCAGAATGCATGACAATTTGCCAAATACTTGGTTTAAAAATGCCGAATCAACTGTCTCGTCACTCGCAATGATTTTATTTCTTGAGGCAAATTGTTTTAGAAAGGATCTTGGGTTTAAAAAAAACCAGTGCTGATCCCTGGATTAGGCGTTGATAGTTATGTTTGGTGCACTGAGAATGGCCCATGACATGCTGCTGCCTCATTTAAATGTTCCCTATGTTTAACAAATGGAATTTGCACGCCTGTGGGAAAAGGGGGCCCAATGGAATAATTGGATGAATGGTCAGTGTGTCGCTCATCCTGGGACCAGTGCAGACCAAGCTCTCCACGTTGGCCGCTCTGCTTTTTACATTATTCGAGTCGATAAGGAAAATGACCAAACTCTGCCCCCTCACTGTCATGTGAGACGATGATAATTACGGAAGTAAAGGGACATCTGTAAGTTTTCAGCTTGCATTTACTCAGTGACTTTGACATAGTTTGTGGGAGTTTGTGTTTTGAAAATTAATTTCCAGGATGTGGGGCTTCACTGGCTGGGTCAGCATTTGTTGCCCGCCCCCAATTGCCCTCGAGAAGCTGGTGGGGAGCTACCTTGGTGAACCGCCCCAGTCCCCGAGGTGTAGGTACACCCACTGTGCCGTTAGAAATGAAATGAAAATCGCTTATTGTCACAAGTAGGCTTCAAATGAAGTTACTGCGAAAAGCCCCTAGTCGCCACATTCCGCCGCCTGCTCGGGGAGGCTGGCACGGGAATTGAACCGTGCTGCTGACCTGCCTTGGTCTGCTTTCAAAGACAGCGATTTAGCCCTGTGCTAAACCAGAGGGAGTTCCAGGAGTTTCACCCCGCGACAGTGAAGGAACGGCTGATCTATTTACAAGTCAGGCGGTGATGGACTAACCTCCAGGTGGTGGGGTTCCCAGGTATCTGCTGCCTTTGTCCTTCTAGATGCTAGCAGTCGTGGGCTTGGAAGGCGCTGTCTAAGGAGCCTTGGTGAGTTCTTGCAGTGCATCTTTTTTGTGGAAGGAGTGTCAATCGAGCGGGTTGCTTTGTCCAAGATGGTGTCGAGCTTTTTGAGTGTGGTTAGAGCTGCACATATCCAGGCAAGTGGAGAATATTCCATCGCATTCCTGACTTTTTCTATTTGTTCTTGGGATGTGGGCTTCGCTGACTGGGTCAGCATTTGTTGCCCATCCCTAATTGAACAGAGTGGTTTGCCCGGCCATTTCAGAGCGGGGCAAGAGTCACCCGCATCGCTGTGTGGGTCTGGAGTCACATGTAGGCCGGACCGGGTAAGGACGGCGGATTTCCCTCCCTGAAGGCCATTAGTGAGGCAGCTGGGTTTTTTGTGATGGTCGACAATGGTTTCATCGTCATCATTAGACTTTTAATTCCAGAGATTTATTGGATTCAATTTCCACCATCTGTCTTGTAGATTCTGGATGATCCTTAGGGAGTCAGAAGGTGAGTTACTCACCGCAAGATTCCTAGCCTTGGACCTGCTCTTGTATTTATATAGTTAGTCCCGTTCAGTTTCTGGTCAGTGGTACAGGATGTTGATTGTGGGGAATTCGGCAATGGTGATGCCTTTGAATGTCAAGAGGCGACGGTTAGAGTTGGCCGTTGCTTTTCATTCCAACAGCGACTATATAAACTGAAAATTGAAATCTCTGTAAAGCGCTTAGGGCCACTCTGAAAAAATTCAATTAAAAAAAAAAGTGAAAATGATGGGTGAAATTTCAATATAATGGAGACCCCTTGACCCGGCAGATAAGACCGCTACTTCTGGCGCTGAAATTGTGCACACCACCATTTCGGAGAAAGAGCTGTCCGCTCTCCAGATTTCCCCCAGCAATGTTGATCGGTGGCTGGGACTATCTGGGAGTTAAATGGAAAACAAAACCACACTGGGGTAGTAGACAATTCATCGGGGACCTAGAAGCCGAGTTAAGCGAAACCTTCGATCGGCTGGTGAGCACGGTGAGTCCGGAGAAGCGTGATAGAGTCTCACACAACGGGGCATCGAGGGACTGCAGTGTTGCAGAGTGGAAATGCAGTCACGCTGTTGGCATTGTGATCTTTCCACAATGCCACACCCACTCGCCATGTTTTGCTGGGTTCCAAACAACAAAGAGTATTCGCTCCAAGCAACCATTCCACCGAGGTAGTCCTATTCCAGGAATACAGCGGATCAGGGCACTTCAACCTGCTGAAGCCATGCATCTCCCTTCGAGTAAGTGGAGAGGGCTCTCCTGCAGTCACGTGTGCTGACTAGTTACCTGTTGAAGCACTCGATGCGTTCCATGGACTTGGGTTGATGTGCTTGCTGAGTGCTATGGAACTACGAGTGTCGTCTGTAGTTCTCATTCTTGTAATCCATCATTTCCCATCTCTTTAGCCACCTCCATCCATACAATCCTTTAAACTCCCTGCGCTCCTCCAGTTCTGGGACCCAGGATCCTTGATTTTTATCGATCCATCGTTGGCAACTATGCTTTTAGCAGCTTGGGCACTAAGCTCTGGAATTCTGTCCCAAAACCACTCGGCCTCTACATCCTTCTCTCCCTCAAAACCCAATTTTATTGATCGCCTCTTCGAATATCTCCTTGTGCAGCTCTGAATCTTTTATTTGAGAATGCTCCCTTTAAAGGTGCTGTATAAATACAAGTTGTTGTTGTCAAGTGCTGCTGACCACAGTCTTCACTCTCAATCGATCCATTTCAGCGGTCCAGTTGCTCCATGAGTCAACTCTTTTTTTTTCTCCAATGTGTTTTGAAGCAAATTTGGATACAGTGATGTTCCCTGTCAGGCGGCTCATTGAGGCGACCTCGCACAGGGCGGGCACTTAGTGCGTCAGCCCAATCCTATAGCAACTGAGCAATTTTCAATTGACCTAATGTTACTGTGCTATTTCCTGCGTCTAGGCCAGTTACTGTTGCTAGGGTATCGGGAGATGCTTGGCAGCAGGCTTCTGTCTTCACTCTCCTGTTGTTGTCATTCCAGGTGCAAGAGGCATCTTTCAATCCTTAATTGTCGGTGAAGAATGATCTTAAAAACTGATCTTAAAAACGGTTAACCTTGAGTGTGGACTTCTTGTGGTTCTGACCTGTTAACTTGGACCGCAGGGTGGTTAGCACTGCTGCCTCACAGCACCCGGGTTCGATTCCGACCTTGGGTGACTGTGACTTTCTCCCCGTGTCTGCGTGGGTTTCCTCCGGGTGCTCCGGTTTCCTCCCACTGTCCAAAGATGTGCAGGTTAGGTGGATTGGCCGTGTTAAATTGTCCCTTAGTGTCCAAAGGTTAGGTGGGATTACGGGGATAGGGCGGGGTAGTGGACCGAGATATGCTGCTCTTCCGGAGGGCTGGTGCAGACTCGAGGGGCCAAATGGCCTCCTGCACTGTAGGGATTCTATGATTATCTGTTTCTCGGAGATGATGCCTGACCTACTCAGCATGTCCAGTGTCTGCAGCAGGAAGCTCCTCCGCTACAGTGCTGGCTCCCAAAGAGATTGTCTCTCAAAAGGTTTAGTATTCCCCACATTGTGTGCCCAAGCTGTGACTGGCAGGTTATCCAATCTAAGGCATTGTGGTGAATGTATTGCATTAACCATCCATTCACCATGTATGTAACTGTATCACGCTGTTGTCCATGAGGGCTCCACCTATGGACCATTGTAAGGTATTACCTGTGATGTATGATGTTGGTGCCTCTGTGGGCTCTGCCCCTAGCTCCTCCCCTTGAGGGGAGGTATAACGAGCAGTAGCCCTGTAGGTGGCTCCCAGTAGCAGAGCAGTCGCAGGCAGGCACTGTTCTAGTCAACTAAAGCCACAGTTTACCTCTACGAATTGATGGTTGCATCAGGCATTGTTCCAATTGCATTTATAATGCACATGGATGGAGGAGTGGCTGGTGACCAGAGAGCTAAAGATGCATTTCCAAAACAAAGGGTTTGAAATACCCTGTGTTGGGATGGTGTTTGACTTGAAGGTGATGACATTCCTGTGCACCCGTTGCCCTTGTCTTTTCAGGTGGTGATGGGCATTGGTTTGGGTAGCTGTGGCCAAGGTGGGTTTGCATGCGTTCAGGGAAAGGACTATGCGAGACCTCACAAGGGTATACCCTTTTTATTTACTTATTTATAATTTAGAGTACCCAATTCTTATTTTTTTTTTTCAATTAAGGGGCAATTTAGTGTGGCCAATCCACCTACCCTGCACACCTTTGGGTTGTGGGGAGGGTGGCATGTGGCGCAGTGGTTAGCACTGGGACTACGACGCTGAAGACCCAGGTTCGAATCCCACCCCTGGGTCACTGTCCGTGTGGAGTTTGCACATTCTCCCCGTGTCTGCGTGGGTTTCACCCCCACAACCCAAAGATGTGCAGGGTAGGTGGATTGGCCACGCTCAATTGCCCCTTCATTGGGAAAAAAAAATAATTGGGTACTCTAAATTAAAAAAAAAATTAAAATCTTTGAGTTGTGGGGGTGAAACCCACGCAGACATGAGGAGAATGTGCAAACTCCATTCGGACAGTGGCTCAGGGCCGGGATCGAACTCGGGTCCTCGGCGCCGTGAGGCAGCAGTGCTAACCGCCGTGTGCTTGTCCTACCCAAGACCCGAGTCAACATGCATGGCCGTTGACTGCACCATTATGGTGAATCCACTTCTGCCAAACCTGTCTGCAGCGCTCTCTAAGCCTGGGGCTTGGAAAGACCCAGTTGTTTCCTTTATAACTGGGTCTCCACGCCAACCCAATCAGCAAGTGTTCATGGCATGAAAGCGGAATCCTGTTGAGGAATGATCGACAATAACTGCAGCATGGTGCAGGAAGTAAGTGCAACACACCGTTTGAAAGGGAGCCAAACTGTAGTTCGTCTTTAATTGCCTCATGAATAGATTGACTATTTCTGATGGGATGGATTGAAGCAGGAGCTGGAATCTTGACGCATTGAGAGCCTGTGGCGGTGTTCCCAGGTATCTGCTGGTCTTGTCCTTCTAGATGGTAGTGGTCGCGGGTTTGGAAGGACCTGCTAAGGAGCCTTGGTGAGTTGGTGCAGTGCATCTTGTCGATGGTACACACGGCTGCCACAGTTTGAGTGGTGGAGGGAGTGAACGTTGGTGGAATCTGTAGCAATAAAGCGGGCTGTTTTGTCCTGGCTGTGTCGAGGAGTGTTGTTGGAGCTGCACTCGTACAGGAAGGTGGGAAATATTCCATCACCTTCCTGACTCATGCCTTGTAGATGCTGGACAACCTTGGAGGAGATAGGAAGCGAGTTACTCTCTGCAGGATTCTGAGCCTTTGACCTGCTCTTGTAGCCACAGTATTTATATATCTAGTCCAGTTCTGTTTCTGGTCAATGGTAACCCCCAGGATATTGAGTGGGGGATTCAGCGATGGGAATGTCAAGGGGCGATAGTCATTGCCTGGCATTTGTGTGGTGCGAATATTACTTTCCTGTTTATACATTTTAGAGTACCTAATTCTTTTTTTTTTCCAATTAAGGGGCAATTGAGCATGGCCAATCCACCTACCCTGCGCATCCTTTTGGGCTGTGGGGGTGAGACCCACACCAACACACGGAGAATGTGCAAACTCCACACGGACAGTGACCCGGGGCCGGGATTGAACCCGGTTCCTCAGCACCGTGAGACAGTAGTGCTAACCACTGTGCCACCTTCATCGCCATTACTTTCCACTTGTCAGCCCAAGTTTGGATGTTGTCCAGGCCTTGCTGCAGTTGGAGATGGACTTCAGTATCTTGAGGAGTCACGAATGGTGTTGAACATTTTGGAGAATCAATACTTTGGCCTGGGAAAGTAGGAGTTAAAAAAATGTTGAATGCTATTTCAGAAAAAGCTGTGTTGGACCGATCAGAAGCAATTTGGAAGAATTGCCGAACATCCAGACTAACTGAATGTACGAAGTCGGAGACCTGAGGGGGAAAGAAGGGGTAGCACATAAATAACGACTGTACTGTTAATATGTTGGGTAAAGACTTGGGGTGGGAGAAATGTTGTCCGAAGTGTTAGACATAGCAAGGGTTAATGGGTGTAGCACAATCAATCACTCACGAGACGAGATGAGAAGGAGTCGAACGATGGCTTTATTATGCAGACTTGTTCCCCAGCAGCACAGTTACAGAATGCGGCTGCTGGGAGAACCCGGGCTCTTATACTCCACCTTACTGGGTGGAGCCAGCAGGCGGCTGATCCAATCGGGACCCAGTGTCTAGCCACCAATAGCCTCTCGGCATCACAGGGTACCTTAATACCCCTAATACATACCACTACAATGGGGAACTCGAGAAACAGTACTGCCCACATTATATGATGTAGAGAACCACACGAGAGAGTCTGAAAGAAGTCAACATGAAGGGTTATACTTTGGAGATATGCATGCAGTTGTGTGTTAACAATAAGTAGAATATTCAACCACACAAGGCTCCAGGCCTCTTAGTGAGAATCTGGAGTGACATGTGGGTCAGATTGGATCAGGATGGCAGATTTCCTTCCCTTAGGATTATTAGTGAATCAAATGGGTTTACAGGATGAAACAGTAACTTTGTGGTCATCATTACTGAGACTTAAGGGCGCGAATCTCCAGAAAGATTTCTAAGTGTGGTAGTGAGCAGGAATTGCCGCATGCGAGGCCGGCAATGCTATTCAATGTTAATTGGTCCACTTAATGAGGCCGCATGGGTTTCTTGCTGCCAATGAAGTCTCACCAACTGATTCGCTGGCTCCCCTCGCGAACAAGGTCGAGCAGCACTTAAGCTGCACTTGCTCAGCCAACCCCAGCCAGCTCGCAATAATGGCGCCGAGGAGACGAGCTTCAAGATTCGGGGACGCTGACATGGGGAGGCTCCTAGTCGCTGTGGAGGGCAGGAGTGATGTCCAGTTCACAGGAATCCACCTGGGTTGTGTGAAGTGCTCATTTAACTACGATTGACAATTCCCTGTTAACGATAGCCTTCAGCCGCACGGCCAGAGGCCTCGGCAGTGGGCGGGCGTTATGGGTGGTCGTTGGGGCAGGGACAAGGGTTGTCCCTGGAATGGGGTTGGGATCCAAGAGTTAGCATGGTGGTGCTGCGAGCGGCTGTCCCCTGGTGCCCCCCCCCCCCCCGCCCCAGCGCTTTCCCCTGCTGAGGGTCCCCCACCCCCGCCCGAGGCTGCTCACCTCCTCCGCTCCCCACAGAAGCCCTTCTGCCAGGTTCACGTTTTTCAAAAGGAGCACTAATCGGTGCCAGCGTGAACACTTGCTAGCGACGCCACTGAATGACGGGAGGCCGTTGGATATGGGGAGACTCTCGTTCAATGTATGGAAACGGGGCATAAGTGGTGATAATTAGCTTCTCGCCTCGCTACGGCGAGATCCCGATTTTGTCGATGGAGCGGGCCAGTTGCATTGCAAACTGTGGCGGATCTCGTTTTTATCCCCTCCCCCTATTCGCTCTTGAGTGAGAGCGTAACGAGGACGGAGAATCCCAGCCTAACTTTTCACACCAGATTAATCTACTAAATTGAATTTCCCAGTTCCTCAGGTGGGACTTGAACTCCTGTCCCTGGGTCATTAGTCTGGGCCTCTGGATTACAAATCTTGCAACATAGCTACCATGTCACCACACTTCCAATGTGCTTGATGGCATTTAATGATCATAGCCACAGGTAGGGAGTGAGGACTTGAAGACCACCAAACGTATCAAAGTGATGCTGCGGACGTTTCCCCTGATTGAACCATTATGCTTCCCATCAGCTCTCTGTCTTGGCCAGACATTCAGGGAACTTGGTTACATCTAGGCTCAAATTTCTAGCATCTTTTCTGAGCGATTGTTTGTTTAAATATGGATAAAACTAAATAGGGGACATAGAACAACATAGAACATACAGTGCAGAAGAAGGCCATTCGGCCCATCGAGTCTGCACCGACCCACTTAAGCCCTCACTTCCACCCTATCCCTGTAACTCAATAACCTCTCCTAACATTTTTGGACACTAAGGGCAATTTAGCATGGCCAATCCACCTAACCTGCACATCTTTGGACTGTGGGAGGAAACCGGAGCACCCGGAGGAAACCCACGCAGACACGGGGAGGGGGGGGGGGAACGTGCAAACTCCACACAGACAGTGGCCCACAGGGGGATCGAACCTGGGACCCTGGCGCTGTGAAGCCACAGTGCCATCCACTTGTGCTGCCGTGCTGCAGCAGGGATTTAAAAGGCGTGTCCCCAGAATCTATTAAAAGGGGCGTACCTCATTGAAGAGGACAACCTTGAAATTCGAGTAAGTAGTAACTTCATTGAAGCCTACTTGTGACAATATGTGATTATTATAATTATTTGGCGGAAGCAACTTTTCCGGCTTTGGGTGAATTCTGGCTGGGAGACGAGATTTTCCCGGTGGTTTAGTGGATAAGTCCTCTGTGGGAGGTGATTTAATGCCAAGTTGTGGAATCTTGGGGGGTGTCCTTGGAGGTTTCAGTCTCCGGTCCAGGTCGAATGGCCTAATCTCAGCTAGGACACTGTAACCTACTAATCCTGATAAAGGGACACTCCTCAAAATTGACCATTTTGGCTAGGCATGGCCACCTCTCCCAATATCGCGTGTGGTTTGCTGTCCTGTCTTGTTTGATTGCACCCCTGGCCAGGGAACTTGGGACAACTTACAACAGTTAAAGGTGCTATATAAACGCAAGTTGATGTGCTATTGACTGATGTCTCCTCCCCCGTTTAACTAGCTTACCCTTGATAACGCAGCTGAATGATTTGTAGTGGCGAATACACGATTGGACATTTAAGCGCGTGCAGCAGTGGTGGGCTCAGTTGAAACCCCATTCTTTGCAGCCCAAAGAATGGCCTCTTTGACAGTCGCATGGAACTTTTACCTTGCTATTTGTGAGCAGCTTCAAAAGCAATGGAGACGAATGGTGTGGAGTGGGGAGGAAATGAGTGATATTTCCCCTACAGGCCCCCTCCGACAACTCCAAATCTGGTTCATTGGGGACTATATTGCTGCCCCTTTACACCCTTGTCTGGACCTGGAAAAATTCATTGGTTTTTTTTTGCTTGCTGAGTTTAGCCAGCATTTTCTGTTTTTGCTTCAGATTGCCGACATCGGCGGTAGTTTGTCAGATTTCTCCCCTTGTTTTCTGGGCGTCTGCTGTGAGCAGCCTCCTCCTGACCCAGGCCTTGTGAAGCACTGAGTTCCTTTGTTTCTGTTCTCCACAGGACACGGCAGGCCAGGAGCGTTACCGCACCATCACTACAGCCTATTACAGGGGTGCCATGGGATTCCTGTTAATGTATGACATTGCCAACCAGGACTCCTTCAACGCTGTGCATGATTGGTGAGTACACACACATCCTGGGTCAAATTCACAATGGTCATCCCGAACTTGATGTCTGCAAGAGGTTATTTTCGCTTTCGTTACTTTCCATTGACCCTGGCTCCCTCCAGGCCTCCATCAACTCCGTCTCCTAAAATTGTTGACTCGTGCTGGGCCATGGGTTAGATGGGCGCTGTCGAGCTGGGCCATGGGTTAGATGGGCGCTGTCGAGGATTGGGGCACCGATTGGTGTTTCCAACTCTCCTGGGATATATTCCCTGGAGGTTTCACCAGGTGACTTGCTGCCTTCCATCACCGTGTTCCCATACTTCTCTGGTCACCCAACAAGTCTACCTCTGCAACGTTCCGCCATCCCAGGCACCCCCCCCCCACCAATGTTTTTTCTCCTGGAATCGGCAGGTTCTATAGCTACTGACCTGTGCTGGGGGTGCAGGCATCACGCAAAGAGGCTCACGCCGGGGGGTACACGAGGCCCATGCCGTGCTCGTTGGCGACCAGGATCCGAGGGCATTGACTCATGCTACTTATGTTTGCTAGTGAATCACCAAGTGCCATTGCCCACACTGCCTGTGTACAGAGAAACTGCCAAAGACAGTTTACAGATGGTGTGGCCATTCTTTCATCCCCGTGAATTGGAATGTTGTACGTTCACCTGATCTGTGGCTCCCATTCTGAGGAGTTTGAAGTCCCTGTGACTCAGCTGGGTTGAAAGGTCCGTTGGAATGTTTGTGAGTGGTCAATTTAACCTCTGCACTTCTGGGTCCAGATGTGGGCAGCCCGATTTTCACTGATTTCCTCCACCTTGCCCTCAGACACCAAATCTGAAGCTGGCAAATGAAAGGCTGATCCAGGTCAAAGTAGTCTGCTTGGTGGCACCTCATCATCACCTTAAACACTCGCTCCCTCCACCATCGATGCACAGTGGCAGCCATGTGTACCATCGACAAGATGCACTGCAAGAACTCCCCAAACCTCCTTAGGCAGCACCTTCCAAACCCACGACGTCTACCATCTCGAAGGAGGAGGGTGGCAGACACATGGGAACACGGCCCCCGGAGATTTTCCCTCCAAGCCACTCATTGTCATTTCTGGTAACTGTATCGCCAGCCCTTCACTGTCGCTGAGTCAAAATCCTGGAACTCCCTCCCACTGTTACAACACATGGACTGCAGCGGTTCAGGAATGCATTCCACCGCCAGCTTCTCGAGGGCAATTAGGGATGGGCAAGAAATGCTGGCCTATCCAGTGATTCCCACATTCTGTAAAAGGCACGGTAGCACAGTGGGTAGTACTGTTGCTTCACAGCGCCAGGTTCCCAGGTTTGATTCCCGGCTGGGTCACTGGCTGTGCGGAGTCTGCACGTTCTCCCCGTGTCTGCGTGGATTTCCTCTGGGTGCTCCGGTTTCCTCCCACAGTCCAAAGATGTGCAGGTTGGGTGGATTGACCATGCTAAATTGCCCTTAGTGCCCAAAAATGTTGGGTGGAGTTACTGGGTCACGGGGCTAGGGCGTGGGCTTAAGTAGGGTGCTCCTTCCATGGACTGGTGCAGACTCGATGGGCTGAATGGCCTCCTTCTGCACTGTAAATTCTATCAAATGAATAAATAAAGAAGGAACTTCATATATCCATTGTCTACTAACAAGAGGTTACTTTAATAGCCTGATGTCGACTGTGGATTAGTTGCACATGGGTTGCTCAGTAAGTGAGTTGTACTCTAAATATAAAATTAGTTTAATTTACTGTCTCTCCAGTGGCCCTCAAACACATTTAAGTAGGCAAGTGCTTTTTCCACTCACTGATTACAACAAAGAGCATTGTGTCGTTGTTTTTGTAACTTGGCAATAATATTAGCGCTGTGAGAGCAGAGGACCTGAGGTGCATGCTTATAAATCCTGCCAGTGCAAATTCCATAGAATCAATTGAATCCCTGCAGTGTAGAAGGAGGCCATTTGGCCCATCGAGTTTGCACCGGCCGTCTGAAAGAGCACGCTACCTAAAGTGCAAGTTGACGAGGCAATTAAGAAAACGCCGACAGGACACGTGGCTTTGTAAATCAGGGCTCTGCCTGCGAAAACGAGGAATTAACGCCCCTTTGGGGAGGCGGTGACGTAGTAGTATTGTCACTGGCCGAGTAATCCAGAGACCCAGGGTACTGCTCTGGGGACCCGGGTTCGAATCCCAGAACCACAAATGGTAGATTCAATAAAAATCTGGAATTGCAAGTCTAATTGTCAATTGTTGTTTAAAACTTATCTGGTTCACTAAGATCCTGAGGAAATCTGCTGTCCTTAGCTGATCTGGCCTACATGTGACTCTAGACCCACAGCACTGTGGCTAACTGCCAACCTTAACTGCCCCTCAGTTCGATACCATGGGCAACCAATGTGGACCTTGCCGCCTCCTAACATCAGATGAAATGAAATGAAAATCGCTTATTGTCACAAGTAGGCTTCAATGAAGTTACTGTGAAAAGTCCCCAGTCGCCACATTCCGGCGCCTGTTCGGCGAGGCTGGTACGGGAAATTTTCGGGCACCAAACTTTGGGAAATGTCAGGATCCTGGAGAGGGTAGAGGGGAGGATTACAAAGGGTTGGAGAAGCTGGGATTACCCCCTTTAGAGTAGCGGAGGTGAAGGGGCAACTTCCAAGACACATTCAAAGGTTTGTGGGATCTTGATAAAGCAAGTAGTTAGAAATTGTTTCCTCTGGAAAATGGGACAAGAAACAGAGCCCATAGAATCAAAATGATTGCAAAATAATTAGAATCATAGAATCACCACAGTGCAGAAGGAGGCCAATCTCCCTATTGAGTCTGTACTGACCCTCTGAAAGAGCACCCTGCCCAGGCCCATTCACCCGCCCTCTCCCAGTAACCCGACCTAACCTTTTAGACACTAGGGGGCAATCCACGTATCCTGCACATCTTTGGCTGTGGGAGGAAACACACGGGGAGAACGCACAGACTCCACACAGACAGTCACCCGAGGAATTGAACCCGGGTCCCTGGTGCTGTGAGGCAGTAGTGCTGACCACTTGTGCTAGCGTGCCGCACTAGAGGGGAAATGAGGAGAAATTCCTTCACACTGAGGAAGAGGTGGAACTAACTGAAAGCAGATTACATAATCAGCTATAGGTGAAGGGAAATCATTTGCAGATTTTTGGGAGAACAAACTTTGGGATGTGGGGCTAAATTGGACAGCTCTTTCAAGGAGCGCAGTCATGGACAGGGCCGGCGATGCCCTCCTGTAAGGTTCTATGATTGAATCCAACACACAACCCAGGGACGGAGCTGTCACAGTCGCTTTAACAGCGGAGCTTTCATTCTGGTTGATGTCATTGATTCCAACAGGGCTACACAGATCAAAACCTACTCCTGGGACAACGCTCAGGTGATCCTAGTCGCCAATAAATCTGACCTGGAAGATGACCGTGTGGTCCCCACAGAAGATGGAAGGCGGTTGGCTGACGAATTAGGTACACAAAAATACAGATTGTGTCATTTGCCACCTGCATGAGGCGAACAATAATCCTGCAGGTTAGAGTTGGCAGAGCGTCACTGTTTCCCACCCACAATGTGACCCTGTCTGCTGTTGTTTTTTGAGTGCTGGGTGTGTTAGGAATGTATCCAAACTCCAACCTGAGTGTGGAACACTGGAACATAGTCATGATCTTTAATAATGATAATAATAATAATCGTTTATTGTCACAAGTAGGCTTCAATGAAGTTACTGAGAAAAGCATTCCGGCGCCTGTTCGGGAGGCTGGTACGGGAATTGAACCCGTGCTGCTTGCATTGTTCTGCATTGCAAGTCAGCTATTTAGCCCACTGTGCTAAACCAGCCCCTTTAATTGAGTTAACCTGAATTATACAGACCTTTAGTGACTTGGCGGTACAGAACATGAACATTGCTGAGAAGAGAGACATGCTGTCAAAGTTTTTCATCTTGTACTCATCAGGACAAGCACAAGAATGTTAAAATCATCATCTTTATTGTCACAAGGCTAACATTGATACTGCAATAAAGTTGTGCCACCATGCTGCCCACTGTACCATTAAATCTTGGAGCTCCATCGCCTCTGCCAATCAGCGGCAACTTGCCGACCAATCGGTGCCCTTTTCTCCTGTAACATAAACTGTTGTAACCCGGTGATTGTCTAAAACATAACCCTCATTCCCAGTACCGAACTATCAGGGTGAGGGGGGGGGGGGGGTGAAGAGATCAGCTTTCATTGCCATTCTCTCATGTTCATTTTTAAGTCATAAAAGTGAGATTACCATTCATTCCAACATGTAGTTGTTTACCTATATAAGGCCCATTGGGATTTTGTTATGATTGTTGGAGATTTCCTTGTGAGTGGATAATTTGAGACATTGTGTTTAGACTTGGGTGAGCAGACCAGGGGACCTGAGTGGGATACAAATTGTGTAATCAATGGGAGGAGCCAGGTCTGTAGCAGGCCGCTTAGCTTTTAGTCTGTTCGGAGCTTTCAGCTGAGAAGCAGCTTTTGTCAAGAGCTGTCAGGTTAAGCAGTAGTCTGACGTAGACGGTAGGATCTGCAGGCGGTTCCTGTAATGGAGCTCAATCTCTATCTTCAAGCAGTCTTTCCAAGAAATCTCTGTTCAAGTGAACAGCGAGTAACCCTGTGTTCGCGAACTTTATTTACAAGTCATTTTTCACCTGTGAAGGGCTTTGCTTAATTGGACATGGGGAAGGCATAAGTTAGTAGCAAAAGAGGTTTTCTTTTATTTTAAGAATTGCTTAACTGTTGAATGAAGAGCTATTTTCTGTGATGTTAAATGTGTTTAATCCTGTGTTGAGTTAGTTTTAATATTAAAGATGCCTATTGGTCAGTGGAATCGCTCCTGGGGTGAAGTATCCATTCCACACAGTTTTACAAATAAACAAAAAGTGTTTGGGATTCTTGTCCGCTATCCTAACAAATGTTGGCTTCTGGTCCAGGATCTGAACAAGTGCCTTTACGTCCAAAGGAGTTTTTCAGAATTTGACAACCAGTCATCTGAGGAGATAATGAGGACAGCTGACCAAAGACTTGAATCAGTGTTCAGGAGAATGAGAGAGGGGGAGATAGGTTTGGGCGAGGGAATTCCAGATTTTGGGACTCGGCAGCTGAGGGCATGACCATTTATTATCAGTTGATGGGCAGCACAGAGGCACAGTGGGTTAGCCCTGCAGTCTCACAGCACCGAGGTCCCAGGTTCGATCCCGGCTCTGGGTCACTGGCCGTGTGGAGTTTGCACATTCTCCCCGTGTCTGCGTGGGTTTCGCCCCCACAACCCAAAGATGTGCAGGATAAGTGGATTGGCCACGCTAAATTGCCCCTTAATTGGGGGGAAAAAAAATTGGGTACTCTAAATTTATTTTAAAAAACAAAATATTTTTAAAAATATTCAGTTTATTGGTTAAAAGATTTTTTTTCTTTAAAAAAAATTATTATTCTTTTCCCATTAGGGGGCAATTTAGCGTGGCCAATCCACCTACCCTGCACAGCTTTGGGTTGTGGGGCTGAGACCCACACATACACTGGGGAGAATGTGTAAACTCCATACGGACAGTGACCCGATGCCGGGATCGAACCTGAGCGTTCGGCGCCGCGAGGCAGCAGTGCTAACCACTTCGCCATCGTGCCACCCCTGATTGGTTAAAGAATTGAAGATGCACTGGAGGCTGTAATTGGAGGAGGACAGAGGTCTCAAGAGGGTTGTTGGGGCTGGGGAAAGCTCCAGATCTGGAGATAGATTTGAAAATGAAGACAAGGATTTTAATTCCAGGCTGGGCCAGACTGTAGGCAGGCAACGGGAGGGTGACTGAAGATACAGGCGTTAGAGTTTTGGATAAGCTCAAGTTTAAAGGTGCTGCAATGGGACATTAGCCAGACCAGCATTAGCACATTTTGTCACAGTTAGAGGGACATCCAGTTAAGTTGCTGAGGGTGAAATAAGGTTTTATTAATTGGTACTCACTATTGTATTCCTCTTTTTGTCCTGTTCTGCAGGCTTTGAGTTTTTTGAAGCGAGTGCAAAAGAAAATATTAACGTGAAGCAGGTTTTGGAACGCCTAGTCGATATCATCTGCGTGAAGATGTCGGAGAGTCTTGATGTGGACCCCACGCTCATCGGCAACAACAAGAATTCCTCCCTTGCCGAAAACCCTCCGGCACAGCAGAGCAGCTGCCCATGCTAGGAGCCCTGGCGTCTGCCCTCTTACTCTTCCTATATCGCCAACCAGGGAGGATCCGCTAAGAATGGATTTGGGGAAGGGAGTGAAATTAGGCTTCAAAATGTATTTGAGATTGTCAAAGTATATCATTTTTTTTTTTAAATTAAGAACTTGGCCAAACATTTCTATGGATGGTAGACGAGCACCCGCCCATCCAGCTGAGGTATTGCTTTCAACACTCACTCATCCAGGACTTGAGGCAGCTGACGTTGACACTTGGAAATGGAAATTGCTGAATAAAATGGCGCATGTCAACACTGGCCATGGCCAGCCATAGTTGGGAGGGATGTTTCCAAATTGGGAAACTGGGAATTTGAGTCTCTTATGTAGGACTAAAGAATAATTTAAAAAGAAGTGGCCCCAAGTTTGGATTTTCTTTTCAGTTTGGAAGTAAGATGGAGACTTGCTTAAGTCTCCATCTTAAAAGGTTAACCACTGAGCGTGTCGGGATAGCAATGACAGCACCATTTCTTTCTTGGTGTCTTTACAGGTTATTGGTAATCAGTGGCTCAAATGTGTGGATACATGTTGCTGAATGAAACCATCCATTTTCTTCATTACTACCGCATAATCCAAGAAGGAAACCTATAACTGTGCATCTTCTGCCATTATTACAGCCCTGGCATTGATGCAGTGATTAATGTGAAATGTCCACGGCACATTTTGGAATGGTATTTGTATGTGCATGTTGCCAGTTCTCTGCCCTATCTGTATAAATGAATGGTTTTCCGAATTGGTGAGCCGGTGTTTGTTTTGCTCACGTCTGTGCAGTGTGGTTTTGACTTCCATTCACAGTGCAGACCCGCCCGCAGGAAGTGAAGCCCACGTTAGATGGACTCTCCGTGAATGGGCATCATTTCGCTGACTCCTAGCTGCTCTCTACTATGTGACCGAGCCTGTTCTTCTTTGGCTTTTACTGGTGTTCCTTCATGCGTGTCTTGTGTTGAAGGTTACCCCAGCAGGTGTAGTGACAAATCAGAGGCACAATATGTCACTTCTAATTATAAAACCAGCAAAAGAAGCCCGTCCCTTTTGAGTGAATTACATTTACGTTGAATTTACAGGAGAGGCCGTTCGGCCCATCTGGTCTGCTCCACGTGAACCTATCTCGCTCTCTATGTGGTTCTTCTAATTCTTTCTCCTTCAATTGCTTATCTACCCTTATCAGCCATCTCCAGTGCCTCCTATATCTGTTCTCTGATTTGGAGACCAGTGCGCAGTACTCCCAAGCGTGGTCTAGCCAAGGTTAGAGACTAGTGTGATATAGTATTTCAAAACATTTTCAAAGAATTTTAAATTAAATAAACCAAAGAAGGTTTCTAAATGAAATGAAGTGGGCCAAGTCGATGGTAGTGAGAGTGTTTGTAATCCACCCAGGAAGGGTTGCAATTGCCACGTCGGCTTCATACATTCCATGACTCCTCCATGGAAATGTTTTACCAGTTCTTTGTCAGGCTGCGAGAGTAATTCTTTCAGAAGGACTAACTGTCCAAAGAGATTTGATTCCACTGGCTTTGGGGATATCTGTTGTCAAAGTCTCTGTGGTCTTGAGTCCTTCAGACTGAGAGGTTGTCGGTGAATGTTCCTCCCCCTTATTCAAGGGTTGGGGAAGCGATGGGATCACGGTTTGAGTTCCGATTTGCTGATGGTGACATTGTCGCATCGGGAGACTCGGACGTAAGTGGGGAAAATTGATACACTGGTCAGCCAAAATCCAGACTGGCTCAAAACCTGGAATGGGGGAAAATTATTTTTATTTGCTCTTTTTTCAAAGGAGTTGGTTTTAATGGTGCTTGTTTGTTTGTCTTACCCTGGCAGGGTGTCTCTTTGCTTGGCCCTGGGGTGGACTTTGAACCCAGCAGCAGCAGACATCAGTAATGATGCAGTGGTTAGCACTGCTGCCTCACAGCGCCAGGGACCCGGGTTCATTTACGGCCTTGGGCGACTGTGTGGAATTGGTACATCCTCCCCGTGTGTGCATGGGTTTCGTCCGGGTGCTCCGGTTTCCTCCCACAGTCCAAAGATGTGCAGGTTAGGTGGATTGGCCATGCTAGAATTGTCCCTTAGTGTAGGTTAGATTGTGGGGTTACGGGGCTTGGATGTGGTGAACGGAGGAGTGGACATGGGTACAGCGCTCTTTCGAAGGGTCGGTGCAGACTCGATGGGCTGAATAGCAGCCTCCTGCACTGTAGGGATTCTATGATCGTGGACCCCTGCCATTGGGTACCTATTAGTAGTAAAAACGTTTGGAAGATAGCTCAGTCCAGGATAGTTGTCTTCTCATTTACCAGTGGTGTTTTCGCAGGTCTAACTGCCAGTATTACAATATACAACTGTCTTATTTTTCTTCGGAAGTAGGCATCTCTGGCTAGGCCGCCATTTATTTCTCAATCCCTTGTTGCGCCTGAGAAGGAGGTGGCCAGCCATCTTCTTGACATGCTGCAGGTACACCCACAGTGCTGTTAGGGAGGGAATCTGACCCAGCGACAGTGAAGGAATGGCCGAGGGTAGTTCCAAGTCAGGATGGCGAGTATGGCTTGGAGGGGGACTTGCAGACGATGGTGTTCCCATGCGCCTGCTGCCCTTGTCCTTCTAGAAGGTTTGGAAGGTGCTGTCGAAGAAACCTTGGTGCCGCTGCAGCCTTGGTGCCGCTGCAGCCCAAGAGGCTGATTAGCACTAAAAGTCCAGCATTTACGTGGCGTCTTCCATAGGAACTGGAGGACACCATTTTGCCTGTTCTGCTGCTGTTCAATGATCATGGCTGACCTGAAACCTAACTCCATTCTCCGGGTAAAGCCATCTCACCTGATGGATCCCCAATGGATTTATTAATAACTATCTGGTATTATAACCCCATATTTGGTATAGTTTCTGTGCCTTTCACATTCACTGACCCAGGCACCTTTGGAGGCTGACACAATTGGGGAATTAAGTGGAATTAATTAAGTGGAATAACCAAATGTCAAATGAGATTCAATGAAGTCCAGGTGCCGGTTACTAAAGAAATAAATTCTTCTTGCCACAAAGAGTTTTCTGCCCAAATTTCTCTTGCCGCTGAAGCCTGGAGGGAGGAATGTTCCAGAATGAACAATCCCGTTGCCTTGCTGTGCTGTTTTCAAGCCTGGTTTACAGTTCTGTAGCCAAAGACCAGTCTGTCTTCTGCACGACGTAAACATTGTGAGGTGATGGCGAACGTTTCTTCAAGTATTGATTTTTTTTTTTTTTTTTAATTAAAATTCTGGTCCTGAGTTCAGCTGTTGGGCATCCTGATGTCGGAACCAAATGTGTTTGAGGGAAGTGACCTTTTGGGTTCTCCAAATGATGGCTACTGAGATGGGGCCAGCGAGCGATGGATACCCCTTCACGGCCATGTTATTATCCTTCAGGTGTTTCGAGCACCGCATAGCAATAGTGTTATTAGTGCCTGAAGTTGGGTGTTGGCCTCGCCAGGGAAGAGTTGGGGCTCTTGATTGACGGTTTTCTTCCAATTAGAACCTCGATGGGAAACAAATTGATCTACTTGTCGCTGCAATGTTGTCCCAAGTGTTGAAGACATCGGTCAAGTCCATTGGATGACGTAGGACCTCGGACGAAACCGGGTTGGCGCAATGGGGCCTATGACAAAATCGGGGTGTTAGATTTGCACAACATTGCAAGGTTCGTTTTGGGGGGGTGGGGAATAGCTGATTCACATTTGCGTTACCTTATCTGGCAGAGGAGATCTTAGTAAAAGCAGGAATTGGCTGTAAAACAAACTCGTATAGTGAGAAGAACCAGGTTTTCTTTGCATGGACCTGTGCTATACGTATAAGAGCTATAAATTATATATCTAATGAACCAAGTTGTGCAAGAGTATTTCCGTGTTGCTTTCGAATGATAATTTTGGACCTTTTTGCGCCAGATTTGGGTGGAGGAGGGGAGGAAGGCTACAAATGGAAGATAAAAAGGCACGAGGATTGTCAACTTTTCCATCTTGTCTTGTATGTGCACTTTTTGTTGAGCCCACAGAAGTAACCATCTTGTTTGTATAGAACATTTACTGTGTGTTTAATGTTGGAAAAAAAGATTAAGTCAAAAAATAAAGATTAATATTCAAATTGCAAGAATTCAGTTTGTATTTTTGTTGCTCAAACGTCAATAAGATTGGGAGCGAGGAAGGGGGGGGGATACAGCGTCCTCGGGACAGGCCAAAGTGCTCAACGGCTAGAAAATACTTTCGAGTGTCGTTGCCGTCAGAAATGCGGCGGCCAATTTGTGCACAGTAAGATCCCACAAACAATGCGATAGCGAGCAGAGCTATTGGTTTTCGTCATGCTGGATGGGGTAAGAAATATGCAGCCGATCTAATGGCAATCTAGTCAGTCTGTCGGTGTTGCCTCACTGGGGGTTAGCTTTCCCATTCATCCAGTTATTCACGTTTATCTAAGTCTGCGTGGGTCTCGCCCCACAACCCAAAGATAGGGTAGGAGGATTGGCCACGCTACATTGCCCCTTAATTGGGGGGGGGAAAAAAATTGGGTGCTCTAAATTTCTAATTTAGAGAAAAGAAATATTTGGGCAGCACGGCGGCACAGTGGTTAGCACTGCGCTGAGGTCCCGGGTTCGATCCCGGCTCTGGGTCACAGTCCGTGTGGAGTTTGCACATTCTCCCCGTGTTTGCGTGGGTTTCGCCCCCACAACTCAAAGATGTGCAGGGTAGGTGGATTGAACATGCTAAAATTGCCCCTTAATTGGAAAAAATTAATTGGGTACACTAAATTTATCCAAGTCCCATTTATATGTCCTGAGTGATTTGGCTTATCGACTTGCGCATGGTAACACAGAACAAATCTTTCGTGAAAAATGTACTTCCTTCATTTCACTTGGGTTCCAATAAGAGACATGACTGCGAGATTCTCCCATTTCAAGCCAGGCCATGCATGCTTCCTCCAGACATGCTATCCTATATAAACATGATTTGCCCCACCACGACCTCATTCCTCACACAGCCAAGGGTTGTTCTGGTTATCCAGTATTCAACCCAATGTTGGGCCTCGGGCCTCGCTCACCACCTAGACTGCGACCAGTGTTTGTACCCCCTGGAAAAAAAAAATGGGCCTCTGTGAATTTCTAAAGTGGTGCACTCAGACGGAAACAGGCTCTGTCTGGGGTCACTTGAAGAAACGGCCTGTTTGGTTGAGACTACAGGAGACTGATGCTTGCAAAGCAGAACCTTGGTAAGGATCAATATTTTCAATGGGGGTGGTGCAGGAAGAAAAGTTGACAGAGGGGTAGTAAGTGACTCAGTTTACTTTTTGAGATTAAATCAAAGAGTTTCCATTAGCTCTGATTGTGACGCAGTTCCTGTAATGAATCACTCTGTGATTCACTATCCCCCTAGGATGGGAACTTAAGTGATGCGTCATGCGTTTATCAAGGCAGAATCAAGCTCAGCCCCACCAAAGAGATATTGCTCATTGCCACTCGGTTGTCCTTTCTGGCTAGGATTGGGAGGAGTTGTCACAGTAGTGCCATCTGGCTAAGTGACCAAAGGAATGGGTGCTTGAGAGGCAGTGACAGAACTAGGAGGGGGAGGGGAGGCGGGGGTGGGAGGGGAGGTGGGGGGTGGGGGGGGGGTGGAATTACTCGCGTTAGATGGGGTTGCAGGAATAAAGATGGGAAGAGGCTTTGGCTGGGCACGGCCACCAGCGCAGAACAACTTGTTTAATGGCCTGTTGGGGTGGCACAATGGTTAGCATTGCTGCCTCACAGCTCCAGGGTCCCAGGTTCGATTCCCAGCTTGGGTCAGTCTGTGCGGAGTCTGCACGTTCTCCCCGTGTCTGCACGGATTTCCTCCGCTTTCCTCCCACAAGCCCCGAAAGCCGTGCTTGTTAGGTGAATTGGACATTCTGAATTCTCCCTCTGTGCACCCGAATAGGCGCCAGAGTGTGGCGACTCGGGGATTTTCACAGTAACCTCATTGCAGTGATAATGCAAGCCTACCTGTGACACGAATAAAGATTATTATTATTAGGTATGAGTTACGGATACATTGGCCGGAATTTTCTGGCTGTTCCCGCCGGTGCGATCTCCCCGTCCTGCCGACAGTGAACCCCCCGCCGAGGAGGGTGGAGAGGTGGTCCATGACCTGGGTTGGAGTTTGCGAATCTCTCAGTCACGTGTCTTATTGGAACACGAGTGAAATGAAGGAAGTTGGAAGCACAATTTTCACGAAGGTGTGTTATTCGATGGGATGAGCACAGTAAGAAGTCTTACACCAGGTTAAAGTCCAACAGGTTTGTTTCGATATCACTAGCTTTCGGAGCGCTGCTCCTTCCTCCGGTGACTCTGTGCTCACCCCAGTCCAACGCCGGCATCTCCACATCATTCTATGGGATGCTTTACCATGTGTCACTCAAAGCCTAATCAATCAGGACATATAGGGTGGGATTCTATGGACGCACTCACCCGGTGACCGGAAATTCCTGCTCGAGGTCAACGGACCATTACACGGGCCCCGTCCCATCCCTGGCGATCTTGTAGCGGGCACGGCCAAAGAATCCAGCCCATATATCACTGTGCAATAGGAGGCCATTCGGCCCATCGGGTCTGCACTACCCTCCGAAAGAGCACCCTACCTAAACCTCCAGAAGTATGAATAATGGGACAAAGTTCCAGTGAAAGCACATGGGAACCCCAGTGGGTAGCCACCACCAGACTGACTAGAATCTGTTGGCAGCGACGGGACCAGGAACTCCTGCCACCAGACAATTGCAGGCCACCTCCGCCGTCACGAGACATGTGGCAGGAAGTGCGGAGAATCCCACCTGTCTGAGAGCTGGTTAGTGTTTTGTAGTAGACCTTTTCATGCGGAAGAATGTGTGGAAATCATTTTTTTTAAAACAAGGACTCGCATTTATTTAGCCCCTTTCTAGGCCTCCAGGCTTTACTGCAAATGAAGAGCTGTGATTGAAATGAAAGGCGTCACAGTTCCAGACGACCATAGGCTGCTGTCCCCTTTGAGAGAGAGAGAGAGGGCTGACTGGTGGCGTTTTAACCTGAGGGTCACCACATCTCAGGCAAAGGTCAAGGTTGAGAAGGCAGGAATTGAGCCCACGCTGTAACTCCGTAACGCTAACCTGCTGTCCAGTCAACGGAGCTAACCGAGTTCCTATGAAGACGTGTCGTCACTGGTGTAAAGTCAGAAACATGACAGCCAATTTGCGCCCAGCAAGCTCCAACAAACAGCGATGCGATAATGATCAGAATATCTATTTTCATAATATTGGCTGAAATTTTTTTTTCTTCAAAATTCCATCACAGGAAAGAACTCCGTACACTGTCTCACCTGAACAGCTGTTCCTCCAACAGCACGAGGGTTGCCAACTGTATTGCTGGAGGTTATATCATTTGAGTTGGAACTAATCATGAGTCAATGGGCGAGATTCAAATTATTGGGAACAAGGTCCCACAGCGAGTGTGTTTAGCCGCGTGTTTCCCGGCCCTTGCAGCGCCAAGGAACAGCGCTGACTCGCGTTGTATAAGGGGCCTCAATGGGGAACACACGGCCCAGGCTGCACATAGCCCTGTTTTGCAAACTGAGGAGCTCCACTCGCTGGAACTCCCCAGTGTAGCGAGAGATCGGGACACCATTTTTTTTTTTTAATAAATATTTTATTGAAAATTTTTGGTCAACCAACACAGTACATTGTGCATCCCTTACACAACATTATAACAATACAGATAATAATGACCTTTTTTATATAAACAAAAAACAACAAATAAATAAATATTAAATAACAAAAATGAAAACTAGCCCTAATTGGCAACTGCCTTGTCACGGGCTATACCCCCCCCCCCCCCCCACCCCCCCCCCCCCCACCCCCATCCCTCCCCCCCCCCCCCCTCCCAAGTCCTGGGCTGCTGCTGCTGCCTTCTTTTTCCCCCATCTATCTCTCCGCAAGATATTCGACGAACGGTTGCCACCGCCTGGTGAACCCTTGAGCCGACCCCCTTAGGACGAACTTAATCCGCTCTAGCTTTATGAACCCCGCCATATCATTTATCCAGGTCTCCACCCCCGGGGGCTTGGCTTCTTTCCACATTAGCAATATCCTGCGCCGGGCTACTAGGGACGCAAAGGCCAAAACATCGGCCTCTCTCGCCTCCTTCACTCCCGGCTCTTGTACAACCCCAAATATAGCCAACCCCCAGCTTGGTTCGACCCGGACTCCTACTACTTTTGAAAGCGCCTTTGTCACCCCCACACAAAACCCCTGTAGTGCCGGGCATGACCAAAACATATGGGTATGATTCGCTGGGCTTCTCGAGCACCTCGCACACCTATCCTCCACCGCAAAAAATTTACTGAGCCGTGTTCCAGTCATATGTGCCCTGTGTAATACCTTAAACTGAATCAGGCTTAGCCTGGCGCACGAGGACGACGAGTTTACCCTGTTTAGGGCATCTGCCCACAGCCCCTCCTCGATCTCCTCCCCTAGCTCTTCTTCCCATTTCCCTTTTAGTTCGTCCACCATAGTCTCCCCTTCGTCCCTCATTTCCCTATATATATCCGACACCTTACCATCCCCCACCCATTTCTTTGAGATGACTCTGTCCTGCACCTCTTGTGTCGGGAGCTGCGGGAATTCCCTCACCTGTTGCCTCGCAAAAGCCCTCAATTGCATGTACCTGAATGCATTCCCTTGGGGCAACCCATATTTCTCGGTCAGCGCTCCCAGACTTGCGAACTTCCCATCCACAAATAGATCTTTCAGTTGCGTTATTCCTGCTCTTTGCCACATTCCATATCCCCCATCCATTCCCCCCGGGGCAAACCTATGGTTGTTTCTTATCGGGGACCCCCCCAATGCTCCGGTCTTTCCCCTATGTCGTCTCCACTGTCCCCAAATCTTCAGTGTAGCTACCACCACCGGGCTCGTGGTGTAGTTACTCGGTGAGAACGGCAATGGGTCTGTCACCATAGCCTGCAGGCTGGTCCCCCTACAGGACGCCCTCTCTAATCTCTTCCACGCCGCTCCCTCCTCCTCTCCCATCCACTTACTCACCATTGAAATATTAGCGGCCCAATAATACTCACTTAGGCTCGGTAGTGCCAGCCCCCCCCTATCCCTGCTACGCTGTAAGAATCCCTTCCTCACTCTCGGGGTCTTCCCGGCCCACACAAAACCCATGATGCTCTTTTCTATCCTTTTAAAAAAAGCCTTCGTGATCACCACCGGGAGGCACTGAAACACAAAGAGGAATCTCGGGAGGACCACCATCTTAACCGCCTGCACCCTCCCTGCCATTGACAGTGCTACCATATCCCATCTCTTGAAATCTTCCTCCATCTGTTCCACCAACCGCGTTAAATTTAGCCTGTGCAATGTGCCCCAATTCTTAGCTATCTGGATCCCCAGGTAACGAAAGTCTCTTGTTACCTTCCTCAACGGTAGGTCTTCTATTTCTCTACTCTGCTCCCCTGGATGCACCACAAACAGCTCACTCTTCCCCATGTTCAATTTATACCCTGAAAAATCCCCAAACTCCCCAAGTATCCGCATTATTTCTGGCATCCCCTCCGCCGGATCCGCCACATATAGTAGCAGATCATCCGCATATAAAGATACCCGGTGTTCTTCTCCTCCCCTAAGTATTGCCCTCCATCTCTTGGAACCTCTCAGCGCTATCGCCAGGGGCTCAATCGCCAGTGCAAACAGTAATGGGGACAGAGGACATCCCTGCCTTGTCCCTCTATGGAGCCGAAAATATGCCGAACCCCGCCCATTCGTGACCACACTCGCCACTGGGGCCCTATACAACAGCTGCACCCATCTAACATACCCCTCTCCAAAACCAAATCTCCTCAACACCTCACACAGATAATCCCATTCCACTCTATCAAATGCTTTCTCGGCATCCATCGCCACTACTATCTCCGTTTCACCCTCTGGTGGGGCCATCATCATTACCCCTAACAGCCTCCGTATATTCGTGTTCAGCTGTCTCCCCTTCACAAACCCAGTTTGGTCCTCGTGAACCACCCCCGGGACACATTCCTCTATTCTCATTGCCATTACCTTGGCCAGGACCTTGGCATCCACATTTAGGAGGGAAATTGGTCTGTAGGACCCGCATTGTAGCGGATCCTTTTCCTTCTTTAAGAGAAGCTATATCGTTGCTTCAGACATATTCGGGGGCAGTTGTCCCCTTTCCTTTGCCTCGTTAAAGGTCCTCGTCAGTACCGGGGCGAGCAAGTCCAAATATTTTCTGTAAAATTCAACTGGGAATCCGTCCGGTCCCGGGGCCTTTCCCGTCTGCATGTTCCTAATTCCTTTCACCACTTCTTCTACCGTGATCTGTGCTCCCAGTCCCACCCTTTCCTGCTCTTCCACCTTGGGAATTTCCAGCCGATCCAAAAAATCCATCATTCTCTCCCTCCCATCCGGGGGTTGAGCTTCGTACAATTTTTTATAAAATGTCTTGAACACTTCATTCACTCTCTCCGCTCCCCGCTCCATCTCTCCTTCCTCATCCCTCACTCCCCCTATTTCCCTCGCTGCTCCCCTTTTCCTCAATTGGTGTGCCAGCAATCTGCTCGCCTTCTCCCCATATTCATACTGTACACCCTGCGCCTTCCTCCATTGTGCCTCTGCAGTGCCTGTAGTCAGCAAGTCAAATTCCACATGCAGCCTTTGCCTTTCCCTGTACAGTCCCTCCTCCGGTGCTTCCGCATATTGTCTGTCCATCCTCAAAAGTTCTTGCAGCAACCGCTCCCGTTCCTTACTCTCCTGCTTCCCTTTATGTGCCCTTATTGATATCAGCTCCCCCCTAACCACCGCTTTCACCGCCTCCCAGACCACTCCCACCTGAACCTCCCCATTGTCATTGAGTTCCAAGTACTTTTCAATACATCCCCTCACCCTTAGGCACACCCCCTCATCCGCCATTAGTCCCATGTCCATTCTCCAGGGTGGGCGCCCTCCTGTTTCCTCCCCTATCTCCAAGTCTACCCAGTGTGGAGCATGATCCGAAATGGCTATAGCCGTATATTCCGTTCCCCTCACCTTCGGGATCAATGCCCTACCCAACACAAAAAAGTCTATGCGCGAATAGACTTTATGGACATAGGAGAAAAACGAGAACTCCTTACTCCTGGGTCTACTGAATCTCCACGGGTCCACACCTCCCATCTGCTCCATAAAATCCTTAAGCACCTTGGCTGCTGCCGGCCTCCTACCAGTCCTGGACTTCGACCTATCCAGCCTTGGTTCCAACACCGTGTTAAAGTCTCCCCCCATTATCAGCTTTCCCGTCTCTAGGTCCGGGATGCGTCCTAGCATTCGCCTCATAAAGTTGGCATCACCCCAGTTCGGGGCATACACGTTTACCAAAACCACCATCTCTCCCTGTAATTTGCCACTCACCATCACGTATCTGCCCCCGTTATCCGCCACTATAGTCTTTGCCTCAAACATTACCCGCTTCCCCACTAATATAGCCACCCCCCTGTTTTTCGCATCCAGCCCCGAATGGAACACCTGCCCCACCCATCCTTTGCGCAGCCTAACCTGGTCTATCAGTTTCAGGTGCGTTTCCTGTAACATAACCATATCTGCTTTAAGTTTCTTCAGGTGTGCGAGTACTCGTGCCCTCTTTATCGGCCCGTTGAGCCCTCTCACGTTCCACGTGATCAGCCGAGTTGGGGGGCTTCCCACCCCCCCCCCCCTTGCCGGTTAGCCATCAGCTTTTTCCAGCTTCTCACCCAGTTCCCACGCAGCTGTATCTCCCCCAGGCGGTGCCCCCCCGCCCATCCTCTCCCGTACCCACTCCCCCCTTTCCCCAGCAGCAGCAACCCAGTAATTCCCCCCTCCCACCCCCCCCCCCCCCCGCTAGACCCCCCGCTAGCGTAATTACTCCCCCCATGTTGCTCCCAGAAGTCAGCAAACTCTGGCTGACCTCGGCTTCCCCCCGTGACCACGGCTCGCACCGTGCGACGCCCCCTCCTTCCTGCTTCTCTATTCCCGCCATAATTATCATAGCGCGGGAACCAAGCCCGCGCCTCTCCCTCGGCCCCGCCTCCCATGGCCAACGCCCCATCTCCTCTCCCTCCCCACCTCCCCCCACCACCACCTGTGGGAGAAAGAAAAGTTACCATACCGCAGGATTAGAACATAAAACCCCTCTTCGCCCCCCCCATTCGCCCCACCACTTTGTCCAAACGTTCTTTTTCATAATCCACTCATTCCAGTTTTTCTTCTACAATAAAAGTCCACGCTTCATCCGCCGTCTCAAAGTAGTGGTGCCTCCCTTCATATGTGACCCACAGTCTTGCCGGTTGCAGCATTCCAAATTTTATCTTCCTTTTGTGAAGTACCGCCTTGGCCCGATTAAAGCTCGCCCTCCTTCTCGCCACCTCCGCACTCCAGTCTTGATAAACGCGGATTACCGCGTTCTCCCATTTACTGCACCGAGTTTTCTTCGCCCATCTAAGGACCATTTCTCTATCCTTAAAACGGAGGAATCTCACCACTATGGCTCTGGGAGTTTCTCCTGCTCTCGGTCCTCGCACCATAACTCGGTACGCTCCCTCCACCTCCAACGGACCCGTCGGGGCCTCCGCTCCCATTAACGAGTGCAGCATCGTGCTCACATATGCCCCGACGTCCGCCCCCTCCACACCTTCAGGAAGGCCAAGAATCCTCAGGTTGTTCCTCCTTGCGTTGTTTTCCAGTGCCTCCAACCTCTCCACACATCGTTTCTGGTGTGCCTCCTGTATCTCCGACTTCACCACCAGGCCCTGTATATCGTTCTCATTCTCGGCTGCTTTCGCCTTCACGACCCGAAGCTCCTGCTCCTGGGTCTTTTGTTCCTCTTTCAGCCCTTCGATCGCCTGTAGTATCGGGGCCAACAACTCTTTCTTCATTTCCTTTTTTATCTCCTCCACGCAGCATTTCAAGAACTCTTGTTGTTCAGGGCCCCATATAAAACTGCCACCTTCCGACGCTATCTTGGTTTTTGCTTGCCTTCCTTGCCGTTGTTCCAAAGGATCCGCTGCAATCCGGCCACTTTCCTCTCCTTTTTCCATACGTGTCCAGGGGGAACACCCTCCTAGTTTACCGCACGGTGTTTTTAGCCGTTAAAATTGCCGTTGGGGCTCCTATCAAGAGCCCAAAAGTCCGTTCCACCGGGAGCTGCCGAAACGTGCGACTTAGCTGGTCATCGCCGCACCCGGAAGTCCGGGACACCATTTTTAAATAGCGCCCCGACCTCCGAGGCCCCCAATGCAATCCCCAAGCCCCCAGCACAAATGCACTGTGCGAGCGTCCTCCCCACAACACCCCGGCACAGGGCACCCCCAGCCCAATTGTGCATGCACAAAAAATTCCAGCTTGGCACCGCCAACCTGGCAATTCTCCTGTCAGTGCCACCTGGGCACCAATCTCCTGGAAGACCCCCACACATACCACTTCATCTGGTTCCCATTTGTGGCGACCCATGCTGAACAGTGTTTGTCCGAGGTCTCTGAGGCAAAGGGATTGAATCCCACGCCCCGGCTACCTCGTGAATCTACACATTAAAGTCAGATTAACTGTCTCGTAATATGCAGATTTTCCAAAATGGCCGGGATTTACATTGCAACGTATCATAAGATTGCGTTAGATCTCACAAAGCGTTGCGAGCCGGGTAGATCCCGGGAGCGGTGTCTCCCGGCCTTTATGAGCCATGCTGCGCTGCGGCGAGCTGACATTCAGGTGCAGCGTGGCAATCGGATCGCGCCCATTAACTTTCGGAGGGGAGGGGGCGACAATCAAGATTCAAGGCTCCAACGTCTGGAGATATAATAGAAGCAAAATGCTGCAGGTGCTGGAAACCTGAAAGAAAAACAGGCGGTGCTGGAAATACCCAACAGGCCTGGTCGCAACTGGTGGTGGGCAAAGCAGGGTTAATGTTTTGAGTTGAACAGGATTCTTCCTTCAGAACTGGGAAATGGATCTAGGACTTTAGCACCATCTAGTGGTAAACTCAGGACCTGCTCCTGCATTTTCTCGATCCTGCACGATGCTGGATCTCTTGCATTGGTGTACACACATAAAATATTCTTGTAAACCTCAATGAAAGGGAAAACCTGGGATATAGTCCTGCACAATTCTTAGTCATGGTCATACTTTCTCGACAAATGCCATCATTATTTTGGCACTGCGGAGGCGGTGCTGTTGGTGTTAATGTCACTGGACTAATAATCCTGGGTTCCAGTCACACCACGGCAGATGGTGAAATTTTAATTAAATAAAAACCTGAAACGACTGTCGTTAAAAAAACCATCCGGTTCACGAATGTCCTTCAGTGAAGGAAATCTGCCATCCTTACCCGGTCTGGCCTACATGTGACTCCAGATCAACAGCAATTCTTTGACTGGTAAATACCCCTCTGAAATAGCCTAGCAAGCCACAGTTCAAGTGCAATTAGGGATGGGCAATAAATGCTGGCCCAGCCAGCAACGCCCACATCCAACGAATTAAAAATATATATTTTAAACAAATAAAACCAATTTTGTCAAACATTACATTTTTGGGGGTCAGCCGAGTATCTGACATACAGAAGTTAATTTTCGCACTGTCGTCAAGGAAAGATCCCGAGGAAAATATTTTTGTTTCAGATGTCACTCCTGGTCTTATGGAGAATTACGTCAAACCTTTTTGCATCTTTATTTCTCCTTCGCGCTGGCTTATTTTGCTTAAGATCTTTGGGCCAAGTTTTCAAAAGGGCTGCTTTTAATGCAGGTGGCGGCAAAATAGTTAGCACTGCTGCCTCATAGCGCCAGGGACCCGGGTTCAATTCCGACCTTGGGTGACTGTGCAGAGTTTGCACGTTCTCCCCCCCCGTGTCTGCGTGGGTTTCCTCTGGGAGCTCCGGTTTCCTCCCACGGTCCAAAGATGGGCAGGTTAGGTGGATTGGCCATGCTAAATTGCCCCTTAGGGTGGGGATACTGGAATAGGGTGGGGGTGGGGGGTGGGCCTAGGTAGGGCGGTCTTTCGAAGGGTCGGTGCAGACTCGATAAGCCAAATGGCCTGCTTTTGCACTCTAGGGATTCTTTGATAGGTGTGTTGTCCAGGAGTCAAGGGTCAAGAAGAAACTCGTCAGAAGTATATAAATCAAGACGGTACTTCTTTGAAGAATGGGCATCTTGGCAGTTGACTGTGTTAACTAACTAACAAGATATGAAGAATGAATCTTTTTCACTTTCCTCCAAATACTTTCATCAGGGTATATATAGGCTAGGTGAGTGGGCAAAGATTTAGCAGATTGAGTAAAATGCGAGGTTGTCCAATTTGGCTGATAGAACAGAAATTCAGACTGTTACTTGAAGGGAGAAAGATTGCAGAAAGCTGCAGTGCAGGCATCCTTGTACATGAATCACAAAACGTTAACACGAACGTACAGCAATTAGGAAGGCAAATTGAATGTTAACCTTTATAATAATAATCTTTATTATTGTCACAAGTAGGCTTACATTAACACTGCAACGAAGTTACTGTGAAAATCCCCTAGTCGCCACACTCCGGCGCCTGTTCGGGTACAGAGAGAGAGAATTCAGAATGTCCAATTCACCGAACAAGCAGGTCTTTCGGGACTTGTGGGGGGGAAACCCACGCAGACGGGGGAGAACGTGCGGACTCCGCACAGTGACCCAAGCCGGGAATCGAACCCGGGTCCCTGGCGCTGTGAAGCAACAGTGCTAACAACTGTGCTACCGTGCCACCCTTTGTTGCAAGGGGAATGAAAGTAGGGAAGTTCTGCAACAGCTGTGCAGGGCAGTGGCGAGACTGTATCTGAATCACAGCGTACAGCTTTGGTCTCATTTATTTATGCTGGAAGCAGTTCAGAGAGATTTATTGAGCTGATTCATAGCTACAACGGAACATAAGGTTTGGGCACAGGATTAAGGGCACATTCGACCCTTGCAGCCTGCATTGCCAACTGATAAGATCATGGGATTTAAGGGTTGTCACATGAGAAAAGGCTGAGCAGGTTTGGGCCAAAACTCATCGGAGTTCAGGAAAAGTAGAGGTGATAATATCGTAATAAATAAGATTCGGGGGGGGGTGGGGAGGTGGAGGTGGCAGGAATGCTTGGCACGGTGGCACAGTGGTTAGCACTGTTGCCTCACAGCTTCAGGGATCCGGGTTCAATTCCAACCTTGGGTGACTGTCTGTGTGGAGTTTGCACTTTCTCCCCGTGTCTGTGTGTGTTTCCTCCGGGTGCTCCGATTTCCTCCCACAGTCCAAAAAGTGCAGGTTGGGTGGATTGCAGCAGTGTCTGAAGATAATGAACTTCACCGCACATGAATGCAGCAAATGTTGCAATCGCTGAGCCTGACAGCAGGGTGAAGCAAGAGTCTGTTAACTAGGGCGAGTATGCATTGTGCAGCGGGAGCACTTTCGATGACTGTACCTGCAGTTCATTATCACCTGGATTCACTATCTGCAAAGCTTTGTTCTTCCTGTATTTGCAAAATTATTGCCTTTGTCACTCACTTCGCTTTCCTGCCGGGCTTTGAGAAAGGGACCAAAATCTCCATTCCGGTACATGTCTGTCCAAGTCCTGCTATCAGCTTACCTTGAATGTATCTTCACAGCTAACAGTGAGAGGAGCCAAAGGAAGGAGTGTGTCATGATATGCAAACATGCAACCAATGAACACTCAGAATAGGACACAGCCAATGGGCAGTCAGGACAGTCAAAGGTGGCATAACCACAAGGGGGCACGCCATAAACACTATAAAAGGGATGAGGCACTCACACCCTGCCTCTTTCCACAGACATCTAGAGAGTTAGACAGGGTTGATCAGCAGCATCACACCCCAGCACGTGGCTTAGAGCGAGCTGCTACAGTTAGACTGAGTTACTACAGTTAGATTAGCAGAGTCAAACTCATTTGAGAACTGTGTTAATAGTTCAATAAACACGTTGAACTCATTTCAGAGTCTGGAGCATCCTTTAGTTAAGACTGCATCAAGTAGCAGCCTGCGTTATCCGAAGCAACATAACGCAACAGAGTGGTTCTACTTTACCAGCACCGCCTCCTGCTGCTGTTCAGAGGATTTTCTTCCTCTTTCTAGGAAAATAGTCAAAGCCAGACCCGGAGACACGTTGGGGGAAATTCCTATCCGACTGTCCTCTGTTTCACTGTTTGTTGCAGAAATACTGGCTTTTCCCCTTATTTGGAATCATGGACGGTTGACGGCACAGAAAGAGGCCATTTGGCCCATCAAGTGTGTGCAGGTTGAAGAATGAGTCACCACCCAGCCAAATCCCACTTTCCAGCATTTGGTCTGTGATGCGCAATCAATTACTCTCAAGACAAGGTGAGGCATAACCAATAGGCTTTAATCCGCTAGAACTCTTCCCCAGCAGCTTCGATACAGAAAGTGAAGGCTGCTGGGACAGCATCGGTTCTTATACTCCGCTTCTCAGGGCGGAGCTATGTACATCAGCCAATGGTAGACTCCTGGGTCTAACCAATGGTCATCCACCTCTCAGGTACCGCAATACCTGGTATTACCAGTCTGCAGGTTACGCCACTTCGAGTGGACATCCAGACACCTGTTAAACGAGCTGAGGGCCTCTGCCTCAACTACCCTTTCAAGACAGTGAGTTCCAGACCCCCACAACCCTGAGTGAAAAAGGTTTTCTTCATCTCTGCTCTCATCTTTCTACCAATCACTTTAAATATAGTCACTGACCTCTCCGCCCTTCCCATCCACTCTATCCAGGCCCCATCTCAATTGCATCTCCCCTCAACCTCGTCAGTTCCAAGAAGCCTCCCCAATCTTTCCCCACACCTGCATTTCTCCAGTCAATAAAATTACGCCTGAATAAAAAGTGATGGTGATATTAACTGAGAAATAGAGAAAAAAAAATTGTCTCTGCAACCGGGAAGAAGCCTCATCTCCCTGAGGAGCTGCTGAGGGGAGTACTTTGGAAGTTGGCACCAGATCTGTAATTAGGCTGCACTTAAAATGTCTTGAATAAAATAACCACCACTCTGGTGCCATATGCTTTGCTAAAGAAGAGCGGAAGTACTTTTGATCCCAGCTTTACCGGGTTTCTTGGTAGGAAAACCAACATCCCATGAGGTTTATTGGATCCCAATGCAATTCTGGCACTGGAACATTCAGTTATCATTACGTGCAACCCTTTCCAGTGGAACAGGTGGATGCCCCATTCTCGCTGCCCAACCCCTGCATCATACAAGGAAATTTTCTCCGCCATCTGTAATAGAGGACCGTTTACCAAGGGTCAATTATTTCAGTTACTATTCCATTCGGCTGTTACTTCAGAACTAAGCTAGTGCTTGCACACACCTCGACACTGAGGTGAAGAGAATACACACTAATGGATACCTGTAGATGTTCATAATGCGGAGCAGAAGAGTGACATGAGTGCCGTTTTGACATCATGAATGACAGAGGGTGCAGCTACCACTTCAAGTCCTGCCCAGGCAGATCTGTTCACAATGCTCAACTTTTAGCTGGCTGAAGGCTAAATCACTTAGAAGCTGCACACATGATAAATACTCTCTTCCAACAGTTAGAAATGGAAATGTTAAGCAAGGAAGAACATGCTTTCTCAACATTTAAACTGATAGCTCAAAGGTTAAAAAAGTGTCCTTAGGCTCCCTGAGCATTTATAAACCTGTTTTAATACCACACACCATGTTTAAAAAAAAATAATCTTTATTGTCACAAGTAGGCTTACATTAACACTGCAATGAAGTTACTGTGAAAAGCCCCTAGTCGCCACACTCCGGCGCCTGTTCGGGTACACAGAGGGAGAATTCAGAATGTCCAAATTACCCAACAGCGCGTCTTTCGGGACTTGTGGGAGGAAACCTGAGCACCCGGAGGAAACACACGCAGACACGGGGAGAACGTGCAGACTCCACACAGACAGTGGCCCAAGCCGGGAATTGAACCTGGGATTCTTGCGCTGTGAAGCCACAGTGCTAACCACTGTGCTACCGAGCCGCCCAATGGTGTCCAATCAAAGCGGTGCATCACCAACCTACTTGCTTCACTTTGGAGTCAAGATATGCCCTGATTCTGTGTTTGTATTAAAACTAACACAAATAAGGCGGGATTCTCCATTATTCATTCACATGATGTCAACATTTATTGCCATTTTGATGATTGTGATTCCACTGGCATCCTGTCCTGTGGTAAGTAAAGGAAGCTTATGCAGAAGAATAAATGTATTTTTCTGCTTTTGCATCTAATCCTCTTACAGTGACCAAAGGTGTCATAACCACAGCTGCAGAAAAGCAGTCTTAACTGTAACAGATGAGTATTCCCATTTTCTACCCCTTTGACCATGCATGAAAATTCTCAGCAGCTGTCACGAGACTGAGCATCATCTTCCTGTCTGTGCTGAGTTTAAAACCAAGGTCTGTGGTAAATGGCTAATGTAGTTTAACACAAAAGAATGTTACCTCTTTCAAGGAGGATCTTTTTGTGAAACCGTTTATGTATCCCAGCTATAAATAACCGAGGGAGGAAATCTAAATTGTTGATTTAAAAAAATATTTTCTCATTTTCATAAATTCTGCGATGGATAGACAGACCACAATTTTGAAGATGATCTTATGTTTCACGGTTTAAAGTCTTGAATTATGATCGAAATACATTTCAAATCAAAAAAGTCTATTCCAATCACAGTCCCAGACATTTAACCCTGCGAAAGTTAGAAAATTGTGACCGTGAACTCACATCTTTGTACGAACCTCCGAGTTAAAAGCAATCTAAATTATTGATGAAAAATAAAATGCATTGTGATTTAAGGCTGAAATCAAACAATTACATTTTATTAGAAAATGCTTTCTGTATGAAATCAAAATTAGTGTTTTGCTAAAACGGTAGTATATTTATTTTTAAAATAAAGATAATAGATGGTAATTTCATCACAGACATATGATGACAAAAAAATTAGGCAAAAGTCGATGTGGTTTGTGACATCATTGGAATCTCTTGATCATATTACAGCATTATAACCCCTGACCATCCATAATCAAACAGTATTAAGTTAATGCCCCGGCCTTAACAATCTTCCCTCTCTGTCTGAAATATTCATATTCAAGGTTTGACAGCAACAATCCAATACAACTTCTGCATAAACCTTAAATACATTCTGAATTAGAACAGATGAACTCACACAGGCAGACTGAGAGATATGTGGTTGGAAAAAACACTCAAAACTAAGTGCACCATCCATCTGTAGCACTTTGTACATCCTTACGCTCATTGGAAATATTACAGTTGTTCCAACTAAGTAATTATGAATTTTTGCATTTAGATTGGCTGCCGTCAGAGGTGACACCTAAGAATTATTTTTGTCTAGCTTACACGGCCCACGATTTAGAGGACAGCCTTCTGAATGAAAAGTGGGCTACCGCCTGAATAGTCACCGATATAGGTGATGACGAGTCCTAGCCAATGGTCATGACCAATAAGGAAATGTGGCAGGGCATGGCTACGTTTAAATGAAATAAATCTTCTCTATCGAGCAGTGTCGTTTCCAACAAGGCAATTGCAGAGCAAATTCTTCTAATCGTGCAGAATTGACACCACAAATGACTTCTCAATGACATCATGAATAACGTATAAGTGTCACAAAGACAAATATTTATATATAAAAAAAGTAAAAGAATGGGCAGTAGAGATTGAGTTACAATGAAAACAGGTTGCATTAAGCAACGAGTCGGACGCTGGTGTGGGTTAGCCTGATGCTGGAGGGGTTTCTGATAGTATTGGAATCCTTTGAGGAGATTTTCTTGTAACTGTTCCTGTTCACCCATTTTATTTCCTATCCTTTATTTACATACATATTTAGCAGATCAAATAGAGCCGAACAGAAATCTCAGATGTCTGAGTCCAAATTATGCAATCCGGAATAGGCTGATGAATAACGTCAGTGAAATGGCCATAGCTATCACCTTGATAAAGAAAATAAAGAGGAGGCAATGTTAAGAATCTCAGTGTAAATGGCAATCACTGTCATAAGAAACAAATCTACTTTAGAACGAAAATAAAAATGATGGACCAGCAGTTTACTTCCAGAATATATTAGCATGTGAAATGAGAACTATGGGTTATTCTGGTGGAAACAGCCTTGCTCACCAGCAATGTCTGATTTTTTTCGCCCCAGATTCCCAGCTGTTTTCCGTTTCAAACTCACCTGTCGATTGTCACCTGAACTGCTAAAGAAAAAGTATTTCATATTTAGGTCGCTTTATCCTGCTCTGTGTGCATTTTTCCTTTCAGATTTCCTTTAAATCCAGTAATCAGTGCAGACCCAGTGGGCCGAAGGGCCTCCTTCTGCACTGTAGGGATTCTAAAGCTCTGGGTGGGGCACAACAGGCCTCATTGCAAAATGTCATAAGGTATTTCACAGTTTCACGATTACCAGAGCATTCCATTATATCTATCCTGCCTTGAATACACATTTCAGAAAGTGTTACCACGGGCAGTGGAATGGTTGGAAAGGCAGTGTGCCCATGAGGGAAAATGGTAGGGGCTTCTTGTGTCTATTATGCACAGACACTATGGGTCAAATTTTCTCTATTTATTCTGCAGAGTGTGGCTGCAGGCGAGAAAAACCAGCAGCTTCCTCAGTAACAGAAAAATAAATTCAAGGGGCAGTTCCACGACATCAAAATGGCGGGGTGGGCTCTGATTGAGTCCACTCCGCCAGCACCGTAGGTTTTAATAGATCAGGGTGCTGTTTTTAAAGGGTGCCCCGATACAAAAAAAAATCCGAAATACAACTCCCCCCAGCCGAACACCACGCTCCCCCAGCAAATGCCCCAACTTCCCAAATTCTCCCCTCATAGAACTCTCCCCCCCCATCCCTACAGAACACCTACCCATGCAACACTTTATCCTCCCACCATCCCACACCAACAGAACCCCCCGCCCCCCATGAAACACAACTTCACCCCCTCCCATGTAATACTGTCTCCCCACAAAACACCACCCTCTACACAGGGAACACCTTGTGGTGGTATGTATTAGGGGTAATGCGGTACACCATGAATGCCGAGGAGCTATTGGAGGACAGATGCTGGGTCCCGATTGGATCTGCCGCCTACTGGGCTCCACCCAGATAGGCGGGGTATGGGAACCCGGTTTACTCCCCGCAGCTGCATTCTGTGACTGAGCTGCTGGGGAACGAGTCTGAACAAGTCTGCTCAATAAAGCCTCGATTGAAGTTCTCTACGTCTCGCCTCGTGTGTGATCGATGGTGCTACAATTTATTGAGCAGACTTAAAAAGAAATATGGAGCTCCGATCGCCCCGGAGTGCCTGCGAATCGGCCCCCAAGCAGCTAACGCAACATCGGCGTTTAAACACTGGCTGGCGTGCTTTGAGGGGTACCTCCGAACGGCCCCCGGCAGACCAACGGAAGACCAGAAGATGCAGGTCCTGCATTCCAGAGTGAGTCCCGAAATCTACGCACTCATCGAGGACGCGGAAGAATTCCCAGCGGCGATCAACTTGCTGAAACAGACCTACATTAGGCCCGTCAACCAGGTCTACGCACGCTACCAGCTCGCGACGAGACGACAAATCCCCGGGGAATCGCTGGATGAATTCTTCAATGCGCTGACAATCCTGGGAAGAAACTGCGACTGCCCAGCGGTAACGGCGAATGAACATACGCACCTCCTGATCAGAGACGCTTACGTAGCAGGTTTGGCATCGTCGCACATTCGCCAGAGACTTTTAGAGAAAGACTCTCTCGGACTCACAGAGGCACGGGCCCTTGCAGCCTCCCTCGACGTGGCCTCCCAAAACGCCCGCGCCTATGCCCCCGATCGCGCTGCAGCCCCTTGGGCTCAGTGGACCCCCGCCGCGACCGACCCCCCGGCACCCCCACCCCTCCGCAAGCGTGCGCGGCCAGAATCCCAGACCACCCCGGGGGGGGGGGGGGGGGGGGGGGGCCCTGCTGCTACTTTTGCCGAAACACCCCCGCCAGCGCTGCCCGGCCCGCTCGGCCACCTGTAAAAGCTGCGGCAAAAAGGGGCGCTACGCAGCGGTGTGACAGTCCCGTGGGGTCACCGCTATCTCCGGGGAAGAAACGGGACCACGGACTCAACCCCCCCAGCGACCCACGGGCGGCCAATGGGCGCCGCCATTTTCGATCCCGGACACCACGAGGGGGGGGACGGGTGCCGCCATCTTCCTACCCACGGGCCGCGTGCGATCCATGGGAGCGGCCATTTTGTCCACCCCCGGCCGCGTGCGACCCATGGGAGCGGCCATTTTGTCCACCCCCGGCAGCGTGCGATCCATGGACGCCGCCATCTTGGCTGACAGGCAAGGACCCCAGAGTGGACGGCTCCACACTGCCTGAAGACAACGATCTGATGCACCAACCACGTTTGGCATCGGTGACCCTCGACCAGTCGCGGCCCCGGACGCGCCAGACGACAACGACAAAGGTGCTGGTGAACGGGCACGCGACGCCGTGCTTGATCGACTCGGGGAGCACGGAGAGTTTTATTCATCCGGACACGGTAAGACGCTGTTCCCTTGTAATTCGGCCAAGCACCCAAAATATTTTCCTGGCGGCGGGGTCCCACTCCGTTGCAATCAAAGGGTTCTGCATCGCAAACCTAACGGTGCAGGGGAGAGAGTTCAAGAATTAGCGTCTGTATGTCCTCCCCCACCTCTGCGCTCCCACTCTCCTGGGGTTGGATTTCCAATGCAACCTCCAGAGCTTAACACTTAAATTCGGCGGCCCTATACCCCCACTGACTATCTGCGGCCTCGCGACACTCAAGGTCGAACCACCCTCCTTGTTTGCGAACCTCACCCCGGATTGCAAACCCGTCGCCACTAGGAGCAGACGGTACAGCACCCAGGACCGGACGTTTATCAGGTCCGAAGTCCAGCGGCTGCTGAAGGAAGGCATAATCCAGGCCAGCAATAGTCCCTGGAGAGCTCAGGTGGTAGTAGTGAAGACAGGGGAGAAGCAGAGGATGGTTGTAGACTACAGTCAGACCATCAACAGGTACACGCAGCTAGATGCGTACCCTCTTCCCCGCATATCCGAAATGGTCAATCGGATTGCACAGTACAAGATCTTCTCCACCACGGACCTTAAGTCCGCCTACCACCAGCTCCCCATTCGCCCCGGTGACCGCAAGTACACTGCCTTCGACGGGCGGCTATACCACTTCTTAAGGGTTCCATTCGGCGTCACGAACGGAGTCTCGGTCTTCCAACGGGAGATGGACCGAATGGTTGACCAGCACGGTTTACGGGCCACGTTCTCGTACCTCGACAACGTCACCACCTGCGGCCACGACCAGCAGGACCACGACGCAAACCTCCGCAAATTCCTCCAGACCGCTAACGCCCTCAACCTCACCTACAACAAGGAAAAATGCGGGTTTAGCACCGACCGTCTAGCCACCTTGGGCTTTGTAGTGCGTAATGGAGTGATAGGCCCCGATCCCGAACGCATGCGCCCCCTCATGGAGTTCCCTCTCCCCCACTGTGCCAAAGCCCTGAAACGCTGCCTGGGCTTCTTTTCTTATTACGCCCAGTGGGTTCCCCAGTACGTAGACAAGGCCCGCCCACTAATCCAGTCCACGACTTTTCCCCTGTCGACAGTGTGGTGATACACCACTGTACTTCCCTAGCATTGTACATAGTTATATAATAGTTGTGTGTAACGCGGCCCTGTAATCCCGTGTATTGTACTGTAGCTCTGTAGAGGTTCGGTCACCTGTATGTAACCTGACCTGGCCACGGAGAGCTCCGCCTTGGCCACTCCCCTGGGAGTTAGGTATAAGACCCAGCTTCTGAGACCTGACCCATTTTGTCTGGGGTCGTCTGTCTCGGGTAAGCTTCCTATGTAGTGTATTAAAGCCTTGGTTAAAGTCTCACATGTCTTTGTGGTTCTTGACGCTTAGTGCATCAATTTAATACACTACAGTTATAATGGAGGCTGCTCCGAAACCCGACAAGCTCTCGCTCGACCCCCACGCTTCACGCGCGGATCACCTTTTCAACTGCTGGCTCCGGTGTTTCGAGGCCTACCTGGAAGCATCCTCCGTCTTCGCCAAAACGGACGCTGACCGACTCAACCTCCTGTGCTCACGGCTCGACTACGGGCTTTTCGACCTCATCACGGGAACAACGACCTACGCCGATGCCATCGTGAAGCTCAAAAGCCGGTATGCACAAACTGTTAATTCTATTTATGCCCGCCACCGCCTCGCCTCCCGGCACCAGCAGCCGGGTGAACCCCTATCCGTGTTCGTTCGGGACCTCCGTGCCCTCGTGCTCACCTGCAACGCGCCAGGAGTCTCCGCTGAGCAGAACACTGAGGCCCTGGCGCTCGATGCCTTTGTAGCCGGCATCGCTTCCGTCCCAATTCGCCAACTCCTACTGGCACAAACTACCCTGACTCTGGACACGGCAGTCACTATGGCAGAGGCCCAACGGGCAGCCTATGACAATAATGCGTCCTACACGCCTGCCCAAACTTCCTATGCGCCTGCCCACGTTCCCTACGTGGCCGCTACCTCCCTGCCGCCCGCCCAGCAACAACCCCTGCAAGTCACGGCCCACCCAGCCATACCAGCAGTAAAAATAATGCCTGGGCCCCAGTGTTACTTTTGTGGCCAGGCAAAACACTCCAGGAAACGATGCCCTGCTAGAGATGCTACCTGTTCAGCCTGTGGCAAGAAAGGCCATTTTGCAAACGTCTGCCGCTCCACCGCTGCCTCGGGGTCCAACACTGCGGCCTGCTACTCCTGGGTGCCGCCATCCTCCGTTCCCGGCTCGCTATTCGACACATGCGACGCACGGGCGCCACCATCTTTGATTATCCCCGGCCCGGCTTCCTTCACTTCCGGTCCGCCGTACGTCACTTCCGGTCCACCGGCGATCGTCACTTCCGGTCCTGCGCACCCGACCGAAATGCTGCAAACAACTGAGATGCAGCCAACGACAGCAACCTGGCCTCCAACAGCAGCCTACGACGCCTGGGCGCCACCACCTTCTTCCGCAGGCCGCTCCCCGGATCCGGCACCCTTCTCCAACAGCTCCACCATCGCATCCATCGTCCTCGACCAGGACCGACCGCATCAGCTTGCCAGATCCACCATGGAGGTTCAGGTAAATTGTTTCACTGTTACCTGCCTCTTCGACAGCGGCAGCACGGAGAGCTTCCTCCACCCGGACACCGTGCGCCGCTGCTCCCTCAAGGTACTACGACGCGCAGGCATATTTCCATGGCCTCCTACTCCCAGTCGGCCGAGGTTGCGGGCTACTGCGTCGTCACCCTCTCAGTGAACGGCGCGGTGTTCCAGGATTTCAAATTCATGGTCCTCCCTCACCTCTGCGCCGCCGCGATCCTCGGCCTGGACTTCCAATGCCACCTGCGCAGCCTCACCTTGCATTTTAACGGCCCCCTCCACCCCCTCACAGTCTCCAACCCCCAGTTCTTCCCTGATCCCCCCCCGGGTCCCACCTGTAGTCTCTCCACGCTCAGGATCCCCCCCCCCCCTTCACTGTTTGCTAATCTCACCCCCGACTGCAAGCCCGAGGCTACTAAAAGTCGGCGTTACAGTTTCGGGGACCGCCAATTCATTCGAGCGGAGATTAAGCGCCTTCTCTCGGAAAAGATCATTGCTCACAGCACCAGCCCCTGGCGAGCCCAAGTGGTGGTAGTCAAGTCTAGCGAGAAACACCGCATGGTCATTGACTACAGTCAGACCATCAACCGGTACACACTGCTTGATGCGTATCCCCTCCCCCGCATATCTGACATGGTCAACCGGATTGCACAGTACCGGGTGTTCGCCACCATAGACTTGAAATCCGCCTACCACCAGCTCCCTATCCGCCCGGAGGACCGTAACTTCACGGCCTTCGAGGCGGACGGCCGCCTCTACCACTTTCTCAGGCTACCCTTTGGCGTCACCAATGGAGTCTCGGTCTTCCAACGGGAGATGGACCGAATGGTGGACCAGAACAGACTGCGGGCTACCTTCCCATATCTGGACAACGTCACCATCTGCGGCCACAACCAGCAGGACCATGACATCAACCTCACTAAATTCCTCCAAACTGCCAAACGCCTCAATCTCACGTACGAGGCAAAATGTGTTTTCGGCACCACCCGCCTCGCCATACTCGGCTACGTGGTGGAGAACGGTGTCCTCGGCCCCGATCCCGACCGTCTGCGCCCCCTTCTCGAACTCCCCATTCCCACTTGCCCCAAAGAACTGAGGCGATGCCTCGGGTTCTTTGTCTATTATGCCCAGTGGGTGCCCGAGTACGCTGACAAGGCCCGACCCCTCCTCCGTTCCCCCTCATTCCCCCTCCCGCCCGAGGCCTGCCAGGCCTTCCACCTCCTAAAAACCGCTATCGCCAAAGCCGCCATGCATGCGGTAGACGAGTCTGCACCATTCCAAGTCGAGAGCGATGCCTGCGACTTTGCCCTGGGTGCCACCCTCAACCAGGCGGGCAGGCCCATCGCCTTCTTTTCCCGCACACTCCAAGGCCCCGAGATCCGCCACTCCTCTGTTGAGAAGGAGGCACAGGCCATAGTGGAAGCCGTCCAGCACTGGAGGCACTACCTGGCCGGAAAATCATTTACCCTCGTTACTGACCAACGATCAGTTGCGTTCATGTTCGACAACAAACAACGAGGTAAAATCAAAAATGATAAGATATTATGGTGGAGGATCGAACTCGCCACCTACAATTATAGTATCTTATACCGGCCAGGTAAGCTCAATGATCCTCCTGATGCCCTGTCCCGTAGTACTTGTGCCAACGCACAGGATGACCGACTGCGGGCACTACATAATGACCTCTGTCACCCGGGCGTCAGGCGGTTCTACCACTACACCAAGGGCCACAACCTGCCCTTCTCAGTCGAGGAGGTCAAGGCCATGACTAGGGACTGCCAAGTCTGTGCGGAGTGCAAGCCGCAATTCTACAAGCCAGACAAGGCGCACCAAATCAAGGCTACCCGCCCCTTTGAACGTCTCAGCATTGACTTCAAAGGGCCCCTCCCCACCCACAACACGTACTTCCTCAATGTCATCGATGAGTACTCGCGGTTCCCCTTCGCCATTCCCTGCCCCGACACGACCTCCGCCACCGTCATCAAAGCGTTGCACGACCTCTTCATGCTGTTCGGTTACCCCAATTACATTCACAGTGACCGGGGCTCCTCCTTCATGAGTGAGGAGCTGCGTTGGTACCTGCTCGCCAGGGGCGTTGCCTCGAGCAGGCCGACCAGTTACAACCCCCGGGGGAACGGACAGGTGGAGAGGGAGAACGCGACAGTTTGGAAGACCGTGCTGCTAGCCCTCAAGTCCAAAGGCCTCCCAGTCTCCCGTTGGCAGGAGGCCCTCCCTGCCGCACTCCACTCCATGCGGTCCCTTTTGTGTACTGCAACGAATGCTACCCCTCATGAGCGGATTTTTCTCTTCTCCAGGAGATCGGCATCCGTGACATCGCTTCCGTCCTGGCTCCTGTCCCCGGGAGACGTCCTGCTCCGCAAGCACTTGCGGACCTCTAAGACGGGGCCCCTGGTGGAGAGTCCGTCTCTTCCACGCCAACCCATAGTACGCGTACATAGCGTACCCCGACGGGCGTGAGGAGACCGTCTCCATCAAGGGCCTGGCCCCCTCTGGGGCCCGTGCCGCCCCCGCCCCGCAACCTCCACCCCGCTCCCTCTCTGCTCCCGTTGATCCCTCGGCCTGTTACTACTCCGTGCCAGCCGCTGTCATCCCGCAGTTTCACCTCGAGCCAGCCGAAGCGGTGGGGGACGTCATGCTCCTCGCGACCCAGCACCACCGACCGCACGGATACCGCCGGACACTACCTCAGCGCCGCAGCTCCGACGTTCAAAGAGATCAACCAAACCCATCGTTCGTCTCGACCTCTGATGACACGGAACCTCCTGATGGACTCTGTTCGTTACTCCCTGTTGTTCACTGTGTTTGCTACTCCATATTTTCATCCCGGACTTCCTTCTAAACAAGGGGTGAATGTGGTGATACACCACTGTACTTCCCTAGCATTGTACATAGTTATATAATAGTTGTGTGTAACGTGGCCCTGTAATCCCATGTATTGTACTGTGTATTGCACTGTAGCTCTGTAGAGGTTCGGTCACCTGTATGTAACCTGACCTGGCCACGGAGAGCTCCTCCTTGGCCACACCCCCGGGAGTTAGGTATAAGACCCAGCTTCTGAGACCTGATCCATTTTGTCTGGGGTCGTCTGTGTCGGGTAAGCTTCCTAAATAGTGTATTAAAGCCTTGGTTAAAGTCTCACATGTCTTTGTGGTTCTTGACGCTTAGTGCATCAGACAGAGGCCCGCCAGGCCTTCAGCCGCATTAAAGCGGATATCGCAAAGGCCACGATGCGCGCCATCAACGAGTCCCTCCCCTTCCAAGTCGAGAGCGACGCATCCGCGTAGCTCTGGCGGCCACTCTCAACAAAGCGGGCAGACCCGTGGCCTTTTTCTCCCGGACCCTCCACGCTTCAGAAATTCGCCACTCCTCAGTAGAAAAGGAGGCCCAAGCCATAGTGGAAGCTGTGCGACATTGGAGGCATTACCTGGCCGGTAGGAGATTCACTCTCCCCACTGACCAACGGTCGGTAGCCTTCATGTTCGATAATGCACAGCGGGGCAAGATATAGAACGACAAGATCCTGCGGTGGAGGATCAAACTCTCCACCTACAACTATGAGATCTTGTACCGTCCCAGAAAGCTGAACGAGCCGTCCGATGCCCTATCTCGCGGCACATGTGTCAACGCACAAGTGGACCGCCTCCAAGCCCTCCACGAGGACCTCTGCCACCCGGGGGTCACTCGCTTCTACCATTTTATAAAGGCCCGCAACCTCCCGTACTCCGTCGAGGAGGTCCGAACAGTCACCAGGAACTGCCAAATCTGCGCAGAATGCAAACCGCATTTTTTCAGGCCAGATAGAGCGCACCTGATAAAGGCTTCCCGTCCCTTTGAACGCCTCAGTCTGGATTTCAAAGGCCCCCTCCCCTCCACCGATCGCAACACGTACTTTCTTAACGTCATTGACGAATACTCCCGTTTCCCCTTCGCCAACCCCTGCCCCGACATGACCGCGGCCATGATCATTAAAGCCCTCTGCACCATCTTTACCCTGTTCGGTTTCCCCGCCTACATCCACAGCGATAGGGGGTCCTCCTTCATGAGTGACGAGCTGCGTCAATTCCTGCTCAGCAAGGGCATAGCCTCGAGCAAGACGACCAGCTACAACCCCCAGGGGAACGGGCAGGTACTGAGGGAGAACGGAACGGTCTGGAAGACCGTCCTACTGGCCCTACGGTCTAGGAGTCTCCCAACTTCCCGTTGGCAGGAAGTCCTCCCGGATGCCCTTCATTCTATCCGGTCCCTGCTGTGCACCACCACGAACCAAACGCCTCACGAGCGCCTCCTTGTCTTCCCTAGGAAGTCCGCTTCTGGAACGTCACTTCCGACCTGGCTGGCAGCCCCGGGACCCATCCTGCTCCGGAAACATGTGCGGGTGCACAAATCAGACCCACTGGTGGAAAAGGTACATCTACTCCACGCCAACACGCAGTACGCCTACGTGGCGTTCCCAGACGGCCGACAGGTCTCTCTGTGGGACCTGGCGCCCGTCGGAGCTCCCCACACCCCCCCAACACCAATCACCTCCCCCTCACTCCCGCCGGTGCACCCCACAGCCACCCCCTTCCCGGGGAGATCGGTTCTCCTCCCAGGCCCGCCCAGGAGTAAGGAAACAGAGAGGGACAGCGCGATGCTCCCAGAGTCGACCGGACCCGAGCCAGCACCACCACCACCCGGGCTGAGACGATCGGAGAGGGCGACCAGAGCACCAGCTCGACTCATTGAGTCGACTTAAGATGTATATAGTTCAGTGGCCCAGTAAAGCGGCATTGTTGTAAATAGTTAACGCTGCTAATCGGGTAAAATGTGACTAATCCAGTGGCCCAGTAAAAGCGGCATGATTGTATATAGTTCAATGGTTAAGGCACCGACCCTGTAAACCCCTACCACCATGCCACCCACCACCCCGCCAGGTTCCTTTTTAACAAGGGGAGAATGTGGTGGTATGTATTAAGGGTAATACGGTACACCATGAATGCCGAGGAGCTATTGGAGGACAGATGCTGGGTCCCGATTGGATCTGCCGCCTACTGGGCTCCATCCAAATAGGCGGGGTATAAGAACCCGGTTTACTCCCCGCAGCTGCAGTCTGTGACTGAGCAGCTGGGGAACGAGTCTGAACAAGTCTGTTCAATAAAGCCTCGATTGAAGTTCTCTACGTCTCGCCTCGTTTGTGATCGATGGTGCTACACACCTCCCACTCCGTGGCACTGCCCCCCCTAATGATTCTGGATACTATGGAAGTGCATCATGCAGCCTTTGCTTCGATATTGCCCTTTACCTCCTTTTCAGCCTGACACTAAATTATTGTTTGTGGGATGGTAGAATTGGCACTGGTTGCTTGTGACATGTCCCTCCAAACCTCATACTCAAGAACCTTTTTGTTCAGTGGGAATCATGGGGCCTAAGGCACTGCGGAGTACCCTGATGGTGCTCTTTTCTGGCAATACTTTTGAATGTTGTATTGCAACTCTCAGCCCCCCTCCCCTTCAGAGGAATCCAATCAGGTGCTGATGGGAGTACACAGGCAGTCCCACCCAGCCGTTTTACTGACAATCGGAGAAAAATCCAACCTATTATTAGATCTTACCTCTATTACAGCAATCCCTACAGCGACGCCACCAACAACAATGCTGTTCCTTTTGATCATTGAGGTCACAGCAGTAAAGCAGCCCTTAAAAGAAAAGAATAAAATTGGTATCCTTGCTTTTTTTGAATGTGGAACCCCTGGGCAGGATTCTCCGAAATTGGGGCTATGACCCCACGCCCGCCAGAAAATGGGCGCGAATCACTCTAGACTTTCTTCTAAAAGTCCGGAGCGATTCTCTGGAATTCAGGGGGCTGGCAGGGCCCCAGCGTGCTACCCGTAGCTCCTGCTGCGGATACAGGGGGCGGGATTCTCCACTCCCGCGCCGAAGTGGCCGCGCCGTTATGAACGCCGTTGAGGTTCCCGACGGCGCGAAACGGCCCCGATCCCGACCGATTCAGGCCCTGACAATAGGCCAGGATCGGGGCCGCGTCATCTACACGCGCCAGGCCTTGTCGCCCGCGTAAAGGCGGCGCCGCATAGATGACGCAGCCGGCGCCGCATAACGGGCGTCACCCGTGCATGCGTGGTTGCCGTCCTCTCCGAGTCCGCCCCGCAAGAAGATGTCTGACGGATCTTGCAGGGCTGCGGAAGAAAGGAGGTCGTCCTTCAGAGAGGATGACCCGACGATCGGTGGGCACCGAACGCGAGCCACCCCACATTTAAGGTACCCCCCGGTGCAGGATCCCCCCTCGACCCCCGCAGGCCGCCCCCCCAGCGTTCACGCACCGTTCACGACGGCAGCGACCAGGTGTGGGCGCCGCCGGGGGAACCCGCCGTTTTGGCCTGGCAGCTCGGCCCATCCGGGCCTGAGAATAGCAGGGGTGCGGGAGAATCGCCATTCTGGGTGTCTCCGGCAATTCTCCGGCCTGCGGAACTCGACCGGGCCGTTCCCGTCGCTTGGGAGAATCGCGGGAGGGCGTCGGACCGGCGCCCCGGGAAATTTTGGCGGCCCAGGCGATTCTCCCAACCAGCGCGGGAGTGGAGAATCGCGTCCAGGGCCCCGCATTTACGGCCGCAGGTCCACGCATGCGCGCGGCGGCCGGCTGTGGATCCGCGCATGCGCGCAGTGGCCGTATTCGCGCCGGGCCCCTGTAGGAACATAGGCCCTCCCCAGAATGAGCGCGGCCACCGATTGGTAGCCACGATCACGGGCCTGGCCACCGTGGAGTCCCCCCCCCCCCAGAGTCAGATCCCCCTCCACCCCCACCAGGACGGCCCCCGCAGCCAAAGCACCGAGGTCCCGCTGGGTGGGACCATACGCGAATAATGGCGGTGGGACTCGCCGGGCACTCGGCCCATCGAGCGTGGAGTATCGCCGTGGGGGCCGCTTTCAAAGGCCCCCGACCGGCGCTGCCTCAATCTCATGCAAGTGACTGGCGGTGATTCTCCCGTGTACGGAGAATCATGTCCTGGCGTGGGAGCCTATTTTGGCTAATTCTCCGCCCCCGCGCCTAGTGCGATTTCGGCGCGGAGGGCCGGAGAATCCCATCCCCTCTTCCTGGACATTTAAATCCATCAGTAATTCATCGAAAATCCCCTACCTTTGTATAGATAACTGTCTCCGAAATGTCAACACCATCACAGTCAGTAGAAGTAGGGTCCAGGCAACAGCTCTTAGGATAAAGCCGTCTTTTTCGTTTCGCATAGAATGAATCTATAAAATCTGTGTAATTATTTACCCCACAGCAACGAAACTGAAATGGCAAAAAAAAAGCTCTTTCAGAAAACTCTTCAAACACGTTATAAATATACCATCTAATCCAATCAAAACAAGAGGACGAATGCATATTTGACAAATACCATTGTGCATATTGACTCTTCTGGACCTTTTGTTGCAACTGATGTTGTGACTTAGTGCTCCATTTATTTCTACGGTGTCCCTATGTAGGGCAACTTCTTCCTTAGTGGTTAGCACTATGGCTTCACAGGGCCAGGGTTCCAGGTTTGATTCCCGGCTTGGGTCACTGCCTGTGCGGAGTCTGCACGCTCTCCCCGTGCCTGCGTGGGTTTCCTCCGGGTGCTCCGGTTTCCTCCCACAAGTCCCAAAAGACGTGCTTGTTAGGTAATTTGGACATTCTGAATTCTCTCTCCGTGTACCCGAACAGGCATCGGAAAGTGGCGACTAAGGGCTTTTCACAGTAACTTCATTGCAGTGTTAATGTAAGCCTACTTGTGGCAATAAAGATTATTATCATTAATTAGACTAGGGGCTTGTTCAAGGCCATTTTTCTCCTAACCCTTCTTTAAATTTAAATAACATAGTGTTAAAACCAACAGAAAATACTCAGTAGGTCTGGTGCCATCTGTGTTTCAGGTCAGTGACCTATAATTGGAACCACCTTTTTTTGCTTCATTCACGGGATCTGGGCGTCGCTGGCTAGGCCAGCATTTATTGCCCATCCCTAATCGCCCTTGAGAAGGTGGTGGTGAGCTGCTTTCTTCAACCGCTGCACCCCACAGCGTTGTCTAGGAAGGGGGTTCCAGAAGTTTGACCCAGCAATGGTGAAGGAACGGCGATATGTTTCCAAGCCAAGATGGTAAGTGACTTGGAGAGGAACCTCCAGGTGGTGGGGTTCCTAGGTATCTGCTGCCCTTGTCCTTCAAAATGGTAATGGTCGTGGGTTTGAAAGGTGCTGTCGAAGGAGCCTTGCAGTGCATCTTGTAGATGTGTGTCGGTGATGGAGGGAGGGAATGTTTGTGTCTGGGATGCCGAGCCAGGGAGGGAATGTTTGTGGCTGGGATATCAAAACCTCTGAAAAATACTATCGCCTATAATAATGAAATCCTTCTGTCATACATCGACCATCCCATTGACCTCTCAGGATGTTGTTTTCCAAGCTAGTTGTTTTTTTATACAAAAGCAAAATACTATTGACACTAGTAACACTCAGCAGGTCAGGCAACATGGGTGGAGGGAGGAACAGAATTTCTATCGACTGTGACAATTACAGGGGAGTAAAAAAAAAAACTTTTGAGAGAAGCTTCCAATTTAGTGACAAATCATTTTGTGCCTTAAAACTGTTCAAATCAATTTAAGTTACTATAAGTAGATTGAAAGAGAACACCATTATTTCTTCTGGCCTGGATTTGAAATAAAGTGTGCTTTTGCGTTTTCGAGCTAGATTTGTGTGTCCGGGGTCACACATTCAAGTGTGGGCCTCATGTTTCCTATACACAAAATGCCCCAAATTTGCGTTAAGTGTAGTGAATCCTCGCAGGCCAGTGCCATGTACCATCACGTGATCTTGTAGACTTTGGTAAATGAAGAATAAACATTTTTAAATCATGGCTCAAACATTGACCATTCAGCAGGTTTGAAAAGGACAGCATTCAGTGCAAGAATGATATTTGCAATTATAGAATTTAATACCCTTCTTGAAATGCCAAAACAACAAAGATGCTTCTCCTGCACCAACTCCCAACATAAAACCAACCGGTGAAAATATAGTTTCTAATTTTGCTTGGCTTCTTGCTACCCAGGAGCCTCTGATCCGCCTCACAATCCTGATGGTAGCAGGCTGTCAAATATCAACCCATGAGCGTCAAGTTCGAGTTCCAGGGCTGTCCGTCAAACAGACCGAAATGAATTATAACCCTGAGAATCAGAAATCTAACTCAAGCCTCCAACTCAAACATAGCTGCCAATCAAATGTATTATTTAGAAAAAGTTCAGAGGATGCCAAATACATTAAGAAGTTTGCTGGCCATCAGAATTCCACACAGGCTTGTTCACAGCTCAAAGTGGATCAGCTAACAAAACAAACTAGCGTTTGAACTCAAAGTCTTCACAGTCTGCAAATCCCAGCTGCTCATGGGATAAAATTGCTGATCCATTCGGGAGCCGCAATGATCTATCCAAGCCACCCTTATTTTTTTCAACTAGCCTTCCCTTCAGTTATGTAGAGTTTAGTGAACTCCTGGCCTCTGGATTGGCAAACTGAGGTAGTTATTTGATTTTCTATAATGTCATCAGCACAGAATAATGCAAATGCGTGGAACTTACAGTTGACATAACAGAATCCCAACCATAAGTTGCAAAATTCTTGTCACCAAATCCAGTGTAGTTATTCTTTAACAACTGAAGCGCCTCTTCGTGAAATATAGTTGCAACCTAAGGAGATAAGAAGTACTACCATTCAGTGACTGTGCATCTTTTGGTGTGTTGCCCACCCCCCCCCCCCCCCCCCCCCTCCATCCCTCGCCACCCCTCTCACCCCAACCTCCCATCTTGTGATTCACTTTCGGTCTTTGGGCATAGCTGACAAGACTGGCATTTATTGCCCATCCGTAGATGCCCTGGCAGAATTGAGTGGATGCTAGGCCACTTCAGAGGGCAGTTAATAGTCAACCTCATTGATGCGGGAGTCAGGTCAGATATAGGCCAGACATGAAGAGGTGGCAGATTTCCAACCCCAAATGGACATTAGTAAACCTGTTGCGTTTTTAATGCCATTTTTAAATTAATTCCCATTTTTTTTTGTTTTATATTTCCATAATGCTTTTAAACTAAATTCAAATTCTCAAGTTGTGACGGTCGGATTGGACCATATCATTAATCCAGGTGCCTGGATGACTTGACTAATAAAGTAATCGCTGTACTACTGAACGTGTAACCCCTTTCCCACTGAATTTCACGTAGTTGCCAACAAGGTAGAAATATACTCCAGACTTTTAACACAGTTTAAGTAATACAGAGTAATTGTTGTGATATGCAGGGGACACAGTGTGAAAAGCAGAAATAAAAATAACCATAGTTTGTGTTTTACAACTACATGAACTTGTTCATGAACAGTAACTTACATTTCTATAGCATCCCTCTCAGGTACAGGAAGACACCTCATAAACAGAGCAAAACAACAAACAATGAATAGGTGAATAAAAGGAAAAAGTGGAGAGGGATAGTTTCATCATAACTTGTGGACACTGGTGACAAGATAACAGGATGGAAGAGTTGAATCTTTAAGCATTAAGAATGAAGGTTTCGGTAGAGACTGACAAAGAGAGAGATGCAAACAGATCATGTAATGGCTGCAGAAGAAAGCACAGTAGGCGCATTGAGTTTTTGTTGAACAGTAAGTCAAGGTTCTGCATCTCCTGATTCAGCAAAGAAAATAGCAGGTGGGGAAACGGAGATGTTACTCTGAGCCACAAATAATGGTTTCAGCAACATTAAGGTGGAAGAAGTATTAGCTCCTCGAAGCAGTGATGACAGGATGCCGGAGAGCCTATAAACAGCTTTTAGGTGGGTAGAGTTGGCAGGAAGGTAAAGTTGTGTGTCAGTGGAATACAAATGGGAGTTGCCCCAGAGCTCCTGAATAATATTGCCACGGTGTAGTTGAGGAGATCGGGAACGTAGCCCTCAGTTGTACCGAGGTTCCATGTGGGGCAGAAGAGAAACAAAGATAATTGAAGACAATACAATATCTGTGTTATGCAGAAGCAGAAAAAAACATTGCAGAGGAAGAATGTTGGAAGAGGATGGAATGGTTAGTGGCGTTGAAGGTTGAGACCGGGGTAGTTGAAACAAAGCTTTAGTGACTTTTCCCATTGCAATAGCTTGGGATGAAATGAAAACCTGGTTGAATAGAACAAATTTAAGATCATGGGCGAAATTCTCCTACCCGCCCCGCCACATTTCTGCGTCGACCGGCCGGCGGGAGTCTCCGTAACACCGGCCGGTCAATGGGGTTTCCCATTGTGGGGCAGCCCCACGCCGTCGGGAAACCCCCCGGTGCCGGCAGAACAGAGACTCCCGCCGGCGGAGAATGACGCCCCACATCTGCAAGGCAAGAATGTGTTCCATGACTTGAGAGAAAGTGAAGGCCGAGGATAACGAGTGGAGGGTAAATATTGCGAGTTGGGTGGAAGGGAAAATGCAAATATATTTGGCATTGCACTTGCAAACATGTTTCTTGTAAACTATTCACTGACAAAAGTATTCATATTTCCTGACTTCTGTATGCTTGACACAGCAAGGTCAAGGGAATGGTCATGAACATGGGTTGGGGAGTTTATACAGAGGGAGTGATTAAGGGAGAATGGGGCAGCAGTGAGCTCAGGAGGAAGAACATGGCGAAATAAGATGCAGGTTGAAATCACTGAAACAAAGAAGTTGTCGATGCAGAGAATGAGGGAGGCTCGCAGTGCAGATACCCCGGTGAGAACATTTCTGTGGATGTTAGAGACCAAGGATTTGAAATGCAAGGAGAGGTGGAACAATAATGCTCAAAGTGCAGGAGTACAAGAAATATTTGGCAACCATTTCTAAGACAGAGGAATATCTACAGTTTTAATACAGAAAGCATCCGCATTACCAGGAATAAGACCAAAGGAGTGATATTTACAATTGATTGAAAGACCAAAATGACAATTGCACAAGATATTTCTCCAATGAAAATCGTTGCCATGGCTAAGAAGAACTGCAAGTTAAAAAGACAAATATTAATTTTGTTATGTAATTTCATTACTCTTCAACTTTAAACAATTAAAAGAGTGTTTGACAAGTTATTGTTCTAACACTTTATACAGCAAAGCTAGATTTTATAGTGTATTCCATATTGTTGAACAGGGAGTAAAAGAGGAGTCTTTCAAAAATACTAAGGCAGTGGTAGTGCTGTGGAATTCTTTCATTCTGGGTAAGATAATCTACATAATAGCCACTTAGCAATGGTAAGATATTCAAATTGAGCATCCCTTAAAACACATTTGAAATGCTGTTGGTTATTATATTGGACGGGTAGTCTCAGGGGGGAAATGTAATGTACACAGCATGTTTTTCCAGGATCATAAGGTCTCAGGTTAATTCCCACAGGATCTTTGAGTTCACAGTCCCCACTGCAATGACTGGAGTTTCCCTGCAACACAAATAACTCCTCCTCAGCAGGATGCCACCAGTGTTGCCTGGGGGCAAGGCGACCCATCGTATTAAGTCATCACTGGTTTGTGAAAGGTCCATTTTTAAAAAAAATTTGAAGGACCCAATTCTTTTTTTCCAATTATGGGGCAATTTAGCATGGCCAATCCATCTACCTGCACATCTTTGGGTTATGGGGGTGAGACCCACGCAGACACGGAGAGAATGTGCAAACTCCACACGGACAGTGACCCAGGGCCGGGATTGAACCCGTGTCCTTGGCGCCGTGAGGCAGCAGTGCTAACCACTGTGCCTCCGTGCCGCCTCAAAGGTCCAACTTTTAAGTGTATATGTTTCGGACATTTTAAAAATATATTGGTTGAGAATGGAAGGACAGGAAATCTGGCAGGCCTGTGGTCACATTAGGGTGTGTTCATTATTCAAAGGCAGACAGTGAAGAGCACATTACTCGAGTAGCATGATGTCACCCAGAGCTCAACCTTGTTGGAGCTGTGGAGCTGTATGTGGAGCAAGGAATGAAAATGCAGCTGACTTTTCTTACCCTCCCAGTGTCCCCTGTAAAAATGAGCACAACTGAGCAGGTTGAAGTGGAAAGGCGAACCTAGAAAGTGGCTTAGCACAGGCCAAGTGCATGCTTCTTAAGCCTGTTGAAGAGGGTAGTTGTGCAGACTTCGGCGGCCCGGCTTTACGTAAAGGATGCTTTGTGAGGATTACGGGACGCATTGGACCATCTGCCACTGTGCAGCTACAACAAAGTGGCATATTGGCACCTCATTTACAGGCACTTGTGAGAGGGGCAGGAGGTGAAGAACTTCTTGTTCTCCCTGGAACAACGGGAGTTGAGGGGAAACCCTGATAGAAGTCTACGAGGGGCATGGACAGAGTGGATAGTCAGAAACATTTTCCCAGGGTGGATGCGTCAATTACTAGGGGACATAGGTTTAAGGTGCGAGTGGCAAAGTTTAGAGGAGATATGCGAGGGAAGTTGTTTTACACAGAGGGTAGTGAGTGCCTGGAACTTGCTGCCAGAGGAGGTGGTAGAAGCACGTACAATAGTAACGTTTAAGGGGTGGCTTGACTAATATATGAATAGGATGGGACTAGAATGATTCGAACCACGAAAGTGTTGAAAGTTTTAGGTTAGATGGGCAGCATGGTCGGCGCAGGCTTGGAGGGCTGAAGGGCCTGTTGTTGTGCTGTACTTTGCTTTGTTCTTTATTAGAGCGGAAGTCTCTGAGCAATTTAGAAATTTGTGGGGCTTTCTGGAACATCGCACTGACACTGAGTAAACCAGGTAGCATATAGTAACAGGACACAGCAGTTAATGGGTTAAATATGAAGTGGATGATTTTGACATAAAGTATTAAACAATTGAAATAATAATCCTTTCTCGGTAGCGTATTTGTTTACACATAATTACAGTTTTGCAAGATGTTTTTTAATAGACTTACACCCACATCTCAGCGGTGCAGAGATGTGTCATGCAATGTGCCACAACTTCACTTAAAAAAAGGTTACATATATTACGTAGTCTCTAGAAGACTGTTTTGTATGGGATCACATGCCTTCAAATTGACCAAGTCACAGGACAGAATTTAATGCCTTCCGCCAAAGCTAGTTTAGAGGCAGGGAGATTTAATCACACAGGAGGGTGCTGGGTGTGATTGAGACTGCCCGGATTGAGTCTGGGGCTGGTAAGCTTGTGGCGGCCTTCCTCCCCCAATGCCAGTTGAGGCCCTTAAGTGGGAAATTAATGCCCACTTCTGTTTCCATGCTGTAAACATCTATGACTCTATAAGGACCTCATCCCACCGCTGCTGGTGCAGCGATGGCAGGGGACTGGCTCTGTGGGAAGCCCAAAAAGCAAACACTATCGGAGTTGCTTGTGGGCTTCCTAATTCAATGCCACTTAGCTGAGGAATGCGGCATTGGGAAGGTGGGGTGGGGGTCCTTGATCCCAGGGAAAGCCAGCGGCTGGCCACTGAATTGTCTGAAGGCACTTAACTCTGCAGACTTTCCCAAAAGGAGGCTCTACTGCTGACAGGCAAGAATGCCATCGCTGTTGTTAAATACAGCCCAGTCAAACTGTTCAGGTTTGAAATACCCTTTGGGAATCTGTGCGAACAGCAATATCATAAACCTACCAGCATTAAAAGCATCTTGCTCTCCTTGATAACGCCACAACAGCCAATGAATCCTAGCAGTGCAAGGAAGCATCCTGCTGCAATACAGAAATATCCAACGTTCAAAAAATGTCCAGCTCGTGTTCCCAGGATTTGAAGGATAGAATCACCATGAACCTTCACCCAAACTCCGAATCCAAGAAGCACAAAGCCAGCAACCTAGAAAATAAATCTCAATATTGCTCTTCTGTCCAGCACATTGTTAACAGACACAGATTGGAGAGGGCAGATTTCTGGTGCATGTTCAGTTGTTGGAGAATGCAATGCTTTGCCCAACGCTGACACCAAGTAGCACTAGGCCCTGCATAGAGGAAATTTAGGTAGCTCTCTTTATCGGCACAATCACTAACCCATCGACCAAACCTCAAAACTGAGCTGTATCAGTGTGACATTGTGTTTCTTACACAAGTTCTCCCCGTGGCCTTTCAGAGTGAGATTGCTAATCCAATTAAACATTGAGAGTGATTATAACCGTGTCTCCACGATTTGCGAGTGCAGTAGATTTAATATCAAATCAAATCTGCTCATTTGTTGCCTTTGAAAAGGAACAAGCACAATGTCCTTATAATATAAAAAATAGCTTGTCAATTTAAAAAGGCATATACATACAAATGTTCAATGTAGAATCTTTCACAAGTTGTGCGTCAGTTGTACAGCATTCAAGAACTTACATGAGACTTCATAGATCATAGAATTTACAGTGCAGAAGGAGGCCATTTGGCCCATCGAGTCTGCACCGGCTCTTGGAAAGAGCACCCTACCCAAGGTCAACACCTCCACCCTATCCCCATAACCTAGCAACCCCACCCAACACTAAGGGCAATTTTGGACACTAAGGTCAATTTATCATGGCCAATCCACCTAACCTGTACATCTTTGGACTGCGGGAGGAAACCGGAGCGCCCGAAGGAAACCCACGCACACACGGGGAGGATGTGCAGACTCCGCACAGACAGTGACCCAAGCCGGGAATCGAACCTGGGACCCTGGAGCTGTGAAGCAATTGTGCTATCCACAAGGCTACCGTGCTGCCCGTGACAATGTTAGAATTAAAATATCCCTGCATAAAACTAGGTAATGTGCAGATACTGATTATAGTAAACAAAAAGGTTCCTTTTTATAATTATGAGTCACGTACAGTTTGAAATAAAGTTTTTTACTCTCAATTATGCAATAGTTGAGTGAAGGAGGTGATGGCATAGTTGTTTTGTCATTGGACTAGTAATCCAGAGACCCAGGGATAATGCTCTGGTGATGTGGATTGAAATCCTAGCATGGTAAATGGTGAAATTTGAATTCATTAAAATGATGACCATGAGGCCCTTGACATTTGTTGTTAAAAACCCATCTGGTTCACTAATGCCCTTTAGGGAAGGAAATCTACCATCCTGCTCTGGCCCACATTTGACTCCAGAGCTACAGCAATGTGGCTGGTACTTTGCTACCCTCTGAAATGGCCAAGGCTAATTAGGGATGGGCAATAAATGCTGGCACAATCATCGACACCCACATCCCATGAATGAATAAAAGAAATCCCAATCAGAGGCTAACATTAGTTATTGGAAAACCCCAGAGAAAATGGCAGGAGTTGGGCAAGTGCCCAAGGTAGGGAATGTGAAAGAAAGGATTTGTTTAACCCAATTTCTTCATATCACATCTAACCTCACTTTGTCAGAACATAGATTTTGTAGGGAGTTCAATAAAGCTGGCAGAGTCTTCTGCATGTCCAGTATCCGTAACATGTCCCCTGTGTCACTGGCATGTACCAGATACTCAGGTCAAATAAAATCAGAGAAAATATTCTAAACCATAAGAAATACTTTTGGCTAGTTGATCAAATGGCGACCAGACTGGTCTGAAGTCCCACAGATAAATAAAAATACTGTGGTCCCTTGGCTATTAGTTGGAGCACATAGTGGGCATGAATGGATAGAACATTGAATGTTTACAGGAGGGCTTTTTGGAACAGCTTGTGATGGAGTCCACGAGGGGCAGGCCATTCTGGACTTAGTGTTATGTAATGAGCCAGACTTGATTAAAGATCTTAAAGTAAGGGAACACTTAGGAGACAGCGATCATAATATGGTAGAATTCAATCTCCAATTTGAAAGAAGGTAGAATCAGATGTAAAGATGTTACAGTTAAATAAAGGTAACTACAGGGGCATGAGGGAGGAACTGACGAAAATCAACTGGGAGCAGAGCCTAGTGGGAAAGACAGTAGAACAGCAATGGCATGAGTTTCTGGGAGTAATTGAGGACACAGTACAGAGGTTCATCCCAAAGAAAATAAAGGTTATCAGAGGGGGGATTAGGCAGCCATGGCTGACAAAGGTAGTTAGGGAATGCATCAAAACAAAAGAGAAAGCCTATAATGTGGCAAAGAGTAGTGGGAAGTCAGAAGATTGGGAAGGCTACAAAAACAAACAGAGGATAACAAAGAGAGAAATAAGGAAAGAGAGGATCAATTATGAAAGTAGGCTAGCCAGGAACATTAGGAATGGTAGTAAAAGTTTCTTTAAATACATTAAAAACAAACGGGAGGCAAAAGTAGACATTGGGACGCTCCAAAATGACGCTGGTAATCTAGTGATGGGAGACAAGGAAATAGCTGAGGAACTAAATAAGTACTTTGCGTCAGTCTTCACAGTAGAAGACATGAGTAATATCCCAAAAATTCAGGAGAGTCAGGGGGCAGAGTTGAATATGGTAGCCATCACAAAGGAGAAAGTGCTAGAGAAACTAAGAGGTCTAAAAATTGATAATTCTCTGGGCCCAGATGGGCTACATCCTAGAGTTCTAAAGGAGATAGCTGAAGAAATAGTGGAGGCGTTAGTTATGATCTTTCAAAAGTCACTGGAGTCAGGGAAAGTCCCAGAGGATTGGAAAATCGCTGTTGTAACCCCCCTGTTCAAGAAGGGAACAAGGAAAAAGATGGAAAATTATAGGCCAATTAGCCTAACCTCGGTTGTTGGCAAGATTCTAGAATCCATTGTTAAGGATGAGATTTCTAAATTCTTGGAAGTGCAGGGTCGGATTAGGACAAGTCAGCATGGATTTAGTAAGGAGAGAGGTCGTGCCTGACAAACCTGTTAGAGTTCTTTGAAGACATAACAAATAGGTTAGACCAAGGAGAGCCAATGGATGTTATCTATCTTGATTTCCAAAAGGCCTTTGATAAGGTGCCTCACGGGAGACTGCTGAGTAAAATAAGGGCCCATGGTATTCGAGGCAAAGTACTAACATGGATTGACGATTGGCTGTCAGGCAGAAGGCAGAAAGTTGGGATAAGTCGGAATGGCAACCGGTGATGAGTGGTGTCCTGCAGGGTTCAGTGTTGGGGCCACAGCTGTTCTCTTTATATATTAACGATCTAGATGACGGGACTGGGGGCATTCTGGCTAAGTTTGCCGATGATACAAAGATCGGTGGAGGGGCAGGTAGTATGGAGGAGGTGGGGAGGCTGCAGAAAGATTTAGACAGTTTAGGAGAGTGGTCCAAGAAATGGCTGATGAAATTCAACGTGGGCAAGTGCGAGGTCTTGCACTTTGGAAAAAAGAATAGAGGCATGGACTATTTTCTAAACGGTGACAAAATTCATAATGCTGAAGTGCAAAGGGACTTGGGAGTCCTAGTCCAGGATTCTCTAAAGGTAAACTTGCAGGTTGAGTCCGTAATTAAGAAAGCAAATGCAATGTTGTCATTCATCTCAAGAGGCTTGGAATATAAAAGCAGGGATGTACTTCTGAAGCTTTATAAAGCATTAGTTCGGCCCCATTTAGAATACTGTGAGCAATTTTGGGCCCCACACCTCAGGAAGGACATACTGGCACTGGAGTGGGTCCAGCGGGGATTCACACGGATGATCCCAGGAATGGTAGGCCTAACATATGGTGAACGTCTGAGGATCCTGGGATTATATTCATTGGACTTTAGGAGGTTGAGGGGAGATCTAATAGAAACTTACAAGATAATGAATGGCTTAGATAGGGTGGACGTAGGGAAGTTGTTTCCATTAGCAGGGGAGACTAGGACCCGGGGGCACAGCCTTAGAATAAAAGGGAGTCACTTTAGAACAGAGATGAGGAGAAATTTCTTCAGCCAGAGAGTGGTGGGTCTGTGGAATTCATTGCCACAGAGGGCGGTGGAGGCCGGGACGTTGAGTGTCTTTAGACAGAAGTTGATAAATTCTTGATTTCTCGAGGAATTAAGGGCTATGGAGAGAGAGAGCGGGTAAATGGAGTTGAAATCAGCCATGATTGAATGGTGGAGTGGACTCGATGGGCCGAATGGCCTTACTTCCGCTCCTATGTCTTATGGTCTAACTGACAGAGCAGGCTCCACGTCAAAAGGCCGAGCTGATCTGAGGTGCCATAATGAAATGACAGCCCTTTAAATCGCAGCAGAACCTGGTTCTTAGCTGGAGGGCATTTTAATGCAAAAATAATTTACAATACATTGCATAGTATAGATATTCTAAAATACTTACAGTTATGATGGCGTTAATCCCAACCATTAAGAATTTTATACAGAAGAAAACACTCTGGGCATGTGACTCCATTATTCAGCTTTCTATTATTTGAGTTACACCATCTAAAGAAAAAGTATTTAAAAGAAATTTAGTAGAACCAATGCATTTTTCTTTTGTGTGAAGTGTTTACGGTACATTGGGCATGCTTTGAAACTGGAATAATATGTTATCTATTCATAAATAAGTTGTCATCAGTGATAATGTAGTTATTTGTATGAAATTTCTGTTTTTATTTACAAATAATATAATACAAATCAATTTGTGATTACATGGTACAGATATAAAAACATTGCCTGCTGCGTCAATTTCTTCACTTTTCATTTAAGCTTGTCTGTCACAAGATGATTGTGCTCAATTTCGAACCTTTCTCTCGAGGAGGACTGGTGCTTTGCGAATCGGAACCTTGCCGAGATTTCTTTGTCTATTTCAAATTCTATCAATGCATTCACAGAAACATAGAAAATAGAAGCAGGAGGAGGCCATTCGACCCTTCGAGCTTGCTCCGCCATTCGTTAGGGTCATGGCTGATCATCAAGTTCAATACCTTGATCCCGCCTTTCCCCATAGCCTCAAGAGCTATAAGTAACTTCTTGAAATCACACATCTTTTTGGCCAAAACTACTTTCTGTGCAAGTGAATTCCACAGAATCACCACTCTCTGGGTGAAGAAATTTCTCCTCACCTCAGTGTTAAAAGGTTTACCCCTTAACCGCAAACGTACCTATTTCAAATACTCCCATTGCATGTAGGTTTGTCAATTATAAAGGGCGGCACAGTGGTTAGCACTGCTGCCTCGCGGCACCGAGGACCCGGGTTCGATTCCGGCCCCGGGTCACTGTGTGTGTGTGGAATTTGCACATTCTCCCCGTGTCTGCGTGATTCTCACCCCCGCTACCCAAAGATGTGCAGGTTAGGTGGATTGGTTACGCTAAATTGCCCCTTAGTTGGGAAAAAAAGAATTGGGTACTCTTGAATTTTTTTTTTTAAAAGGTTTGTTGATTATCACTTGCCATGATCTATTGGAAGTAGCAGATGCTCTTATATCTAATTGAAGACATTCCACCACCCTAATGATGGAGGTCCCCAGTTGCTTACAACACAGGTCATTGCTGGACTGAACTGCAGCATTTCTGGATTGCAACAGAGAAGGTTTATTTTTCAACTATAGGTTGACATCCTAAATGGCACCCAAAATATCTGTAAATATTTCCTCCTGATCTCCTATTCAAGATCATTCTGACAATCATCCCTCACTTTCATTACTGCCATTTTAGCTTTAAAATCCTTCTTCTATCTTTTGGACAATGAGTAGAGACTTCTGTCTCTTTCTTTTTGAATGCATGTTTCTCTTAAAATAGTGAATATCTTATGTCTTTTTCTTCTTTAAAGACTTTTCTGAGAATTTTCCGACTAGGCTAACTTTCGATACAACTTTAGCCAGCTGTGTTTGTGAGGGTAATCTGATTTTCAAGCTATATTTTATGTAACATATATATGATGAGCTTCTCTTGCACAGTTTGAAATAATGAAGGCTATCTTTAACATTGATATCCTAGACAAGGACTGGAACATTATAATGCTATTACGTCCACCAATGTAATCACCTATAGGAGGTTTAAATTAAGATCCTTTAAAGAGTTAATGCTCAGTGCATTGTCAGTGATCCACAATTCTTCACCTTCAGGAATAAACGAATGACTAGGGTAAGAGTAGGGCCAGTCAAGGACAGTAGTGGGAAGTTGTGCTTGGAGTCCGAGGAGATAGGAGAGGTGCTAAATGAATATTTCAGGAAAAAGACAATGTTGTCGAGGAGAATACTGAGATTCAGGCTACTAGACTAGAAGGGCTTGAGGTTCACAAGGAGGAGGTGTTAGCAATTCTGGAAAGTGTGAAAATAGATAAGTCCCCTGAGCCGGATGGGATTTATCCTAGGATTGGATTCTCTGGGAAGCTAGGGAGGAGATTGCTGAGCCTTTGGCTTTGATCTTTAAGTCATCTTTGTCTACAGGAATAGTGCCAGAAGACTAGAGGATAGCAAATGTTGTCCCCTTGTTCAAGAAGGGGAGTAGAGACAACCCCGGTAACCATAGACCAGTGAGCCTTACTTCTGTTGTGGGCAAAATCTTGGAAAGGTTTATAAGAGATAGGATGTATAATCATCTGGAAAGGAATAATTTGATTAGACATAGTCAACACGGTTTTGTGAAGGGTAGGTTGTGCCTCACAAACCTTGTTGAGTTCTTTGAGAAGGTGACTAAACAGGTGGATGAGGGTAAAGCAGTTAATGTGGTGTATATGGATTTCAGTAAAGCCTTTTAGAGCTAAAGCTAGAATTTACAGTGCAGAAGAAGGCCATTCGGCCCATCGAGTCTGCACCGGCTCTTGGAAAGAGCAAGGTCAACACCTCCACCCTATCCCCATAACCCAGTAACCTCACCCAACACTAAGGGCAATTTTGGACACTAAGGGCAATTTATCCTGGCCAATCCACCTAACCTGCACATCTTTGGACTGTGGGAGGAAACCGGAGCACCCGGAGGAAACCCACGCACACACGGGGAGGATGTGCAGACTCCGCACAGACAGTGACCCAAGCCGGAATCGAACCTGGGACCCTGGAGCTGTGAAGCAATTGTGCTAGCCACAATGCTACCGTGCTGCCCCTTTGATAAGGTTCCCCACGGTAGGCTACTGCAGAAAATACGGAGGCATGGGATTCAGGGTGATTTAGCAGTTTGGATCAGAAATTGGCTAGCTGGAAGAAGACAAAGGGTGGTGGTTGATGGAAAATGTTCAGACTGGAGTCCAGTTACTAGTGGTGTACCACAAGGATCTGTTTTGGGGCCACTGCTGTTTGTCATTTTTATAAATGACCTGGAGGAGAGCATAGAAGGATGGGTGAGTAAATTTGCTGATGAAACTAAAGTCGGTGGAGTTGTGGACAGTGCGGAAGGATATTACAAGTTACAGAGGGACATAGATAAGCTGCAGCGCTGGGCTGAGAGGTGGCAAATGGAGTTTAATGCAAAAAAGTGTGAGGTGATTCATTTTGGAAGGAATTACAGGAAGACAGCGTACTGGGCTAATAGTAAGATTCTTGGTAGTGTGGATGAGCAGAGAGATCTCGGTGTCCATGTACATAGATCCCTGAATGTTGCCACCCAGGTTGAGAGGGTTGTTAAGAAGGCGTAAGGTGTGTTAGCTTTTATTGGTAGAGGGATTGAGTTTCGGAGCCATGAGGTCATGTTGCAGCTGTACAAAACTCTGGTGCGGCCGCATTTGGAGTATTGCGTGCGATTCTGGTCGCCGCATTATAGGAAGGATGTGGAAGCATTGGAAAGGGTGCAGAGGAGATTTACCAGAATGTTGCCTGGTATGGAGGGAAGATCTTATGAGGAAAGGCTGAGGGACTTGAGGCTGTTTTCGTTAGAGAGAAGGTTAAGAGGTGACTTACTTGAGGCATACAAGATGATCAGAGGATTGGATAGGGTGGACAATGAGAGCCTTTTTCCTCGGATGGTGATGTCTAGCATGTGGGGACATAGCTTTAAAATGAGGGGAGATAGATATGGGACAGATGTCAGAGGTAGGTTCTTTACTCAGAGAGTAGTAAGGGCGTGGAATGCCCTGCCTGCAACAGTAGTGGACTCGCCAACACTAAGGGCATTCAAATGGTCATTGGATAGACATATGGACGATAAGGGAATAGTGTAGATGGGCTTTAGAGTGGTTTCACAGGTCGGCGCAACATCGAGGGCCGAAGGGCCTGTACTGCGCTGTAATGTTCTATGTTCAGCAATGCTGTATTTCCTCGTATCTCGGGCACTGCTGAAGGGCATAACAACCCAGATCTTTCTGTCAAACTAATGTTGAGGCTAATAGTGCTCCCCATTATTTATATGGAGCAGGGTCTAATCCAAAATTGCTGTCTTAGTGTTGTATGGGCTTGACCACAAAAATTATAGGTTTAATTTCATTGAAAAATTACAATTCAATACACTTAGCCTGCAGCATACTTCAGGAATTTTGGATCTTTAAAGCAAGTTCAAGTGGACAGGCTCCATAGAAGTATTTGCCAGTAGAATGCCAATTAGATGGGCAGCATGGTAGCACAGTGGCTAAGAATGCCAATTTGACGGGTAGCACAATGGCGTAGTGGTTAGCATTGCTGCATCACAGCGCTGAGGTCCCAGGTTCAATCCCGGCCCCTTCATGGCGGGATTTCCAGTGGTGAAGGTGGCATGCCATTGCCTGCCGGCAAGATCTTCCAGTCCCCCTAAAACCTATGGGCATTTGCGTTGCTCACCAGCCATGCCACAGGTGAACCCGTCATTGGGAAGGTGTCACCTTTGGTGGGACTCGAAGACACGGTGATACAGTGGTTAGAACTGCTGCCTCACAGCGCCAGGGACTGAGGTTCAATTCCGACCTCGGGCGACTATCTGTGTGCAGTGTTTCACATTCTTTCCATGTCTGTGTGGGTTTCCTCCGATTTCCTCCCACAATCCAAAGATGTACAGGTTAGGCTGATTGGATATGCTAAATTGACCCTAGGTGGGACAACAAGGATATGGTGGGTGATTGGGCCTAGGTTAGGGAGCTCTTTCCGCAGTCGTTGCAGACTCGATGGACCGAATGGCCTCCTTCTGCACTGTGGTGATTCTATGATCTTGCCGGTGGAAAGGACCTGGAAATTCTAGCCTTCAGTTTTCTTTCTGAACCTTATTTGGCATTGAATGTATTCACTCTGGGGCAGCACGGTGGCGTAGTGGTTAGCGCTGCGGCCTCACAGTGGCGAGGTCCCAGGTTCGATCCCGGCTCTGGGTCACTGTCCGTGTGGAGTTTGCACATTGTCCCCATGTTTGCAAGAGTTTTGCCCCCACAACCCAAAGATGTGCTGGGTAGCTGGATTGGCCATGCTAAATTGTCCCTTAATTGGCAAAAAATGACTTGGGTATCCTAAATTTATTTTTAAAAATAATTTATTCACTCAATGTGGTCCGTTCACGCATTGGTTAGCACTGCTGCCTCACGGCGCCAAGGACCCAGGTTCTATCCCGGCCCCGGGTCACTGTTTGCACATTCTCACCGTGTCCACCCCCACAACCAAAAAAAGATGTGCAGGGTAGGTGGTTTGGGCACGCTAAATTGTCCCTTAATTGGGAAAAAAAATAATTGGGTACTCTAAATTTTAAAAAAATATTCACTCTTGTTTTACATTTCTCTCTCTGCACTGTTAATTTCACAATCCTTCAATCTCTTTGGTTATGGAGATATCCTGCTGTTCTTCCTGTTCACTCAGATTCCAGATGCCCTCTTGTTCTCACCATGATGTTATCATTTATCTATAGCAGCAACTTGCCACAGCAACAAACAATGTTAAAACCTCCAAGAGCATGGGAAAGTCTAGCTAACAGTTGATCATTCAATGACGTAACAACAGCAAATTATGGCCCAAGATATTTCCTGCTGGAACACGGAAGCCTATGACCAAATCAATTGAGTATTATCGCTCCAACTTCAATCAATACAGTCGTTATGTAATACCTCTTCCCCATTAGTAACTGGAACAGTCAAGACACATCCATCTTAGAAGGGGTCAATAAAAGAAAAGGTTAGACTTCCGTACACTTTAGGAACTTTCAAGCGGTTATTGGATAGGCACATGGAGCACACCAGAATGACAGGGAATGGGATAGCTTGATCTTGGTTTCGGACAATGCTCGGCACAACATCGAGAGCTGAAGGGCCTGTTCTGTGCTGTACTGTTCTATGTTCAAAATAAATCTATTTTTTCACCATTTTTTTCTTCCATAAAACAAACTATGAGCAAAATGGAAGTACCAACCTAATTGTTAAAATGTTTCACTGACGCAATTCTTTTGCTTTGTAATATTTTAATGTTTCTTCTTCTTCGAGTTCTCTGCCCAAAGGCAGGTCGAACCCACTGTGCACGACCTCCATCACAGGCAAGTCAAAGAGGCAGGTCTCAAACCCACCCCAGCCAGACCAGGGATTGAACCCTGTGCTGTCAGCACCAATCTGATCCTCACTGACTACACAGCCAACTGCCACCACCCACTGCTTGCCCCCCGGCCCCAAAAGGAGTCCATGTTGCTGTGACACTGTGACAACGTTTACATGTATGTTGTAGTCTGGAACTATGGTAGTGATGGTGCAGGCTCCAATTTCTCCTGTCCAGTAATCTTTCACTGTCTGCCACGGACGTATATTGGATGAATATATAAGTTGATACCCAACCTAGTTTGCGTTATGAACACTCCTTCCTTGGCCATCAAGTCCTGGGGCAGGACTTGAACTCAGAGCTTCTGTCTCAAGAGGCGGGGGACAATACCCACTGCATCACAAGACATCCAGATTTAATTTACTAAAAAAACATTGGGCGTGATTTAACGGAAAGGTTTCTAAGGGCGGGATTTATCAGTTGTTTACGCTGGCCGGAAATTCCAGTCTTACGCCGGCGCACGAGTTTCACGGCGACGAGAGCTGCTGTCACCGGAAAATCCCATTGACAATGGCGGGGTTACTAAATCCTGCTGGCGGGCCACCTCCACTGCCGAACTACACGCAGCGGGGTGATCAGTAAATTCTACCCCAAGTATCATTTTGGGCATGTTTGGTGGGGTGTTTCCCGCTGGCTTTTTTGGAGAGATCCACACTGGTTTTTATCCAAACTTAGTCGATTTTTGGGGCCTTGGGGAGTTTCACTCCGGTCCAGCCCACACATAGAGGGCGGGATTCACCGACCGCACGTTGCGTGTTTTCGGCAGTGGAAGCTGCCTACCAGCGGGATTTACTGGTCCGGCCATTGTAAAGGACTGTACCCCTTGTCGCTGGGAAACCCGTGCGACGTAGGTGGGACTGGAATATCTTACACAGTGAACAGCCTGTAAATTCCTTCCAGAAATTAGTTCAGCAGCGGGGAGCTGAACTCGCTGGTGAGACCGGCTCCTCAGAGACCAGGCCGCCATTTTGAAAGCATGCCCAAATCTGTAAGTGAGTTTTGAGGCTCCCTGCACCCTCCACACATGGGAAATGTCAACCCCTCGCCACACGTGAGGACACTCTGCTATGGGATCTTTGTAGTTGGCCCCCCATTTCAGGCCTCCACCCTTTCGCACCCCCTTTTATGACCCCACCCTTCAGCCCCCCCAACCTTAGGAAGCCGCTTCATTCCTGCCTTCACCCCCACCCACCCATACCTCCTCATCCCCTCCTTTCATAGGCATGGCCCCCCTCAGGTTCCAGTCCCTGGCCGTACCCCGGCCAGCCTGGCAATGCCAAGATGCCTGAGAGCCAGAGGGAGAGCCTGGGTGCCACCCTGCCCTAGTGCCTGATCACCCAAGGGTCTTCAATGGCATGGGAGAACTCTCCAGGTGCCGTGTGTGGACCAATGCGAAATGGTGTCCGTATGACCTCTCACTGGGGAGTAGGTTATTTTCTGGGAGGCCATTAGATAGGGTGTCCTTCCCAATAATGAGATGGCAATTGATTGCCATTAATTGGCGACGATTGGTGTCTCGCCACGTCCAGGCGGGATCCGGGACCCGCCAACGGGAGCGGGCCGGTTAGATCGCGACCCGATTGGCGAGCGGGCGGAACCCAAATTTGGCCTCTACCACGATTCAACGGGCACGTTAAATCGCGCCCGTCAAGAAAACGGTCAATGGGTCCCAATCTGATGCCGATACAATCCTACACGTTTAACCAAATCCCATTTCCAATGTGCAGCAAAAATGTGTTGGGTATGGGAAAAAAAGGACAGAGGGGAGAAAAGTGCAGGACACGTGCTGGGGAGGGTGGCTGATGTGCAAATCCACCAAACACGGCCTCCCATTCAGCAAAATGCAAGGTCGGGAGATATAGGGGTGTTGTTTTTTTTGACTGAGATAGAAAGACTTACGAGATTGAGCTTGCTGCTTGGCGTTGGAGTTTACTGGAACCGAATCCGGCACCGGTTTGAATTGGGAGCTCGCGGGGGCCAACGGTCGCCCCGCGCGCCGGCCGCCATCTTGTCCCCCCCGCCGGACACTGGCGGCGGTGGCGGCGGCAACCCCTCTCTCCTCTCCGCCAAATGCACTGCCGGCCTCCCCAAAAGGTTTGGACAATTTACCGAACTTACTACCTACCAGCGTGCTTTTGTTATTGTTGTTGTCGTCGTCTCCCTTCCTTCCAAGGGTTGGGAGCAAGTCCATCTTCTTCCAGGTTGCCCAGGAAGATGCACTCAGATTTGGGTTCTACATTAGCCATCCGCGCCTACACATCTTTTTGCCTAAAATAAAAACTTCCACGAGGTGAGTTTGCAAATGCAAGCCCCATTAATGTCCTGTCAGCATTAAAGAGAAGTGCACTCCAGGGGATCTCTGCAATGGGCACAGTAAGAAGTCTTCCAACACCAGGTTGAAGCCCCAACAGGTTTGTTTGGAATCACTAACTATCGGAGCGCAGCTCCTTCCTCAGGTGAGTGATCAGAAGTTGTAGATTCGGTTGGAAAAAGTTCTGGAGAAGAGATGAGGGGGATTTTTTTTTCCTGATGAAGGAGGTGCACTCTGAAAGCTAGTGATTCCAAATAAACCTGTTGGACTTTGACCCGGTGTTCTTACTGCGCCCACCCCAGTCCAACGCTGGCATCTCCACATCTCTGTAATGGGGGCAAGACCACAATGTAGAACCCTTGCCCAGCCGTGATCTTAAATTCATGCAATCAGTCTCGTAATCTTGTGGGTGAGAAACAGATTGTTGTAAATACTCAATTCTTCCATTAGTGCAAGTTGGTCTGGCCTCCTTGGAAGCGAAGATTTTTGGTCAAGTGACGACCCAGGAGAGGATAAAGATGATGAGAGAGGTTGTTGTCATTTGACTTTGCAATTTGGTTCAGCAATGACATTCTTACAGTTATGGCGCAGTTCAAAGAATCATTTTAATTTTGTTCTTAGCACCAATATAATGCAGTTTACATAATTTTTAAAACAAAATTATGTAGTATAGTTAGCCTTAATTAAAATTCACTGAGAGAGGTTATGGTTGAGCAAAAGGGCAGCACGGTAACATAGTGGTTAGCAGTATGGCTTCTCAGCGCCAGGGTCCCAGGTTCGATTCCTGCTTGGGTCACTGTGCAGAGTCTGCACGTTCTCCACTAATCTGCGTGGGTTTCCTCCGAGTGCTCCGGTTTCCTCCCACAGTCCAAAGATGTGCAGGTTAGGTGGATTGGCCATGCTAAATTGCCCTTAGGTTAGATGGGGTTGCTGGGTTACAGGGATAGGGTGGAGGTATGGGTTTAAGTAGGGTGCTCTTTCCAAGAGCTGGTGCAGACTCGCTGTAAATTCTATGAAATCGGGGAAAAGACACTCCCTCTGACCAGAAGTTATCCATTCTGTTGGGAAACGATCTGGAGAAGAGATGAGGGGAATTTTTTCACCCCCAATCAGATTTGTCAGTATATGGACAAAAGCTGAATTCTTCCATTAGTTCAATTATCAAAGTTGGGTTAAGCCTCCTTGGAAGAGAAAAAGTCAAGAGGCGCCTACGGAGTGGGTAAAGATGATGAGAGAAGCTTTTGTAGAGCAAATAGGGGAAAGGACACGCCCTCTGAACAGAAGTCATCAATTTTGTTGGAACAAGATCTGGAGAAGAGATTTTTAAAAAAATTTAGAGTACCCAATTATTTTTTTCCAATTAAGGGTAATTTAGCATGGCCAATCCACCTACCCTGCACATCTTTGAGCTGTGGGGGAGAATGTGCAAACTCCACACGGACAGTGACCCAGGACCGGGATTAGAACCTGGGTCCTCCGCGCCATAGGCAGCAGTGCTTGCCACCGTGCCGCCCGATCTAGAGAAGAGATGAGGGTTTTTTTTTCCCCAATCAGATTTGTCAGTATTTGGAATGCTCTAACCGAAAAAGTGGTGACAGCTGATTATCATAGATTATCATAGAATTTACAGTGCAGAAGGAGGCCATTTGGCCCATCGAGTCTGCACTGGCTCTTGGAAAGAGCACCCTACCCAAAGTCAACACCTCCACCCCATCCCCATAACCCAGTAACCCCACCCAACACTAAGGGCAATTTTGGACACTAAGGGCAATTTATCATGGCCAATCCACCTAACCTGCACATCTTTGGACTGGGAGGAAACCGGAGCACCCGGAGGAAACTCACGCACACACGGGGAGGATGTGCAGACTCCGCACAGACAGTGACCCAAGCCGGAATCGAACCTGGGACCCTGGAGCTGTGAAGCAATTGTGCTATCCACAATGCTACCGTGCTGACAGATGCGAGGGAGTTGGGCAGAGCCTGAGGATGAGAAACATACAGGGATGTGGGATTGAACTCTTTCCATGGGATAGCACAGGCTTGTCAGGTCGAATGACCTCTTTTTGTGCTGTAAGTTTCTATGATTCTAATGAATCAATTGGGGGTTCAGCCCCAAAAATGGCCGCTACCTCTTGCGTTTATTCATAAGAAGGTTGAGAGAAGTATGGTAGGATTTTTTAAATGGGACCTGAAGTAGAACATATTTCATTGTGGAAACGGAGATTGAGGAGAATCATAAATTTTTCAAATGCTGTGATGAATGGATAGAGTTAAAATACGTTTATTGGATTTTTAACATATATTTGTGTTATATTTTAATGTGCCTCAAGTTAAGATTCAAGATTAGATGAAATTACCCTGCACCCACCACCGCATATTAGTAGATATGCATAAAATAGTTGGCCATGTTAATTAAAACGTTTACATTTTATATCTGGTTGGGAATAAGATTGAGGGTAATTAGAATGATTACTGAGACAGAAATTATTTAACATTGAATGGAAGTATTTTGCTAACGAAACCACGGAAGTACCATGCAAAAAGAAACAGGAAAAGAGTCATTAAATGTAAAATGTAAGTGTGAGAAAAATTTACTCCTGGTTTATTTTTCCAATTTTGGGGCCATTTTAGGTTTTAGAAAAAGGGTTTTTCAAATAAAAATCACACATTCAGTATTGGTCAAACTAACCGAGGAAGGAAATCTGTCATCCTTACCCGGTCTGTCCTACATGTGACTCCTAACACACAGCAAGACCATAAGACATAGGAGCAGAATTAGGCCATTCGGCCCATCGTGTTCACTCCACCATTCAATCATAGCTGTTATGTTTCTCATCCCTATTCTCCTGCCTTCTCCCGTAACCCTGATCTCCTTATTAATCAAGAACCTACCTATCTCTGTCTTAAAGACACTCAGTGACTTGGCCTCCACAGTCTTCTACGGCAATGAGTTTCACAGATTCACCACCCTCTGGCTGAAAAAAATCCTTCTCTTTTCTATTTTAAAGGATCATCCCTACAGTCTGAGGCTTTGCCCACGTGTTTTAATTTCTCCTACTAGTGGAAACATACCCTCCACATTCACTCTAGGCCTCTCAGTATTCTGTAAGATTTAATGAGACCCCCCCTCGCCCTTCGAAACTCCATTGAGTACAGACCCAGAGTCTTCAACCATTCCTCTTATGATAAGTCTTTCATTCCGGGGATCATTCTTGTGAACTTCCTCTGGACACTTTCAATGGCCAGCACATCCTTCCTTAGGTATGGGGCCCAAAACTGTTCACAATACTCTGAATTGGGTCTTACCAGAGCTTTATTGTACTTTATTGAGCTTTATTCAGCCTCAACAGTACATCCCTGCTCTTGTGTTCTAGCCCTCTCGACATTAATGCCAATATTGCATTTGCCTTCCTAAATGCCGACTGAACCTGCATGTTAACCTTAAGAGAATCCTGAACTAGGACTCCTAAGTCCCTTTTGTGCTTCTGATTTCCAAAGCCTTTTCCCATTTAGAAAATGATCCCTCTATTCTTCCAGCCAAAGTGCATAACCTCACACTTTTGGTTGACTCTTAAATGCCCTCTGAAATGGCCTAGCAAGCCACTCCGTTCAAGGGCAATTAGGGATGGGAATAAATGCTGGCCCAGCCAGTGGCTCCCACATACCATAGAACAATTTGTAAACACAGTTGATGAATGCTTCAGTGCATTAAAAGGGTACATTTTTGGATTAGTAACGCCCAATGTTGAGGCACAAAATGGACGTTACTGATCAGAAAGTGTGACAAGAGGTGAGAATCTATTACAGTAGCTCTCCATGCATTTTTACCCGGTCTAATTTCACAGCCAGAACACCAGAGAAGACCTGCGTGTTCATGGGCTGATGCATCGTTAAATTAATGTCATGATCTTATTTGTGTAATTTTTGTATTTCAGCCTGTATAGCACTAAATTCAGGACTTGCCTATATAAAAAACAAATGCCCAGATTTGCTAGGAATTGAGCTGCATATGAAAGTTTATTTAAGAAACACAGTGAGAAGATCCATTGAACAAGTCCCAGGCCAAATTTCTGTTGTTTTTCTGAAATTTTCTGTTTTGCTGTTGAATTGTTCCACTGTTTTTTTTTCCAAATTGGTTTCCTCATGGGAATCACAATATTTTTGTGTGATTTGAGCAAAAATAGAATTCCCAATGGACAGATGGCAGTGAGGACATGCTACAACAGAAGCACTCTGCATCCTGTTCACTGATACTACTACACAAGGATCTACTTCCATGAGGAGGCTAGAAACAGGTTGAATTGTTGTTCATCTTGAGCCTGTGATTTGTAATATAAACAATGAGGCATTTATGTTGTATGCTCTAAGTAGTACTACGGCCACAGGAAAGCTACTGTCAGAATGGCCTTTAAATTTTCTGCTTCAAGATCATTTCACAATGTCAACAGAGATATGCAATATATGTCACTCGGCTTTCCATATGTCTTTACGGCAAGTAACTCGTATCATGCTTGCTTCAGCAAGAAGGCTATTATGACAGTTGCATGAGAAGAATGTGCAATTTTCTTTAGAGTAGTTTAGACAATTATAGATTCATTTGGCCATGTAGCGTTTCCTTACCTTTTGGCATCTGCAAAGAACAATGATCGTTTTGTGGGCAATGTTTTGCAGCCCCCCCCCCTCCCCCCCGGCCTTTAACAATCCACCATCTCATAAGTATTTGTCCTACGAAAACAAGTTTGAAGATGGCTCACCAACAGTCAAGACTATACTTTGAAACCATGGATCATTAACCAAGTCACACTGACAGCATTGGGCAGAATTTGGTACATTGAACAGTGCTTCTTGTGCCTGAATAAAGTTGATAAATCTTGCAATATTGTCAGTGGCAGATTTAAAGCTAGTGGGACTTTGTGCTCATCTCCATCTTTGCCAAACCCCCCCCCCCCCCCCCCCCCCCGGCCAAATCTGGAACCTACCCCCTCTTTTGACAAATCACAAAAAGAAAAATATCCCTCCATACCTTTGCAATATTAAGGTCAGCAAAGTGCCAGTTTGTAGCTGGGTTAATTCAAGTTTGTAAACTGAAGTATATAAAAAGTTCAACAATATGCAACTAGTTTTTCTGTGGTTTTAGTTTTGCATTCATACACTTTTAAAAAAAAATAATTTTTATTAAGGTTTTCGTAAAATATCAATAACAAAATGAAAAAGGAACCCAACAGGGTTGAGTACAAAACACAGTCTAGAAAAACAACCCTCCCTACCCCCCTCCCCCCTGTACATAAATAATAAATTAACATTAACACCCCGACTTAACACAACAGGTACATACACCCCCTCAGACCCTCCAGTGTAAATAACCAAAACAAAAATAAACTACCCCCCCCCCCCCCCACCCCCCCCGAGTTGCTGCTGCTATTGACCAATGTCTACCGTTCTGCCAGGAAGTCCTAAGAAGGTTGCCACCGCCTAAAGAACCCTTGTACTGACCCTCTCAAAGCAAATTTCACACTCTCCAACTTAATAAACCCCGCCATATCGTTGATCCAGGATTCCACGCTTGAGGACCTCGCATCCTTCCACTGAAGAAGAATCCCTCGCCGGGCTACCAGGGACGCAAAGGCTTGAATACCGGCCTCTTTCGCCTCCTGCACTCCCGGCTCCTCTGCGACCCCAAATATTGCGAGCCCCCAGCCCGGTTTGACCATGGATCCTACCACCCCCGACACCGTCCTCACTACGCCCCTCCAAAATTCCTCCAGCGCTGGGCATGCCCAGAACATATGGGTGTGATTTGCTAGGCTCCCTGAGCACCTAACACACCTGCCCTCGCCCCCAAAGAACCGGCTCATCCTTGTCCCGGTCATGTGTGCCCTGTGCAGCACCTTAAACTGTTTGAGGCTGAGCCTCGCGCACGATGAGGAAGAGTTCACCCTCCCTCCCTAGGGCATCTGCCCACGTCCCTTCCTCAATCTCCTCTCCCAACTCCTCCTCCCACTTACCTTTCACCTCCACCACTGAAGCCTCCTCCTCCTCCTGCATCACCTGGTAAGTTTCCGAGATCTTCCCCACTCCCACCCACCCCCCAAAGAGCACCCTGTCCTGTACTGCGTGTGGCAGCAGCCGCGGGAATTCCACCACCTGCCGCCTGGCAAACGCCTTAACCTGTAAGTACCTGAAGGTGTTCCTCAGGGGGAGCCCGTACTTCTCCTCCAGCTCCCCCAGGCTCGCAAACTTCCCGTCCACAAACAGATCCCCCAACCTTCGTATCCCTGCCCTGTGCCACCCCGAAAACCCTCCATCTGTTCTCCCTGGGACAAACCGGTGGTTCCCCCGTATTGGGGTCCACACCGAGGCCCCAACTTCCCCCCTGTGCCGCCTCCACTGCCCCTAGATTTTGAGGGCAGCCGCCACCACCGGGCTCGTGGTATACCTCCTTGGAGAGAACGGCAGCGGCGCCGTTGCCAGCGCCCCCAGACTCGTACCCACACAAGACGCCGTCTCCAGCTTCTTCCATGCAGCCCCCTCCCCCTCCATCACCCACTTGCGCACCATTGTCGCATTGGCGGCCCAGTAGTACCCACAGAGGTTGGGCAGCGCCAGCCCCCCCCATGTCTACTCCGCTCCAGGAACGCCCTTCTCACCATCGGAGTTCTTCGTGGCCACACAAACCCCATTATACTCCTGTTGACCCGCCTAAAGAAGGCCTTCGGGATAAACACGGGGAGGCACTGGAACAGGAACAAAACCCTTGGGAGCACCGCCATTTTGACTGACTGCACCCTACCTGCCAAGGACAGCGGCAACGCGTCCCACCTCTTGAACTCCTCCTCCATTTGCTCCACCAGCCTTGTGAAATTAAGTCTATGCAGGGCCCCCCAGCTCCTGGCCACCTGGACCCCCAAATAAAGCTCCTCTCCGACCTTTTTAGTGGGAGCTCGCCAAGCCCCCTCTCCTGGTCCCCTGGGTGAACCACGAACAGCTCGCTCTTCCCCATGTTGAGGTTGTACCCCGAAAAATCCCCGAATTCCCTAAGGATCCTCATTACCTCCGGCATTCCCCCCACCGGGTCCGCCACATATAGTAGCAAGTCGTCCGCATAGAGCGACACCTTATGCTCCTCCCCACCCCGCACCAACCCCCTCCAGTTCCTCGACTCCCTCAGTGCCATAGCCAGGGGCTCAATCGCCAGTGCGAAGAGCAGGGGGACGGGACACCCCTGCCTCGTCCCTCGATGCAACCGAAAGTACTCGGACCTCCTCCTGCTTGTGACCACACTTGCCATCGGGACCTCATACAACAGCTTAACCCACCTGACAAATCCCTCCCCAAACCCAAACCTCTTCAGCACCTCCCACAGGTACCCCCACTCTACCCTATCGAAGGCTTTCTCAGCGTCCATCGCCACCACTATCTCCGCCTCCCCCTCCCTTGCCGGCATCATGATAACGTTCAAAAGCCGCCGCACATTCGCCTTCAACTGCCTCCCCTTCACGAACCCCGTCTGGTCTTCGTGGATGATCTGCGGCACACAATCCTCAATCCTCGTGGCTAAGACCTTCGCCAGCACCTTGGCATCTACATTTAGCAACGAAATCGGTCTGTAAGACCCACACTGCAGGGGATCCTTGTCCCGCTTCAGGATCAAGGAGATCAGTGCCCGGGACATCGGTGGCAAAGGCCCCCCCCTCCCTTGCCTCATTGAAGGTCCTAACTAGCAACGGGCCCAACAGGTCCATATATTCTTTACAGAATTCGACCGGGAAACCGTCCGGCCCCGGTGCCTTCCCCGTCTGCATGCCTCCTATCCCTTTGGTCAGCTCCTCCAACCCAATCGGGGCCCCCAATCCCGCCACCAGTCCCTCCTCCACCTTCGGAAACCTCAATTGGTCCAGGAAGCGGCCCATCTCTCCCTCCTCCCGTGGGGGCTCGGACCAGTACAATTCCTCATAAAAGTCCCTGAAGACCCCATTGATGCCAACCCCACTCCACACCACACTCCCTCCCCTGTCCTTAACTCTCCCGATCTCCCTAGCTGCGACCCGCCTCCGAAGCTGATGCGCCAGCATCCGGCTTGCCTTTTCCCCATACTCATAAATCGTCCCCTGGGCCTTCCTCCACTGCACCTCCGCCTTCTTGGTGGTCATCAGGTCGAATTCGGCCTGGAGGCTGCGCCTCTTCCTCAACAATCCTTCCTCGGGCACCTCCGCATACCTCCTGTCTACCTCCTGTCTACCCTCACTATCTCCCCCACCAGCCTCTCCCTCTCCCTTCTGCTCCCTCCTCCTTGTGGGCCCTAATGGAGATCAGCTCTCCCCTAACCACCGCCTTCAGCGCCTCCCATACCATCCCCACTCGGACCTCCCGTTATCGTTGGCCTCCAGGTACCTCGCGATATTTCTTCGGACCCACTCGCTCACCTCCTCGTCCGCCAACAGCCCCACCTCCAAGTGCCATGGCTGCTGGTCCCTCTCCTCCCAGCTCTAAGTCCACCCAATGCGGGGCATGGTCCGAAATGGCTATCGCCGAATACTTGGTATCCTCTACTCTCGTTGTCAGCGCCCTGCTCAAAATAAAAAACTCGATTCGGGAATAAGCCTTATGGACATGTGAGAAGAATGAAAATTCCCTAGCCCCCGGCCTTGCAAATCTCCAAGGGTCCACCCCTCCCATTTGGTCCATAAACCCCCTCAGCACTCTAGCTGCCGCCGGCTTCCTACCCGTCATAGACCTGGAGAGATTCAGTGCCAGATCCAGCACCGTGTTAAAGTTTCCCCCATTATCAGGCCCCCCCACTTCCAAGTCTGGGATCCGACCCAACATGCGCCGCATAAAACCCGCATCGTCCCAGTTCTGGGCATACACATTGACCAGTACCACCCTCTCTCCCTGCAACTTACCACTTATCATTACGTACCTACCGCCATTGTCTGCCACAATGCTCGACGCCTCGAATGACACCTTTCCCACCAAGATCGCCACCCCTCGATTTTTGGCATCCAGCCCCGAATGAAACACCTGATCTACCCACCCATTCCTCAATCTTACCTGGTCTGCCACCTTCAGGTGTGTCTCCTGGAGCATAACCACATCCGCCTTCAGGTGCGCGAACACGCGGGCCCGCTTGACCGCCCATTCAGTCCCCTTACATTCCAGGTTATCAGCCGGATCAGGGGGCTACCCGCCCCCCTCTCCCGCCGACTAGTCATGACCCCTCCTCGGCCAGCCACGCGCCCGCACCCCACGCCCGGCCCGTTCCCCACGGCGGCAGACCCTCGTCTCGACCCCCCCCCCCCCCCCCCCCCCCCCCCCCCCCCCCCCACTCGCTCCAGCTCCCCTTTGACTATAGCAGCAGCAACTCGATTCCCGCCTATCCTAGCTGTTTTACTCCCCCCATTGCACTTCCGCAAGTCAGCTGACTCCTGCTGACCCCGGCCACTCCCGCCTCTCCTTCGACTCCTCCCATTGCGTTCATTAACAGAGGGATTGAATTTAAGAGCCGTGAGGTGATGATGCAGCTGTACAAAACTTTGGTAAGGCCACATTTGGAGTACTGTGTACAGTTCTGGTTGCCTCATTTTAGGAAGGATGTGGAAGCTTTGGAAAAGGTGCAAAGAAGATTTACCAGGATGTTGCCTGGAATGGAGAGTAGGTCTTACGAGGAAAGGTTGAGGGTGCGAGGCCTTTTCTCATTAGAACGGAGAAGGATGAGGGGCGACTTGATAGAGGTTTATAAGATGATCAAGGGAATAGATAGAGTAGACAGTCAGAGACTTTTTCCCCGGGTGGAACAAACCATTACAAGGGGACATAAATTTAAAGTGAAAGGTGGAAGATATAGGAGGGATATCAGAGGTAGGTTCTTTACCCAGAGAGTAGTGGGGGCATGGAATGCACTGCCTGTGGAAGTAGTTGAGTCAGAAACATTAGGGACCTTCAAGTAGCTATTGGATAAATACATGGATTACGGTAAAATGATATAGTGTAGATTTATTTGTTCTTAAGGGCAGCACGGTAGCATTGTGGATAGCACAATTGCTTCACAGCTCCAGGGTCCCAGGTTCGATTCCGGCTTGGGTCACTGTCTGTGCGGAGTCTGCACGTCCTCCCCGTGTCTGCGTGGGTTTCCTCCGGGTGCTCCGGTTTCCTCCCACAGTCCAAAGATGTGCAGATTAGGTGAACTGGCCAATGATAAATTGCCCTTAATGTCCAAAATTGCCCTTGGTGTTGGGTGGTGGTGTTGAGTTTGGGTAGGGTGCTCTTTCCAAGAGCCGGTGCAGACTCAAAGGGCCGAATGGCCTCCTTCTGCACTGTAAATCCAATGATAATCTATGATTAATCTAGGACAAAGGTTCGGCACAACATCGTGGGCCGAAGGGCCTGTTCTGTGCTGTATTTTCTATGTTCTATGTTATATTCGAACCTCCGCGTTCTCCCACCTGCTGCTCCTCTCCTTCTTGGCCCACTTGAGCACACACTCCCGATCAGCGAACCGATGAAACCGCACCAGCACCACCTGCGGAGGCTCGTTAGCCTTGGGCCTCCTCGCCTGCTACAGGGGTTCCTGGAAGGACCCCGCTCCCATCAGCGAGTTCAACATGGTGACCACATAGGCCCCGGCGTCTGGCCCCTCCAGCCCCTCCGGGAGTCCCAGAATCCGCAGATTCTTCCGCCTCGACCGATTCTCCATCTCCTCGAACTGCTCCTGCCATTTCTTGTGGAGCGCCTCGTGCGCCTCCACCTTTACTGCCAGGCCTAAGATCTCGTCCTCGTTGTCGGAGATCTTTTGTCGGGCCTCGCGGATCACCACCCCCTGGGCCGTCTGTGTCTCCAGCAGCTTATCAATTGAAGCCTTCATCGGCTCTAGCAGGTCCGCTTTAATCTCTCTGAAGCAGCGCTGGATACCCTCCTGTTGCTCCTGCGCCCACTGCATCCACGCTGCCTGGTCTCCGCCCGCCGCCATTTTGTTCTTCTTCCCTCGCACCTTCTTCGGGTCCACCACCACCTTTTTAGTCGCCCCGCTCCTGGTAAAAGACAAAGACTATCGGGGAATTGTTGCAATCCCCTTCCCACACCGGGAATCGTCAAAAAAGCGCCGTTGGGGGTCCTGAAAAGAGCCCAAAAGTCAGTTTTTGCGGGAGCTGCCGAATGTGCGACTTAGCTCCGCATAGCCGCAACCGCAAGTCTTTTGCATTCATACACATGGTCACATCCCATACCCAATCAGCGACATTCAGTCATTTATTCACAATTGCATGCAGATACATGGGTAAATATACACTGGGCGTACTCACTTAAAAAACATAACACCGAGTATCAGATTGAAGTGCGTGGGAAGGTTTGACACCCCACTCTGTTTTTGCTATTTTTCCCCAAATCCCCAGCTACAGTAATCAGGAAGATAAAAGCAAATGACTGCAGATGCTGGAATCGGAAACAAAAACAAAATCTCAGCAGGTCTGACAGCATCTGTAGAGAGAGAAGGAAGCTAATGTTTAGAGTCTGGATGACTCTTTGACTGGTCACTATATCCAGTCTTTGTTGCCTGACTGAAAATTTGGATGATTACACGTAGAGAGAGACTGGGGAAAGACAAAAACTTTGGCACTGTTACTGAGAGGCAGACAGATCCAACAAGATCCACTTCCAAACGTCCCAATGGTTTTGATTTGGTAGGTCTGACCTTTTAGAAAACCCTCTTATTGGTAGAGAAATTCTGGATGCATCAAGGCAGAACAGACTCAATAGACTGAATGGCCTGCCTGTGCTCCTCCGTCTTATGGTCTTATGCCACTCTGATGGACATTGAAGTCCCTCACCCATGGGAGGGTGATGTGGGAATCAGCAGGTGGGGGCTTTTAATTCCAGAGTTTTATTAAATTCAAATTCCACCACCTGCCCTGGTGTGATTCCAACCCAGGTGCCCAGAGCATTGCCTGGGTCTCTGGATTAGAGAGCCAGTGACAATAGCGCTATGCAACCATCTCCACAATAGTGCAGTGAGGTAAATTGAATCTAAAAGCTTCCTGCTCTAACCTGTTCCAGTTGACAAAGTTCATGGCTGGCTCTTTTGGTCAATCACCTAAAAGGGAATTAATTTTGCAGTTTATATTTCATGAAGGCAGTGTCCCTGTAAGTAGCAATGACACTACCAGTTATATTGGCGCCACACAAATGCCAGGCAATGACGATCTCATACAAGAGAGGATCCAACTATCACCACGTGACATTCAATGGCATCATCATCGCTGAATCCCTCACAAGCAACATCCTAGGGTTTACCATTGATCAGAAACTGAACTGGACTAGCCATAATAATACTGTGGCTACCAGGGCAGGTCAAAGGCTAAGAATCCTACGGCGAGTAACTCACCTCCTGACCCCTCAAAGCCTGACCACTATCTACAAGGCACAAGTCAGGAGTGTGATGGAATACCCTCCACTTGCCTGGATGAGTGCAGCTCCAACAATACTCAAGAAGCTCAACACCATCCAGGACAAAGCAGCCCCGCTTGATTGCCCCCCCTTCCACAAACATTCAATCCCTCCACCACCGATGAACAGTGGCAGCCGTGTGTACCATCAAAAGATGCACTGCAGTAATTCGCCAAGGTTCCTTAGACAGCACCTTCCAAACTGGGGCAGCACGGTAGCATTGTGGATAGCACAATTGCTTCACAGCTCCAGGGTCCCAGGTTTGATTCTGGCTTGGGTCACTGTCTGTGCGGAGTCTGCACATCCTCCCAGTGTGTGCGTGGGTTTCCTCCGGGTGCTCCGGTTTCCTCCCACAGTCCAAAGACGTGCAGGTTAGGTGGATTGGCCATGATAAATTGCCCTTAGTGTCCAAAATTGCCCTTAGTGTTGGGTGGGGTTACTGGGTTATGGGGATAGGGTGGAGGTGTTGACCTTGGGTAGGGTGCTCTTTCCAAGAGCCGGTGCAGACTCGATGGGCCGAATGGCCTCCTTCTGCACTGTAAATTCTATGATAATCTATGAAACTGATGGCTACCATCTAGAAGGATAAGAGCAGCAGATACCTGGGAACCCCACCATGTGGAAGTTTCTGTCCAGGTCAATCACCACTCTGGCTTGGAAATATATCGCCGTTCCTTCACTGTCGCTGCGGAAAAATCCTGGAACTCCTTCCCTAACAGTTCAGTGGGTGTACTTACACCTCAGAGACTGCAGTGATTCAAGAAGACAACTCACTACCACCTTCTGAAGGGCAACTAGGGATGGGCAATAAATGCAAGCCAAACCAGCGACGCCCATATCCCATAAATGAATTCTTTAAAAAGTGCACAATCTGACAGTAAAACATTGGGAATCATGAAACATTCTCTAAAAATAATTTCCCGGTTACCTGATCGGAGAATACTTTGAAATAAAATTTATCACACCTTTAAACATTTTTGAAAGTGGGAATGGGATGGGAAGAGAGGTGAAAAGCTTTGAATTCGCCTGTCCAGACTGCCTTTGATGTATTACAGTGATATAGAACGGTGCAATTAATAGAAGAGACCATCCTATTCCATATCAAATACAATTGGGTTTGGAAAATTATTTATAATGACATTTTCAGTCTTTTTTTCCGTACAGGTCTTACTAAAATAAATTGCTCGTTCTTGGTTCTGAATTGCCCTCCCAAACTGTGAAGCCTTCTACTCAAAACTTTAATGAATAGAGAAGCAAGTTTCAGTTTTCTCAGAATAAATTCATTATGGGATGTGCTTTAGTCCGATCTTATCCCACCTCCACACTGAGTAAACCATTCCATGTTTGATATATCTCGCAAAGCAGTATGGTCAGAAAGTGTGCTCCAGATCTGGAAACCTGGGACGGCACAGATGTCACAACCCAATTCTGTGAGCAGTGCTCCTGTGTTTGCCTTGCTTATTTTACATTGCACAATATTTGCAGCCAACTTGGATTGTTGACTGGCGGTGGGAGGGAAAAAAGAATGAATGTGTAACCCCCACGCAAGCATGCATGGAGGGGAAATAACAGACTAAATCTTCCAGTCCTGCGATTTAATGATCACTGAGCTGAATTGAGTAACAGTAATTCTTTCTGGGCTGAAGTGATTTATTTGCTCCTGCCCAGGTTGGCGGCAGCACCTTCCATCGATCTGTCTTGAGGATAACTTGAATTTTCATTTGACACTTTTGCACATTGACTCACAGCCGAGCAGATAGCTCAGTGTCTCAGCTGAAAGAGGACACTTCCAACTATTTTGGTTGAACCAAATGACCAAGTGAACTGCATCAAATCACCCTGATGTCTCACTTGCAGGTCACAGAAACATCTATCTATTCCCCTTACAATTGAATCCCTTACAACTATTGCATTTACACACTTTTTAATTCTCCCCTGTGCAGCAGAGCCAATTGTGGTGCATACAAATTGGCTATCACTGCTTTCCCCTAAGAGGCCATTCCCTCAATAATATCCAAGACAGTGACTCTGTTTTGCAGGGGAATAGCTGCAAGGGACTCCTGCACTACCTGTCTAGACCTCTTGGTCATCATGGTGGTCACCCTTTCCCTTCCTGCCTGTGAACTCTTCACCTGCAGTGTGACCATCTCTCTATAGGTGCTATCCACAATATTCTCTATCTTGCGAATGCTCCAGTGTCCCCAGCTCCTGCACCAGATCCAAAACCTGGGCCTCCATGAGCTGCAGTTGGAGACATTGCCTGTATACATGCTGGCTCTGGGCATTGGAAATGTGCCCAGGTTCCCACATAGAGGAGGAGCACACCACGGCTTTGAGCTCTCCTGCCATAACTTCCCAAACTTCCCATAATCAAGTACTTTAGGGCCCTTTTCCCTTTGACCTCATTAATAGAGAATATAGCTCTCAAAAACTATAAACTGCAGGGGCCCTTCCTGTGCATACCCTTATTTCCTTTATTTAAAAAATGTTATCATTTTGATCCATGGATATTTAATGGACGTATACCTTTAAGTCGAGCAGAGGAAGTGAGGAACTCAAAAGTTTTAAAATAGTACACCATGAAGTTTTAGCTTTTGAACAGAACAACTCATATTTTCTGCCACCCGATAGATTGGAGACATTTGATTCGATTGGTTAGCTGGTGACCAATGGATTGACCAAGGATCTGTCCGACAACAGTTAATGATTGAATCCTACCAGTGGTTGGCGTGTTTTCAGAAAACCAAGGAGAAAGCTCCTGGATGCTGTGAGGAGAGGTCGTGTGTTGCTATCTCTCTCTCTGTCTCTCTTTTCCAAGTATTTCCAGCCTGCGGGTTCTGAATCTGCAGATAAGTCTCGAGATCCTGATGAATCTACAGTGAAAACCATTACAGACTGAAAACAAATATATCCAAATAGAGGTCTAGACTGAAGAAAGATCTAACTGGAAGATATCCATCTGAAACGGAGACTTTTATCCTTTTACTTTTAGTATTATTCTGTACACCCCTCTTTTCTCTCTGTGTTTGTCTGCCTTGTGTGTGTGCAGATGTGTGTAGAGGGTAGGGTGAGTTAAACGGGAGGGGGCTTAGAAATTAGACATAGTTAACCAGTTGTATGTACTGCCTAATTATAGCTATTATTAATTTAAAAATGTTTAAATAAATTTAGAGAACCCAATTCTTTTTTTCCAATTAAGGGACAATTTTTAGCATGTCCAATCCATCTAACCTTCACATCTTTGGGACGTGGGGATGAGACCCACGCAGAATGTTCAAACTCCATACGGACAGTGACCTGGGGCCGGGATCGAACCTGGGTCCTCAGCGCCGTTGGGTTATTAATAAAAGTTGATTGTGTTTAAATTTACAAACCTGTCGACTGTAGTTATTGGGCAGCCAAAGAAATTGGGTATTTTTTAAAAAAAAAATTTAGAGTACCCAATTCTTTTTTTTTTTCCAATTAAGGGGCAATTTAGCGTGGCCATTCCACCTACCCTGCACATCTTTGGATTGTGGGGGTGAGACCCACGCAGACACGGGGAAAATGTGCAAGCACCACACACAGTGACCTGGGGCCATGATCGAACCAAATGGGATTAGGATTGACAGATCATATGCCTTTCATGCGGCAGTGCAGACTTGATGGGCCGAACGACCTTTTGTGTACTATATTTTTCTGTGACTGAACTCGTGGCCACTGTGGATAGCCGGATGGACTGTCCCAGTCTCGGCCTGTGTCACATGTAGTAAATGTAAATGGATGTACCGTCAAAAAACACATTGACCATTTGAGGAGCCAGGCAATACCCCATTATCGAGCAGAACGAGCCATATTGGTGTTGTCGACACTCCTGTCAACATCCCTGAACAGAGGGAGCTGAGAACTGCTGAATTGAGCCAGCCAGCTGCACCAATAGAAGCCGGTGAGACCAGTTCCCCTTCCAAGGAGACCATGCCTCCTGAACTGCTACCACCCCTGACAGCATGACTACCTCGAAGGATGCTGATCCTGTGGGAGGACTATGGAGGTATGGGAGGACTTGAGGGCCCTGGTAGGACTGACTCTTTGATGAACTCTTTCTCTCTTGATGGCCCTGTATATAGATTTTGTGTGAATTGAAATAAGGGATGTAAAGGTGGAGTGGGCGGAGGGATGTGGTAGCGTGGCCACTTTAATGGGGCAACCCTGGCTGCCCATGTAACTGACTCAGGACCAATCACGCAAGAGCTTGTGAACTTCGGCCAATAGCGAGTTAGAGGACCCTGGTACAGGGGCCAGTGTAGTGTAGACCCCAGAGCTGAAGAGACAAGACCCATTCTAGTGTGTTCTGTGCCTGTATATATACCAGCTTTTACCTTTTGTTAAACCCATTTGTTACTACTGGACTCCTCCAGAGTCTTACTCAAGTCACCACAATTAGTAATGCAAAGGCTCTGAGGACATGGGTTCAAATCCCACCACGGCAGAGGATGAAACTAATTAATAAAGGGCGCAATTCACTCAAAACATTTCTGTATCCAGTTTCAGGTGCACTTAGCAGGGTGTTTCTCGGCGGCTTCAGCGTCGAGAAACATCTTACTATTCAACGGCACTTTGCCATTTTTTGGCCTCAGGGAGATTCTGGTGAGGTATCCCAGACTGTTGTGTCCCAGGCGCCCGGTGAATCCGGCGAGCGCATATTTAAATGAGTCGCATGGTGGCTTATTTAAATATCCAGATCTGGATTACGCCCTCAATGAGACGAGATCCAGATCACGACGCATCGCAATATTTCGTTAAATCTCGTGAGAGGCCTCTCCCGATGCATCGTCCTCGCCCCAACACCAAGTCGGGCGCAACAAGGCTGCTGAATCACGTCCAAAACCTGGAATTGAAAAGCTTTCTCAGGAATTGTGACCGTGAAACTATCTTTAATTGTTGTAAAAAGCACCTGCTGGATGTGCGCAAAACGGGACTTTTTTCCCTGTTAAATTGCACTCCTTGTCTCTTTGGCCCCAGGGTCCACACTATGGTGGCTCCTGCTCCCAGGGTCCCATGCTAACCAGCTTTTGGCTGGGATTCACGTGCTCCCACATGATTGGCCCCGAGCCGGTTACATGGACCGCCAGTCCTGTCCCTCCTTAAAGAGACCCACTAATCCACTGATAGTATCACTATATCAGCATCTCCCCAAAATCAGGGCTATAAAACAAGAGGCTAGATGATAGGATGTAATTATTTTCACAAAGAATCATTAGCTTTTGGGGGAAAAAAACTGCTGAGATTGTGATAAATGTGGAGTCATTACAGTTTTTTAAAGGGAACTTGATGAGTTTCTGAAAGGGAGTATTTCTAATGATAGTATCTAAATTGCTAATCAGGTGGCATTGTAATGCGTTGTGGGCTACTGTTGTTTCCTGGAATGTGCTTGATTGTCTAAGGCATTTCCCCAAAGGTTTTCCTGAATTAGATACTGTATTCCTTCTCTCCCAGAAAATCACGTGGCTTGGGGTCAGACAAATGGTATACTAAAATTCCACTGTTGACCGACTGAGTTTGGCTTCAATTTATGTTCAGGTCTTTTTTCATCTTGCTCATAAGCTACAGCCTAACTTACTTTATTTCATTCATGGGTTGTGGGTGTCACTAGTAATGTCAGCATTTATTGCTCATATCTAATTGCCCATGAGGTCGTGGTGGCACCACCTTAAATAGAGCTGAGTGATATGTTAGGTCATTTCAGAGGGCAGTTAAGAATGAATCACATTGCTGTGCATTTGGAGTTCCATATTGTTTTCACTTAGCGACAATATTCGATGCTTTTAGACCAAGTAGAGTGCTTCCTCTTGGTGCCATCTTAATGATAGTAATGCGTGCTGGTACTTTGCACATTCTAGCCTCAGGATTGCCTTCTATCAGTCATCCTAAAATAGGCTGCAACCTCTTCATTTCTTGTATGGTTTTGTGAGGGCCACGAAGAGTCCAACACAAGTTTGTGAGTCAAACAAAACGTAATGGCCCGTAACTTACTGCATCATTCGTGACTTAAGTCGCTGGTGCACCCCACAAGTGCAGTATGACGACCCGGAAGTGCGAGCGTTCAGACATGCATGCCTGTAGCGGCAGCGTTTAAACTCGTGGCCGTTCTTTTTTACTGCTTGAAGCCCTGCGCTGCTGAATGAAAAATCCAGCTCCAGTGCTAACGTGGGCTACTTACCTGGATTTCTGGTGAGTTTTTGCATCTTTTTATTGACACAAATATTTCAATCTAGCAGAGGCAGGAGACATCGGGAGACTTTTGTTTGGTAGGTTAATGTTTTATGTTATTAGTGTTTAGCATTTAGAAATATGTTTAAAATACAAATAAAATGAAAGGAAGATCTCTTTTTAATTTTTTAAAACTTTGGTTTGTCATGAGGCTGTTAATTGCATTGAAAGGGTACTTTACTGTAAAAAGTGAGTTTTAAGTCACAGAAGGTGAAAGAATGATTTTATTTTTACTTTGGTTTGTCATGAGATGCTAATTCCATTAAAGGAGCTATAATGGATAGAATACGCTGATCACTCACTAACGGGTATGATTGTCCACCTAAGATACTCCGTATTAATGGTCACGGATTCTGTGGGTCCTTGTGTGGTTGATGAGCTCGGTCCTGGAGCTGCATCTTCAATCTCTCACTTGGCAGAAGTTTCCAAAAGATGCCATTGATCCTTGGACGCTAAGTCAAGGGTATTGCTTTCACAGGCTCCTTTTTCAGGCCTCCTCTTGCCGTTGGGTGTTCTCGAAGAATTGTGACCCTACAATTAGGAGGTTCCTCCAAGTAGGTCTCTTCTGAGCAAAGGTCTCCCAGGCATTGACGTCCATGTTCCATTTCTTGAGGTAAACTTACAAGGTGCCTTTGAAGAGCTTCCTCTGTCTTCCTCTTGTTCAGAATCCTTCCTTGAGCTGGATGAAATGAAATAGAAAATCGCTTATTGTCACAAGTAGGCTTCAAATGAAGTTACTGTGAAAAGCCCCTAGTCGCCACATTCCGGCGCCTGTTCGGGGAGGCTGGTACGGGAATTGAACCGTGCTGCTAGCCTGCCTTGGTCTGCTTTAAAAGCCAGCGATTTAGCCCAGTGTGCTAAACCAGCCCCTAGAAGAAGATTTGCTTTGGCATTCAGGACTTTGACATCCTAAGCATATGGGCAGCCCAGCGGTGTTGGTTTCGGATGATCATGGTCTCGATATTGGCGCTATTGATTCCTTCAAGGACTCTAATGTTAGCACGACTGCCCTCCCAGCTGATTCAGAGCTAAAGTACATTTGGATTTTGCAATGTATTTTAAGCTGAGTTGTTAACAGTGTAATGTTCATCCTTAGAAGCTTCGGCAATGACTTCAAATGGTTTAACAAAGTTTGATGCCTTAGTTGATATAGTAAGAAGTCTTACAACACCAGGTTAAAGTCCAGCAGGTTTGTTTTGAATCACTAGCTTTCAGAGCACAGCTCCTTCATCAGGTGAGTGAAGAGGTGGGTTCCACAACCACATATAGAGACAAAGTCAATGATGCAAGATGATACTTTGAATGCAAATTTTGCAGGTAGTTAAGTCGTTACAGGTCCAGACGGAACAACTGGAGAGAGGGATAATCACAGATTAAAGAGATGTGAATTGTCTCAGGATAGTTGGTAAGGTTTCGCAAGTTCAGGCCAGATGGTGGCGCAACCTCAATTCGACCATTGTGTGCAGGAAACTACCCAGCCTTCAGGAGAACAGCGACCACTGCAAGAGAACACCACCCACCAGGTACGCGGTACATATTTGTGCGACTCGGCCAACGTTGTCTACCTCATACGCTGCAGGAACCGATGTCCCAAGGCATGGTACATTGGCGAGACCGTGCAGACGCTGCGACAACAGATGAACGGATGTTGCACGACAATCGTCAGGCAGGAATGTTCCCTTCCAGTCAAGGAACACTTCAGCAGTCAAGGGCATTCAGCCTCTGATCTTCAGGTAAGCGTTCTCCACGGCGGCCTTCAGGATGCGCGACAACGCAGAATCGCCAAGCATGAACTGCTAGCCAGGTTCCGCACGCATGAGTACGGCCTCAACCCAAACTTTGGATTCATGTCTCATTACACTCACCCCCCACCATCTGGCCTGAGCTTGCAAAATTCTACCAACTGTCCTGGCTTGAGACAATTCACACCTCTTTAACCTGTGATTAACCCTCTCTCCAGTCGCTACTGTAAAGACGTAATTACCTGCAAAAACTCACATTCAAAGTATCGTCTTGCATCATTGGCTGTCCATATATATGGTTGTGGAACCTACCTCTTCACTCACCTGATGAAGGAGCTGTGCTCTGAAAGTGATTCGAAACAAACCTGTTGGACTTTAACCTAGCGTTGTAAGACTTCTTACTGTGCCCACCCCAGTCCAACTCTGGCATCTCCACATCTTAGTTGATATATGCAACCCTTCTGTAAGCTAATGTGAGCTATCTGTCTGACAGGTATTGCAGCGAATCAGTCACCACCCCTAAGAATGTACTGCCAAAGGACCTCCCAAAATGATGTCAGAGGAGATGTGTGCCAGGACACTGCGCTTCAGCAGCTGCTGCTTTCGGATGTTGAGCTTGTCAATTAACAATTGTCAAAACCCTCACCTGGCTCCCCCTCTTCCCTCCCTCCCCTTTACAAACAGACAGAACCATTGTGTTTAAGTGAGAAAATATATTTTATTGCAAGCAATTTGTAAACGTTGAGGTTGTTTTATGTCATTGTTCAGCTGGTAAAGTTAAATGTCAAGTTAAATGTTAACTGGTTTTAAAGTTTTGTATTTATAAAATTATTTTTGTTAATACATGTTTTACATTAAACTTTACAAGCTTCTACAAATGTCTTACTGAAACATCTGAACACAACATTTAATTGAGATAATTATACTGAATAAGATAATTGAAGTAACAAGGCAGAAACATATTTAACATGGATAACAATGTGGCCCACTAGACACAGCTGCTTCCAGGGACCTTTGTCAATTCGGACCTTGGGTGACTGCAGTGTTTGTACATTCTCCCCGTGTCTGCATGGGTTTCCTAGAATCATGGAATAGAACCATAGTTCCTACTATGCAGAAGGAGACCATTCGGCCCATCATGTCTGCATTGATGTGGGCAGCACGGTAGCATAGTGGGCAGCACAGTAGCATAGTGGTTAACACAGTTGCCTCGCACCTCCAGGGTCCCATGTTCGATTCACGGCTGGCCACTGTCTGTGCGGACTCTGCACGTTCTCCCCGTGTCTGCGTGGGTTTCCTCCGGGTGCTCCATTTTCCTCCCACAGTCCAAAGATGTGCAGGTCAGGTGGATTGGCCATGCTAAATTGCCCTTAGTGTCCAAAAAAAGGTTAAGTGGGGGTTACAGGGATAGGGTAAATACGTGGGCTTGAGTAGGGTGCTCTTTGTAAGGAGCGGTGCAGACTCGATGGGCCAAATGGCCTCCTTCTGCACTGTGAATTCTATGATCTATGATCTGACCCTCTCAAAAAGTACCCTACCCCTTAACCTAACCAACACATCCCTGGACACCAAGGGGCAACGTAGCATGGCCAGTCCACTTAACCTGAACATCTTTGCACCATGGGAGGAAATCGGAGCTACCAGAGGAAACCCACGCAGATACGGGGATACATTAAAAATCTACACAGTCATCCAAACCCAGGTTCCTGGCACTGTGAGGCAGCAATGTTAACCATTGTGCCACCAGTACTTCAGTTTCCTCTCACAGTTCAAAGATGTGCAGGTTAGGTGGATTGGCCTTGCTAAATTTCCCCTTAGTGTCCAAAGGTTAGGTAGGGTTATGGAAATTGGGCATGGGCCTGGGTAGGGTGCTCTTTCTGAGTGTCAGAGGAGAGTTGATAGGCCAAATGGCTATCTCCAGTACTGCAGTGATTCAAGAAACACTAATAAAAAAAAAAAAATCAGATGTGACAAGGACAGCGACAGCAAAACGCCCTGGGGCGCTTCTAAAATCCTCTGACCATAATCTAAATTAAAACATACGAACATCTTTAAGCATGTCACACATAAAGTTATATAATAATATAGTGCAGATTTCAATAGTTGCACAGATTTAAAACAAAATAACAAACTATGGTCACTTATAAATAATCACCTTTAATCATAAAAAATTTAAAATTACTTTAAAAGAATCACCAATGCCTGTTTAAAAGATGAGAAAAGAAAACCTGTTAAAAAATGGCGTCTACCTGCCTTTAACACGCCTGTTAAAATAGTTGCTTGTTGATTTGGCAGCACGATAGCATTGTGGATAGCACAATTGCTTCACAGCTCCAGGGTCCCAGGTTCGATTCAGGCTTGGGTCACTGTCTGTGCGGAGTCTGCACATCCTCCCCGTGTGTGCGTGGGTTTCCTCCGGGTGCTCCGGTTTCCTCCCACAGTCCAAAGATGTGCAGGTTAGGTGGATTGGCCATGATAAATTGCCCTTAGTGTTCAAAATTGCCCTTAGTGTTGGGTGGGGTTGCTGGGTTGTGGGGATAGGGTGGAGGTGTTGATCTTTGGTGGGGTGCTCTTTCCAAGAGCCGGTGCGGACTCGATGGGCTGAGTGGCCTCCTTCTGCACTGTAAATTCTATGATTCTATGATTTCTTTCTACTTAAATGCCATCCCTCAATGGGTGTTACCAAGCTGGCTGCATCATAAGGGGACAAGGCTGCACTCTTCCTGCACAGCGCTAGAGCCTGCGCAGACCAGGGCACTGGCCGTCCCAGGCTGCCGAAGATTAAGGAAGGTTCCTCGCAACATCGGAGCGCAGTTAAGTGTGCACATTCCGCTTTCAAAATTAGCGGCCCGGTTTCGGATCTAGCGGGGAGAGGGGGGACAATAGGGCTGCTGCTGCATTGGCCGAGGGGGAACTGAAAATGGAAGAGGTGGTCGGGGCGGGGGTTCCCCGTCTGGGGGACTGGAGGGTGCGGGAGACGCGGGCACGGGACTGGCCTAAGATAGGAGATGGCTAGTCGGCGGGAGGGGGGTTAGCCCCCCAATCCGGCTGATCACGTGGAATGTGAGAGGCCTAAATGGGCCGGTTAAGAGGGCCCGAGTGTTCGCGCACTTAAAGGGACTGAAGGCAGACGTGGTCATGCTTCAGGAGACACATCTGAAAGTGGCAGATCAGGTCAGGTTAAGGAAGGGATGGGTAGGACAGGTGTTCCATTCGGGGCTGGATGCGAAGAATAGAGGGGTGGCAATACTGGTGGGGAAGCGGGTGTCGTTTTGAGGCCAAGAACATAGTAGCGCACAATGGAGGTCGATACGTGATGGTGAGCGGTAGGTTGCAGGGGACGGGGCTGGTATTGGTAAATGTATACGCCCCGAATTGGGACGATGCTGGATTCATGAAACGGATGTTGGGGCATATTCTGGACTTGGAGGTAGGAAGCTTGATAATGGGTGGGGATTTCAACACGGTGTTGGACCCAGCACTGGATCGCTCCAGATCTAGGACCGGAAAGAGGCCGGCTGCGGCCAAGGTACTCAGGGGGTTTATGGATCAGATGGGGGGAGTAGATCCGTGGAGATTTGCCAGGCCTTTGGCCAGAGAATTTTCTTTTTTCTCCCATGTACACAAGGCCTACTCCCGGATAGATTTTTTTGTTCTGGGCAGGGCATTGATCCCGAAAGTGGAGGGAACGGAGTATTCGGCCATAGCCATGTCAGACCACGCCCCGCACTGGGTGGAACTAGAGCTGGGGGAGGAGAGGGACCAACGCCCGCTGTGGCGGTTGGATGTGGGACTGCTGGCAGACGAGGAAGTGTGCGAGAGGGTGCGGGGGTACATCGAAAGGTATCTGGAGGCCAACGACAACGGGGAAGTGCAGGTGGGAGTAGTCTGGGAGGCGCTGAAGGCGGTGGTCAGGGGAGAGTTAATCTCCATCAGGGTTCATAGGGAGAAGAGAGAGGGCAGGGAAAGGGAGAGGTTAGTGGGGGAGATCTTAAGAGTGGACAGGAGATATGCAGAGGCCCCTGATGAGGGACTACTCGGGGAGAGACAAAGTCTCCAGACGGAGTTCGACCTGTTGACCACAGGGAAGGCAGAGGCACAGTGGAGGAAGGCACGGGGTGATGTATGAGTATGGGGAGAAGGCGAGCCGGATGCTGGCACATCAGCTCCGTAAGAGGATGGCAGCGAGGGAAATAGGTGAAGTCAAGGATGGAAGGGGAACTACGGTGCGGAGTGCGGTGAAAGTGAATGAGGCATTCAAGGCCTTTTACGAGGAGCTGTATAGGTTCCAGCCCCCAGGGGGAAAAGAGGGGATGCGACGATTCTTGGACCAACTGAGGTTCCCGAGGGTGGAGGAGCAGGAGGTGGCTGGTTTGGGGGCGCCAATTGGGGTGGAGGAACTGGTTAAAGGACTGGGGAGCATGCAGGCAGGGAAGGCCCTGGGACCGGATGGGTTCCCGGTGGAGTTCGAGAGGAAGTATGTAGACCTGTTAGCCCCGTTGCTGGTAAGGACCTTCAATGAGGCAAGAGGGGGGGGACCCTACCCCCGACAATGTCGGAGGCGACGATCTCTTTGATCCTGAAGCGGGATAAGGACCCACTGCAATGCAGGTCGTATAGGCCGATCTCGCTCCTCAACGTAGATGCTAAGTTGCTGGCAAAAATGTTGGCTACAAGGATTGAGGACTGTGTCCCGGGGGTGATTCACGAGGACCAGACGGGATTTGTCAAGGGCAGGCAGCTAAATACCAATGTGCGAAGGCTCCTAGATGTGATAATGATGCCATCGGTGGAGGGAGAGGCGGAGATAGTGGCAGCTATGGACGCGGAGAAGGCCTTTGACCGAGTAGAGTGGGAGTATCTCTGGGAAGTGTTGCGGAGGTTTGGCTTTGGGGAGGGGTTTATCAGTTGGGTTAAGCTCCTATAGAGTCCTGGTGGCGAATGTGGTTACGAATCGGCGGAGGTCGGAGTATTTCCGGCTGTATCAAGGGACGAGGCAGGGGTGCCCCATGTCCCCCCTGTTGTTTGCATTAGCAATTGAACCTTTGGCCATGGTATTAAGGGAGTCCAGGAAATGGAGGGTGGTGGTTCGAGGGGGAGAGGAGCATCGAGTCGCTGTACGCAGACAACCTGTTGCTGTTTGTGGCAGACCCAGTGGAGGGGATGGTGGAGGTCATGCAGATCCTAAGGGAGTTTGGGGACTTCTCGGGCTACAAGCTCAATGTAGGGAAGAGTGAGCTCTTTGTGGTGCATCCGGGGGATCAGGGAAGAGGGATAGACGACCTACCGTTGAGGAGGGTGGAATGGAGCTTTCGATACTTGGGGATCCAGGTAGCTCGGAGCTGGGGGACCCAGCACAAACTTAATTTGACGCGGCTGGTGGAGCAGATGGAGGAGGACTTTAAACGATGGGACATGTTGCCACTCTCGCTAGCGGGCAGAGTACAGTCGATTAAAATGGTGGTCCTCCCGAGGTTTCTTTTTGTATTCCAATGCCTTCCAATTGTGATCACCAAGGCCTTTTTTAAGAGGGTAGGCAGGAGCATTATGGGTTTTGTGTGGGCGAGTAAGACCCCGAGGGTAAGGAGGGGGTTCCTGGAGCGTAGCAGAGATAGAGGAGGGCTGGCATTGCCGAATCTGGGTGGCTGCTACTGTTGATCTTTGTTTTGCTTGGACAGGGGTGGCCCTTTTTGCTTCGCCTCTAATTTTGCTTCTTTTCGTATAATTGGCCGCCAAAGAGTCCATGGGGTAACCAATTGTCCCTACAATTGGATCTGTGCAAGTTACAACATATGGACAACTTAGGCATGCATGTTTGTGCATCATTGGTGCGAGCTGGCTGGAGGGCTGAAGTGTGTTGGCACACTGGGAACAGCACCACCATCCGTGCCCATTCCAGCGATGCTTATAAAAAATGCTGCAAATAGTCTGGCAGCATCTGTGGAGAGAGAAACAGACTTAACGTTTCAGGCTGATGACCTTTCAACAGAAGTGGGGAAAAACCTTATCCATGTGTGGGGTGCCGTCTCACCATGACCTCCTTGTGCGGTAAGTGAGATCAAAACAGAGGAGAGGCGTTACAACTGCTGCACTGTAGAGGTGAAAAATGCTTAATACTCAACACCTTCTGTAAGGGCAAGATTCATAAGTTCATAAGATATAGGAGCAGAATTAGGCCATTCAGCTACACCATTCGATCATGGCTGATACATTCCTTATCTGTTACCTACAATGCTACAGACCAAGAGCTGGAATCCAAAATCAGCCAGAGCATCTCCTCCTTAGAACACATGAACTAGGAGCAGGAGTCGACAATTTAGCCTCCCGAGCCTAAACACCTTCAATGTGATCATGGCTGATCCCATCCTGGCCTCAACTCCACCGTCCTGCCTTTTCTCCATAACCCTTCAACCCATTACCAATTAAAAATCTGTCTAACTCCTCCTTAAATTGACTCACTGTACCAGCATCCACCACACTCGGGCAGCGAATTCCACAGATTCACAACCCTATGGGAGAAATAGTTTCTCCTCAAATCTGTTTCAAATTTACTACCTCTTATTCTAAGATTATGAACTCTCGTTTTAGAATGCCCCACAAGAGGAAGCATCTGCTCCACGTCTACTTTATCCATACCTTTTAGCATCTTAAATACCTCAATTTGATCTCCCCTCATTCTTCTAAACTCTCGAGAGTATCGGCCTAAACTGTTCAACCTCTTCTCATACGACAAACCCCTCATCTCTGAAATCAATCGCGTGATCCGCCTCTGAACTGCCTTCAATGCCACTACATCTTTCCTCAAATAAGGGGACCAGAACTGTGCACAATACTCAAGCGCAGTCTCACCAATACCTTGTATAGTTGCAACAACACCTCCTACCTTTATATTCAATTCCTTTTTCTATAAATGGCAACATTCCACTTGCTTTCCTTATTACCCATTTTATCCCGACTCTATGTCTCCTGTCCCTCAGCCAGTTTTCTATCCAAGCTAATAGGTTACTCCCAATCCCATGTGATCTCACTTTGTGATGCAACTTATCAAATGCCTTCCGGAAATCCAGATATACTACATCTACGGGATCTCCATTATCCACTTTGTTACATCTTCAAAGAACTCTAGTAAATTGGTTGAACATGATTTGCCCTTCATAAAATCATGCTGACTCTGATGGATAGTGCTTTGGCATTCCAAATGACCTGATACTATGTTCTTGATAATTGATTCTAACAATTTTCCAACAACAGATGTTAAACTAACTGGTCTGTAATTTCCCACATTGTGCCTCCTTTTTTGAATAAGGGCGTTACATTAACATTTTTCCAATCCACTGGAACCTCTCCTGTGCCCAGGGAATTTGGGAATATTATAACTAATGGATCCACAATTGCTGCTGCCACTTCCTTTAAACTCGAGGATGTAGGCCATCATGCCCAGGGGGGACCTGTCTGCCCACAATCCCAAACGTTTGTTGATTACCGTTTCCCTATTGATGCTGATTGTTCCAGGTTCCACCCTTCCTATTACCTCTGAATTGCTGGTTCCTTAGGAATGGTACTAGTGGCCTACGGCCATACTAGTCTGAAAACGCCCAATCTAATCTGATCTCAGAAGCTAAGCAGATTCAGGCCTGGTTAGTACTTGGATGGGAGGAATGGTACTCGTGTCCACCGTGAAAACTGAGGCAAAGTATTGATTTAGCATCTTTGCCATTTCTGTGTTCCCACTATTAACTCACTGGTTTCATCTTCCAAGGGACCAACATTTATCTTAGTGACTCTCTTTCCTTTTATGTACCTGTAGAAGCTTTTGCTATCCTTTTTGATATTCTACGCTAGTTTTTTTTGTTTATTTTTTTAGCATCCCTTGGTTTGAAAGTTTCCCAGTCTTCCAGCCCGCCACTGGCCTTTGCAATATATCCCTTAGTTTTTGTCTTTCTAATGTCCTTGACCTCCTTGTTTAGCCATGGCTGTTTTTAACCCCTCTTCCCATCTTTCTTCCTCACTGGGATATATTTTAGTTGTGAGGAATTGAGTATCTCCTTAAACAAGTGCCACTACTCATCAGCTAACCCAACTTTTAGCCTTCCTCCCCAGTCTACATGGGCCAAATCTGTCCTCATGCCGATATAATTTTCGTTAATTCCAGAACATTAGTGTGGAACTCCACTTTCTCACCCCCAAACTGAATCTTGAATTCTACCACACTATGGTCCCTACTCCCTAGTGGATCTTTATTAACTATGAAGTCATTAATTAATCCCTCCTCATTACAGAATACCAAATCGAGAGTAGCCAGCCCTCTGGTTGGTTCCACAACATACTGTTCCAGGAAACAATCTCTAATACATTCAATGAACTCTGCCTCCAGGCTACCCTTGCCAATTTGATTCCTCCAGTCTACGTGCATATTAAAATCGCCCATTATTATTGCCCTACCTTTCTTACAAGCCCCCAGTATTTCCTAGTTTATACTGTGCCCCACTGTTTGGGGACATGTAAATTCCATAAAAATTACTCCTGTTCCCTTTGTTAATTCTTATTTCTACCCAGACTAATTCCACATTTAATCTCCAGTGCTTATGTCATTTCTCATTACAACACTGATCCCTTTCCTCCCCAGTAGGGCCACGCCACCTTTTTTTCCTTTCAGTTTATCTTTCTGAAAAACTGCGTACCCTTGGATATTCAATTCCCAGACCTGGTCTCCTTACAACCAAGTTTCAGTAATCCACATCAATCATAATCTTTTGTTTATATTTGCGCTGTTAGCACATTAAGTTTGTTACAAATGCTTCTTGCATTTAGATACAAAGCTTTTGAAATTGTTTAAATGTTAGATTTCCCTACTCTTCTATAATTCCTTGGTGCATAAAGACATTCACCTGTTCTGTCTCTCACTTTTATTTTCTGGTAACCATCCAGCACATTGCTGACCTGCACTCTTACCACCTCCTTTAAACTGGGTTCTCTAGTTTCCCCTACAACTGAACCCCCCGCCATCTAATTTAAAGCCCTATCCACAGCCCTAGTTACGCGATTTGCTAGGACTCTGGTCCCAGCATGATTCAGATGAAGATTGGGCTCGTCTGTGAATTTCTGCGGTAATCGTGTGGCTCCCCGATAGTGTACAGCTTCATATCAGAAAGAAACATTTAAGAAGAGTGCTTAATGATTGTATTTCAATATAGATGTCAACTTTCCTGACAGAACAGAAAATGGAAAAATAAAACAAAATAAGCGGACCACAAATATATTCAGATAATCATTTATTAGTCAAATATAATTTGGAAATTATAGCAGGTGAATGCAGAAAAGTGGATATTAAAAATACAATTGGAACATTTGCTCTTTTAAAAAAAAAGATCTGTCACTTCCTAAAAGGTTCTACATGAATTTCCCGATTCCTTTTCATGAATAATATTTAAATTTAAAAGCTTTGTTGCTTTACCATTTAACATTTCCGTTGCACTCTTAATTTGGAACCATGTAACGTAATTTATTTTTGAGCAGGGAGGTTTATCAATACACTGCCTTTTTCAAACATCAAACATTTGCTTCCTGTAATAGAGCGACAGATCCTGTCAAAACTATTAACATTAAAAAAAGTCAGGATGAAACTCTGATAGATTCGCCAAATTTAAAATAATTTTTAATTTTACTCTTTGTACATCAAGCAAAAATAAGGACTCCTGTTTTTAAAGTTATTATTGATGGTAAAGGTTTTAATTTCTGCTTTTACTAAGCTGCATTTGAGAGCAATGGCGTGATAATATTCTAACTTTCGCAACTTCTTCATTCAGTCATCCACAGATGCATTTCAGAGCTATGGAAGTACTCCACTGTTAATTATTCATAGTCCGAATGTTTAGGTAGAAATGACTTTCTGTGTATCACCCTGAGCTTGTTATACAAACTTTTAAGAAATGAGAAACCATTGAACTGCAACTTTCTGGACAAGTTAGTAATATTTCTAACTTTCTTATGAGGACTTCATTTCCATTCTATGTTCCAGAAAGACTTTTGGACTTTGAAGGCAGTAGTTGCATAGCTGTGGTGTAGTTTCCAAAAGGCTTCCAGCTTACCCAGTACTGTGGTGTGGAACTTATTATTCTCTGGAGTGGTAACTTGTGCAAAGAGAGCAGATATATTTCCCTCTCCCCTCACTCCTGCGCCCTTCACTTCACTCTAACTTTTGCAAATAGGGACCTTTTATTAATGGCAGAATGTGTAAAATGCCAGAGGTACAAACTTACAGAGGGAAATTAATATTTTAAATCAAATACAACCTGAAGTATTTGATTGGCAAAGGTGTTGCTATAATGTCTATTATATAGTAAGCAGCATATTATTTTAATGTTTTTTCTTTTTTCCTGATATTAGCAATGTTTTAAAGAGGCTTTAACTGATGATTTCTCCCCTCCACTACAATTAAGGCTCAAAAGAAAAATCTTTGGATTTTCTATTCGCACTAATAAATTATTTTGGTCTTCTCCATTGAACAGTGATAAGCATATCTTGAACTGAAGTAACAAGTAAAACCCTTGCAAAAGCATAGCAAGTGTGAACTATTATACAGTGCTGCTCTACACGTGGAAAGGAGTCTGATCAGCTGCAACAGACAAGGAATGTTTATGCTTTGCTCACAAAGTTTCGGCCGAGAAATTCAAGCACAGGCTACAACCCCTGATATTGGACCGTGAAACTTATTTCTGCTGCAGACAGTAGTAGCCAGCTGTAGCTGAAGATCAGGATTATGTGAAACTCGGGTGTGTGAAGAAGAGGGATGTGATCAGCAGACGGTGGGTTAGGGCTTCCCTTGTTGCCTTAATGTGGGATTGCTCATCTCAGTTCCTCAATCAGATAAGTGCAGGAACATTTCTGCCAGTTCTCACCATGTATATGTGAGTTCAGCATGAAGCAAGTTAAACGCTAGGGTGTCTGACAATTATGAACAGGTCCCATAAGAAGCAAAGGACTCTGATTTTAATAAAATACATTTGAATGTTTCTGTTCCCAATACATGTTCCTGATGCCAGTACAACAACCTTCTCTAATGTGGTGGGCAGTGCCTCTTCAGATAGAAATGAGTGTGTGCTTCCTGCTTACCGGATTGTACATTTAGAAGATTGTCCAGTACCTGAAAGATGTATGCGGAACAACCGAATATCTCTGCTTTTTGTTTGGCCTTCTTTTGAAAATCCTACCCAACCAATTGCAATTATGTTTGCCTGAAAATTATTCTAAAATATACACTATTGATAAAATGGGTGGAATTCTCCACAGAAAAGTCATTTCGGGCGAGAAAATCGGGGTGATTCGTGCCAGCTGTTCCAGCATAATTTGCCTCGCGATATGCTCGCATTTTTGGTCATTTTTTTGGAGTGGGGTGTAATTTGCACCGTCACTGAGAGGTGTGGGATAGAATAACGCCAGCATGTCAGGTTTCACAGAGATCGGGGCACACCTTTCAAAGACCCCCCCCCCCCCCCCCCCCCTCAAACCTGGCATCAACCTCCCCATCCCTTCCAAGGCTCACTGGCATCAGGGGCCCTCCAAATGGAACTTCCTTGAGACCCCATCCCCAATCGCCGATACTAGGCACCCCCCCCCCCCCCCCCCGGTAAGTGACACCCCCACTATGGGGGTTACCAAATGCTTCCCCCTTCAAGCCCTTCTCTTCCAAGCCACGCCCCCTGGCTCCCTGGTACTGCCAGGGTGACGGGCAGTACAATGGCAATGTCCTCCCATGTCCCTGATCACCCGGGGGCTTCATGGCTTAAATGTCCTCAGAGTCTCCCCCCCCCCCACCCCACCCTTGGTGTCGGCATCCAGTCTGGTCTTCAGCGGTGGAGACCAGTAGTGACTTCCGCCGTTCTCACTCTGTGGTGGTGGTGGTGGTGGTGGGGGGGGGGGGGGGGGGGGGGGGGGGGGGGGGGGGGGGGAGGTACCAGGAGTCAGGAGAACCGGCTGATCCAGGATATTTAAATGATGATTTAAATGTGCTAATCTGGTTCACAGCCAGCGAGGGTGTGAACCAGATTATGTCTGCTGCAACATAGCTGGGTGCAGTGCGGCTGGTGAATCGCCTCAAAGTTTTCTTGTTTTCCCATTTCTTTAAATGAAAATGGCAAGATTACCATAATGAACCTCCAAATGCAGGTTGGAGTTTTTTTATGCTGTATCTTTAATTCCTTTCCTTATGGGAGGGGGAAGCAGATTTTATTATAACAAGGGTTGATATTTTTGTTCAAGGTCAAACCATTAGGGGCAGGGCAAGGTAATGGGTATATGAGATTGGCTTTCTTACTGATAAAAATTAATTGCAAACCTTAGTGATCACAATGATGAAAGCCACTACATTACAATACTTCTAGACCGTACACTGAGAAAACGAGGCTGTCCAGTCCAAAACCCAGTAATTGGGCAAAGCGAGTTAAAGTGGGGTCATTGCTGGAAGGAGATCACATTCTTGTTCCATTGACATCCTGTGCACATGATGCATATTGGTATTGCGAAGCCTTTTAGTTTATTTGTAACAAACACCCTTTGTCTAATAATAAACAAATGCAATTCAAAGAAATCTAAATTGTAAAATAAAATGATACAGCAAATATATCATTCCTGCTCCATATTCATACGGTCTGTTCCTGTTTTTTGATTTGGCAGTACAGTATCATGGATGCTGCCATCGCCCCCATCTGTAACATTGAAAAGAAGAGAACAGTCAGCATACATTTATTGATATTATAACAGTACACAAATGGGAAGGAGGAAAACACCAAGCAGAAAAAACTCATGTCAAATCTTAAATAACTCACAATTCCAAGAGGAACCCCATAGAGGAATATGTGTTGCATTATTTAAAAACGCAAGTTTTTTGATGGATCCGACATGATTGCATGATCTGCACAGTTGCTTCACCGCCAGGATCCCGGGTTTGATTCCCGGCTTGGGTCACTGTCTGTGCAGAGTCTGCACGTTCTCCCCGTGTCTGCGTGGGTTTCCTCCGGGTGCTCCGGTTTCCTCCCACAAGTCCCGACAGTGCTGTTAGGTGAATTGGCCATTCTGAATTCTCCCTCACGATACCCGAACAGGCTCCGGAATGTGGCGACTAGGGGATTTTCACAGTAACTTCATTGCAGTGTTAATGTAAGCCTACTTGTGACAATAAAGATTACAAATTTTCCTCCCATTCTCACCAGCGGGATCTTTTGGGCCCCCCGATGGTGAACCCCCTGCCGCGGGTTCCCCGGTGCTGGATTCAATGAGAAATTCCATTGACAGCGGTGGAACCAGAAGATCCCATCATCAGCCAACTGCTGCATGCCGCTGCCGAGAAACACACCGTGGGTGGGGGGCAGAAAATACCACCCCCTGTATTTTTCCATAAACCATTGAGCATTAGTGCGCATGAAAATGGCAAGATTCACTAAGGTTTGCAATTAATTGCATTAGTGTGCATCTAGTTTACAACACATTAAATATACACATTCATACCTTGTAAACATTTTAAGATAATTTCAGAGAATCAAAAAGTTAGAACCTTCGCATAATTGAGGCAAAATAAATCTCAGAAGGGAAAACCCAAACTCATTCTTCAGTCTTCGGAAGGATGATGTAAACACACAATTGCAGACAGGAATTTATATTAAGACTATACTTTAAGGAATTTATAATAATTTACCACAGCAAATTTAGTCAAACCCAATATTCAATTTAAGAAAATACCGATAATTCATTTGAATAACTGGCTTTGAATAACAATGGGACTGATTGTTTATTAGCTGTCAGAGGCATTTTGATGACTGCATGAGAGCTGGGATTTTCGTATTTGATTAATAGTTTGCAGTGCAAGCTTTGCCTGTTGAACTTAGCAACTAATGCCTTGGGTGAATATTTTGCGGCCACTAATCAATTTAAGCAAGCAAAATGGAGTGTGCCTTGGCATTGGGCCACCTTTTGAACTTATCTTTTGAAAGGGCCCCCTACCCACCCCACCCCCACCACACTGCAGTCAGGGTTCACAGAGGAGGAGGAGATGTCTATCTCCGCATTGGAGCTAATCAGGTCAGGAGTGCTCAATGCTGGCTTTTGACAGGCATCTTGAAAGGGCATAGGGGCACCCCTGCCCCCGCAATGGTATTCTCCATCTCCCCTTTTTGCCTTTTACCACAAGTCTGAAAAGTGGCAGGCTGGTCACTCTGCTCTTCACCCCCTTCCCCCCCCCCCTACTTAACCCCCAACTCAACTCCTCCCCCTCCTCTCCCAAGAGGACGCGGAGCTGCTCCGCCACCTCCAAGCTCCCCTCGGAGTTCTGCTCACCACGTGCACACCTTTTGCAAAGATTGTGCATCATGGCATTCTGTTACAACACCGTTCTGTTATAACACCGCCATGGATGGACTTTTGAAGTGGGGGTGCGATTCCGGCATATGGGCCTGATAATGATAAGCTAATAAGCGACCTTGAATGACAGGAAAGCAGCACACAACTGATAGGCGAAGTGTCGACCACATCCTGCATTTACGTCGCTGGTAAAAGCGACTAAGGCCTTGCGATATTTTCCGCTCTCACCGCCAAACCTACCCGACATAAATAAGAGCGGAAAATCCCGGCCATCAACTCTGACTGGTCTCTCTAAATTCAACACTATACTTTCTTATTTTGATTGCCCAACCCATTCTATAGAATCATAGAATCCCTACAGTGCAGAAGGAGGTCATTTGGCCCATCGAGTCTACACCGACACTATGAAAAAGCACCCTACCTAGGCCCACACCTTCACCCGTACCCCAGTAACCCAATCTAACCTTTTTCAACACTAAGGGGCAATTTTAGCGTGGCCAATCCACCTAACCTGCACATCTTTGGACTGGGAGGAAACCGGAGCACCCGGAGGCAACCCACGCAGACACGGGGAGAAAGTGCAAACTCCACACAGACAATCATCCGAGGCCGGAATTTAACCCGGGTCCCTGGTGCAGTGAGGCAGCAGTGCTAACCACTGTACCACCGTGCTGCCCAAAGAGGAGTAGTTTTTCTGTATCTCTTCTGGCAACATCTTTAATCAGCTTAAACATCTCACCCGTTATTCTCATATACCTAGGAGAGTGTAAGCTGTCTTTGTAACCTGTCCGCATAATTTAACCCATTTATAATTTAACCCTAATACTCCATAAATGCAGTCACCATTCCCATTGTAAACATTTCCAGCTGAGGCATAAAATAGAATAGAATTGAAAAGTATGGAAGTAATGCTAAGCCTGTAACCAGAAGGATATGGAGGCTTTGGAGAGGGTGCAGAGGAGGTTAACCAGGATGTTGCCTAGTCTGGACGGTGTTAGCTATGCGGAGAGGCTGAATAGACTATGACGGTTTTCATTAGAACGACGGAGGTTGTGGGGTGACCTGATAGAAGTCGACAAGATTGTGAGGGGCATGGATAGAGTGGATGGGCAGGCACTCTTTCCCAGGGTGGAGGGGTCAGTCATCAGGGGGCATAGATTTAAGGTCCACAGGGAAAATTTTAGAACAGATGTGCGAGGCAGGTTTTTTATGCAGAGGGTGGAGAGTGCCTAGAACGTGTTGCCAGGGGAGGTTGTGGAAGCAGATACATTAACGGCGTTCAAAAGGCATCTTGACAAATACATGGATAGGATGGGTATAGACGGATACGGCACAAGGAATTGCTGAGGCTTTTGGCTAAGGGTAGTATCATGACCGGTACAGGCTTGGAGGGCCGAAGGGCCTGTTCCTGAGCTGTATTGCACCTTGATTAGAGTGTAATTGGAGTACAGTTCTGGTCACTATATTATCAAAAAAGGATATTGAGGCACTGGAGAGGGTGCAGAACAGATTTGCAAGAATGATACTAGACGTGTGTAGATATACTTAGCCAGGGAAAGATTGACAAGCTGGGTCTCTTTTCTCTTGGTGAAAGAAGGCTGCGCTGTGAATTAACAGGGGTCTTTAAAATGATGAAAAGGTTTTGATGGAGTAATATATAAGTATTTAAGGGGAAACTAAACAAGCACACGAGCAAGAAAGGAATAGAGGGTTACAATGGTGGATTTGATGAGGAAAAATGGGAGGAGGTTCGAGTAGAGCATAAATACACACGTGGAAGAGTTGAGCTAAACAGGCTGTTTCTGTGCTGTGAATCCACATTACCTCTAGTATGCAAATTACCAAAGCGACGATACCAAGAATCTTGGTGTGGCTCTTCAGAAAATTGAGCAATTGGCTGTAGCAACCCTGAGAACAATTAAGAAAATTACATTAAATCTTTATTTTCTTACCTTTTTTTTGCCTTTCTCCTCCCTTAAAAATATTGAGCACAGAAACACTGCAAGAATGCTGAGTATATGGGCTTATGGTCTTGCGGGTAAATTTGAAAAATCTCAGATCAGAATAATTGGTACTGGGCAGTGGCATTTTTAGAAGCACATGGCCCATCGAGGCAGCAGAATCTCAGCTAGTGGGAGCTAATGGTTGGGAGTCTGCGCTGTTGCCCTTTCAGACAGCCCAGAACAGGACTTACTTCTTGCTCTTTAGAGAGCAGTAAGAAGTCTTACAACACCAGGTTAAAGTCCAACAGGTTTGTTTCCCTGGTTATCCTTTTACCATTGATATACTTATAGAATATCTTTGGATTTCCCCTATTTTTATCAGCCAGAGCTTTCTCAGGGAGGCAGTGGCGTAGTGGTATTGTCACTTGACCAGTAATCCAGAGACCCGGGTTCCCTGGGGTCCTGGGTTTGAATCCCGCCAGGATAGTTGGTGGAATTTGAATTCAATAAAAATCTGGAATTAGAAGTCTAATGACGAAGGTGAACCCATTGTCAAACGTCGTAGAAGCCCATCTTGTTCACTAATGTCCTTTAGGGAAGGAAAGCAGCCATCTTTACCTGGTCTGGTCTGTATGTAACTCCAGACCCACAGCAATGTGGCTGATTCTTACGTGCCCACTGGGCTGGGCAAAGAATGCTGGCACAGCCAGCAATGCTCACATCCAATGAACAAATTTTAAAAATCCCCTCTTTGCTCTCCTAATTGCTTTCTTAAGCTCCATCCTTCACTTTCTGTACTCCATTATTGCCTCTGTTGATTTGCTCTCCTTATACTTGCTAAAAGCCTCTCTTCTCCTTCTCATCGTATCCTGAATATCTCTGATCATCAATGGTTTTCTGAGCTTGTTACTCCTTCCTATTACCCTAGAGGGAACATGTTGGGCCTGTACCCTCCCATTTCCTTTTTGAACCTCCCCCACCCCTCTTCTGTAGATTTCCCCACTAAAATCTACTCTTCCCCCAATCCAAAAACATTTTTTGAAACTTGTTAATTTCTATGTCCATAACAAACTTAAATTGTAACATGTGGTCGCTTCACCAAAATGCTCCCCCACCAACACATCAACCACCTATCCAGCTTTATTCCCCAGAATTAGGTCCAGCACTACCCCATCCCTTGTTGAACCCTCTACATATTGAGCTAACAAGTTCTGTATACATTAAGAACTCCACTCCATCTAAGCCCTTAACACGATGAAATGAATGTTTTGACAGTTGAAATCACCTAATATAATTACCCTATTATTATTTTTACACACCTTTGCGAATTGCGCACATATTTTCTCTTCAATTTCTCGCTGACTATCTGGGAGTCTATAATAAACACCTAGCGATTGGCGGTCCCTTTTTTATTCTTAAGCTCTACCCACAAAGCTTCATTTGAAAGCCCTCCAAGATATAATCTCTACTTACTGCAGTAACTGACTCCTTAACTAATAATGCAATGCCCCCTCCTCTTTCTCGCCTGAAGATTTTATATCCCGGGATGTTGAGCTGCCAATCCTGCCCTTTCCTCAACCACATACCCATGATTGCTACTATATCACAATTCCACATGTCAATCCTCGCCCTTACCTCATCAGTTTTACCTGTAATACTCTTGGCATTAAAGTAGAGGCCATCAACCTTGTCTTACTCCCTTGAAACTTACTACCGCTATATTCCCTGCGACCTGATTGCTTTTCTGTGTAATGCTGTGTTCCTACTCTGCTAACAGTCTCCCCTTGCTGAATTAGTTTAAACTCCTCCCAACAGCACTAGCAAATCCATTAGCAAGGATGTTAGTCCCGTTTGCACAGGTCCCACCTTCCCCAGAAACGGCCCCAGTGGTCCAGGAATCTAAATCCCTCCCTCCTGCACCAATTCTTAAGCCACACATTCATCTGTGCTATTCTCCTATTTCTGTACTCGCTAGCACGTGGCACTGGGGGTGAGACTATAGACTGTTGGCACATCTTCTTGAGAAGCTGCAGTCCATGTGGTGTAGGTACAGTGCTGTAAGGGAGGGAGTTCCAGGATTTTGACCCAGTGACAGTGAAGAAATGCTGATATAATGTGTTACTTGGAGTGGAACTTCGAGGTGGTGGTGTTCCCATTTGTCTGCTGTCATTGTCGTTCAGTCGTGGGTTTGGAAGGTGCTGCCGAAGGTATATTGTTGAGTTGCTCCACTGCATCATGTAGATGATGCCCACTGCTGTGACTGTGCGTTTGTGGTGGAGGAAGCAAATGTTTATGAATGGGGCAAGCTGCTTTGTCCTGAATGATGTTGAGCTTCTTAAGTGTTGTTGAAACTGCACTCATCCAGGCAAATGAAGAGTATTCCATCACGTTCCTGACATGGCCAGCATTATTGCCTATCCCTAATTGCCTTTGAACTGAATGGTTTGCTTTTGCAGTCAATGGCTATATGGTCTGGAGTCACATGTAGGCCACACAGCTTTGCAGATTTTCTTCCTGAAAGGGCATTAGTGAACCAAATGGATTTTTACGACACTCGTCATCATTAAACTAATTCCAGACTTTTACGAATTCAAATTTCACCATCTGCCATGGGTCAAACCCTGGTCTCTGGATTACTAGACCAATGGCAATACCTCTGTGCCATTGCCTCCCCGTGTCTTGTAAATAATGGATTGACTCCGCGGAGTCAGGAGGTGAGTTACTCAATGCAGCATTCCTAGCCTCTGACCTCCTCTTGTAGCCATAGTATTTATATGGCTGGTCCAGTTCAGTTTCTGTCCAGGGTAACTCCCAGGATGTTGATAGTGGGGGATTCAGCAATGGAAATGCTATTGAATGTGATACTCTCTGCTTTAATTAGCTGAGTCTTTAGGAAGCTATAGCAGATTATGTACAGGTATAATATCCTAAAAAATGAGATGTTTATGTAAAAGTGTTTATGAATGCATACATTACCGGTACATTATGATCAATGCCAGTAAGTGAGCAAGGATATGGAGTGCGGCAGCAATCGTCAGGATACTTTGATGTTAAATAATAGGAAGAAGAGTTTGCGAAATCTTTGTAGCTATTGAACCCGCAACACTTGAACTGGAAAAGAAAAAAAGAAAGAAATCTATTAAAAGATTGTGGTTTTAGAACATTCTCTTTTTTAATATCCGACATTGCTAAAGAAACACCAAAATGCTGCTAAGAAATTTCAATGGATTGCTGTGGCTTTAATGTAAAACATTATACAGTATATCTGGATTTCTTTGTATTGTTATTTGGGTTTCCTGTTGTTAATTAAAGTTGCGCAGCCAATATTCATCTGCAATGCCATAGTCCGCCAGCCGCGTTTTCCAACGTGGCCCGCCCACGCCGGCAGCGGGATTCTTTGTTCCCGCAGCCAGCCACAATGGTTCCCCATTGTGGCCACCCCACTCCGTCGGGAAACCCGTGGGACGTGGGTGCGCTGCCGGTGGACCAGAGGATCCCATCAACGGAGAATTCTGCTGTATGTCTTTCAAAATCATATCGGTGTAACATCTCAGGGCATTAACTCCTCAACGGTTTCACTTCCACATGGCTGAAAAGAAAAGTGATGGGCAAGAAGAAGCATTTACCTGTTAAAGGTCCACCAGTTCAAGTCTCACTCCAGGGCTTGAACAGAAAATCAAAGCTGACACTCCAGTTCAGTATTGAGGGAGTGCTGCACTGTCAGAGATGCCATCTTTCAGATGAGAAGTTAACCAGAGGCCCCGCCTGCCTGCCCAGTGGATCCCATGACACTATTTTGAAAAAGAGCAGGGGAGTTTGCCCCAGTGTTCCGATCAATGTTTATCCCTCAGTCAACATCACAAAAACAGGGAACTTTTGGTGAGGTCATGTAAAAAAAAGATGCACAGAAAGTGGCTCCTGGTAAGATCTTGGCATTTGATCCCTTCTACCCATTTTTCTCTGGGGGATTTGGTGCCCAAACCCAGTGAGCTGAGCAGGTGAACTCTCTCCAGGCTGGGATATGTCAAAATCGTCAACAAAGAATTTCAATATATTCAAAAGTCTCAGGAGGGCAGCCCGTCGAAGGAAGGAGTGAAGGTGGCCGCTGTGCCCATTAGACACGTTGGGAGTGCTCATGGCGCAGGAGCTTGAAAGGTTCGGCAAACAAATGGACAGGCCGTTCGAGCGGCAGGTCTAGGAAATTAAGGGATCTTTTAAAGCCTCTATTGAAGAGGCTTTGGGCTTGTTCCATGAACAGTTGGTGCAAACTTTGAACATGGTGAAGGCACAAGGCTAAAAGGAGGAGGCCTTACTGAGACACGAGCATCAGTTTGCCTCGGGGGAGGCAGAATTGCTGATGGTGGCAGAAAGCAATAAAGGCCTAAGACTTAAAGTGGAGGACCTCGAGAATAGGTCATGGTGGTTAAACCTCAGGTTGGTGGGGCTGCCAGGTTGGGAGGGCGCACAATAGGTCTAGCCATAGTTTTGTGTTTGTGTGATGGAGGGATGGTGAGGATGTGGCACCTGGAAAGGGGAGGAGGGAGCATTGGGAGGGGGAGGGGGAACTGACAGTGACCAGGGGCTTTTCTTTGTCTCGTGGCGATTCTGATTAGCAGGGGGGTCCATTTTCAGGAGGTTGTGGTGGTGGCTCTCCTGGGGGGGTCGGTGTGATAGTCACAGATACGTTGGAGAAGAGGGCTGTGGTGATGGTGAACGTTTATGCCCCGAATTGGGATGACGTCAAGTTTATGAGATGGCTGATGGCTACCATTCCAGAACTGGACATACACCAGCTGATTTTAGGGGGGTGGGGGAGAAGGGGGAATTGCGCTTCGGATCCAAAGTTGGATCGCTCTAGGCCCAGACCGTTGGTGCCTTTGGTAATAGCAAAGGAGTTAACGGCATTTATGGAAGAGACAGGGGGGGAAATCCATGGTGGTTTATGCACCACAGAGGTAAGGTTTCGTTTTTTTCCACTGGCAAATAAGGTATATTTGTGTATCGATTTTTTTCATACCTGGGGTGAAGAGTGCGGAATACTCGGCAGTGGCTATTTCAGACCACGTGCCACGCGGAAATCAGAATCCTCACCACATTCGAGGAATGGGTCTTGGGGTGGCCAAGAACTGAGCGGTCACCGATGTGAAGGTTGGCACACGCTGCAGAGGTGAGGACCCACCTGGCCCCACCCGGATGACCTGGCACACGTGAACTGCCATACATGCTGACCCATCCCTCTCACTGACCACGTGTTCATCCTCCCACAAGACGTTCAGCCGATGTCGCCGGCCAATGCAGGGTGGTCCCCCCACCGGCTCCCAGGAGAACACCTTGGAGGAGATCTCCAAGGATGCTACAGTCGATGCGTCACAGTTGTCATCCCCACCCTCCACCTGTGCAGAGACACGCACCTCGGTGGGCTACGTTAGTGGTCAGGCTTCTGGGGCATAATCTGGTGAGCATCATACATTTGCTGATGCATATCAGGTAGCGGAAGGAACGCCCAGGCGAGCAGAGGTCTGCTGGATTCCAAGACCCAGCTTGATCCCAGTCAGATGCTGAGCATCTGGAACAGGTTTATCTGGAGCTGATGCAGACAAAAGGGTGTGGCCAGGATATTCAGAGGGGGATGACAGTGACAGTCGAGCAGGTCCGTAGCCGAATAGAGGGGTCCAGAAGCTACAGACGCAGGAGATGGCGCCAGCAATGCGTGGCACCAAGGCCAACACTGCCAGGGTGGTGGCCTCAGTGGAGAGCCTGGTGTATGACGTTGGCAGCATAAGTGGAGGTGTCCAAGGTGTGCCGCAGTCAGTGACATCCATGGCTGAGGGCCTCGGCAGACTGTCCAACTCGATGAAGGACGTGACCCAGTACCAGGCGGATGCCGATGAATTGCTACCCCTGCCCTTCATTGAAGATCTTGACGCGAAGTTGGCGGGTGGATGCTCGTTGACAAAACTCGATATAAGCTATGTGTATTTACAGCTTGAGTTGGGTGCAGCCTCCTGGAAATAAATTACAATGAATACACTCAGAGGCCTTTACGAATACACCCGTCTGCCTTTCTGGGTGTCCTCTGCCTGTGCTGTATTTCAACGAGTAATGGAGAACATCCTGAGAGTGTTGCCGTGCGTTTAACTTCTCCATGAACCTTGTAGAACATGAACTTCCCCCTTAAAGGGGACCTTTAAACAATATATAAAACAATATATAATTGTATGGTGTATAAAGTCGGACAGTTAGGCACCAGCGGGGCAGACCCAATTGGGATCTACCACGAGATGTATATAATAGTTATTGTAAATAAACCCCAGGTGTTTTTTTTTAACTACTTGGTGTGGACTCCTTCGTGGCCTTATCAAAGAGCCTGAACTCTATATTAGATTCCACACTTATAAATTTTAAACATTTATAATCTATACATCGTTTACCTCTTTCATGACTGTATCCCATATTGTGGTAATGTCAGAAACTTGGCCATAATCCTTTTTGATTGAGTTCACTGCCCAGACTTGAATGTAACTAATAAAAACGTCAGCCTGAAAAAAAGCAAAAAGATTTGTTTAAGAAATAAGTTTGAAGTGAAGAGCCAAGGCTATTTTCAAGCACAACGTTGTAATTTCGAAATAATTAAAATAGATGATCTAAGCTATCTTTGTTTTGCTGGTTCTAGAGGCTAGATTTAACGACAGCATTCAGCTTGGTTGGCATTCAGTTGGAGCTTATTCTTTTTATTGATATGGACTGTTCAATCTGCAACATCTACCTTTACGTCTGCTTTACTGATACTGATAATACTTATTTTTGTATAAAGTAAACCAGAACTTATATTTATATTGTGCCTTTAACATAATAAAATATCTAAAGTTCAAAATAAATCCCAGGTAATTGTGTTGTATTGTAGTCTCCATCATTACCATCATTTCATTTTTCATTTCATTTCATTTTTCATTACCTGAACTGTTATTCAAGATATCCTAACAAATGAAACTTGACTTGATCTGAAGCTTTGCTGCTTGTGTCTGAACTCACACCAAATCCTCTTCCGCTATCAGCCCTGTGTTTGCAGACATTCATTGGCTCCTGGTCTTTATTATGACAGTAAGCCACATATGGCGATATTGGGGGGTTCCTCCGAGGATACGGGCTCCAGGTGAGAATTGCGATGGCCCATTGAATCACGCATGAGGCAAAAACGGGATTGACGCCGTTGCGAGTCTCCCGGTCCGCCCCGATGAGATTCCCGCTGGCCCCGAGGAGGTTCTTTCCCTCAATGGGCGAGAGCATGCTGTTTGCCATTTACACTTATCTGAATGTAATTATCTGGCAGGAAGCTCGATCCACCAACCTCCTGGGATGTTCCAGCCCCCCAGACGGGAGTCCCGCTGGCGGGAAGTCCTGACAAGGTGGTACCTGGTGCCTTGCACTCCGAGGGGGGAGCAAGGGGGTGTGTATCCTCCTACACTTGCCTCCAGGCTCCAGGGTGTCGAGAGGGGGTCCTTCAGGGAGGTTGGGGTGAGAGGACTCGGGCTGGGCTGAAGGGACTCAGGTCGAGGGTCTTTCCTGGGATGCATTGTTTCGTATCTGTACTCTTGTAAACCATTAAACTCTCGCTCAGCACGTCCAGCCCAAAATTTGAAAACAAGGATGAGAACTTCAAAATCAAGATGTTGCTTGACCAGGAGCTAATGTCGGTCAGCGAGCACAGGGAGGATCGGGGAACGGCATTTGTTGTGAGTTCAGACACAGGCAGCAGAGTTTTGGATGACCTTAAGTTGATCTGTCAGGATATTTTGTAAAGCAATTCGATGATGACAGAGACCAAATATAACACAATTAACTGGAATTATCTTGTCCTTAGGGTTGTCTTTGTATCTAGCACTAGAAATGTATTTTAATGGGTCCACAAATTCTAAAAATCCGTATTAAATCAAGAAAAAATACTCAATTCCAGAAATTGTTTTACTTGAAGTCATAAATTAAAAGTGAGAAATAAACTTCCGGGTGCGGCGATGACCAGCTAAGTCGCACGTTTCGGCACCTCCCGTTGAAACAGACTTTTGGGCTCTTATTAGGAGCCCCAACGGCAATTTTTAATGGCCAAAATCACTGTGCGGTGAAATAGGAGGGAATCCCCCCGGATAAATATGGATAAAGGAGAGGATAGCGGCCGGATTGCAGTGGATCCACTGGAGCAGCGGCAAGGAAGGGAAGCTCGAAGCAAGATGGCGTTGGAAGGTGGCTGTTTGGTATGGGGCCCGGAGCAACAAGAGTTCCTGCGGCACTGTGTGGAAGAGCTGAAGAAGGAGGTGTTGGCCCCGATGCTACAGGTGATTGAAGGGCTAAAGGAGGCGCAGAGGACCCAGGGGTTGGAGCTTCGGGTCGTGAAGGCAAAGGCTGCGGAGAATGAGGATGAAATACAGGGCCTGGTGGTAAGGACAGAGACGCACGAGGCACAGCACAAAAGGTGTGTGGAGAGGTTGGAAGCCCTGGAGAATAACTCGAGGAGGAAGAATTTAAGAGTCTTGGGTCTTCCCGAAGGCACAGAGGGGGCGGACGTTGGGGCATATGTGAGCACGATGCTTCACTCGCTAATGGGATCGGAGGCCCCGACGGGCCCTTTGGAGGTAGAGGGAGCTTATCGTGTTCTGGCGCGAAGACCAAAGGCAGCAGAAATACCTCGAGCCATAGTGGTGAGGTTTCACCGGTACAATGACAGAGAGATGGTTCTAAGATGGGCGAAGAAAACTCGGAGCTGCTGGTGGGAGAACGCGGTGATCCGCGTGTACCAGGATTGGAGTGCGGAGGTGGCGAGAAGGAGGGCAAGTTTCAACCGGGCCAAGGCGGTGCTCCACAAAAAGAAGGTTAAATTTGGAATGTTGCAGCCGGCGAGACTGTGGGTCACACACCAAGGGAAGCACCACTACTTTGAGACGGCAGAAGAGGCGTGGACATTCATTGTGGACGAGAAGCTGGAATAGTCTGGCGAGAGAAAAAGCTTCTGTAATAAAGTGGTGGGGTGATTATGTGGGACGAGGAAGGGGAAGGGGGGGGGGGAATTTTTTCAATCTTTCAATTTTGTAACTTTTCTCTTTTCCCCTCGTGGGGGGTGGGGGGGGGGGGGAGAGGGTATGGGGAACTGTGGGCGCCGGTGGGAAGGGAACGGCGCCATCAGGGGCGGGGCCCAGTGGGAAACGCGGGCTTTGCTCCCGCGCTATGGTAATTGTGGCGGGAACGGGGACGCAGGAAGGAGGGGGCCTCGCACAATGAGGGGCCGAGGACAAACGGGGGAAGCTGAGGTCAGCCAGAGTTTGCTGACTTCTGGGAGCAACATGGGGGGTGCAACTACGCTAGAAAGGGATCTAGCGGAGGGGGGGGGGGGGGGGAGTTAACTGGGTTGCTGCTGCTAAGGGGAAAGGGGAGCTGTTATGGGGCGGGGTGGGCGGGACGGGAGAGCACCGTCGGTGGGATATATGGGTACGTGGGAACCGGGTGAGGAGCTGGGTTAGAAAAGGGGATGGCTAGTCGACATGGTGGGGGGGTAAAGAGCCCCCCAACCCGGTTGATCACGTGGAACGTGAGAGGGCTGAATGGGCCGATTAAAAGGGCACGGGTACTCGCACACCTAAAGAACTTAAAGGCAGATGTGGTCATGTTGCAGGAGACGCACCTGAAACTGGCAGATCAGGTCAGACTACGTAAAGGATGGGTGGGGCAGGTGTTCCATTCGGGCTTAGATGCGAAGAATAAGGGGGTGGCTGTTTTAGTGGGGAAACGGGTACTGTTTGAGGCAAAAACCATAGTGGCGGACAGTGGGGGTAGATACGTGATGGTGAGTGGCAGATTGCAAGGGGAGGCGGTGGTTCTGGTGAACGTATACGCCCCGAACTGGGATGATGTAAACTTCATGAAGCGTATGCTGGGGCGTATCCCGGACCTGGAGGCGGGGGGAGACTTCAATACGGTGCTTGATCCAGGGCTGGACCGGTCTAGGTCTAAGACCGGGAGGAGGCCGGCAACGGCCAAGGTGCTTAAGGACTTCATGGAGCAGATGGGAGGAGTAGACCCCTGGAGATTTATTAGGCCTAGGAGTAAGGAGTTTTCATTTTTCTCCCATGTTCACAAGGTGTATTCACGGATAGACTTTTTTGTCCTGGGAAGGGCACTGATTCCGAAGGTGACAGGGACGGAGTACATGGCCATAGCCATTTCGGACCATGCTCCACATTGGGTAGATCTGGAGGTAGGAGAGGAAAAGGAGCAGCACCCACTCTGGAGATTGGATATGGAGTTGTTGGCGGATGAGGGGGTATGTCTAAGGGTGAGGGGGTGTATCAAAAGGTACCTGGAGCTTAATGATAACGGAGAGGTCCAGGTGGGAGTGGTCTGGGAGGCGCTGAAGGCGGTGGTCAGAGGGGAACTGATATCCATAAGGGCCCATAAAGGGAAGCAAGAGAGCAAAGAAAGGGAGCGACTGTTGAGGGAACTTCTAAGGGTAGACAGGCAATATGCAGAGGCTCCGGAGGAGGGACTGTACAGGGAAAGACAAAGGCTACATATGGAATTTGACCTGCTGACCACGGGCAAGGCAGAAGCACAGTGGAGGAGGGCACAGGGAGTACAGTATGAGTATGGAGAGAAGGCGAGCCGGTTACTGGCCCAACAACTGAGGAGGAGTGGAGCGGCGAGGGAGATAGGTGGGGTGAGGGATGAGGAAGGTGAGATGGAACGGGGAGCGGAGAGGGTGAATGGGGTGTTTAAGGCATTCTACGAGAGGCTGTATAAGGCTCAGCCCCCGGAAGGGAAGGAGGGAAAGATGCATTTCCTAGATCGGCTGGAATTCCCGAAGGTGGAGGAGCAGGAGACGGTGGGACTGGGAGCACGGATTGAGGTGGAGGAGGTGGTAAAGGGGATTGGGAGCATGCAGGCGGGGAAGGCCCCGGGACCGGATGGGTTCCCGGTGGAATTTTATAGGAAATACATGGACCTACTGGCCCCGCTTTTGACGAGAACCTTTAATGAGGCTAGGGAAAGGGGGAAGTTGCCCCCGACTATGTCGGAGGCGACGATATCATTACTCTTAAAGAAGGAAAAAGACCCGCTGCAGTGCGGGTCTTACAGGCCTATTTCCCTCCTGAACGTGGATGCTAAGCTCCTGGCCAAGGTAATGGCGACAAGGATAGAGGATTGTGTCCCGGGGGTGGTCCACGAGGATCAAACTGGGTTTGTTAAGGGGAGACAGCTGAACACGAATATACGGAGGCTGCTAGGGGTGATGATGATGCCCCCGCCGGAGGGGGAGGCGGAGATAGTGGTGGCGAAGGACGCTGAGAAAGCATTTGACAGAGTGGAGTGGGACTACCTATGGGAAGTGTTGAAGAGATTTGGTTTTGGAGAGGGGTTTATTGGATGGGTACAGCTGCTATATAGGGCCCCGGTGGCAAGTGTGATCACGAACAGGCAGAGGTCCGACTACTTCCGTCTATATAGAGGGACAAGACAGGGGTGTCCCCTGTCTCCGTTACTGTTTGCATTGGCAATTGAGCCCCTGGCCATAGCACTGAGGGGCTCTAGGAAGTGGAGGGGAGTACCCAGTGGAGGGGATGCCTGAGATAATGTGGACACTGGGGGAGTTTGGGGAATTTTCGGGGTACAAATTGAATATGGGGAAGAGTGAGTTGTTTGTGGTGCATCCGGGGGAGCAGAGCAGGGGAATAGATGATTTACCGCTGAGGAGGGTAACAAGAGATTTCCGGTACTTAGGGAAACAGATAGCCAGGAACTGGGGAACCCTACATAGGCTTAATTTAACACGATTGGTGGAACAGATGGAGAAGGATTTTAAGAGATGGGACATGGTGTCCCTGTCACTGGTGGGCAGGGTGCAGGCGGTCAAAATGGTAGTCCTCCCGAGATTTCTTTTTGTGTTCCAGTGCCTCCCGGTGATGGTTACGAGGGCTTTTTTCAAAAAAATTGAGAAGAGTATTATGAGCTTTGTGTGGGCTGGGAAGACCCCGAGAGTGAGGAGGGGGTTTTTGCAGCGTTGCAGGGATAGGGGGGCACTGGCCCTGCCGAGCTTAAGTGATTATTATTGGGCTGCCAATATCTCAATGGTGTGTAAGTGGATGGGAGAAGGGGAGGGAGCGGCGTGGAAGAGACTGGAAATGGTGTCCTGTAAAGGAACCAGCCTACAAGCACTGGTGACGGCGCCGTTGCCGTTCTCCCCGAAGAAATACACCACAAGTCCAGTGGTGGTGGCAACGCTGAAAATTTGGGGGCAGTGGAGACGGCATAAGGGAATGACGGGTGCCGCGGTGCAGTCCCCGATAAGGAATAATCATAGGTTTGTCCCGGGGAGAATAGATGGGGGATTTAGAACATGGCAGAGAGCAGGGATTGTGCAACTGAGGAATCTGTTCCTAGACGGGACGTTTGCGAGTCTGGGAGCGTTGACGGAAAAATACGGGTTGCCCCAGGGGAATGCATTTCGGTATATGCAATTGAGGGCTTTTGTGAGGCAACAGGTGAGGGAATTTCCGCAGCTCCCGACGCAGGAGATTCAGGATAGAGTGATTTCGGGGACATGGGTGGGGGATGGTAGGGTGTCAGATATATACAGGGAAATGAGAGATGAGGGGGAGATCATGGTGGATGAGCTGAAGGGAAAATGGAAAGAAGAGCTGGGGGAAGAGATCGAAGAGGGGCTGTGGGCAGATGCCCTACGCAAGGTAAACTCTTCGTCCTCGTGTGCCAGGCTTAGCCTGATACAATTCAAGGTCTTGCACAGGGCGCACATGACCGGAGCAAGGCTCAGTAAATTTTTCGGGGTAGAGGATAGGTGCGGGAGATGCGCAAGAAGCCCAGCGAACCACACCCACATGTTTTGGTCATGCTCGGCACTGCATGGGTTCTGGGTGGGGGTGGCAAATGTGCTTTCGAAGGTGGTGGGGGTCAGGGTCGAGCCAAGCTGGGGGTTGGCTATATTCGGGGTTGCAGAAGAGCCGGGAGTGCAGGAGGCGAGAGAGGCTGATGTTTTGGCCTTTGCGTCCCTAGTAGCCCGGCGAAGGATATTGTTAATGTGGAAGGAAGCTAAACCCCCGGGC